>NC_137695.1:137927847-139127847 GCF_964034855.1 Anser brachyrhynchus
GAATGCAGCGTTCTGCAGAGATCTGTCCTCCATGCATGTGTTGCAGTGGGGGCTGCAGGTGTCACACGCTCTCGAAGCATGGTTCATACCAGTGCTAGTGTGTGTGTGTGTGTGTGGCAGTGGCTGGCTACAGAGTAAAAACTTCTGCAGTGAAGTGTGCCTGAAAGTCCTGCTGTTTGCAGGCTTTCACTTGCGGCCTGGGGAGGATCATGGCACTACACTGGAGGAATACCTCCTGAGTAAATCTGAAGCTTTTGCAGAGGATCCTGCAGCTGAAATTCAAGCATGTTTGCAGGAGCAGAGGTTTTGGAATAAAGGCTGCAACCTGTCTGTCTACTACCAAGAAAATCGTGGTGGGCTGCAAAGCAAAAACATGTTTAGGCAAGGCTGGATAAGCACAAAAGAGAGTTGAAGCATCTGAGAGGGAAAGAGTAAGTCACTCTCAGATTTTGATCACAATGTTTTCCAGCTTCTAAAGCATCACAGTTCTGTTTTTTATCATACACACATTTATAAACATTTCATGATGCATTTTCTAAATATAAAGGGTTGTGGTGCATTCTGATTGGAGCCGTGGCAATACAGTAGATATGACTGTAATTTATCAAGGCCCTTATTAAATACAAAGAGGAGTTTTAGCTGTTTTACCTGAGATTGCATTTAGTTGGATGAAAAAATGCCATGATTTGATGAGCACATTTTTGTCTTGCTGCAGTCCATGATCTGTTTGTGCATTATTTTTAATAACCAGTGAAAACTTACTAAGATATCTCTCATGCGAGGAGGAAAGTAGTTAGTTAGTTCCTTGCAATGTTAGCTGCGCACTTAGCAGCATACGCTCTCACCCTCCGGGGCTGGTAACAGGAAAAATTGTTCTCATTATCTGTGCTATAGTAGTTGTCCTGTGATAAATGAAAGCTAGGATGAAAAGCCAGGAGATTGTCATCCCTTAATTCTTCGGGGAACAGAAGGTAGCAGGAGGAGTAAGTGTTTTTCACCATCTTCTACGCCCCAAAACTCTGAGACCCTATTGACATCAGCTGACTGGGGAGCTGGAAATATCCCCTCATATATGGCCAGTTCTGGGCAGGACATGGGTGTGTGCTCCAGGGTCTCCTTCAGTTTTTCCTCAGTGTTGAATTGTCATAGGATGGACACTTCTACTACATCCCGCAAGTGCTCTTTGCTGGTGCCTGTTCTTCAAAGACTCCTAGGACATGGTAGAGGTTTTCTGCTCTTGCTTTCATCCTATAGCATCATTTCACCACACTTAATGCCCTGCCTGCTCAGCTCAGATTTCTTTTCCCTCCTTGACCTCCTCATTGCAATTAGAGATTCATCGGCCCTTCAGCTGCAGGTCGAGCTAGGGAAATGTCTCAGAGGCAGCCCCAAGGGCCAACCCTGTCCTGGGCCGCCTCAGGCCCAGCACCGCCAGCCAGTAAAGGGAAGGGATTGTCCTGCTCTGCTCTGTGCTGTGCAGGCTCACCTCAAGCACTGTGTGCAGTTTTGGGAGTCACAATATAAGGACATAAAACTATTAGAGAGTGGCTACAGAGATGGTGAAGGGTCTAGAGAGCAAGGTGTATAAGGAGCAGCTGAGGCCCCTTGGTTTGTTCAGCCCAGAGCAGAGCAGGCTGAGGGGAGGCCTCATGGCGGCCTGCAGCTCCCTCACGAGGGGAGCGGAGGGGCAGGCGCTGAGCTCTGCTCTCTGGGGACAGCGACAGGACCCGAGGGCACGGCCTGGGGCTGGGACAGGGGAGGGTCAGGCTGGGGGTTAGGGAAAGGTTCTGCACCCAGAGGTGGTCGGGCACTGGGACAGGCTCCCCAGAGCAGTGGTCACGGCACCGAGCCTGCTGGAGTTCAAGAAGCATGTGGATAATGCTCTGAGCCATGTGGTCTGAATTTTGGGTAGTCCTGTGTGGAGCCAGGAGTTGGGTTTGATGATCCTTGTGGGCCCCTTCTAACTCAAGACATTCTATCATTCTCTGATTCCGTGAGTTCTGGTATTGGTGTGATTCTGCTTGTCAACATTTCAAAAAGAGTTCAGAGTGTTTCTGGAGACACATACAGTGCTATCATCTACTGTAGTCACAAAAGTCTCTTCACAGAAATACCATCTGGGACTTGCTAGCATGTAGTTTTTAATTTAAAATTGCCTTATGGCTAATGGAACTATAAAATACCTTGTCATTGTTGTAGCACATAGGGGATCCAGTAATAAATTAGAGGTCCTCTGTGGTAGGAGCCACAGATATATAATAAAGCAACAACCTCTGTCTGGGAACACTTTAGTCTATGTTCGTATTTCATACATATGCACCCAGAAATAGGGCTAATCAAATTTCATACTTAAGGGCTTAAACAGTTCACGGCTGGAATGTGAAAGAAATTTTCCCCATTCTGCAATATGGTAGTCCTGGAGAGTATGGACTTTGTTAATGTACAACACAAAACTCTTCATTTAATGTTTCCTCACAGCGTACCTAGTTTGATTTAGGCAGTGGTTTGAGACAGTAGGATGCATTTGGCCATCTCAGATTTATGTTCAGTGACTAGAGAACAATGTTTTAGTTTTATGTGAATGTTTTTTTCCTCCTGTTTTGAACTAAAAAGTCAAATTTATGACAAAGTCATTAAAATGCATAAATGCTGAACTGACTTTTCTGATTTACTGTTTCCATATAGATATATTTTCTCATAATTGCTTTTCCAGATTGTATTGGTCAGTGGACATCTGGACAGCTGGGATGTTGGGCAGGGAGCTATGGATGACGGTGGTGGAGCATTTATATCATGGGAAGCATTATCACTCATTAAGGATCTGGGTAAATATTTAATTTAAAATATTTTTAATGCATTTCATTTCCAGAACATTTTGTGTGTTGTCTAAACTGGATTTTCTATTTTATCCATTCCTCTGAGAACAAATATTCATACTTAGTATAAATATTTTGCAAGTTTGTCTGTTAACCCCCTTCTTTCATCATAGGGGTCATCCAAAAGCAACACATCAGTCAGTGGTCTAGAACGTACTTTGAGCCTGCATGGTCACCATTATCAGAGAATGAAAGCACAGTGTAGTGTTACTATAGTAACTAGGTAACATAGAAAGAAGTCAATCTTTTATTTTTTCTTAATGAATTCCTTCCTATTAAAGATGATGAAGCTTCATGAAATCACATGAATATCAGCCTTCTCATATTTTTCTCTGCCTTTTAAGCAGCACTGTCTTTGAGCACATTCCTAAATCTTTCCCTGTCTTACAAGTCGCTTTTCCAGTGGCTGTTCAGTTAATTTAATTCACAAACTCTTACCTCACTCTTGATAACTTCTCATCTACATCTATCTACATCTCTCTCAAGAAGATGCATCTGTGACTGGATCCAGACCATGATGCTGCCTCTTGACTTCTTTTTTTTTCACCTACATATAGGGATAATCATCAAAACTGAGTCTAAACTTAACAGAAATTCATATTTAAGAGTCCATTCTCCTTGAACGTTCTTCCTAAACAAATTTATATCCTGCCTAGACTTGTTCCACCAAATGCTGATAGATACAGCTAGACCATCAAGATGATGGGCTCTTAGGTTGGTATTTTAAGGCTGATTTCCTGGTCATTCGCACTTCTTTTATGTTGCTGTGTTCGTGGGCTTTGTTTTTTTTTTTGGACTGTTACAGCTGATTTCCTTGTCAAGTTAATCCAGGACAGAGGAGGCTCACACTCGAGTTTCCTCACTACAAGGATATAGTTCTGTAAAATTTAACTTAACCAGAGTGCCCTGTCAAAACATTTTGTCTCATCAAGTAATGTGATGGTATAGTTCCTCACAGACTGGAGGGCGAGTGTGGCACAGCCATTGTAAAGGGGCTCCAAGGTCAGCTGTGGGAATGCAGTTCATCCCCAGCATCTCCCAGACTGTGGTCTACAGTCAGGTACTGCTGCCAGAGATCATCTAGACATTGACCTAATTGGCACTGTATTTAAATTAGTCATGAACGAAACATCCAGTTCATGTGCCTGTGTTCTCCATACACCTAGCCTCTCAAAATTTGGTCTGGCGTCCTGCTGTTCTTAGTCTGCTGTGTGATTTCTGATCTCTGAAGTGCGGATTCCAGTCTTACTCCTTGATCTGCAGTTTTTTGCTATTTTTACTTCCATATGGGCTTTTGTCACTACACCCCTCAAAACTAGATCAAAACAGACTTCTTAGATTGTTGCGTTGATATCCATGGATGCTTTCATCAGATGGAACCTATTTTTCCTCATCATTCCTTTTTTCCAGAACTGTAACCTGTGGTCAATAGGAATGCTCTAAGTATTCCTTTAAAAAATAAAATCAGCTGCTGTTCCTGCTCTTGGCTCTGGCAGAGTTTAAATAAGAAACTAGCCTTTCCTGCTTCTAATCAGAAGGATTTGTGCACTTGAACAATCTCAGTGTTTCTTGAAGAGCTCTTTGTAGACAAGCTCTGTTATGAGATTAGCCACTCTCGTACTGCAGTGATGAATATCAGACATCTTTGTGTATTGCTGTGTCTTTATTTTGCATTATTTGAGCTCGTTATCTCTCGTTTTGCCAGCCTCAGAATAACTGGAATATCAGTATGTGACTGAAAACAAAATGCATGTGTTTTACTTTTTGTTCTTTAAAAGTGAACTAAAAAGGATTCTTCTACAGAAGAAACCAGGCCTACTCTTTCTTTTAGTGTTTTTAAATCTTTTTTTATGATTCTTGGGAAATTGCCTATGCTCCCTCCACCTCCAGGAAGAAAAATTGTGTCTGTATTTGCTGATTCTATTCTATTCAGAACAAACTGTTTTGCGTCTCTTAAGGGCAAATTCATGGTGGCATTGTATAATTCTTATTCACTGGGTTTCCTTTCAGGCATGAATGAAATGCATCACTCTCTGCTTGTTCAAATATTTGGTTTCCTCTAGTAGTAGCTTGTGTGTTTGCTGTACAACCTATGGTGAAATGCTGTTTTCTCAGCTGGGAAATGTCTGAGCCTTTGCTGATGCCCTCTGTTCTGGTTAGCTGTTGCGTCAAGCTTTTCTTGTTATACCAGTGTTCTGCGGGAACATACAACTGGGAGAGAATATCTGGGTCATCCAATCTAACCTGTAGGTGTAGCCACGTGGGATAGCGCCTTTCATCTTCCGTAGCAGATTGGTTAGTGCAGATTTTATATCTTATGGTGCATATAAAATCTGACCCCAAAAAAATGACGGCGAAGTGACCGATGTGCAGATTGTGTGAGAAGTTAATTAATTAGCTTTATCTACAGCCAATTCCATAAGTTGTATTTTCAGAGTGCGCTATTTCCAAGCATTGTCTCTTGAACTGTGGAGGCTTGGCTTCGTATCCTTCTGGACCCCAATAAAGTTAGCGTCAGTCCATGCGTGGCATGGGAATAAGCCAGCTAAACGGGCTTGTCTGATGCACTTGTCGAATTTTTGGCTGTTTACTGGGACTCTTAAAGTCATGGTGCATTGTGTAGCCATGAAATCTGCGTCTGTGTGTTGTCTAACTGATCTTAGAAATACAGATATGTGATCTGAAAGCTGAAGTGAACATTCTGAAATACTAATTTTACAGTATAGAACTTCTGTTACGTGTAGCGAGGACTACTGCTTCCATGTCTGCTGTAGCCCCTTGGTTCCATAAAAGCAAGATACTGCTACGCTATTTGAGCAAGTCTTTTCAGAGGTGATCTAATGATCTAATAGCATTTCATCATGATATCACTGTGACCTTCGGGCATGGCGAGTGGACACAAGTTACGCCTGGTAATTTGGATTTTGGTAATTCCATTACTTGAAAAATGGTTGTAGTTTGAATAGTATTCTGTACTTTAACATAACCCCTCCCCAAACCATTTAGTAGCTATTGGCGTAGGACCAAATACATGAAATTCATTTTAAAATCATTAAAATTATTGCTTAAATGATTACATTTTAAGTGATGAAGTTTATTTTCTTGCTCTGGTTAAAAGTATTTAACAGCTTTTACTTTTATTTCTAGATAAATCAAGTACTGAATGTGTTAAGCTTTATATTTTCTGAATCTTCAGTGTTGGCTTTTATTTTTCTTTAATTGAGCTGACAGCTTCTGTGCTATATTCATATCTTTTTTTTCTTAATGGTGTTTTTGTAGATTTCCAGACACTAATAGTTAGCTGGATGTTCACTGTAAGAACACACAATAGTAGCACAGTCTCAAGTAGCTTCACACAGAGACTTCAACACTTCAACTTTTTTGAGGGAAAAAATGGAACCCATTGCTTTTGGTAGGATTTTTTTTTCCATTTCACTCTTTGGTTTCACGTGGATGTTGCTTCTTTTTGAGACAAAAAGAGTCAGCGTAGAGTCAGATGAAGAAGCATCTTCTGGGGGCGAGTTGTTCTGCATCTTCCGCACCAAGATGATGAGAACGGGCACCTTTGGAGGTGCCTTTGGCTCTCCTCCTTTTCCAGAGAGAAAACACAGGCAGCAAATTCAGACTAAATGCCTACTTTTAGATGGATTACAATTCAACAAGGTGAATCTTGCTCGAAGTGGCTATTCTACAGCCACCCAATGCAGAAACTGAACCCCACATTTCTGTTCTGTGTGTTTGTAGCTTCACTCTAGAAAAAAAAAAAAAGCTTTCTACAATGTACTGATAAATGTCTGCACTCATCTGTGCACATGTTGGTACCAGCACAGCTTGTAGGTACCTCCTGACCTGAGCGAACTGAAGCATTTCACGCAGTGCACCCATACCAATTTCTGCTTGCTGTTGTGCCACGCTATGCTCTTCCCACTGCTCGCTTTGCTGGAAGCCAAACTCAGAAACATTCACCAACTAGTGGCCGTTCTGGCTAATGGTATCCAAATGGGTCTTTTCTCCAAGTAAACACTGAAGTTCAATGAAGCACAAAGGAAAGAAAAATACGTACTTTTTTTCCTAGCACTCTTGAAACTTATATACGCCACTGATGGGCAAGAACACTGGCAAGCTACTTCGTGGTTAATTTGCTCAAGAAACAAAGAACTGGAGGCATTTTCACAGAAGTTGTTTATGTGAAGAAAGATTAAAGTTTCAGCCAGTTGGTGTTCTTTATTCTTTTTTTTTATGGGAATAGAGACATCTTTAAAGGCACCAAGGCGCCTTAGCTGGTCTGAGCTGGAAAACTCCCTTTCCATCAGTGGGGCTGTGGCTGTTAGGATTATCTGAGGGCTTCTGATGCTTGAAAAAATGCCCTTCAGTACTGCAGACAAGGTTTGCAAGGCAGTAAGCTTGTGCAACTGTGCTGCAGTTTGCCTGCAGCTGTGTCTGTCAGCTGCCGCCTTCCCCAGCCCTCCTCAGTTTTTAACCTTTTGATCAATTCTAACTACATTTGATAGAGGCATAGAAATATTTAGAATATGAAGTTCTGATACGTTCTTTGCAAATGAGTGATTGAGGAGAGATGGATGAGTGCCTTTCTGTCCCAGCTGAGGAAAAGGCAGGAAGAAACTCTGCTTTTATGCTTTTTTGAATGATGACAAATGCCTGTTTAATCAGCACACATGTAGCTTTGGAGTAAGCACCAGGTCTTTTTTCTTGTGCCTCTGCCACCAAGTTCTGTGGGGTAGTAGCAAATACTGCTACCGTTGTGAGAGCATTGTTGGGGGTAATTTAGAGATAATGGGAAGGCACTGGGGGTATTTTGGGGAGAAGCAGCTGAGGGGTTCCTGTCTTTAAACAGATGTAATCCATAGGGTATTGCATGAGCTGTGATGTGGTGTGAAGGTATTTGGAAATTGTAGAAGAGACAGCACACAAGCAAGTTGGGGATTTCTCGTTTTGCAGAACAACTCTGTTACTAATTACAGTCTCGAAACCTCAAACCCATCCTGTTTTCAGGTTGGATTTATAATTTTCCAATTTTACATATGCTAGTTCGTGTGCAAAAAAAGGTGTCTTTGGAGATACCCAATGCCATTTGCCTCAGCATTTTGATGGTAGAGTCATTACAGCTCTGGTGTCATTTGAAACACAAGTTTTCTTGTCCCTGTGTCACATGAGGTTTACAAAAGAAGTTGGCTTTCCAGGTGAGGTGAAAGACTAGTTAAACAGCTATTCATAAAAAGTTCCTATAAAATTACCCCAAGAATTATCTTGATGCCATATTGTACCTTTACCTGGCTCTACAGGTTGCACCGACAGCCTGTGGCGCTCTGTCCCACTGTGGATGGTGATTGCCTGTTTCCGTAAAGGAGGAATTTCTGTTCTCTCACCATTTCAAGCCTTCTGCTGCCATGGAGGCCTTGCTCAGAACTAATACTTGCTGCTGGCATTTTTGAGCATGAAGCAGGTGGCATGTGTCCAGTGATTTCAGAGCTCTAGCCGTTGCTTTCTCTTTGCTCCTAATCTCGCTGTGTTCCTGCATCGCTTGGCCCAGGTAGGCAATTCCCACCCGAGGCCGCAGGTGCCCTCCCTGGGGAAAATGTGGGTGAAGCTCTCTGGCAAAGCCACCTTCTCCTCCAGCTCTGGAAACACAGGACTTTTATCCTTAAAAGGAAGCTTGGGGAACTGAAAAACAAGAGTAGCGGAGAAAAGAGTTTAGCAGGTGATCATATGGTGGTTTCCAAGCATAACACTTTATGCCCCTTAAATGCTGTAGAGAGCCCACTGGAGTGAGAGATGCAGTTGATTTTAATTGATGAATTTCACTGCTTTCTTCTGAAAAACTTCAGATATTGTATCTGTTGTGTCTGTTTTTAATTGAAACAGCTGGAGCCAAATTTCTGTTTGTTTGTTTTTTTTTTTCCAGTGATTGGAGCTGCTACTTGACACTACAGTCTAACTTATTTTCAGTCTCACCTCTGCTAACAGGGGAGGAATCAAATAGTCTTTTGATCACATCCTGAGTTTCTTTCAGCAACGTTTATGCAGAGGCTCTCCCTCCTTATTCAGAAATGTGCTTTTTGCCTTTACATGGCGGTGTTTGGATCTCAACACTCCTTTGTTAGTCAGCTTGTGTTGTTCTCTGAAGCCCAGATGTGCACATGTCCACCACTGCTGCCCAGTCGTGTGTTTACCTGGTGCGTCCTCAGAAGAAATCCATTGACTGTGCTGTGAATTTGCCAAATCACAAACATACCCTCAGCTACTTGAACAGAAACATGTTGGGAGTTATCACTATCTAAGATCTTGCCCGTGTTGAAGTAGCTGGTAGAGACTTCATGAAAGGCACCTGCATTCCGAAGACAGCTATAACGATGGTTTGTGGCACAGAGTAAATGTTTCCCAGCTTCTGGTGTTGTCTCACGTGCACTGAGCTCATGTCCCGTCATGTCTGCATGGCACATGAGACCAGGAAGTCTCCTGCTAGGACTGGGCCTCCGGGTGCTTCTGGGAATCCTGGTTCTTCCATATAAAAAATATTTGCTATGGGGAAGTGCCAGAGACAGCGAATACCAGGAGTCAAATAGATGAACCAGGCACATTTTCCTCTTCTGCAGGCTAGGGCAGGATGCACGATGCCGTTGCTGCTATAGCAGCCTGATGAAGGAAGGGTTATTGTTGACAAAGTCTAATCCCAGCCATCACACCTTTTACATGGCCTTCCTACATTCCTAGACTATGATCTGTACGCACTCAAGAAAGGGAGAAATTTATGGTGATAGGTTCGGTGCATACTTCCCCCTCTTCCTCTCTTTACCAGTGTTCGAAGGAAATGGGAGTTTCCTGAGCTGACTTCCCTGTAGATGAAGACATGGATCTGGTACAACCAAATTTCTGTTTCCTAGCATAAAGCCATAGAAAACTTAAGTGTTTTTAAAACAACACGCATAAGGATTTCAAGGTGCGACCTGAATTATATTTTATGTAACTCATAAGGAGTTGATTAGGCAGTTTTTTCCACCTTAAAACTTATTTTAAACAGAACTTCTAACTCTCCTCTGAGTTATACCCATGACTAATGTGACTCAAAAACCATAAGACAGATTTCGATTCAGTTCTCTGTAGTCTTTGTATGAAGTTACACTTCTCTATTCTAAATTCACTGGCTAATATATGAGGACTAAAGATACATTTTATTAAAAAAAATTATTGGAGTCATTCCTTTTCTGCTAGTTTAATTGAAGTCATATAACTGCGATTTTAACTTACTTTATAAAAATTTTGTTGAACGTGTTTTGGAATTTCCTGTAGCTCTGGTGGTGTAGTTGTTTGCTGTCTAGGAGATATGTTGTGAAACATCATTAAATGACGGCTTTTATAGTACTTTTTTTTTTTTTTTTTTGGATTAAATATCCCTGATAGGAGCTCCTTGTTCTTACATTCTTTTCACTTCCCAAAAGTTGCACATTTTATTCTGGCCTTCATATTTTGCAAATCTGTTAACTATACTTGATATGAAGTATATGTGTATGCTGGTACACTCCAACTACATTTAAACCTTGATTTCAACAAACAACTGAATGCATATTTGACAAATACTTAAATCTTCAATTTCCATACTGAGTTGACATAGCAGGGGGGTGACTGCAGACATATAAAGTTGTTAATTGAGCAGTAAATTTAGGCTTACAGCTCTCCTTAACCATGTTGCCCTGTGTCCTGTGTACTGCTGCTACTCTGCAAGCTGTGATTTAGCCAGTAAATTCAAGTTCAAAAATGTGCTTTATTTATCTGTGAAAATCTTAAAAACCAGGTGACAGAAGCTATTGCGATTTTTTGTCCAAATCTGTAACTCCGCTGGCGTGGTGCAATACTGAAATCCTTTCTGGATGAAGTCAGAGTCATCTTGTCCTTGCTGTCAGGTTTTCTTTTTTTGTTGTTGTTGTTGGTTTTTTTTTGTTTGTTTGTTCTTTAAGGCATATATTTTCCATATGGTGAGACAAGTGTGGTTGGTGCATTTTCTGAATCATCAGCTCTGAGGACAGTGTAAATGCTGCAACAGATTTGGGCTTCTGCCAGTACAAACAGAGGGACAGCAAAAGCAGAAGGTAGAGCCACAACACAGAAAAGGTCAAAACACGTTTTATGCTTGTAACACCAGAGAGAGAGAGAGGGAGAGAGGCCTGCATTGCCTTTTTAGCTCCAGAAGAATTTTATGAGATCTCTGAATACCTTTCAGGAGGGAGTTTTTTCCTAAAGAGGAAGAGGGTACATTTTCAGGGTGTCCTCTTCTTTTTAATGGGATGTGGAGGAAATGGCAGCAGCAGCAGAAGCAGTGTAGGGAATGGAAGAGTGCTCTGCTTTCATGTTCTGCTGGTAAACAGGCAAATAGAGGATTTATTTATTTATTTATTTATTTTTGACGTGCCTTTGACTTCATGACACTAGACTAATTGGTTCTTTGTCACAGCATCCAAGAATCCCAAGCACAGAAGAGCACGTTTCTCAGTGCTCCTCTTCCGAGCTGTTTCTGAGCTATGCAGGTTGGTGGCTCGGAGGCAGGCACCTGGCCAGCGCTTGCTGCAGCAGCTCTGCCACCTCACCCAAATGCAGCACAGTGTACGGAGCTCCAGGCAGAGGCACCTTCTTCTCCCCATCTCCCCTGTTAGAAGGCTTAATATGTGTTATTTTTAGTTACTAGACTTGCAAATCATTTGCAGCTTTCCCCTCTAGTCTTGTATATACAGCTCCTTCCTTAACGTTTCCTCTTGGATATTACATCACTTTCTTAAAATAAATCTACCTAAAACTTCTCATGTTCTCCACCTTTATTCTTCTGTAAATCTGCCCTTCCTATTCTGTCATAAGCTTATACTTTCCTAAAAACAGAAAAAAATGCTTTGATTAATCCCAGATTTAATTAATACTGCTTGCCTGCTCCTCTAGCTCTGTAAAACCCAGTCCTTTCCAGATATGAGTCCTGCCTCATATCCTGCTTGCCTTGCAGTTTCCACTCCCCCTCTTTTCAGAGGCTTGTCCAAAAAGCTTCTCCCATTCTGTGAGTGCGGCAGCTGTGTCCTCTTCCCACCCAAAGCACAACATCTGAGCCCTTCACTGGCATCAGTTGTGGTGGAGCTACTGGCCCTTACCTCCAGGCACTGTCTGGCTTGGCTTGTCTCATTTCCTGCTTTCCAGTGTCCTGCCCATTTTCTGTCTTTTTCTTCTTGTGATTCCAAATCTCTTCTCCAGCTGACCCGTGTACCTGTCAGACAGCCTGGCTTTCTCCCAGGCCTGGGAGACCTCATTTTTCTTTACTGCAGAACTTCAAGATGAACTGATTTATCCACTTGCCAGCATCCTGTCCAACCAACATCTTGTCCTCAGTAATACAAGCAAAACCTGTGCAACAGAACAAAGAAAAATCAAGTAGATTACATTATACCTTTTTGATGAGAAAGCAAAGGCAGTTTCTCAAGCAATAAGCTGTTGCCTTTCTTTAACTTTATGCTCACTAGAGAATTACAAATATATCATAATCATGGTTTACTTAATACTAACATTTTTTAAAGTGTGCTTTGTCTTCTCAAAGTGTATAACTTTGATAGTATTAAGATTTTCTCTGTTAAATCAGTGTTTTTCACTCAATTTTGAAGAAAAAAAAAACTTCTTTTAAATGAAATGCCTAACTAGAATTTTTTAATGCAATGTCTAACTAGACAAACACTTTCCAGCACAAAGAGTGATATTAGCACTCTTAATCATGGAAGATTTTTTCTAATAACAGAACGAACGTGCAAATCCTTCTGTTTTAAAATGAAAACTTCTTCATATTCAGAGGAAAAGTCCGGACATCCTAATTTGATTGCATTATCATTTACAATTTATAAAATGTATCTTTACATGTAGTCTTTGAAATTAGCCAGAGAAACAAGATGCTAAGGTGAAGAGAGTTTTCTCTAAAACAGGTATTACCCATTCCACAGAATACAGAAATTAGGTAATGGTCTCTAAAATACTTGGGAATATTCAAATATTTGTCTTCTTTTCAAAAGCTATCAGACCTCTCTCAGACAAGTAATAGTGATGGGTAGCAAATGTTAGGAATTTGTGCATTCTCAGCTTATTGGGACCTTAGGCTACATATATAGCAGAGGCCAAAACTGCACAGCAAGTGTGGGCTCCTCCTGTGGAAATACTATGGAAAATAAGACTGCAACACCAAAACTGTGTACAATACATTAGAAGGAAAACCAGCTTAAAAAGTTATCATGGCTTGGTGAAAGTGACCTTACTTGATAGTTCACTTGAGGTCTAGACCAGAATAAGGAAAATTAAAACTAAAAGTATCGGTGTTATATAAAATAGGCAGTGTAATGAGAATGCAACGAGAGCTAAAATATGTAACTTGCCATGAAGCCCAGCAGTTTAATTAAACCAGCAAATAAAGCATTTGCTGAGATTCTGGAAATTTCAGAAAATTGCCTGTTTCCCAATCTGTAAATGGTTGAAACACTTTAGCAGATCAAATCTAAAAGAAAATGAAAAAAACTCTGAATATTTGGCCAGATTAAAAAAAATTAACAGAGCATTACTAGATTGGATAGGATTTTAATGATGCATAAAGGGACTGCTAGTGTGTTGTAAGCAAAACAGAGCAATTAAGAATGAGTATTGATACAGCTAATTTGACCCTGAAATATGTACCAGAAATTGCTTTTTTTTTTTTTTTTTTCTCCTGAAGGCTGCCAGTAAAGTCACAAGAGACTTGGGAAATTTCCGTGTTAACTGCAACAAAGAAGACATAGCAGGAGAGAGAAAAGAGAAAGCAGGACGCATAGCATGGGAGAAACTCAGACTGGCTGTGTTCATTGTGTTGTGTATCTTAGTCCTTTTTGTATATATATCCTTTTAAAGAAATTTCAGGCAACAGCTAATAATGCAGAAAAATATGTAGCTCATGATGTTAAATACAGCAGTGGGACAGTTTTGGGGATGATATATCTGTATGTACCTCTCCATAGAAGCTCCTGAAGCAAATATATCAGCATCTTAGGCAGTATGAGACAAAGGGATAGGGTAGTGCAATTTGTTCTACTTTGTGGCTCAGTTCAAGGCTTTTTTAGGCCATTTATGTGTGATGTGGGGAGGGTAAAACTGGCAAAGCCCTAAAATACCTAATGGTTTTCATAGTTCCAGAGGGCTTGGGGGGGTTACAGTCATTTTCCTTTGTGTGCTGTATACCGATGAGCTTCAGTCCCATCTTTATACTGCTGAGGAGCTTCTCCTCTCTTCAGGTAATGCAACTTATTACAAACTGTCCTAAAAATCATTAGGGGTGGGAAATAAATGCAGCTCATATATTGAAGAAATAGGAATAGGCTATAGAAATTCAAAACAAAAAGATAGTGTAGGCATGCATATACAGGCATAGCCTGCTTTCCTATGTACAGGCATATCCTAATTGCAGCATGTGTATTTTATCACTGAATACTGTGTAAATGCAAGTTAAAAATGTTTTACCTGTTAGTCTAGTAACACAGAATCATAGCATATAGGATGCACAAGGATCATTGAGTCCAGCTCTTGGGTCTGCACAGAACCACCCAAATATCAGGCCATCTATCTGAGATCATTGTCCAAATGCTTCTTGAACTCCGTCAGCTCGGTGCTGTGACCACAGTGAAGGGTGCAGAACCTTTCTCTAACCCCCAGCCTGACCCTCCCCTGTCCCAGCTCCATGCCGTTCCCTCGGGTCCTGTCGCTGTCCCCAGAGAGCAGAGCTCAGCGCCTGCCCCTCCGCTCCCCTCGTGAGGGAGCTGCAGGCCGCCATGAGGCCTCCCCTCAGCCTGCTCTGCTCTGGGCCGAACAAACCAAGGGACCTCAGCTGCTCCTCGTAAGCCTTGCCCTCTAGACCTTTCACCATCTTTGTAGTCCTCATTTGGACACTCTAATAGTTTTATGTCCTTATATTGTGACTCCCAAAACCGCACACAGTGCCCGAGGTGAGATTGCACCAGCACAGAGCAAAGCAGGACAATCTCTTTCCTCAACCCGCTGGCGGTGCTGGGCCTGAGGCACTCCACTACAATGCACATCCATTTGCAGTGTGATAATATGCCTCTTGTAAGCTGAACAGCTATTTGATTTGTTTGCGGGTGATACCAGTGTCTTGGTTTGCAGAGTAAAAAATCCTTTGTTTCACTGTTTTCAAAAGTTGATTGGTATTACAACAACATGATGACTTCTCTTGAAGAAGTCTGATTAGCTATCATACACTGTCTTCTTAGAAAACACCGTGTCTTCATACTTAATCCTCCCCATCAGTAAGAATTTATGTTTATAAAGTGGAAAAATATGTACTAAAGGAAATTCAGTATTTAGAATACTGATCTTTATTTTGATTAAAAAAGACACAACTCAAGTTCACCCTCATGGTTTATGTGCTATCGTGAGGGTGGAGCACATTTATTTATTTTTTACATAATATGTGACAGATTATCATAATTTGTATATGCTTATACCAGACGATACATTTCAATTTTGCTGTGTGGGAATCTCTCAAGCAGGAGCAAGATGTGCAAGATATAAAATTCAAGTTTTGCATAGTGTCCTGGTAAGTGCCTTATCACAGGGAGATCATCCACTGTCGTACGAACATACGTGGATTAAATCAACACTATCATGCCTAAAAAATACCCATTTTAAAATTATTGTAAAAGTGTGTATATATATACATGTACACACATGTGTATACACATATATATATACACACTTCCATGTTATTTGCTGGTAATTATCTCTTATGTAAAGTATGAAAGAAAGGCTTTTGGCAAAGTACTTTATTGTAGTTGACAGTTGACGTCAGACTTCTTAGTTAATACCTCTTTTCTAGTACGATTACAAATCCGTTTTTTCTCAAGCATTTGTGTTTTTTGGCTAACCTAAGCTTGCTGCTGACATCTGCAAGTCTGAGCACTTTAGCATAATTTAAAAGAAACAGAATATCAAATCATTAAGAGCTGCTTCAAAGTATTACTGAAGTGGTCAAGCAATCGTGAAGTACAGCACCTGGAGACAGTGAAACCGCAAGCAGCTACTGCAGCACTGAGGGTGTATAATGCAGAAGTAGCCTGGGATAAATGTTTTCATTTCATCCTTTAACTTGGGAGCCCAGGTGCACCATAGTGTATCTTTCACTTGGGATAAACCATAGGAGTGCAGAGGCTGATCAGTAAAATGCACCTTTGTGCTGTACTATGACTACGTTTCTCAGTTAAGGGTAACGTAGAGAAAAAAAAAAAGCTGCTTCATTTTTTTAAAAAATAGTGGAAGTATGTAGATTTGTAAATTATTCTGTAGATGGAGGGAGATCTGTAGATGTGTTGGTTTTGGTCTTAGTTGCTTGAGTTTAGAAGGGATAATCTGAGTACCAACTATAACCTTTTGAAGTTTATCCTACTGTAAAATCCCTGCTGTTCTTTTTATTGGGATGCAGCGGTAGGATGGAAGCTGTAGGATTTGGGTGTTTTTGAGTAGGTGTTGAGCTCTGCAACTTCCACTTGAGTTACTTAATTTCAGATCTGCGTGACCCAGGAAAGGCACAGTAGGATCCTTGCACCAGTTATAACTTACTGCACTTTTCCAAAACAATCTATGTATTTAAATATTCTGTGTAAGTTGAAAAAAAAAATCTCTTCTATACTTTGCTTTAGAATATGTAATATTTCAAAAGGGGGAGGCACTATTTTATTTTGAAACAGTTTTCCTTAATTTTAAAATTTGCTTCACGCCCCTGACACTCATCACAGAACATAGTTTTCTACTCCAAGTGTTTTTATCATGTCTTTTCAGTACGCATTTGGGCTGTGATCTGCAAGATTTTGTGGCAATGTTTTGTTCCTTAGGAACCAGTAGGTTTTAAGAAACAAACCAAAACTGGTAATTTTAATTAAAAAAAAAAAAAAAAAGTTGTAGCTTAAGTATAGTAGTTCGTATTTTTAATAAAGGCATGCATTCAGAATATTCTTGGCAATTTTACTTGTGAATACTGGATTTATTTGATGTACTTTGATCAGAATAGCTGTGTTTTTAATAACAGGTAGATAAATTCTTATCACTTCAAGATAATGAGGAAATTAGATTTTCCTCTGTATACTTTGTTTTGTTTTTAAAATAAATGCCTCTAGACTTTATGACTTTTTTTTTTTTTTTTTAAGATTTCCTATTTAATTTCAGTAGAGCACACAAGTGAATCTGCTCATGGAATTTGCAAAGCTCGGCAGGGCTTTTTCTCCCCTCCATTTTAATAGAAAGATGCTATGACCAGCTACAAAGGGGCCGTATGGACCTCAGAATTCTTCCATGTAAGTGAGCTGAGACCTTCTCAAACTCTGGCAGAGAATCAGAGAGCAGCCAGGCTTACAGCCTCTAGGGGTTAAACACCAACAGGCATCTCTCACCCTTGGTCCTAGCCCCCTGTTGGACAGCAGCGTGTTTATTTTCAGACTAGCAGCGCTTCATCTCCCATGGCTGGAAGGAGGCAGAAGATGCTGTTCCCCTGTCTCAGACATCTCCCACCCAAGCCACTTGCACAGCCGTGGTGTGGTGGGCTGGAGGCTGAGCTCCAGTGCTTTGTGTTTTGTGCTAGGACAAACAGCCTTTTGCTGGCACCCTTGTTCACTGCTAAAGCTGCAAATGAAGAGCCACCTCTTGTAATGGAGCCACTGACACATTTGTGGTTATTTTGTGTCTAAAATCTTCCTAACATCAACATGATTACTATTTTAGTATCTTAATTTTCTCTCATTGGCCATCTGGCTGATTTGAAATGCGAAGGAGGCTAATCCTGTGCTGTAATGATTTAGGAGAAGAGCAGGAAATCCACTGGGATGAAGGGGGGGAGAGGGGGAAGAACTGTTTTTAAAGTAATGAGAGCTGATGACCTGTCTGTTTACAGACAGCAGGTCAACATTTAGAAAATCCACTTTTTAATCCCTTGATTCTATTCTTTGTGCTTCTTTCATTATGAAATAATGGACAAGCCAAGGTGGTGGTTTTTTTCAGATTTTGAATATAACTTTTACACTCTGTCTTCAGTTATTAGGATTGCTAACATGTAATTTCGAGAAGGAAACCTTTGGTTGATTTTCTTTGGGTTGAGGAAGAAAATTAATGAAGGTCAGGTCTATTTGTAGACTTCATCCATTTCAGCTAGGAAATTAATTCAGTTTTGACAGTGATACTGATATTATTTCTCCTCAGCACAGAAGTGTGTGGGGTCATTTATGCTTTATTGTTTGTTATATTCTCCTATCTGGCTTATTTTCTTTCTAATAGTTTTGAGGAGGGTATTTTTGCTGAAACATAATTAGCTTTACACTGTACAGAAAGCACTGTTTATTCTTGGTCTGCTTGCTCTTCAGTGCTCTCAGATTTGATGTCTCAGATGTATTTGTTTATGAGTACAATCAATCAAATAAATAAAGGGCAACAACATCTATCTGTTTGGATGTGCCGTAGCAGAAACAGTTTCAAAATATATGTGAGAACTTATCTTTCTTACTGAGCTATTGTAACAAAATACAGAGTGGCCTTGTGTTTGCCATGTTTTAGAAAGCTTTGCATAGATTCAGCAGGCAGTTGTATTTCAGATTCCAGAGTACAGATTGTCTCTTTTCATTGGTCTGATAAAAAGCAAAATAATACTGTAGTGCCTCTCAGTTCCTGGAAAGGGGAAACATTTCTCTTGAAAATCGAGTAGCTCATTTCCAATTAATTGTAATAAATTAAGCATGACAAGAAAAATATTAATTCTCATGAAAATTGCATTTGGATCTGCTGAAAGCATACATACATTATTTACTGCAGACCACTAGGATGGCAGCATATGTATCAGAAATCTATCAAGGTAGTCATTTGATGTTACATTTTGCGGACACCTACGTTGTGTCCCCCAGGTTTGCTCTTCCTCTGCTACTGCATCAGAGGCCTGGTAGCAGCACCACAACAAACTACCTCTTTCTCTCATGGTTTCTCTCCTTGCACCCCAGTCCTTCCCAAAAACGAGCCCAAAGCACTGTGGACAACAAAACCCACACTAGAAGTAGGTTGCATTTGTTGAAGTTAGACCTGACTGAATGGAAACTGGCTTTTCTGCAATTGGGAGATGGAGACAAATGCAGACAAATGCTCAAATAAACAAATACTTAGTACTAAAACCAACATTTAAAATTATTTTTTAGGACTTCGTCCAAAAAGAACTCTGCGCATGGTGCTATGGACAGGAGAAGAACAAGGAGGAGTAGGTGCTGAGCAATACTACCAGTTGCACAAGGTAAGTAATGTCTTCAGATGGTTTGCTTGACAGCACTTTTCTCTATAGTTTTGTGATCTACTCATTATTTTTGTCAGAATGTTCAGCTAAATATCTGACTGGAAATAGTGATTCCAGTTCTGCCTGAGAGTATGTTTTCTGTCTTCTATCATAAATGTAAACTTCGTTTTATATTTAACATAATGTGACGTGTACATACATACACATGTTCCATTTGATTTAACATATTCTATCACAAAACTTCTGAAACAGCTATTTCATGAGGATAGCTGCCATAGCTTTCAAGCGTAGCTAGCTTTCTGGGGATGAATGAGGAATGCTCCACATGTGTTGGTAATATAAATAAATTTTGTTTGGCTTACATATTTCTGCTTCATTGCATTTTCTCATAATATTTTACAATGTAAAACATGAAATAATACAAAGAAAAATCTTTGCAATCTTAACTTATTTTAATGTTGTCTAATCTAAAATACTCTGTGTCAATTATTAATTTTATGGGATCTGGAATATTTTAAATGCTTGATTTCTGATGAGGCAAACTCTGTGACTGGTTATAAGGGTAAAAATACTGTATATTATCACATCTGATCCATCTGTGAACAACGGCATTTTCAAAGTACAGCAAGACATAAAGGACAGTTGCATAAAACGTTTTTGGAGATAAGTCTTTGGAATACTTATCTTTTTCCCCATAAATGTATCCTGTATCTGCATAACTAAGCTTAAGTATTTATCTTTTATTCTGTTCCCTAATGTAGTAGTATTTACTCTCAATGATGGTTGGTATATCTGAGACAAAGATACGGGACGAGTAAGAATGTGTTTAGGAAGTCACCTGCTGTATGATCGTAGGCAAGCAGACTCACAAGAAAGTAATAAATTCCTAAAATAAATTTTTAGTGGTAAACAGCCTAACAGAACAAATATGTGAAAGTTTCACTTTGAATCAACCTCATTGTGATGAACAAGACTAAACCAATTTTCATCTTCAATAGAGTGGTCAGAGATAACATCACAGTGGTTTTGGTTTTGTGGCTAATTGAGGAATGGTCAATTATTTCCCACTAACTTGTTTAACATTACTAAGAACTGTGTTTAACTACCCATGCATAATGTAGTCTCCTTTATACTTTTACATTATAGAGATAGCTCAGCTCTCTCATTTGGAAGAGGAACATAGGAGTTTGCTTTTTCAGATTCAGGGAGGTGACAGATTGCATTTTACCAAGTATTAAGGGCTCCGGATTTACCATGGATACTCTGGTGTTCAGCAGAATTAAACTAGCATGAAATATTCTGGAATACATAGCAAGGGAAAGAGATGCTTCTCATTTACAGAAGTGCATTTTAGAAGAGCTGGAAGGGACAAAGCAGATGTTTTGTGCCTGGTGCATGCTGCTCGTGAGAAGTGTATCACCTCTGTAGATTTTGAAAAGAACAGTGATTTCCGTCTTGAAAAACCAGCTCCATCCTATGGTCTTAGAATTGTCAGCAACACGTGAAATTGTCTTATCCACTTCTCGTATTTTTCCAAAAAGTCTGTATTTCAGTGTTGTCCCTAGTATTTATATTCAGAATTAGTACCAAAAAATAGGCTTAAGGATCAAATAGGAAAATATAAAAGAGATCTGGGTGTTGTTTGAAAGATATTTGGTTACTTTGCTTTTAAACTGACAAAGATGTGTCTCAATTTTTGCTGTGCTGTTGTGATTCCATCTGGATGGTGTGCTTTGTGAAGAAACCACAGTCTAACTTGACATGAATTTGTAATTTGCATGGAGAATTTAAACAGAAATTACATCCGTCTGTTGTTTGTTGTTCTTGTTTCCCCCCTGCCATGTGATCTGGCATAATTATAAATTGATACAACTCTAGGACATCGCATTACTCATAATAACAAAATAAAGCAGATTAATACTGTACATTATATTTAGCATGAAAAATATCTTAACCTTTTAATGATTCACTTGTGCAAATTTCTGGCAATTAGGGTAGTATGGCACAAAACATTGCTTCTTGATGTTAATGAGTACAAGTTAAGTAAGAGTGGTATTTAAAGATGCCTTGTTAAATGAAAGATGGGCCGTATGACTCATCTGCCTGGCTGGGCTTATTATGACTTTAGTTCACTACAAACAAGTAGAAATATGAATGCTGTAATTCAGCACAGACAGACATGGATTTCCTTGACATTGTAAATTACGTCCTTGTGTCAGTGGAAATGTGGCAGAGGAGAAGAAATGAAGACAATATAGTACTGGACAAGTACAAATACTCTTACTTTTGTAGCTTATTTATTTTTTTCCTTCAATTTAATTTCAGGTCTTTCTTCCTCATCTGTCATAGTAGGTTGCCACTGTTATACAAGTAATAAGTTACTGCAGAAATAACAGATAGCAGCAACGTGGTGATTTTACTATGGTGCAGATAATTAACTCATATCCCTGCATAATTGTGTTATTTGTATCACTCTCAAGTATTTCTGTAGAGCCCAGTTTTGCAGTGTCTGTTTTTTAAAACGAGTCATAGGGTAGGTATATCAGCTGTTGAGAGCTTTATCAGAAAGTAAGAGCTGCCATGTTGGGTTGACCAAAGCACAGCCTAACCCTGTCTCCTGTTTGTGACAGCATTCAGTGAATAGATGCTTAGGAAAAGCGCGTTTGCCCAACTGCAGTTAGAGTAAGCTCAGTCACATAAATTACTAATGCAACTATTTTTTTCATTTTATAAAATATTTTTCTGGAGAGGCTCTCACAGTCCTCATCTATTGCTCCCTTTGTATGATTTTTCCAAGACACTTCCAAGAGCCGAGAGCCAAATATCATCCAGCAGTGCCAGTGCCTCCGTTAGTGCCGGGGTACCTGCCACCCACCAGTACATCCCACAAAACCTGCCTGGTTTAGACTGGGACAGAAACCTCCCAGGGGAATCACCAGCATCTTTGCTCCCAAAGAAAACACCCATTGATGCGCTCACTGCTTTTAATTGGTGGCCAGTACTTAGATTTAAACCTAGGCTGGAAATAGACCTGATTTTCCTTTACAGTAAAGACTCCCTACCATGATGAAGGGTAATGAAATAAAAGGATCTAAGTATAAGTCAGGCTCCAGATCTTGGTGTACAACACTACATTTAAAGCCTTTGCCCAGTGCTTATTTGCGTGACCTGGTTGCTGAGGAGGGCTCTAATGTATAGACAATATAAATAACTATAAAAATAGGAAATATTGGAACTGCCACTTTCCTTTCCAAGTTGCATGGAAGAAACAGGAAGGTGGTTTAATAATTCTGGAGGGATTCCCATTGCACCTCTTCTGTACAGACTCTACTACACCCTTCATCAACAGCACCTGAGTGCCATCCAGTAGGGTTTTAAGTATTTCACACGTTTACTCTTATGTTTTCTTCATGAAGGGAGAAGGAAGTATATGTAATGAAGTGTCTTGCCTTGGTGGAGACTTCTGCAGTTTGTTGTTTTAAATGTATCTGTCACTCTACACTTTTCAGAGGGAAAGGTCGAAGATGCGCACCTTGCATTTATCTTGCAAGTTGCTGCGACTGGTGTTGGCCCTTTGTTCTGGCTTCACTTCATTGCTTTGGACTGGTCTCTGCCAAAGATACATGTACCACGACCACAAGGTTACCAGTTTTTACCCAGTTGAATTAAGGGACTGTGAATAGCAGGTAATTATTTTGGAATAGAAGTATTGAATACAATCTCCCAGGAAAGCAAATACGTGTTGTAATTAGCAGATAAAGAGATACTAAGCCAAATTCAAATTTGCTTTAGTAACTCTGTTACCATCATTGGAGGCATTAATGTGTTATAAATTTATTTAAAACTGTATTAGAGAAAGCGTTCTTACAATATGTCTGCATGTTTTTATTGCTGCCTTAATGATGTTTACAGTACTTACTAAATTCCTCATGCACATACCATATACTGCTTTAACATTAACATTTAACTTTAGGAAAGGTTTGACCTTATGGAAGATATTCATCATCAGTGTTTTCTATGGTTTCCTTTTTGTGTTTATTACCTGGAAGGTCTGCTATTTTGCCCAAGCTGGGTCGGCATAAAAACAGGACTTTCTGCAATTTGCTAATATAAATATTCTTTGTTGATGCTCACACGAGGTTTATCCTGTAATTTACTAACGACTTACTTTCTCCAAGAAGCAAATATCCAAAAAAATTATTGTCGCTTTCAGGTAAAACGATTCTTCCCCAGAACAGATTGGCTCCTCAAAACCAGAGTTTTCAGAAAACTCATGAATTTCAACATTCTGATTATTTCCCAAGATACTAAATACTCTGGTGAAATGTGAGATGTGTTTGTGAGTGATTTGAACCAAACACATCCAGGACTTGCATATGGATTCTTTTATCCCAGTGAAATGTGTTGACCATTTGGCTATTAACTGTTCTCGGGAAATATTCTCTGTAATCAGAAGTTAAAACTAGTGCTTTTTGTTTTGACCACTGCTGTCCTGTTGTGCCCTTACTCTCTCTCCTCTATTTCCATCTCTTGTCTTACCTTCAAAAGACATGGGAGGCTCTTGGGTCTACGACTAGCTTTTTATGTTGTGTTTGTGCTGGAGATAGTACCATGAGTTGTTGGACATGAGGCCTCCTGTGGACACTACCACACATAATAAACTTCATTAATGCCACCTGATCTTTGTGGGCAAGTCTGATGGTTTTCTTTTTGATTTGAATTGAAACAGGACGCAAAAGAATAATTGAAGCTTTTCAGGATTTGGAAATTATTTCTTGTCCAGTTTCACTGCTGGTCTTTCTGGATGCCTTCTTTCATGATGAATGTGGGATGTGTTTAGCAAATTAACAATAACCATGTTATTTTTTTCTATGTTCTATTAGTTTAGATTTGTGCAATACAATGCCTAAAAAGCAAGAAGGGTTTAAAGAAGAGAAACAAGAAAATGAACAGAAAACAATTTGTTTTAGTTATGGATACAGGTTTATTTCAGCAAAGGGAAAAACACAACTGCACAGGACGCAGAAAGATAGAAATGAAAAAAGAGTCTCTGAAGCCTCAAGCCCTTGGTCACAAAACCTCCTTGCTTTTTGAGTACTTATTTTGAGAATTCTTTGACTTCCCTGTCATTTTGTTGTCCTCCATTTTGATTTAGGCAAATACCCTAATGTGGAGATCTCTATGTAGGAGATCGGGCTGATAGCGCTATTTTAACATTCTGCCGTGAATCACCAAGTTGAGAAATGGAAGAAACGAATAAAAAGAGAAGGGTTCAGTTACAAAACACCAATAGAAAATAATTGCACTGTATTCCTCAGAACTTCAGTTAACAGCCAGTAGCATCCTTGATTGTATTCACCGCAGGAAAGCTAATATAATTATACAATTATATTTTATACCAGTTCTAGGTCAGCAGGATTTCATAATTCTTAATATAGAAGTGTCATGCTGCTACTGAAAACTGCAGAGAAAATCAGATTTTGCTAAAACACAAAGAATTGTTGATTCCTTACCTTGCCTGAAGCAGGGAGGACACAGAATCAGTCATGGCAGTGTGTCTCTTGTCTGCCTGATCTTGGTTCCATCTGAGCAAATTTTGTACATGTCCAGTGTTCAGCAAACTTCTGTCTTTGTATGTTTTCTCCCTTTTCTTTCCCTCATAGTAGTAGCAGAGCTGCCGTCTGAAACTTCAGAATTGGTGGGGTGTCTGCCTGTACTGTCCAGAAGGAAACATTAGGCTCCTTGTATTACATCAGGTACACAAAATGAACAGCAAGCCAACAGATGAAGTCCGTAGACTTGTTTTAATATTTATTTAGTACAGTGCCTCCACAACTGTCACTTGCTTTGCCTTAAAAATGATGTTGCTCATCAAAGGATTGTTTAGGCCTTATGAGAGCAATAATTCAGTAATTAAATGTATATAACAACTAATTTTAAACAGTGTAGAGAGAGAGAATCATATATACACATACATACACACACACATACATGCCTACTAAGTCTTTATTATCTGTAAGCTTCATCTGTGAAGCTAGCCCCAGTATGTATGGGAATGGCCTCCAAGGCCAAACTGGCAATGTAGGTGTCCTTTCTCCTCCTCAAAGTGAACATTCAGTCCTTGGAGGAACCCCTTCTGCCAGTTCTGTCATTGTTCAAGGCTGACTGGAGTTCTTAAAGAGAGACCTCTTTTGAGGATAGCTGTTCCTCTGCCTTCGTATTCCAGACCAACCACAGGTCGTCAGTACTTTGGGACGTTGTGCTGTGGGAAAGCTGGGATCCTTCTATCCAAACTCCCCGCAGCTGTGCAGGACACAGAAAACCGTCACCTCCTGTTGGCTCACCATGATGAACTTTCTCCTCAGTGACCTCTCTTCTTTTTAACATTGCACCTCTTATCTAGATCAGAACCTAAAAGCATTCTGTGTAAAAACAAGAAACATTAAAGATCTGCATGCTGTGCTAACTTCTAAGGTGTTGCTGATGTATTTTAATCAATCTGTTCTTGAAAGTTACACAAGTAGTCATTTGCTTGCTGAAAATGCATACATCAGGAAAAATCATCTTTGATTTAAACCACAACCCTTAATTAGAAGATACTGGCAGTGTTGCCTGTTTTAAATGAAAACCTGAAACTTTTCAAAAAGGGATCAGTCATTCAGAGTCACAGGGAGTGTGTGACACCCCTGTATTTGAACAGTAAAAGGCTTTAAGTTATGGTATGTTTTCCAGGAAGAGCGCTTCTCTTTGACATGCCTCTTTGTCAAAGAAAAAAAAAAGTCTGAAGACAAGGCTACAGGTAATCTGGTGCGTACCTTGCGTGGCGTGCTGCTGTCTTCAGAGCTGCCTACTTTTTCTTGTATATCATCCCTGGGAACTCACAGTCCTGAATGGTGATCTCTGTGACTGCTGGCAAGTGGTTGCAGAGGAAACAGCAGCGGTATTGTACAGGGCAAGACGTGCTAGTAGCATGTTTGTAGTGAGTGAAATGCTAATAAGTACATGACCAAATGCTGCTCCAAGCCTGTTGAAGTTACTGGGGCTTTTGTTGTTGGCTTCTCAGAGGTCACTGCCCTGTAACTCTAAAACTAGAGAACAACCCATAAAATCCTCGGACTGTTTTTCTGGACAGCTTTCCCACAAAGTGGGGCAGGAAAAGCATGGGTCATGTTCGTACCTTATCATCTATCAAAAGTGGTGCTAATCTTCATCCTTACAGCAGCTTTCTCCCATAGAAAGACACGGTGATTTACAAAGATTTCTAACTCTCAGTGTTCCCGATTTTCCCTGTCCTCATTCAAAAAGGGTCTGAGCTGTATGATTGTGCTCATAGCTGTGTTTATTACGTGTGGATGCTGGCGCATCTCTGCTCCCTAACAGCTGGTCTGCTTTTTCCTGTATTTTTATTTATGCTGTTGGCTTCATTAAACAATCTTGATCCTAAACAGCAACTCAAAAATGCACTACACCATGTTTATGTTATTAAATCCTTACGAATATTATCTGTTGTTTTTTTTTTTTCTTCTTCTTTTCCAGCTGTCACATCCACTTAGGTGTTTACAGTGTTTTCTCTTGACTTTCTCATAGTCCAAGTTGTCAGCCTAACAAACTTGGGTGTCGATTTAAACACACTTCTAAGTAATGCAAGCGGGACGGCTGTCGTTGCACCATAAGTTTTACATCATGGTCGTTGCCTTGCTATATTTGGCTTCAAACTGCTGTGAGTCAAATACTGGAATACAAGTGTTGGTGTTTCCTAAGGTGTAAATCAATAACAGAAAGCTGAAAATGCACTGTCAGATTAACTGATGTCCCTTATTACTGGAACAAATTAACCATTAGTCAAGGACAGTGCTCTGCCATTGAAGACTTCAGTATTTTTTCTGTAAAGTGATGATTTTTCTCAGTGGAATTAAAAATAAAACCAGCAATGGGGACAAGTTATAACACTCTGTTTTAAATAGCCCCAAATTACCAAAGGCTTTTAGATAGCTGCTCCCTCCCTTATCCTTACAGATATGTCACTGCTTTAGCTGGGTAGGAGGAATTGCCATCAGTGACTCAGGTTAGTCATGAGGTGTTGGAGTCAGTTTTAACATCTGGTAAGAATTATGGGGATTTTGAGGGAATGAGTAGCTACCTGTATGACTGGCATTCCCAGCATCAACTGTAGATGGTACGTATTTCTCACCAACAGAAGTACCAGTAATTGTTTGTCATGTGTATAGCAAGGTGTTTTTTTCATAATTGAAAGGATCTTACTGCAGTTTCATGTTTTCACGTGTTTACCTTAGAGATGAGAAACACCTATGTTTTGGTTTTGCTTGACAGATTAAAAAAAAATCATTTTATAGCTAAAACAGAAATTAAAGAAAATAAAAAATAGGATAAGTATAGGCAAGGATATATGCCTTTTTGCATATTCAATAAAAATAGCAACCTGTAAAAAGCCAATTTTCCTGTGCAATATTTACTGTAATGTTTCATTTAGATATTTAGTCAAAGAGCTAAACACGATAAGATAAAGAGAAGTGACCTATTCTGTGACCAAGTCAGAAGAAGATAAAGAATAAAAGTCTGGTTTGAAGTTCAGAGAATTAGGTAGCAGGTTACGCCACTGAGATACAATTTTCTGGTATGTGCCAAGAGAAGTGGCAAAGTACCAGGATGCAGAAAATGGGATTACTCTCTGAAAAAAAAAAAAAATGTGTACTGAGTTTAAAATGCTTGTTTAAATGATGCATTCAGTATGGGGAAAAATGAAAGAAACAGCTGAGCCTACAGTTATGTTATAAAATCTTCCTGTTTTGTTCTCCTGTTCCCTTGAATTAGCCAAGGGAGCACTGTACTGTCGCAGCCTGCTTTGGTAAGTGCCAGTTATCCCTGCACCGTAAAGCGCAAAGGACAAAAGATGCATCTTCCCTGTAGCATATTTCTCAGTGTGTATTTCTTTCTGTATAAGTAGAAATGCTAATACACATACACAAAAGCAGGTATAGTGAAAGCAACTCCCCCCCCCCCCTTTTTTTAAAATTGCAATACCCTACTTTCATACTTGACAGTGAATAGATTTAAAATTAATCCTATCTTCCAGTAGACAAAATAGGGAAAAAACTTTCTCAAGGACACATGGTACTTCAAGTAGTTGTGACCTGTTTCTTTTCTGTCCCCTAATGAGTCAAGTTTCTTTCCCAAGAGCATTTTGTTTTCGTGTGACTCCCGCACGTTCTAAGAATTGAACAGCTTTCTTCCAGAGCAAGAATATGGTGTAACGTATCGTGGGTGGTTTGCTTTCTCGGTTTCATATTAAAAACACATGTGAACATTTATATGAGAAAGAAAACTATCGAAGACTACAGTAATAATACTAGCAGATTATGAAGTCTTGCTATTCAGATTTATTACACAAAGATGGTTTACATTCTGAAATATTCTTTCTGTTGTACCTGCAATTTTTTAACGTCATTTGTCCCATTTACAATACAGTGTGTTTTTCTTGGCCAGCTTCTCTCCCACCACATTGAAAGAGCCAGCGAATCATGATTTCATGTTGAGACTCATGACCTGTAGTACTGCATTTGGTGGTAGGCTTAGATGTATCCTAATTCCTTACACGTACTCTTTGAAAAAATTTAGGGGTTTTTTCATTGTATAATAATGGTGATTGCCAATTTGGTGGCAGTGTTAGTTATTTTCACCTTGATTTCAAGTAGTTAGATGGGTGGGTAGATAGATTGGTTATTTTAAGTTATTAGAACATTGATGGTTGCTGCTTCTTTTGCGAAGATTTGATATTAATTCTATTAACTGCTGTTTCTAAGTTAGAAATGAATTAGTGAGTAACCTCTGCTATGTTAGAGCATATTCTCAAAAGAGAAATGTCCAGGTAAGGATGAGCATAAAACACAACTCTTGACAAATTCTATAAAGAACTTTTGAAAACTTGCTGGGCCGGGTTTTGATACTTGTGCAATATTCACAGCCACGTGTACTTCATATGTGGTTTTATATCCAAAAAAATTGTGAAGAAATTCTTTACTGAATTGTAGGCTTGTATAACCTGCTAATGACATGGATCTGTTACTCATCGGTATCACGTATCTCTTGTAGTGACTTTTTTGTACTAACCTGTGACAGCCATAAAATTTTAGAATCAGGCCTGGGCACAGGAGTAAAATCTACAGTCCCCTACATGTATGAGTAGGTTCTCTTAGTCACATTCAAGGTAGTCTGAAGTATATTTTTTTTTCATCCTGACCTGGCCTATTGTACTTTGCAAAAAATGTTATGTAGCTCTCAAATAGAAGGAAACTTTCCTTTGTGTAAAGTCTGTAAGTACTTTATTCCAATTAGACCTTTGTGATTGAGTGCTCTGGGTGTACAAGAGGCAAATAAATGGTTCTGGATGCTAAGTTTTATTCTTTAAGCTAAAAAGAATCTACCAGGTGTAGACTAAAAGCAAATGTTATTATGCCATTTATACATGAAAACATAACATTTCATGTTTCCTGTAAGGGCTTACCTTGCAAAACGCTAACTTCCCTTAAAACAGACATGACTCCTTCAGGTCAGGAGGAACCTTGGCATTTCAGTCCTCTAACTGGAGTCAGTTGACTACATGGTATATTGAAAATTAAATGTTTCTGAAGAGGCAACAGCTGTTTTTGTCAAGTGGGATGTCCTTCACAGTCTAAGCAAGCTTTGCATGCGTCTAATTTTAAAGCTGACCGGGCTGCATACCCTCACCTCTGCACCAGAATTTCTGGAGTTGCGGCTCTGAGAAGGAAGTGAGAGCTGCAAGTGAAAGCTGAGATATGGTGGGAATGACTTACCCAACTGGTATTTAGGGACAGGGTTTAGTGGGTGACATTGGTAGTAGGGTGATGGTTGGACCAGATGATCCTGGAGGTCTTTTCCAAATTTAATGATTCTATGATTTTATTTCCTAAGTTCCCAAGTAGCTGGGGACAGCTGGCCAGTCATGTTGTGGCTTCTACCAAGTACTGATGCCTCATAACTGAACTTGAACTGTTCCGATGTTATATTAGACCCCTTCGTTTATGCTTATGTACAATCACAGGAAACATTTCTCTGATCCTTAAACAGGTGTATGTTATGCTGTCACAGTGACTTGTAGAATCCAATATATGCTGCCACTTAAAATAGAAATCACAAACCCATATGTTCTTTCCTTACATGTTTAGGAAAATATCTCCAACTTCGATATCGTCATGGAGTCTGATGAGGGCACCTTCAAGCCATCTGGGCTGGCTTTTACTGGAAATGCTAAAGCTCGTGACATCATCAGAGAGATCATGGCTCTGCTGCTGCCTATCAACATTACAGATGTTTTCGACAACGCAGATGGAACAGACATCAATTACTGGATGAGGGACGGGGTGCCCGGTGAGAGTACTTTGCAAATAAAACCCTTTCCATGCAGTGGCACATTGGGAGGGAGTTCCTGCAGGGCTCTGGGAGTTTGGTGTTTTGAAGATAGTAGGAAGCACTTCCCCTCAAGGAATAATATTTACCGTAGATAAAATGCAGCAATGTCAAAAGGTAGCCAACAAAAATAGGACATAATGGGTATTTGAGCTTCAGTTTAATAATGGTATAGATTATACATAGCATAACATGCCTAAAATCTTCTTTTAGGCTTTAAGGATTTATAATAATTAATCCCAGACTGGTGGTTTATAAATAGTAAACTAAGGCAGAGGGGAATTCTCCAATGCAAAACAAATAACTTTTTTATTATTACCATTTCAACTTTGAAATACGGGGCTTTTTTCCACTGTTTTATATTTATATGAAGAAACAATATTTTTGAGACTTGCCATTTAAAATGTTATGGGGCATTAAGGTGTGCTAAAGAGGTAAAATTCTGCAAAGTTCAAATTGTTTTAGGGATTTATTCGGAGTATTATATCTGTGTCCTGGTAAGGAGAAGCTTGTCGGTGAAGAGGCTTGCAAGCTGGGAGAGAGGTCCCCCACTGGCAGCCTCCCCAGCCAGGAGACCCCATGCTGCACAGGGTTTTACAGAGCACGAGAGTCCCAATTAGAGGCCAGCCTGAGTAAAGCCTTAGTGAATTTCCATGGTAGTTTCCACTCTGAAATAATACTGCACAGAAAAATGTTTCATAACACTGATACTTAAAAAATTATGGTCAGTTTTAAATTTTTAAGGTTCTTTTTTTTTTGGTGCTTTATGACTGAAGTAGGCTGGTGCATTTCTCATGCCAGTTTTACTGGTAGTTAATATATGCTTGGAATGTCTTAGTAGTTGGTTAACTGAGTTGTTTCTTACCTGGTCTTATGGAAGACACAGTGAGTTGTGGATTTTATTCTTTTTGTTCAGTGGCAGGACTCTTTTCTTCTTGCTCACGTTGGGTGTACCAAGATACCATAACGTCGACTACCTCATTAAAGGGATGGAAGTCTAATTTTCAAAGCGAAATTTCTATGCTGGACAAGAAGTATGGATGAATGGATATTGTTAAACAGCCAGAGGTTCATCTTCAGTTGGCGTGCTGTTTTGCAGATGATGTTCTAGCTGTTCAGTGAGATGTCATACAGCTGTGACACGGATGTGCACTTATGTCCCTAGGCTCTGCTTGTGCATCTCACATGTGCATTAGGACCTTGTGCTGGGTTGAGAGACTGTAGGCACTGCTGAGAGGCTGTAGCTGTGACGTGCATCGTCCTCCATAGCCTGTAAGTGCCTGTGCAAAGACACGTGGTCCAGAATTTCCGACTGATGTGTCTACACTGTCTTTACTCAGCTGTTACTCAGAAAATGCAAGTGTGTCAGAAAAAATTCCTAGGTAAGACACTGGGGACAGCACATTAGGGATGGCACAGACAGTAACTGGGGACTTCCATTGTAATTCCAGCCAGTGGGTGGTGGATCATGGAAGAAGATGCTAAATAATGGTGTTCAGCTGTGTTCAACAAGACCCTGCTCTCAGGAACAGGACCCAGGAAAAGAGGGAGCCCAGATCTCTCAGCATGGGTCTCAGTGGCCAGATAAGACTCTGGTGTCTTCAGAAAGGATAAGCTATGAAAAATACCATACCCTATTAGCTCACTTTATACACCTTAGGTCTTAGAATATAAATACACCAGCACTGAGATGTCTGTTTTAAAATGAATATGATTTGCTTTCCTATTAAAAATTTGGCACATTAATTGATTGTGGGGTGGGGTTTTTTTTCTGTCCGAAGCTTTGATTCATTTAACTTCCTGTTAAGCAAATAACAAAGTGTTCTTACAGCATAAGGAACAGTGATTCTTTTTTCCCTGCTGAGCCCTGATGGAAAGGAATTAATTCCACTAAAAACGTTTCTGCTGCTTTGGATTGTATTTCATACTGTACCAGGCAGAAGTGTAAGACATCTTGTAATCTTCACGCCTTGTCTGCAGTATTCTCACTGCTCGAATGAGTCCTTATGGTATATAATAACATTGGAACAAATTGAACAGCTTCTATAATTTTGTCCAATTCAAACAAGCAGTCAAGTGTTGACACTTCATCAATTTTATTTAAATATTTTCTTGAAAGTACACTTGGTGGCTTTCTTTCTGCAACAGTTAGAGAAAATATGGTGTACTTCTTGAACAATGAGAATGGTTTCTGACATCATTTCTCTAGCGTTTTGCTCTTTTGCTGTATTAAATGGATTTTCAGATTCAACTTTTTAGATACTATTAAAATTCTGCTCCTCCTGCTCCATTTGGTGGAAAGACCTGCAGAGCACAACACTACGTGTGGCTCTCAGAGCTGTTTGTAGCTGCTTCTGAGACAGCCACAGCGACTCCAGCTTCTTGCTCTCTGAAATTTCCAACATTTTTATTTTTAATGGACATGCAGTGAGATGTCCTTTGTAATGTTCTGTAAATTTTTGCAAGAAAAAGGTGGTGACTACTCTGAGAATTTAGGATGAAAGAGGCCAGATGAGTTCAGAGCACTTTGCAAACCGTAGAATGAAGTTTAAAAACCATCCCTAAAGTACAAGCAAGGTGATCTGCACCAAACACAACATTTTAATGCTTTGTGTCTGCAGGGTATTAAATATATTTCCATCAGTGGCCTTGACATTTGATTATTTTGAGAAGAGTTCAGCCCAGCAATGAGGAATGTCTGTAGCTGTGTTTTTGTAGTGATAGCCAGTTTTTGGCTACTGAAAATATTTGTTTAGCATTTGTTTTGCTTTTTCATGGAGCAGACATCAAATGAATTTTATTTTTTTTTTTGTGGTGGTATATTTTATGCTGTGGTTTTACATTTAGAGGTGATCATTGATCCTAAGACCACTTCTTTATTAATTATGCAATTAACTTCCACAGTTTTCTTTTTAGGGGTTCAATTATGTATTTGTTTTTAGTTCGGCATGCATCTAAACTGTTGTACATACAGGTGTTCCTTTCCCACACTATGACCTAATCAAGTTTGACCAGTATTTGCAAATATTCTCCGGGTGGGGAGACAGGTTGATTTTTTAATTTCTTTTTGGTTTTGGCTTGGTTTGGCTTCTGTACATGCTTTTTCACAGCAGACTTGTTCAGTGTCTGAAAGGGTTAAAAAGCCATTCAGCCAGCCCAGCTAGACCAGTATTTTTGTTAAAAAAGCAAGACCCAATGATGGCAAGGTTGCCTCTAAAGTAATTTAAACCAGTTCCTAAGGTAATAGCATTGAGGCTGGGTCAGCTGTCCCTGCAAGCTTTTGGAAACTGAGAAGGGGGAATAAGGTGATTATGTTTGTATTATGGTATCCAAGGAACTAGTTCAGCTTCAGGTACCAGAGGAGAAGAAAACAGGTGCTGCCCCATTTTGGCAAAGGGAAAGGTGCTATGATGAAGTATTTCCAGAGGGTTGGTTCAAGGGTGCAAGTTCTGCAGGGCTTGTAAGGGAGGTTATATGTTGCTGCAGTGCTTCTGATGGGAACACTTGTCCATGAGGAACTGAGCTGTATTTGAGACCAAGCTGACCCAGGACATCAAACAACTCTCAGAAGGCATGTGGCAACTCATCTATTTAAAATTCAACCAGGGACCTAAAGGTGAAACTCCCTTTTACGGTGTCACTCTGGACCTTGCTGGTTGTTCCTGCTCGCTCTGTCTCCACAGTGACAGGGTCTTGCTTTTTTGTTACATTACATGAGAGGAGGAATTATTCTTCCAGAAATGAATAAACCAGTAGTTCATCTAACTTTAATGTTTCTACAAAAATCAAAAATTCATTGCTAACCCAATCTATTAGTCATTTTCCCAGAGCTGGCAAACAAATACTATCATACATCATTTCTCTCATTTTTATATTTTTCTAGTGCTTCTTTATTACCTCCATATAAAATAAGATTTATTTTGGCCCTTGGATGCTGGACTTCGACATGCACTATTTCCTTTCTTATCACGTAAGAGGTCAAGTCCTTCGGTTCCTCTCCTTTTCCAGACCCTCGCCCCCTGTCCCTCCCATCCCCACATGTCCTTGTAGCACCAAACACCAGCACGTGCCTGCCTGCGTGCTTGAGCCAAGCCTGATCTTCTGCATGGTGTCAGCCAGAGGCATGCTTAAGAAAGTGGTGTAACAGGAAAACTCTCTGACTTGGGCTTGCCAGCTGGGCACAGAGTTGGATAGGCTGTCTACTTCCCAAATTCTAAGTGGGTAGACTCTGTTAACTCTTGGCTGTATCACTGTTTGGAAGAAATACTCCTCTTGAAGTCTTGTCCCTCAGCATACCTGCTTCATAGTCTCTGCAGACTTGGGCAATCTTTGGATCCACTTTCTAAGCTTCTTTTTATAGCCAGAAGAATAGCAACTGTAAGAAAAAGGAAGAAAAATCAGATTCTCCTAGGCTAGGACTTCACAGACCAGTGCTGAGGAGCCTTTGTTTTGACTGCGCAGGGGTAGTGAATGTTTCATTTTACAAAGATCTTCCTATAATATGAGGGAAAGAAAAACTGGTTTCCTGAAAAAATACAGACTTTAAACATGACTTCCTCACTTTGTCTATAATATTTGTGTGATTTGTGATCCAAGCTGTTTAGTGCAGAGCATCGCATGAAGAGCTCCAGTTATTTCATCAAGTGACTAACACAAGCGGAAAGTCTCCTGCTTGCTTATGGAGCAAAAAGCTGAACAAATCTAAACGCTACTCGTGAAATTAGCTTACCCATCATATCCAAGTACTTAGATCATTTTCGATACTCCATAGGTGCTGCATTCCTGTACTTGCCGAGTTAGTTCCAATGTGCTGAAGCACACCACTGCCACCAGGAGCCAGCCGCCACGTGCCTGATTCGCTTTCGTGTGGAAATGAAGGGGAAGGGACTTAAAATATGCGTCTGTGTCTTGCCTGAGTCTGGATCTTAGTAAGTCTGAGATAGATCTATCAGCACTGTTATATGATAATTAGCAAAATCATATTGCTTTTTCCAGGTCATTCGTTTCCTTTTAAATATTTTATCATTTCAAAGGGAAATAGCGAATGAGTGTGTTCCTCTGCAGAAGTCAAATTTTCTGCAACTTGGGAGGTATTAAATTAAACCGGTATGCTAAGAGAACAATTTTAATTGCTTGGCACTTAAAGAACCTACTATAAGAGCTACAGCTATTAGAACCATTTACAGTCTTGATTGCAGTTCGAACCGTGTGTATTAATCTGTAAAATAATTCAACTATGCTCTAATTTATCATTGTTCCATAAAAATAGGCTTTTCAAATTAGAAATTGCTCTAGAGTAATTAAATGAATTTAATATGCTGCAAATTTTTATGAAGGTGGATACCTTAAAACGCTCATAGTTTAGCATAATATCTCAGTTACATTAGCCTTTCATATGACCTTTTCTACTTTTAATAAAGTTAATAAAGTCTTTAAGGCTAATCGTTTAATGAAAGGACTGGTCTGTAGATTATGGTATGCTTTCTTACTAGCTGTGCTATATGACTACCAGACAAGCTTGATCATACTTTACATACAGTTCTTTCCACCTTTGTTCTTCTTGGACGTGATTCTTGTTTTGGCATATTGGAATATTGAACTGCTTCTAATAATTAGCAGGAAGCATCAGAATTGCAAGTTGGTTTGTTTGATGTAGACTAGACACAAGACATGCAAATATTCAGCTGGGATAATACTGCTGGAGAGAGGGATTGCGTTAGGAGATTAGGCATAGTGCCCAAATGCAAATTTTGGTGGTAGTTTTAACAGGGCTCCTATAATCTGTTTCTCATTAGAGCATGTACATTTCTAATACGAGGGCACAGGGTGGTTCTGTTAGAGCAAAAATAATGTGTCATTTTGGGGGCAAAATATTTCATGATTACAGCTAATACTTGAAAACTGCTCATTCACATTAATTTTACCACAAATTAAGGCTACTTATAAATGAATTTTCTTAAGTCCACTTTAGCTATGAGCTCCCACTGTATAGTAATAAGTTTTAAGAGTAGTTTATTAGAGACAGATAGAAATATTCAGAAGAGAAAGGTCAACTCAAGCAAGGGTGAATGCTGCTGTTACTAGCAGGTAGCATTAAGCCGTTTTACTACATGCAATATAAGAGGCATTTCTGCGAGAGCAAGATCACAAAAGAACTGCGGGAAGACCTGAAAGTCTAGAAATTGTACCTTACAGTGAGAAGCTGGAGATGTTAAAATCTCTTTCAGTTTATGCAAAGGTATGCCAGTTTATGCAAAATGATGACTCAGGCACAGCATACATATTAGGCTCAGATTTTTCTAATGACACCACCTTTTTGCCTTGTTTTAAAAAATAGTTCATTAGCAATTCAGTCCGAGTCCAAAAAAATTCAAAGTGAAAGAAAGCAAACACCTAGCTGTAAGGTTAGATAGCTACAGAAGCCACTTGCAGTCGTGGTGAATTCTCTATCATTTTGAATGTGTAAAACAGGACTTGGATGTCCTTCAAAAAGTAAAGGGTAATTCAAGCAGGAGGAATGGGTTTGAGGCAGTAGTTACAAGGGGAGGTTCTGTGCCATGTGCTATTCAGAAGAGTTGATTAGATGGTAATGGGTCTTGCTGGCCTTAAAAAAATCTGTGGATCTGCCAGTAAATTTTATGAGCACTTTCCATAGTGAAATGCCTCCTTCCTATTTAAATCTCACTTATTTCAAGCAGCATAGATTTTTCAATATCAAAAGCTCTGTCTTTAGTTTCAACACCATTTAGGTAGTCCCAACTACAATTAAAAATATACAGCTGTTGTTAACTTGCCAATTCCAGAATAAATTTGAATTGTGAAATAAAAAAAAATATTTCCAAAGCTCTATCCTACATTGACGAACAGCTTGAATTTCTTTATTTCTGCTTACTATCGTTTCTTCAGTATCTGTGATGCATTTTATTTGACAATGTTTTGTTGGTTGTCAGAAGCTCTGAATTGCTTCACACTGGCATAGCAGCTGATACTACATAGCACTTATATTTATCTTTCAAAAAATGAAGGCAAGGCAGCTTTAAAATAATTTCATATGAGTATTACAGTAAATTATCTAGAAACACTGGCATTTTGATTGTGTTTTATAAATCTGTAAGAAGTAAATTTTTTTCCAGCTCAGCACTCTACAAATACTAAATAATGCCATTAATATAGTAATTAAAAGTGAAATTAAGGTGTTTCAAACCAAATCATAAATTCTAGTGGTTATTGCACTTTTTAGCTAGTGGACTTCTTTTTCTTAAAGATATTTGGACACTGTTACTTCTGTGAATATCAAATGGTTGATTTTACTTCCTAGTTTTAGTTGCTTGCTCTTCAGAAAAGTTACAGGAGGTGAATTGAGGTAAAAGACCCCATCATTATATAAGTTCCTTCTCTAAGCAGACAAAATTCCTAAGTTTCAAAAATCATCAATAAATTTGTTCCTGCCACTCACCTTTTTTTAGCAGGAGAATATGCTCATTCTCAGAAAAGAAACACTGAAAAATATCTGACTGTGAATCTCATTTGGTTTTGGGGTGTGGTTGTTTTTTTTTTCTGGCTTTGTCTCTGAGGGGCATATTAATTCTCTATTGTTTATTGCTTAGGAAAGCTGAATTCTGTTTCTGTGGGTGGGAATATTCTTCTCATATGGAAGCATTTGCCATTTATTGATCCTAAAAAATCAAGTGTCCTACATTAGCACACAGAGCTCAGTGTTAACATGTTAAATATGCAGTTTGGAAGTACAAGTTACTTAAGCCTTATTCCTAGAACTGTCCTCAATTTCACCGAAGCTCCAGCAAATAATGAAGTAAATAGGAAAAAAAGGGGTTTAATTTGTGTTTTGTAAGGAAGCTGGAGGTGGAAAAGTGTTTGCCAATGAAAAAGTGTGAAAGTTAGATGCGATTCTCTCCACTTTTTTCGTTTCTTTCTGAAATTTGACTGTATGAAAAATGAGATACATTCACAAGGTGGAAATGTAGGGAGATTTCTAGCCAAATGTGTAATGACTGAATGGTTGTTCAGAACAGCAGCAGCAATATCTGTGGATTTCTGGATTTCATTCCTGGAAAACAGACTGTAATGGCATCAATATTAAAAGCTGAATAAAAAATAAACTGTTCAGTAGTTGAGCATTCCAGGAAGACCACTTGTAAACTACTCCTGATGGGAAGGGCACAGGTTAAAAGGATTAAGATCTGGCTTGCAGCTCTCAAAGTAGTTTCCTACATGAAGTCATATGTTGAGTGTTTCTACTAGGATTCTTCACGGATTGGTACATCCTCAAGTATTCAGAGTTTCCATCAGTGGTTTGGAATCAAGTTTAAAATCACAACTTATTTAAAAAGTGCACAAAACACAGCTGACGTAAATACTATTGGGATGATGAGAACAAGCTGATATCTGGGCAGGGCTTTATTTTTAGAAGGCTTTTTTTTTTTTTTCTTGGTAAAATAGACCCAACCTGATCCAAGGTGTGCTTACTTGATGCCTGTTTTAAGGAAGAAAGGAATTTCCTTCAGGTATCTCTTTCTTCATTGCCCACAGAGAGATCCCAGGGGACTAGCTTAGAGTAGATACCAGATATGCAGGCTGTTGATGTTAGGTGTGATGAACCTCAGCTCAAGAGAAGTTTTAGAGAATTATTTCGGTTGAGCAGGATGTTTGGAAGTCACACTGTCCAACCTTCTGCTCCAAGCAGGACTGTCTTCAAAATTAGATAACATTGCTCAGGGCCTTATCCATCTTGTGAAAATATCTGAAGTAGGGGTCCCACAGCCTCTCTGAGCAACTTGTTACATTGCTTAAACACCTTTATTGTGGGGAGGGGAAAAAAAAGTTAGGTCAGGTCTAGCTGGAATCTCTCTTATTTCTGCTTGTCCCTATTGCCTCTTCTCTTTTCTGTGTGCTATTTTGAGAAAACTTTGACTCCATCTTAATCACTCTTTAGTCAGTGGAAGACAGGAAGGGGGTGCCCTTTGGCCCTAAATAAACCCTCAGCCTCTTTATATTTCATTTGCTCTAGTCCTCTGGTCACGTCAGACCACTCTGTCCGGATGATTCACATCTCTCTTGTACTGGAGGCCCCCCAGAAGATGCAATATTTAGAAAAATCACTTTCTTTGACCTGTTGGCTACCCTGTTGCTTATGTAGCCCCACATTACTTTCATTGCCTCAACATCTCACTGACGACTCTTGTTCAGGGTGACCTGTTGAATTTTCTTAGGTCCTTCTCAGGCCACTTCTCCTGGGTTTTGAGCTCTCTGAGCTTCCAGCATATGAGCTGCTCCTTCCACAAACTTAACAAAGATGCTTTCCATTCCTGTTGACCAGGTCACTGCTGAAGATGAGAAGGGTATTGACCTGGTATAGACCACTGAGCACCACTCACATCCAGCCACCAGTTAGCCCTCAATCTGTGGATGGTTATCCTTGGAGCCCAGCAGTCTGGTCAGTTTTCCACCCACTTTTATTCCACCTCTCCAATCCATAATTTTCCTGAGGACAGAGGTTGGTTAGTTTGCCTGACTCTTAGTTCTCTGAATCCTGCTGCTATGTGTTTTTTGTTTTGTTTTGTTTTGTTTTTTTATGATGGGCATAACATTTGCCTTTTTCCAGTCACTGGGGACTTCACCTGATTGCCAAAACTTTTCCAAGATGATAGAGAGGAACCTCTCAGAGACATCGACCACCTCCCTCATGCAGCCCATCCAATCCCATCAATTTGTATATGCCCCATTTACTTAAACAATCCCTAATTTGGTCTTCCAATACCATGAGTAGCACCTGTTCCCCTTCCCTCCTAACCCTGCTACCAGGCAGAGACCTGAGAGTTACTTTAAAATAAACCACACTGATTACCATTACCTTCTTACTATTCTTTCATTACTCATGATAGCTAATATTGCTAATAATATAGCACTTTTTTTCCCAAGCAATCTGAAAGTTTTACATGGAAAGAAGGCTGTAAAGACATCTTGGCTGACTGTGCAGAGCATGTTGTGCATTTAAACCAAGTATGGTTTTGATCCAGGATCGGGAAGCTTTTTAGTGACAGAGCTTTAGATATTACTCAGAAAGCTCATCCCCTCCTTAACCGGCAAACACATCTCACTTTCATTTACAGGTGGCATTTTAGGTGTAAATGTCTGAGGCTTCTGAAGAATGCTTTTAGTGGTAGACCTAGCTGAACAAATACAGAGCTCAGAAAACATTTACAGAGACATCTTCCTCAGAGGAGCAAGTTCAAAATTACTTCAGTGGTAGTCTCTCCAGGAAATCTTCAACATTTATAAACTTCAGAATCGGAACCCTTCTAACTGTTCGTCTTCAAAACAGATTTTGCAGATGTGGTCTGCAGTGCTACTGAATTTCTGAGGAGCAGAATTTATTGAGCACCATGAATCTTTTTGACCAATTTTTCCCATTGGATCTCTCTCTTTCCAATGACGTCATGTGTGTTTTCATATAATAATTCCAGTCAATTCAGCCGTGGAAGAGTCACAGAAAAACACTAATTTTGAAAGAAACAGAATGCATGTTTGTATTTTGCAAATCCATGAGAAAGGACTGTGGGCTGCATAGGACTGCAAGACAGAAGGTACTGGGTTATTGTTCTGGCTCTGACATAAGCTGCCATCCTCCCCAGTTTCATGCTTCCTCAGTTTCTTTAATGATAACAGTTACCTGAGAGGTTCTGAGGAGCTGCTTTTGTCTGTAAGGTCCAATAAAGAAAAAGGAGTCTTTATTACCTTCCTTAATAATTAATCTGGTCCATCTTTGGCTTGAATCATCAGATCCTGCATTTATTTAGCACAAGAATAGCTCTCCTGATCAAACAGAATGTGAGTGCATGTAAAGAAAATAGCAGCTTATGTGGAAAGAGCTTCCTACAGATGTATTTTAGGGGCACATAAACAAATCTGTCAGCAAGGACAAAGCGTGCACCTAAATGTGAGCAGCAGTTTATTCAAGTCCTCCATCCGAAGAGCCAGAAAACCTCATTAAGAATTATTATCCATCAGGGCCTCTCCGTCCACAGCTCTCGGCTATTTGCAGCGCCTGTGACAGAGCGCTGTCTCAATCACCATGTAGGGCTTGGAAATCCACCAAAGAAAATGGGCACTTTTCCTGTTGCTTAGCTGGCTAAACTGGATTTTAAAACAGTTCGGTTCTATTAACCATATTAAACCCGAGCAATGACCTTCTGGGACAGCACAATTTCCGTAGTTGTTGCTGCTGTTTTTAAGGAAAGCTACAGTAAAGAAATAGCTGGAAGCAGGGATGTTCAGACTCTGGTATCCAGACTCCTGAAGGACTCTGTTTTACTCCTGAAAACATACAACTTCGTCTGCAGCAAAGAAGAGAGCAGGTTCGTTGTCAGTGGGCTTGGTTATCCATCTGTTGTTGGTAGGGATCATCCGTGTGTAAGAAAATGTTTATGGATATTAAAATTGGAAGCAGTTGAAAGCTACTGATGTGGCATTGTGGAGGAGAAAAAACATTTAGCAGTTTGTTTTTTCAAAGGTTAGATTCTCCATCCCTACTAGCAGAGACTTGAGGGTTTAGAGCATTGGCATTTTACAGCTATCCTGAATTCCCTCAGGGTGGGTAACGTGCAAACACGTCACCGGCTGGAAGCTACTGGAAGCAGCTTACAGAAGTAAATTAGAGATATGAGACAGAAAAACTAAAATTGTTTTTATATCTGAGGACAGAGGTTATAGTGAAGAATCATGGAGTGGTGTTACCAGAACGAGGAATGGATGTCTGCATTGCCTGTCTGCTTCCCCGATCCCCAAATCCAAAACCACAGCCACAACAAACAAAGCACAGTGGAAGGTGCTGGGAGTGGGCTGAGAAACATCGGTGTTCAGCTGCCCTCTGTGACCAGACAAATGGGAAGAAACAGAAACCAAACTTAGCACCAGTGAAGTAACCGATGTGTTTTTCCAAAATGTTTATGCTTTGTACTCCCTAAATGGGAAACTTCTAGAGGTAAAACTCCTAGTGTTATTTTCAATGCACACACACATAGCTGTTTATATGAAATATTTAGGAGCAGGACAAATACTTGATGTAAAGTTCTTATTTCTAAGCTGTTTGGGACATGCAGCATGAAGTTATTCCAGAAGTTTGCCATGCAATGGAGTGCTGCATGCAAGGTCCACTTGGGCTGGTGATCCTGAATTTCACTCCACCTTGCAGGCCAAAATTGGCCGTAGTCTTGGGTCAAGATGAGAGCCAGATAAAGTTTAGTAGACTGTAGTTATTTTAGAAAGGCATCCAAACAGACAAGATTTCAAAGAACCACAGAGCTGGCAAGAATGTCTCAAGAGATCCTCTAAACGTCCTTTCCAGCGCAGTCTCACTGATGCCTGGGTTGTTTCTTTCACGTTTCTTTGTGCTGTTCTTGAAGAGCTACTATAATGGAAACAGTCTCACCAGCCCGTCTGTCCCCGTGCTTAGGGAGGTTTTTCTAGTACCTAATCTAACTCTTTCCTGCTGCAATTTAAGTGCATTAGTTCTCTCTCTCCATTATGAACCCAGAGACATGGTTATTTCTTTCCTTTTGCAGCAGGCTTTTGTGTGAAGTTGATTTTTTCCTTTTGTGTTGCACTATTTTATACTTGCCCTTGCTGAACAACATCCTGTGTTTTTTTTCAAGCATCTCCACTTTATGAAGATCACTTAGCAAATTCTCCTCTTGCCCTCAGTGATGCTGCTGTACGTCCCTGCCTGATGTCACCCCCGTAGCACAGGCAGACTCTAGTCCATCATTTTGGCCTATGGGGAAAATACCAAACAACCTGTGGTGCCCCACTCCATGCAGCCTTCCATTCTTCTCTGTCCACGAGCACACTGTCCACCCTTGTAATGTACAGCATTTTCTCCGTCTCTCGTGGCATTATCATTAATAATGGTGCATTAAATCTCTTCTAGTGTCCTCAGAGATCAACATAACTTTGAGCTTTTGTATGTGTTTTATGGGATCAGAAAGTAAGTTCAAAGGGAGCCATCATGTGTATCGAGGACACAGGCTAAGGTGCTAGATCATACTATATTCTAGTAGCATCTGGATGTCGCAGTGCTTTTGTGACTGACATTAAAAGTATTGATCCTAAATTTATGTTTTGGTGTTTCTTCATCTGTAGAACACATTGCAGAAGGAATTTCTTTAAGTAGGTTAGGTCTTTATGATCTTAAGGAAAGAATGATATTGTAAAATACTGATTTCTATAAACAACATCTATTTTGATGAGATTGTAATAGGAAGTAACAGAATGGTGAGTTCCACTAAGAACAAACATTTAGTTAAAATCTTGAGCAAAGATAGAAACTGTTTTTTTTTTTAAGTTTTTGTTTCACATATGTATCAAGTCATACAAACGTGCATGGTTGGACTTTATGATTGGTTTTACTGCTTTATTTCACTTTGTGAGAACAGTTTGTGGTGTCTTTTATTTTCATCTGTTTGGAGTTGGAAAGAATTAAAAAGCAGAGTTGTGTCATTTATTGCAAAATGAAAAGCCCAGCTTTCCATTGTAAGGATGCCAGTTCTCTGCAACACGTATAACTGCAGCAGTTTAATATGGGATACAAATTATTAATTTAATCAAAGCAAACCAATCCTTACACTGTAGAAGCTACTCCAGAATTTGTTGCAAATGTGAACATACACCACCAAGCTAGTTACAGGTTTTATGAGATTGACCTGCCGTGTGTTAAGGTGGACATCTCCAACAAAACATAACCATCCTCTCTGGAAAAATAAATTAAAAGAATATGAAAGATGTATATGAACAGCACAGGAAAGGAAAATAGTCATCCTCTGTAGTACTGTATTATAGATGATGCTCTATTATATTATAGAGAATAACTGTTCACCTTTTCTTATACAACTGGAGGATCAGATTATCAACACCAACCAGAGAACTGACATAAGACAGAAGGACAAGCTCCTCTGGGCAATGCGTAATTGAATGGAAGAAATCAGCACCACAAGATGTCTTGGAAACCATGATCAAACATCAATTTTAAAAGGATGGACTACTGCATGGGAAGAAGGCCCAGCAAGGGGTGTTGATGACAATGATATGAATGCAACTTCCTTTTCAAAAAGTCCCTAAATCGCAGGTGGCTGGGCAGATACACTGAAGGAAATCCCTCTGGTTCTCCCATTCTTTCTCACAGCACTGGCTGTTGCTACCAGGCTAATTGAAGCTGTGTGGGATTTTTTTTCCCCAGTTAGGCTTTTTTAACGTTCTAAGTAATGATAGTCTACATATGGTCTACATAGTGCCAAATAGTCTGGATAACCAGACTCAGCGGCCTTTTACAGTCAGTACAGTCAGTGGCCTTTTAGATGCAGGAATGTTTTGCTTGTTCTTTCAAGTGTTAGCATGTTAGCATGCTTCAACTCTTTCCCTTGAGCTTTTGACTCTGTACCGTGCAAATCTGAGGCTCTCTTTCTGCAGCTGGGTGTCTGTGGGCTCCACATGCAAGATCTGGCCCAAGCTGAAAGGCAGCGTGAGGCAAATGGGGAGGGGAAGGAGAGAGGGAGGATGAAGTGGCTGGGGCGGTGCTCGATGGATTCGTAGGCTTGCAGCTTTGCAGACTGTCTGCTTTCAAATGAAAACACCTTTTAGTTTGTTTCCAGATTTAGGCCAGAAATAAACAGGAAATGTGCATTATATCAGTGATCGATATTGATTCCTTGCTTGTTATTTCTGTTCCGTGCTTTAAAAACACTAACCTAATCTGCAAACACATGAGACCGTGCAGCAGCACACCTTCACTTCAGAATTACAGGGACTCTGAAATAAGCTGCACGGGTTTGAAATCACAAAATCACAGAATGGTTTGGGGTCTCACGAGAGCAGAGCAGAGGGGGACAGTCACCTCCCTCACCCTGCTGGCCACGCTGCTTTTGGTGCAGCCCAGGATACGGCTGGCTTTTTGGGCTGCAAGCACACATTGCCAGCTTGTGTTGATTTTCTCATCAACCAACACCCCCAGGTCCTTCTCGTCAGGGCTGCTCTCAACCCATTCCCCACCCAGCCTGTATTTGTGCTTGGGATTGCCCTGGCCCAGATGCAGGACCTCACACTCGGCCTTGTTGAACCTCACGAGGCTCACACAGGCCCACCTCTCAGGCCTGCCCAGGTCCCTCAGGATGGCAGCCCTTCCCTCCGGCGTGTCAACCACACCACACAGCTTGGTGTCATGGACAAACTTGCTGCAGGTGCACTCAATTTCACTGTCCATGTCACTGACAAAGATGTTACATAGTGCCGGTCCCAATGCTGACCCCTGAGGAACACCACTTGTCACTGATCTCCACCTGGACACTGAGCCATTGACCACAACTCTGGGTGCGACCATCCAGCCAATTCCTTACCACCAAGCGGTCCTTCCATCACATCCACGTCTCTCCAAGACAAGGATATCGTGGGGGACAATGCTGAATGCTTTGCACAAGTCCAGGTGGATGATGTCAGTTGCTCTTCCCCTACACACCAGTGCTGTAACCCTGTCATAGAAGGCCACCAGATTTGTCAGGCACGATCTGCCCTTAGTGGGTTAATAATAAATAAATAAATAAATAAAGTTGTTAGTATCTTTTCACTCGTATTTCAGAGCTGAATTAAATCCTCCTGTACATGGTACAGATGTCACCAAAAGAAGTCTTTGGAAAAACACTGCTGAAGGCTGAGCATTGTTGTTTTTCTTCCTCTCAGACCCTATCTGGTGCATCTTACAGACTAACTCAGGCTGCTCATCACGTCAACAGTAGTCCCCGGAGACACCAGGCAGCACTGGTGCAGGTGGTACCTACCTGGTTTGTACCATTTTCAGACAAGCCATAGTGCTTAATCCTTTTGTCATCTGTTCACAGCCTGTACACAGCAAGCTGCAGGGAGGCTCCTGAGCTGCTTGCACAGAAGTGCCACTGTCAGCCTTGAACAACGCACTTCAAGGCTGGACATTTCAGGACTTAGTCACCTGCAGTAGCTTGTCGTCTCAGCCTGAGCTTCTAACGTCTAACTAGGAAGCAGATTTCATACGGCAGCTAAAGCTGATCAACATGTTTTGAACATCATGATGTTGAAAACATCCCAGATTACACACCTGTAATTTTAACTCCTTAAGATGTGCTAAACGGGAAGCATTGAGAAAAGTTAATTAGTCCGCCCGCCTCTTCCTTCACTTGCTAATTGCTACGAGTACTGTTCCTGTCCACCAAAAGCTGCTGGCTAGCTTCTAGGGCAGGTGTTCATGTGCATCGCAATTAAAAGCACATAAATTGGATGCTGCTGAAGCCTCCAAGTGCTCTGCATTTATGCCTCTTGTTTTGGAAGATTTGGGAGAAGGAAGGGATCATCACTTGTCATGTGATGTGCAAATGCCATTTGCTTTCTTTCTTTTTTTTCCATGCAGACCCTTGCTTTTGGTCAGACAAGTAGCTACCAAGAAATCTATTCACGGTAAAACAGTTTTGAGACATGGTGCAGTGTTTTTGAGAACATTACTTTGGGGCTTTTAAAAGCTATTTCACTCTGTATATTCAGCCTAGCCACAACTTAATGGCACTCTCCCTTGGCCCAAGGGGTGACTTAAGGTCTCTTGATCAGCGAGCAAGCAGGACGGAGCTGTGTCTGGGACGTATCCCTGGTGGTCACGTCCCTCTGCCAGCAATCCTTGGGGTTCAGCTAAGAAAGCAAAGAAACTCTTCTTAATAACCCAACAGGTCTGGACGCTCCTGGCTCTGCCTCCCCCAGCTGTGAGCCTCCTTCCCCGCCGCTGGCCAAAGCTCCTGCTTGCAGCTCTCCTTCCCTGGCTCCCTGCACATCGCCCGTGCTCGCCCCCCTTCTGCCTCAGCAAGCTGTGCAAAGGAAAATCTGCATCCCTATTTTAGGGTTCAGCTTAACTTCGGTACAGTGGAGAGAAAGTAGAGCATCCTTTCTCCCGAAGAGAAATAGGGCAGCATTCAATGTGCATCCTCTTCATGGATAGCGTTATTCCAGGCCTTTTGCTTCTTTTCTGTGGTCGTTCTCTTTTTCTTTTTGATTTGCAGTGCATTTTAAATTCATTGAGACAGGAAAAAGTGTGATTGCTCTTTCACTGCTTCAAGAAAAGGATATTTGGCTGCTCCATTCACTGAAATAGATTGCTGTAGAGGCACTCTGGGTGCCTTTTCTAATTCCAGTTAAGCCTTGGGCTCTTGGTACACAGCGCAAGACAGAATCTAATTATTGAAATAATTATTATTGCCTTCTCAGCTACGGTGTGGTTTTTAAAACCCTGAGCCACATTTGGAGTCCCAGTTCTGGACCCTGCTGGCATCGGAGGGAAGCGATTGCAGTCTGTCAGCCCAGAACAATGCGACTGTACTCACCTGCAATGAGCTACTCATTTCAAATCTTCCTTGTGTATTTTTTGACCCTGAAAAGAATATGTGACAGCAGAAAGTTTCCCGTTCTTCAGTCAATGCGTTGTGATTTCAATGGCTGCATTTTTGAAAAGATGGCATTTTTTTTTCACCTCTTCTGAGGAATCTGATACTAGCTGAGGTTGAGCTTGGGCTACACAGGACTAATGAGACCTACCTTTTTTCTTCTATGTCAGTCCTTGTAGGAGTGGGAAATAGAAAGTATTCAAGCAATAATCAGGCAAAACTATTTTGCAAAAATGATTTTGCAACTACAGATCCTAAAGAGACAAAAATCAACCTTTTTTTTTTTCTTTCTTTCTTTCTTTCTTTTTTTTTTTTTTTTTTTTTTGTTATCAAATGCCTGACAGTTTTAAAGAGAGGGTGTAAAAGTAAAATAAATATTGGCAAGAGCATTAAAACTTTTTCATTCAGATGTTATTTTTAAGTAACACCTTTAGTTCTAGCTTGGCTGAGTAGTCTTTCCAGTCCTTTGAGTTTATAGCAAGATACAGATTTAGCATTCTCGGCTCCTGAAAGGTTTTTAATTATGTGTGGGTTGGTATATGTGTATGTGCTTGCTGTGTCAAAATATGTCTTCACTGCATGGATTTGAGAGGAACCAAATGCCTTACTCATATCTGCTCTTTTCCAAGGAAACGTGAATGTTTGGCACGTTTTGGTAGACCGTAATGTTACCTATATTCTCATCCTTTTCTTAATGGTGAAATTAGAGTAGCAAACCTTTTCATCGATTTAAGAAGTGTAATCAAAATCAAGGTAAGTAGGTGAGGATAGGGATCTAAATCCAGCAAATCTGGGTTTAATGTCCCAGCTGTCTGTCAAATTGGATTCTGGTTATGAAAAGTTGCACTGAAAGTTGCACTTTCTCTCCTGTGAAAGGCAAGTACAGCAATGCAGAGATTAAGATTTTTTAATGGAGTGTAATACAGCTTTCTCCATTAAAATAATTCTAAACGTTTTGTAATAATCTTGCATAGGTCACATCACTTGTTCTGGGCTGCTCCCAATCACTGGCTCTTTTTCCCTTCTGCATCGGGCTGTGGATGGTTTTTGAAAGCAACCCCATAAAAAGCTTTACAAGAGGGCACTTGCCCTTGATTTCTTTGTCTTAAACTCAAGTCCAAGTGTCTTTGATTTATACAGCTGTAAACACTGCTCTAAGCTTTAGCACCGTCACGGTATATCAGAAGGGTGCCAGGGAGTGTTTAAAGTAATAAAGGTTCGTTTACTTAGCATTGCACAGAGTGTCACTGTTATCAGATTAGCTACGTTTATTGCATCACATGTAAAACATCGTGCCATTTGGAGCTACGCATGAAATTTCTGTAAAAGCTGCACCAAGGAACGTTAGCATGTAATTTAAAATGGGATCTTGGCCATTTTTATTCCCAAATGGTGAAAAATATGTATTGATTCTTGATTTGTGCAATAGTATAATTGCGATGGAGATAATTAGATTGTATCTGGAGGAAGATTTTCCAAGGTGGACTCACAGCTCAGCATGCAGGGGTGGCAGGATACACGAGTGCCATCTTCTGCTTCTGTACAGTTTCACCCAACCAGTTTTCTTTTTTAAAAGAACAAATTAATAAGAAAAAAAAAAGGTAGGTCCAGCATGTTCTGTGCATGGTAACATGAATACAGTACACCTATCTTTAGGCAAATGATATTTTCATTTACTGCTGTGATTGAGTTTCTGTCAACAAAAGGAAGCAACCTTTCAACTTAAAATTAATTGTCAGTATCTCTTAGGGATCTCTCTGAGCTTCATGACTTATCTTTTACTCTTAATATATTTGCATTGTGACAAATGACTCAGCCTGTTTATGCCATGGTAAACCAGCTGTCACATCAACTCAGACTTGCAGGAATAAAGAATCATACTAGGTAGGGACATTGCTTTATTTACCCTTTGTTTTTCTTATATTAGTAGTGCTGTGTGGATTAATCAGAGGCCACATTCAGCTAGTGATATGCTGCAGAGCCTGAGCAGGTGGAAGGAATTTCTTTGTTCCCCCCCTTAAAGGACAAATATCCTTGAATTTCTCCGTGTCTTTTCTGAGTGAAGCCCCGTGTCACTCCATGAAACATGAAAACAGAAAGGTTTTGAAACCGCAGCCAACAGTGTTGCAGCATGTGTCTTAACTATACCTGGATTCTTTTTTTTATTTGTTTTTAAAATATGTTGTTTCTTTGTAGCTTTTCTGAGAAAAATAGGAAAATTATTGGTCAAGAACATAAAAACATTAGTTTCAGGAGTGTGTTTTTTTTTTTCTTTCCTGGTTCTTGGTGTTCACAGCCTGTAGAACAATGCCATGTGTGTATCAGAATAGGGAGAATTAGTAGGACTTTGGTTTAGAAATGGCACAAAACCCCAGATCTGAACAACCCTGAACCTTGCGATAAGATCAGATCTGAACTTTGTTTCAAGTACCTCTCTGTTTTTCTATTAATAATGAACTAGTTAGATATACACGGGTTTGTAGATCAAATGAAAGAGGGATTTCATCACCAATATCTGGAGCATCTAACATTTATTAGGAAATAGCCTATATTGGTTTAGTATGTACTGTAGCTTAGTATGCATTAATCAGCATAACAATAGATAATATTAAGTATGTCATAGTCATGTTAAGTGTTGTCATAGTCATAGTTTTAAGTATTAAGTGTTGTCACAGTTAAGAGTTGTCATAGTCATAGTATTCTACCAGCCTTGTCTCGTGGTCCTGCAGATGAAATCCACCATCCCCTTCAAGTGTTCAGAGTCTCAATGGGGTATGACAGCAGAGAGGCAGCAAAAAACACTGCTTGTCCTGCTGGTGTGATTGTATAAATACACAGTTTTTTGTGCTGTATAAAATATAACCAGCTTGTAGTTTGCTTAGGGTGTGTTTTCCTTACAGTAGGGTTGGCCATTTTTCTTCATAACTAGTTCACCACCAGGATAGTCATTAACCGGCTTTGGTCATCATCTGGACAGATCAGAGCTCTGCTAAGCCATGTGCCATGAACTTTTCTAGGAGGTAGCAAATTGCTAGAGAGACCCTGCAGGAAGTTTGTGATTAAGCATCCAGTTGTGTTCGTGTCCGGGGCAGGTTAGAGCCCTCAGGGAACTTCAATGGAAAGCTGCACGTTTCCTCTGAATATGATGCCTCCTCTGGGAAGGCAGACCTAAAGGCTTGCATTAAATTGAGCTGCAAATTTGGCTTAGGAAATACCTCCGTTAAATGTGAAATACAGGGAAGCTTCCTGAACTGATTGCAAATGTGAGTATAGATGATTCCTGCAGACACATATGTTGCAAAAACGCTGATGCACAGCTCATTCCCCTGGATCCAGCTCCCCACATCAGAGGTTCAGGCCATCTGGGGGCGTGCGTGTCTCCCCTGATCGTCTGGGGATGTTCAGAGGTCGGTAGCACAGAGTTTCTCCGTGCAACAAGTGTCTACTGCTGAGCTCTGACAGCAAGCTCCGTGGCTAGCAGAGGGTGGCGAAGAAAGGACTTTAATGCTTTGGGTTTCTAAGCAGGTTTGTGGCATCGGCTACATGGTGCAGTTGCACAGTGGGTATAGAGATTTTGAAGAATGCATGTGATTAGGAAAGATGGTTCACGTGGGTCTCAGTCTCACTAAGCACTTCGCTTGACCCTCGTGTGTGACATTTAAAGGCTAATCAGTAAATCGCATGCTCAAACTTTAACTGCTTCGCAGAACTGAGGCACAAATAAGTGCATGAAGATGAATCCTAGATTAGAGAAACTGCCAATTTTGCAGTGACTTGCGTCCATCTTAAGCAGTATTTAAAAGAGAATGCGAATTGTAAAAGATTTATAAATTCAACAACCAATTTAAAACTATCAGCTTTGTTAAGTAGTCTCTACATAATATATGTAGTCACATACCTCATTTTAAAGAAAGCACAAATGAAATAAGCTGTATTAAAATATACAGAATAGATACCTACAGTTAATACAGGTATATAATCCCAAACTGAAGTGCCCTGTCTACCTAAGGATCTGTGAGTCATTGAGCAGGGCGGTGACAAAGCCACAAGGGCAGACCTTACAGCGGCCTTCCAGTGCCTAAAGGGGGCTACAGGAAAGCTGGGGAGGGACTCTTTGGCAGGGGGTACAGGGATAGGACAAGGGGGAATGGCTTTAAACTAAAAGAGGGGAGATTTAGATTAGAAGTTGGGAGGAAAATCTTCACTCAGAGGGTGGTGAGGCCCTGGCACAGGCTGCCCAGAGAAGCTGTGGATGCCCCATCCCTGGAGGTGCTCAAGGCCAGGCTGGATGGGGCTTTGGGCAACCTGGTGTGGTGGGAGGTGTCCCTGCCCATGGCAGGGGGCTGGAACTGGGTGGGCTTTAAGGTCCCTTCCAACCCAAACCATTCTGTGGATGTGTGATTCTATAAGGACTCCAAGGACAAAAAAATATGAAAGTAGTAGGTCAGTGTGGCTTATGAAGAAAGAAGTCATGACTCACCCATCTAGTAAAGCTTTTTTGGAGGAGTTTATACCCATTTTTGTAATTGGATCTGGTCAGCAAAGTACAGTTCAGTTCTCAAAAGCCCCAGCATCAAAGACCTTTAGAGAAATAAATTACTGGGAGGTAAGAGGTATTTCCCTCTTGCAGAGTAATATCTGACTGAAAGGAGGTAGAAATAAAATGTCAGTTTTCAGAATGGAGAAAGAGCTCTGTTAGGCTGCCCAGCAACATTTTCGGAAAACTTTAGGTGATCGCCTAGCTCAATGTTAGCCACAAATGGAGCGAATAGCAAGTTGGCAAAATTTACTGGTGCCTACTCCAAATGTTTCACATACAAACTGAAGCTGTGAAAATGTGACAGTGATCTTGTAATAGGAAGTGCTTAAGTGATAAAACACCCAGTGGCATTTCAGTGCCACCAAACGCAGAGTAGTGCGGTTTGTTACGCATGTGCTGTGCATACATGAAAACAGGATCCAGATTAGTTATTTTCAGATCTGCAAAATCAAATCAAGATAATTGTCTGAATTGTCAGTTCGGTAGCCAGGCACAGTGAGAAGCACTGAGCTGTGTGCTGCAGGTGGAGAATCGGCGGAAAATATCAATGGGTCTGTGCTGTGGGACGCTGCAGTTACATCACACTGACTTTTGTAGGCAGTTTTGGGCTTCTCGTCACAGGAATGATGAAGCAGGATGAGAAGAGGGACAAGAAGAGTCACGGCAGCCTGCATCCTCAGAGGTATTAGTGGTTTCTGTGTATGAGGACTCTTCAGATTGGAAAAAACTGCTGAGGTAGTGTATGCTAAAAACATATGAAAGCATCAACAGTATGAAGAAGGTCGAAGAGGAAAGGCAGGGCACCGCTGCTGCAGCTCCCAGCACAAGAACCACGGTGTGCCCACAACACGATGGGCACACAGTGCATTGCCACGGGGAGCTTTGGGGGGCAGAGGTGTAAATAAGTTCAAAAATGGGATTGGTAAGTCTGTGGAGGATCACTCCAGCAGTGGTGCTCAAAACACACTGGGCTGCGTGCAGCTTTCTGAGGTTATAGTGTCTGGAAACATCCAGCCAAATGGCATGGGGTACTTTCCCTACAGGGAGGATAGGTGGAGGAAGAGCTTCCAGTGACCTTCATGGGTGAAGCTTTGTCTGTTTATTCCCCATCGAGGGCAGTTCAATGTCAGAAACCGGTCAACCTGCGTAGAACTAGTTCCTTCTCTGAAACCTCATTTTCTAGGATTTTATGCAAGTGTAAATTGAATCCCCAGCTGCCACCATTCCTCCACCTCAACGAGTGAAAGGTTAATACGCTGCAAACACAGCCGTGATAATCCTGAGCTGTAATGTAGTCTGTTTAGTGTATCCAGAGGATTAATTCTCAAATGCATTAAGCAAAATAAGAAATAGTGCACACTTCATATTGTCTCCCTTACACTGTAGTCTCATGTAATTAGCCACTGAAACAACTGACTGAAAGATTTCCCTCTGCTTTCTTGTTTGAGTCATGAATTTTAAAGACTTTTGAGAGAATGACTCAGGAGGTGAAACAGCAGGACTTCTGATGTTATTTATAAAATCCGTACAGGAAAGTATTTCAGTGTCTGTAGCCATGAAACTCGGGCAACTTAACCTGTAATATCATCATTTGAGACTAAATGACAGGAGAACGAATGCTGTCAGCGCCTCACTAAACAGCATTAACATTCTCCATTGTCTCTGCCTGCTTGAAAAATGGATAATGAAATAATTGACATTAAAACCAGCTATCAACTACAGGTTGTCCCGTGAAAGAAGAAGTTGGAATGTACACTAAAACACATGCAGGAACCATCTGCACTAATAGGATTTTCATTACAGTAATAGCTCTGAAGACTGCGTATAACTGAGGGCAGCTCACAAAGCATCTGGGCAACACCAGCACGAGCAGCAGGATGCTCCTCAGGGCTTGGAGCACAGGGGATGCAGTGGCATGGGGTAGCCCTCCAGCCAGCCCATCCTAAACAGAGGTAATATTGTAGGAGATTTACTGCCTTAAGACTTGTGATGTCGCTGGGTTTTTAGAAAGACATCAAATGAAAATAAAAAATAGGCTAAGAAGTTTTATTCCTGTTCAAATCTTTTATCTTTTTTTTTTTTTTTTTATTTCCTTGCTAGCTCTTTGACACATACCCTTTTGAGGAAAAATTGTGTCTCCCCACCTCTTCCCTGCAGTTTTGACCTTTCAAAATGTCTAGGGCAGCAATGCTCCAGCTATGAGAAGTGAGAGGCTATTGATTCTGTTACTGTATGGGCATATACGTACCCCCACACCCCCATTTCAGAGGGAATGTGGGAGCACAAAGCAGAGTTAGCACTCTGGTGTAAGTAGGAAAATGCTCTTGTCTTCAGCATTTTATATTTTCCTGGTACATAGCAGTTTTTAACTGCATAATGATTGTGATGTGTCCCTTTGCCTCTTTTTTTCTGAGTACTCAGTGTAAAGAACATATATGTATTTCATCAGGTCTTGCTTTATTTCCAAGCCAGTGTATTTTTTGTACGTTTCTGAATAGTGCCGTTAATGTTAAAAAGGTCTGAAATTGGAATAAATTTGGTAGTCAAGGAGTTTTACTTATGTCTTATGGAAAAACCAGGAAACAAAAGCAATCTTCAATAGATGAAAAAAGGAGCCTGTCTTTTGTGGACAGGAAAATCAGTGCAGAAATAAAAATAAAGTTTCAGATCAGGTATTTGTATTTACATCTTGCTATCAGCAGTTCTTTTGATAGCTTGCAGGTTTGTCTTGACACTAAGATGAAGCTAGAACAAGTAGGTACTTGGAATGTGTGAGATGTGCACATACAAGTAATCTTGCAAAGCTTTTTTTTTTTTTTAGCTTCATAAACTTTTGGAAACATTGGACAAAATATCCTCTGTTGAGGCATTTCCAACTTTGCTGTTAGGAGGTAGTATAGCTTGCTCAACAGGGCACTGGTCTAGGCTCAGATGTTTAACATTTATTCCTTTCTCAGCTGCTGTGAGAAAATGAATGTGCCATTTCATCTCTGCATGCCTCTCTCACCCTGCAGTCCCTCTGGTCTATTTAGAGTGTATGCTCTTCTGAGCTGGAGTCTTTCTTTTTTTTTTTTTCTGGAGAGGTATATATGCTGTGTGAAACAGTGGAGTGGCAATTCTGTCATCCCCTCTAGGGACTACTGTAAAATGAAACCTAAAAAAGTTACACATTGCTTATATGTTGTTGTAATTCATTAACGTATTAACTTCACTATATATGGCAATGTACACGTAGAGGTCAGTATCCCAAAGATCTAACCGTAGTATTGAAGACCCAGCACACCCAAGAGACCTTACACAAACATTGGGGAATTTCCAATTTTATCTGGAAGTTTAATGGAATAGTTGTGTGGCAAAGTTTTCTTGAAAGCAAAAACAACTGTGAGGTCATTGACAGGGCTGTACAGCAGACATACTGACTTCAGGATTCACATTTGGCTTCCTTCGGCCAAATTCTATGTGGTGTATTTATAAAAATGAAAACAAATGTAGGGAGGAATTTAATGCAAAATACTTTGCATTGAAAAATTACTCTGTAGATATTATATGCTTTCCCCCTTGAAGATACCTGGGTTTTATGGAAACTACCTTTCCAATCATGCTCATAATAACTAATTTTCCAGTCATCGTTTGCACAAATGAAAAATAATTTTAATGCTAAAATATCTGGCCACAGAGTAATTCCAGTGATGACTTATTACAGCAATGTATATGAAGGCAGCAGTGTGTCTGACTGTGACTGACAAGAAGCAGTGGTCATAACTGACAACGCTCATCATTCATTTTGTGATTCATTCATCCTCTTCCTGCTACAGCAATGTGTCATCTTATTAAGTTGGCAAGAAAAAAATGTGCCATACACTTTATTAACACGTGAAGAATTGGTGTTTAATGTAGGTACGTTGTAAGTCAGGTAAATATTCTGCTCAGCAGCCAATTAATATTCACAGTGTGCATTTCATGCTGAGATCAGAAGCCAGAAAGGCCGGGCTGTTTTTCAGAATTCCTCAACGCATGTTTGTGGATTTTCATCAAGATACTCTTACACAGCTGATTACTGAAAATACATTGTCAGTATCAATTACCAAAGCAGCTGCTTTTACCTGCCTTATGCAGCGCATCAAACTGTGTGTAAAATAGCTGGTTATGCAGCGACTCGTGAAAGGAGTTTAAGACATGAAGGAGAGAACTGAAGAATTTCACAGAATCACAGAATTGTAGGGGTTGGAAGGGACCTCGAGAGATCATCGGGTCCAACCCCCTGCCAAAGCAGGTTCCCTGGAGCAGGCTGCCCAGGTAGGCGTCCAGACGGGCCTTGAATATCTCCAGAGAAGGAGACTCCACAACGTCCTTAGGCAGCCTGTTCCAGAGCTCCGTCACCCTCACCATGAAGAAGTTCTTTCGCATGTTGGTGCAGAACTTCCTGGGCTCCATTTTGTGGCCATTGCCCCTTTTCCTTTCCCCACAAACCACTGAAAAGAGGTTGGCCAAATCCCTCTGTCTCCCACACTTCAGGTATTTATAAACATTGATAAGATCTCCTGCAATGGACACACCATTTGTTTATGGTGCGTCCATTGTAGGAGATGCCTGAATTAGCCAAGGAAATGGCACCAAGGGTTACAGAGTCACACAGAACGGGTCAAGCTGGAGGGGATCTCTTGGGACCATCTGGTCCAACGCCCCTCCTCGAGCAGGGTCTGCTACAGGAGGTTGCCCAGGGCGGTGTCCAGTCAGGGTTTGGGTATCTCCAAGTATCTCCAAGGTACTCCAAGGATATTCCACAACCTGGCCGGATGACCTGTGCCAGTGTTTGAACACCCTCATAGTGGAAAATAAAAAATAAAAAGGGGATTCTCATGCACAGATAGATTTTCTTGTGTTTTATTTTTCATGTGCCCATTGCCTCTTCTCCTGTCAGTGGGTACTACAGAGAAGAGTCTGTCTCCCTCTTTTTCATCCCCCTTCCATTTGGTACTGAGGAAATCTCCTGAACAGTCCCAGCTCTCAGCCTCTCCTCCCAGGAGAGCTGCTCCAGGCCGTTAATGATCTCAGCGGCCCTTCCTCTGACTCTCTCCATCAAGGAGCTCCAGATGGATAGATGCGGTTCCTAGGGATGATGCCCCCGGTGCAGCAGCACAGAAGGAGGCGAATATTACTCCTGCTCCATGAGGTAGCCACCATCTGGGAGCAGGAACAAGATCCCGATGGCATATTCGTGACAGTACCTTAGGCAAGTCACAAACAGAGCAAACGGAGAGGGCAGTAGGGTTTGCAACGGTAGCAGCAGCAGGACGGCAGACAACAGTTGTTATATTTGGTTGTTGCTTCTGGTGACAGTGACCGTAATTCACATTAATAAAATGACTGCTTTGGTGCAGTTTTACACCGTTGCCTTATTTTTCTCACTACTGCATGACAGTGATTTGATTCATGAAGAACGGCTTGTGCATGGTGGCAAGGCTTGGGAGATGGCTAGTCTTAAAGGAAGGTGCAGCACCTGGGGAAGGTAAGACAGGTTTATATCTGAGGGGCTGGTTGAACTGTGTGTAGCAGGCCTGCAATGCTTAGGATCAGTGTGCTTCCTAGAAGTGGGGGTGGATCGCAGGACACCCGCCTGCTGTGCTAAGGGAACCCCTGTGATTAATGATTTTGCCAGCTCGGATGACACCTGTATCACTCTAAACCCTCCAGTGCAATTTGGGTTTTCAGCAGGCATTTGATCACAAGAGACCATATGCTGGTTGTACATGTTTTTAAAAATATTACCTTTGTGGAGTAAGTTGGGCAGGTGCTGCACAAGGGACGCTGCTCTGCAACTGAGCACAGAATCAATTTCAGCAGCAGCTTGCTCACCTTCACTAATAGGCCAGGTATAAGGAGGTGATCTCAGGAGCTGAAAGCAGCAAAACAAAACAAAAAACCACAGCCCTCACAACAAAGAAAGCCAAGCTGCGAAGTTGGAGGCATCAGGTGGTTATTTGCATCTGACCAACTTCTGCGAGCATTTCCCACAAATGTCAGCCAAGCAAGGCAGTGCCTCGCTGCATCGAGGAGAAGCAGGCTGAGCGTGCTGTAGTTCCCTAAGCACACTCATGGTCCTGCCAAAGGGCAGGCTGCTCCAGACAAAAGGCATTTCTTCCATGGCTCCTCCATCAGACCCATGCCAGTGGGTCCCCCCAGGCACTGGGGGTCACGAATGGCACTAAATATCTGCCTTTAGGTAGCTGAACTGCACCACTGTCCTAAAGAGGCATTCCTGCTACTTTGTAATGGAATTATGAATTAACTGGGTGTTATCTTACTGAAACTGTAAATGATTAATTATTTTCAGCTTTTGATTTCCAGTATTTCTGATTCAGTCAAACAATAAGTACAGCATTTTTGGCAGCTGCTTTTAACATTCCCTATTTTCATGCCATAACATTTACTACATCCAGCTAGAAGTAATTTCTCAGTAAATTCTTTATTGGCCAGCAGTGTTCCTCATGTGATTTGCATCACTGTAAATGTGAACAGACTGCAAAAGGCCGATTAAAGGGGGTTGTTTGGCAAACATCCCCTTTCTCTTTATGGGTGTTCTTGCTCTGCAATCTGGAACACAAGGAAAGTAGCAAAAGACCATAAAGTGGGATAGTGGAGCACCAAGCCCATCACTTGTTTTTCTCTTTGAGTATTGTTTCCACCTGGAAATCAGAATTAAATACGTGATGCATACCTACATAATGCCTCCCTTCTGAGGATTTTTAAGTACTTAATTAGACCTTTCAGCACTCTTGTAAGGCTGTATGCTATTCACTTTGTAGGTGGCTAGCATGGAGATGGGTGAATAATTTATTGGCAGATTTATGAGGCATGGCTACTCATCTGTTTTACTTGACTGCTAGCTTATGCAGCTTGCAAAAATAAACCTCCATTTGTTACTATCTGTTGTTCCTGAGGGAAATGTCACCATCTAAACAGTAACAGCAACAACAAAAACTTAGATCATTTAAGTGAAAAAAGAATTGGCAAATGGAGTTTTGAACTTTGTATCTAGATTTTTTTTTTTTCTGAATTCTCACTGTGTTTAAAACTTCTGGAATTGGCAAATTTGGCTTCCAGATAGACTTTGTTTGAGAAAGGTTAATAATATAGTGGCTATGTGGGATCCAGTATGGTCAGCCAGCCGATCTATGTTGAAATCTTACTGTCTGAAACATTATGCAGAATTCTTCTCTCCCTTTCTCCTATATTCTGTAGGATGACTGTTTATATTCTAAGCATTTTTTCTTTTGTTAGTGTTTTAGAAAAAGGGCTGTAGCATCCTGCTGACTTTATTTAGGTAATTCGACATGACTGCAGTCTGCAGAGTATCTCAGAACTTCCCTCCTCACAGTCATCTGCACAGGTTCATCTCAGTCCTGGATGCATTTGCTGGTGAAGGGGCAATATTCAGCATCTTCCCACAGCCTGGCGACCTCTGGAAGCCATAAATATCTTCTGGCAACTCACATTAGTACAGGGGAGCCTCAAGTTTGGAGTAGGAGACATGAAAATTGCTTGCAGTTATACCTGTGCCTGAGGGTGTATCATGTCTAGAGGCTTGTGTGAGGTGCTCGCCTGTGAGCTTCTCTTGTATTCAAAGCTAAGAGTATAGATTTTCACTTTTGTTTCTGATTACATAGGATAAAACTACTTTTGTGGGGTCTTTTCATTAGTTTCATAAGATGTTTACAGGTCAGTGGCTCAAATGATAGCCTAAGACATCGAAGAAACAATGTGGCCAGTTTCGGAACCCTTCAATATTTTCTCTGCTCACACACTCCCTGACAAATCCTTCTGCCAGAGTTCTTACACAGTAATTGCTGATGTCAAAGTTAGATCATTTTCTGATTTTTAAATCAATTTAGAGAAACAAATCTATTTCAGCATTTTGGGGAGTTAAACATTACAAAGGGAAGGGTATTTATCCTTGTACCATTCGCAGAGAAAAAACACTACTCTCTAAGTCCATAATTACTATGATTAGTGGAATGTCTACTACAAATTCCAGACAACAAATTTTTACCCTGAGTCTTATAAAAATGTTCAAAAACTATAATGGATTTTCCTCAGTGACTTAACTCATAATGCATCTGTAGGGCAGAATTCCATCAGTTAAAGAATTTATCATAGTTCAATTACTTTATGGTTGTATATATTTAAAAGAATTCAGAATAAAATTTTAAAAGTGAGTATGAGTTGGCATAAATTCAATGCTAAAATTATTGGAACATATTTCAGCACCTGTAACCAACCCAGTGACTTCAGTGGGATTGCATTGGTTCAAGTCGGTGGCAAACAAGTCTCTTAAGAGCAAGAAGAGACTCTTAAAATGAAATCACAAACTGTATAACCATATGCTGCAGCATTTGGTCTTTCTCTCTTATGAAGGGATCTTCATTCCATATGGGATGGACTTATAAAATGTGTTACCTTTCTTTTCTTTCGCCCTAAAATAGCAGTGAAAGAAGCAGTCCAGGTCAGTTCCCATCATGGCAGTAATTGCGTAGCGAGAGCTGGACTGTGTCCAGAATGACTATGTGAGCAATCAAAACATATGTGTTGTAGGAATGTATGGTTATGCTGTGAGAAATGTTGGTTTCATTCTCTTCAAAGGCTTCAGGCATCTCAGTGAAACCAATAAGGATCATAATAGTAAGTCTTACGAACACACGTGAATTTATCAAAGCCCTCATCATCTGATGCTGATTTTCTACTCCGTGTAAATAAATATATTAATATTTATTTATTTATATGAATAATTTATTTCATCTTTATAATCAAACAATCCTGTTTTTTTCTGTATTACTTGACAGAGTAGGAGTAATCTCAGTCTGTATTTCTGACTGGAGCCTATAGCTCTTACTCTTGAGCTTGTATCAGAATTTGTTTTCTCAGTTCCACGACTAAGCAGGGAGTAGGGATCTTCTGTGCTAGGTGCTTCCCACACAGAGAGCTGTGGACCTTCTAGCCCTGATCAGCTTGTACAGGAAATGAATCAACACAAAGGAGTTACAAGCATTGAATCAGAGTGGTGTTGGCAAATAGCATATTTTCAAATTTTTGTGTGGAGTTCTGTTAGGATGGGAGGGTTGTTGAGAGAAAAACAAAGCAGATGGAAGCTGATAAAATCATAGAATCATAGAATCATAGAATATCCTGAGTTGGAAGGGACCCTTAAGGATCATCAAGTCCAACTCTTGATACCGCACAGGTCTGCCCAAAAGTTCAGACCATGTGACTAAGTGCACAGTCCAATCTCTTCTTAAATTCAGACAGGCTCGGTGCAGTGACCACTTCCCTGGGGAGCCTGTTCCAGTGTGCAACCACCCTCTCTGTGAAGAACCCCCTCCTGATGTCGAGCCTAAATTTCCCCTGCCTCAGCTTAACCCCGTTCCCGCGGGTCCTGTCACTGGTGTTAATGGAGAAAAGGTCTCCTGCCTCTCGACACCCCCTTACGAGGAAGTTGTAGACTGTGATGAGGTCTCCCCTCAGCCTCCTCTTCTCCAGGCTGAACAGGCCCAGTGACCTCAGCCGTTCCTCGTACGTCTTCCCCTCCAGGCCTTTCACCATCTTCGTAGCCCTCCTCTGGACACTCTCCAACAGTTTCATGTCCTTTTTATACTGTGGTGCCCAGAACTGCACACAGTACTCGAGGTGAGGCCGCACCAGCGCAGAGTAGAGCGGGACAATCACCTCCCTTGACCTACTAGCGATGCCGTGCTTGATGCACCCCAGGACACGGTTGGCCCTCCTGGCCGCCAGGGCACACTGCTGGCTCATATTCAACTTGCTGTCAACCACGACCCCCAGATCCCTCTCTTCTAGGCTGCTCTCTAGCGTCTCATCGCCCAGTCTGTACGTGCAGCCAGGGTTTCCCCGTCCCAGGTGCAGGACCCGGCACTTGCTCTTATTGAACTTCATGCGGTTGGTGATCGCCCAGCTCTCTAACCTATCCAGATCCCTCTGCAAGGCCTTTCCACCCTCATTCGAGTGGAAATGGAAAGATGGAAGCTGTGTCCAGTAATGGGCTCTTTGTTATGTGAGACACGGAGAGTCCACCAAAGGGCCATGAAGATGATGAAGTGGCTGGAGCAGCTCTCATAGAAGGAAAGGGGCTGGGACTGCTCAGCCTGGAGGAGGCTCAGGGGACCTCATCACTGTCTGCAAATCCCTGAGGGGAGGGAGCAGGGAGGACGGAGCCAGGCTGTGCTCAGTGGTGCCCAGTGCCAGGACAGGAGGCCCTGGGCACAAACTGGCCCCCAGGAGGCTCCCCCTGAGCACCAGGAGCACTTCTGTGCTGTGCGGGTGACGGAGCCCTGGCACAGGCTGCCCAGGGGCTGTGGGGTCTCCTCCTTGGAGCCCTTCAGAAGCCGCCTGGACGTGGTGCTGGGCACCCTGCTCTGGGTGTCCCTGCTTGGGCACGGGTGGCACCGGGTGGCTCCAGAGGGCCCTGCCGGCCTCAGCCACCCTGGGAGTCTGTGATAAAACCACAAAGAAGAGGCAGATATAATGAACTCAAAGGAACTGGAACGAGAAAGGAAGTCAAAGAGGGGCATAGGAGGTTGGACCAGGAGATTGGCCAGAATGAGAAGCACAAATACCACACCAGCATCTCTGCTGCAGCCTCTGCTGGGGCAGCAGCTTCTGCTTCTCTTGCCTTCGGTCTACTTTGAGGCTTTATTTGTGCTGCCTGAGCCCACACAGCTTGAGGCAGCTCAGTCCTTTCTGTGCCCGTGGGCCCCGGGGGGAGGCAGCTGTTCCTGACGAGGAAGAACTGTGCCTTCACCCAACTTGCCTTGCCCCTGTTTGACAAGGGCTCCTGACAGCCGCTGGAAGGTAGGCCCGGCTTACCTCGGGCTATCTGGAAAGCTGCAGTGAAACAGCACAGCGTCGTCACGAACTGGGGCTCAAAAGTAAAAGCAAATTCCAAAAGCTTTCCTCAGCGCGGATCCCAGCAAGGAAAGGATTCATAACGAAGCAGTCACTAGCCATCTGAGCAGGCATAAATATTGATATTGCTTCTCACAACTAAAGACACGGTTTCTGCGGGATTAAGAACAGAAGGAAGTGCCGCCACGTGGGGGTTATTGCATGGATTTTCCTGGTTGGACTCTGGTAATCGTAGAGGAAAATGGATGTGTACTGTTACTGAGGAAACAAGCCTCTCAGGGAAGTGCAGCTTTTCCCCGGTGTGAATTTTTGCTGCCTCGTGCTCCCTCAAGTCAATTAACCTAAAACCTACAAATGGCACATGCCATGGCTCCGCACAGTTATTATATGGAACTTTATACAGTTGCATGTGGATTCAATAATAAACAGTGCAGGAATGGATTCAAGTTTATATTCCTCTTTAAATATTTGTGTTCCTATAATGGAATATTGCCCATTTTTCTCCATAGGTGCCAGCTTGCGTGATGACCTCAGTAAATACTTCTGGTTTCATCATTCTCAAGGGGACACGATGACAGTTCAGGATCCAAACCAGATGAATCTCTGTGCTGCTGTTTGGACTGTTGTCTCCTATGTAATTGCTGACATGGAAGAGATGTTGCCAAGGTAATAAAACAGCAAGAAATAAGATTTCTGTTCTTCAGTAAAGGTTGTGAGTCCACTAATGCATGTGGTCTACAGCTGTGGGAAATTCCTTTTTTTCACCCTGATTTTGCACATTATTGTATCTGTTTCCCTCAAAGTTACATACTCCTTTACACATTCCTGATTCTTTTTGCTGTTTTAATGTTTTCCATTTGTGATTTTCCATTCAAATTTATTTAAGTGCTTTTTAAATTTTCGATGAAAGTATGATACCTCTCTGTCATAGTAAAATATTCATTTCTATACAAACTGATCCTGTGCAGCAGGAAAAAATGTAAGGAAATAAATTCATTGCATCAGAATAATTATTGTATTGAGTTAGTGAACATGTTTATGAGTTAATTTTCTGCCTTTCAATCTGTGCATTCATATGATATTCTATTAACAAAACAGCCTTTTCTACTTACTCTTTTAAGGCAATACTGTATTTTTCAGGCTCTAGGACAAATTAATCATAGAATCATTAAATGTCTTGGGTTGGAAGGGATCTTGGAAGATGATCTAGTTCCAGCCCTTCCCTGCTATGCGCAGGGATGCCACCTTAGCTGTTCTAATGGTAATATATAGTAAAATGGTCAGTTAATTGTCAAACTGGTAAAATGGTATGGCTTTAGATAGCTCAGTCAGCCCCTACTGCTGAATCTTAATAAAGGTTGCTTCATGCAAGACTCGGATAAAGCAGGACCTAGAGGATAGAAAGTCAATAACGGGATTTCCAGCTCTCCAGACAGCAGCAGCTCCTGTGTTTCTTTGGTCACCTCCCCATGGAAATCTGTGCCTGTCCTTTTCTTTCTGATGGAAAACTCACAGTAGTGACATGCAGAGAATTGTGTGTGGCAGTTTTTCTCTGAAATGCCATGTTGTTTCAGAGACAGCCATCACAGCTGTGATTTGTGACCTTCACTACTTGCCAGCTGATGTCCAAATGAAGTGTAAGAGCAGATTTTGGTTCATGCTGCTGAAGCCATTCACAGAGCTACCCCTGTCTCTTTGCTGGGATGCTCTTCCCTGCTGGAATTTAGGCAAGAGGACGCTGGTACATGAGCACTTTTAAGGAGGAGTGAACCTGGGAATTTGATTATTATATACTACCCTGTGGTTTGGTTTTGTTTGGTTTGGTTTGGTTTGTTGTTGTTTTCTTTGTTAGTTTGGTTGGTTTGGTTTTGCTTTGTTTTTGCTTTGTTTTGTTTGTTTTGCCTTCCTGCTGAAAGATGTTTTATATTCAGAGTTTTGGAAGTTTCTGTAAAGCAGATAAAGACTGGTGTTGGGGAACATTTTAGAGCATATGATTTCTTCTCATTTCTTTGTGACATGGTGCTTGTTTGTGGTTTTAAATTTTACAACAAGCAGACTTGCTGATGTGACTAACTGCTGCAATATAATCAATGCAAAACAACGGATGTAACAAACAACACAGAGTATTAAACCAAATGGCAGGCAATCTCATGTGCTGTTGATCAGTTCTGTAGCTGAGCAATAGCTTAGTGATGGGCCATTCATTTTTATGGAATTAATAACTGTGATACCTGTTTACCATGATAAACCCCCTAATAGCGGTTTTACATCACATTTATTAAATATTTCAATTTTCCCTCCAGATCGTTTCAGGAACATAAAAGCTGCCTGAGATACTCTGCTATTTCTTTTTGAAGAAACAGTATTGAAATAAAGTCGGCAAAAATGTCCTATGCTTTCAAGGCATGTTGTGTGTGTGTGTGTTCATTTTTCCTTACTTGTTTGGCAAGAGCAAAGCTAGTGATGCTCACTGCTGACATGCCCTCAACTGTCTCTGAATCCAGCCTTTTGACCTTCATAGAATACATCAACTCTCTTCTGCATCCTTTTTCCTCAAGGTATGCTGCTGTCTACGTCAGAGGTTCAGAAGGGTTTTCAGTGAAGTTAAATTTATTGTTACAAGTCTTCACCTGTGCTCACCTGAAAACAGGGTTTATTTGTGTTTTTCTCCATTGGTGAAGGAAATCCTTAATTGCCTTAAGTCAGGCAGAGCATCTTTGGAATCAGGAGTGCTCTCTGGAGCGAAGAACAATGATGCTGTATGCACGTTGACTCCAAAATACATCCCAAGACGTGCTTGTTGGCTCATAGGTTAAATAAGATAGATAGGCCATAAAAATTAAAACCATAGTGCCCCCAAAGAAAATTTAACCTTCACAGCAACTTCAGATACATAGTTCGGGATAGAATACTTGCAGAGCACATTTTGAAAAAAAAAATATATATATATATCAAGAATCAAGATTACAATCTTATTTTTATATTAACTGAAATTAACTTTTATATATAAAATATATGTGTATTATATACATATATATACATATTATATATATATAATAACTTTTATTTCTGGATTTGATTTTTCAGAAATATTTTTTTTTCCTTATAAAATCTGATTTTGATTAAAATAAGACATGGTCTTTTTGATTCACCTCTTCTATTTGGTCTGATCTGCAGTAGTTCTCAGATCTTAACTTTTGGCTGTTCACAGCGCTCTCCTGATAACCTTGCCTGTTCAAAAATTTCCATAAATGGAGAGATGTTAATAAATTTCTTTCCTTTCCCACTGGGTTTTTGTACTTGCTGTGCAATGGCTCATCATTATCCCTGCTCAGTGAAGCAATTCTGCTGTATCAATTTATGGCAATTAAACATATATAAGTTGATCAATTTTCAATTCAAAGAACTTCTTAAGTGATACAGGTCTACCAACATAATTTTCCCTTCCACTTGTACGCCACCTCTCATCTTTGAGTAACCTGGTTGTCTTACTTCAGTTGAGAAAATAGTAGTTGAGAATATTATGTGTATATCATTGTCAGGGTCACCTGTCATAAATTTGTGCTTTTGGTAAGTATTTTGACGTCGTTCTAAGATAAAGAGACCATGTGTATGTTTCCCACTGATAAAATAAAATGTTGTCAGCTTTGGACTAGATTGCTTTTTGCCTGCAAAGGTCTGTGAGCTTAGAGCTGAAAAAAGAGCAGTAGTATTTAAATATGTGTCAAAAAATTTAAATTTCAAATAAACATTTTCCTGAAGGTATTACAAATCTCTTGCATCTGGTGAGAAGAAGGGAGGCCCCTGGGTAGGCTTCCTTTCTGCTACAACTCAAAGCTTTCAGACACAGTTACAGAGGGACGAGTCAGATACATAATTCATTTACCCGACCAGACTATAGCACAAATGCTGATGAAAAGTCTCTTTTCAATACTGCATAAAGTAAGATAGGTAATTTTGCCAGTAATAAAAGAAAAATTATAGGATTGGGAACAAATTTGCTGCTTTTGTCCTTTGTGTGTCAAGACATTATTGGAATTTCACTGCCACTCTTTGAATGATTTAGTTTTATATGATCCCACAAGAGTTTTACCTCTCTTAAAATAATTAAAACCAAAGGAAGGGAGTTATTTCTTTGGGCCAAGAGATGAAGCTGTTCTTCTGCTTTTACACTGCAAACATCTCTGGCTGCATATTTAGTTAGTATGCTTCCCCCATGACAATTTGAGACACTTCCATTTACCATGAGTAAATATCAAGCTGATCTTGATATCTATATCTGTCTCATGAAATATACATACCATCTAAATGTGCCCAAATGATTAATTTACTGCTGTGTAATGATTAGCATAAAAATCTCATCACTGCACAGGATAGAAATGTTACCACTAATTGCTGGTTGAAGTGAACAATGTTTTCTGCATAGAAATTAATGATGCATGCATCGCAGCTTACCCTCGAATGGGAAAATTCAAGACTTTCTGGAAGAGAAGCTTCTTGAATTTGTTTCTTCTCTTTTCGACTAAATGATATGAGAGCCGGATCATGTATGATAGAAAGGAGTAATATTTTGTGCAGTTACTTCTGGAAGTTGCAGCCCCTTTGTATGAAGGTTTGGCCAGCTACAGAACTGTGATACGTAATCACAGTTGTTTCATAAATACATTCGGCTAGCACCTGATGGAGGCCTTAAGGCACCTCCTTTCTTATTAATCTGCTTTGCCCTTGGAGCAGGGACCTCCGTGACAGCTTAATATCCAGCTCTGTTTTTGGCTCGCAGTTTGATTTCACTTCAGGACAGACCAGCCTCCTTTATTTATGTTACATTTTTCTTTTCCAAGGCTTTTTGGTCTTTCACTCTTTCTTTCTCAGTGTCTGTACAGTGATATGGACACTAGGAATGACTGACTGACTGAGAAAATCTGCATATTTTATGCCTCGGGGCTCAAGAACTGCAAGGTACAGTTGAGATGACTCTGAAGAGCACGTTGGTGAGAGCTCCATCAGGGCCACCACTTGCCCTTATCACTGGCTACGGTACTGGCAGGCAGAGCTTTGTATGGAAACTAAAGAGGGAAGCTCCAGAGGAGAGACCACAAAAATTAGAGCAAGATAACAGAGGCAGGGACGATGGCTTCAGGTACTGGTTTTTACTCTGCTGTGCTGGGTGAGCCGAGAAGCACTACCTGAACCTGCCTCAGATTCAGTGGTCAATGGTGGCAGTGATGTTTGTCCTATTCTCTCATGCTTGGGGTAGCCTGAATTAACAACCCAGTATTAAAATTCACGATGCATGTGAAATGCAAGTTTGTAGCAGAGTTGAGCTCCCATTGGAAGACAAGAATAAGACATAAGGGATGTTTAGCCACATGAGAATTCATCTGTAAAATGTGTGTGTTTTAGGAGTTACTATTTGCATATGCATTACTTGTATTATTTGCATTTGCATTGCTATTTGCATCTGCTATTTGTCATGACAAACAATAAGAAACATTCCTGATAATGGTATTTCGAAATAGAAAGTGGTCGTTACGTGTATCTGTTTTAAAGCAATGGCACTTTGCATCCAGGAGGGACGTGGGACAATTGTGTGTGTGTCCATTACACACATAGCGCTATTTATATATTTCATTTCACAGTTGTGCACTGTCACACACAGACCAAGTCTCTTTCCCAGTCACCGCAGACTACTGGTAATTTTTCAGTATTATTGTGGGAAGCCTTTTTTAATGGGAAAAGAGAGTAAGTCATTTATATTTTTTACCCCAAAACCGCACAGCCAGTCAGTCCTAAAGCTAAGTTTAGGGTACAGAAGTTCCTACATTGCCCAAAGCGTACTGCCTGTAAATGAGATGTCACTCTCTTTTTATACTGAGATCATTTTGAAGCTGAGGTGTAAAATTTTGTGCAAAAATGATGTTTTTGAGTCAGTACACAAATTCAAGAGAAAGAGATGAGAAAGTCATTTTTATGTTTTCCATCATCTGAAAAACTTACTAACTTCTGGAAGGAAGATAAGGAGGTCTACACCCTTTATATGAACCTTAAAAGCTATTCAAACATAGCAACACCCCTTTCCCTCTCTATGCATAATACAGGAAAGCTTTCTTATCCTGAAGGTTACATCTTCATTTCTGCTTTTTATCGAAGTATATATCTTACCTGCAGAATTTACCAAGAAAATGCAATAAAATAAAAATCTGGATTAAGAGAGTGGCAACTATATTCTTTAGTCTTAGTTGGAGCTGAGATAAAAGTACGTGCATGCATCTTGGTAAATACAAAAAGTCTTGTGAATGGACTGTATATTTAGGAGTCTTTAAAATGTGATTTCACTGCGGTTCTTTGTGACTTGTGTTATAATTTCTGGAATTTTTTGACTTCAGTTTTGTGAATATGATTATTCAATATTTTACTTACCCTAAATCATCTCTACCCCTGCCTTTTCTGGGTGTATTATGTCAGTGATACAGCTGCAGAGAATTTGTGTCTTATTGCCTGTACTTAAAAGCAACTTTCCTGTTTCTTTTATACTTCAAGTTGTCATGTTTGATTTTGCTTTAAATTTCTATCACTAGGACAGAAAAGTATCAAGGCTTTTAGTGTCATATACAATGTAGAGAGGCTAATGATTGCTCAAAAGCAGATAACAAAATATCTACATTTTTAAATAAAATTGCCATGCTGTTATTTCTGTGCCTGTTATCAAGCTTTAGCTCATCAGTAAGTTGAGTTTAATAAAAGGAATTACTAGAAAGCGAGTCATGGGACATTTAACCATGCAGAGTTTAACAAGCATAAATCACTGCATAGTTTCTGAATGGAAATAAAATGTTGACTGCTCTACCCCTCCAAATTGCTCCTCGTAGAAGCAGAGAAGGCTATAAATATCTATAGGGAAGTGCATGCTTCTCTTCAGCAGTGATTCTCAATGCTGAGCTCTGCACAGTATTTATTTTAAGTCTTTATAATGTAGCCTGAACCTCGACCATGAAATGTCGAGAAGCAAATGCACACTAGTTGTGAATTCCTATATGCCCTTTTTGGCATGGTAAACAGGATATAGCTCTGCTGGGAACGGAGCCTGGCTTTAATATTACTCTCCCTCCGTGCAGGGGTCCTTTTGGCTGTAAGGGAAGCTTATTGGAAGGATAAGTATGAGCAGCAGAATTAATTACCTTAAAATTTTGTCTTGTTAGTTCTTCATAAAATGATGAAAATGCATTTTTATGTACAAATACCTTTAGCTTGTTTAAAAGCTGACCTTAGTTCTTGGCATGTGAAGTTGCTGAAACCTGTCTTTGTTCATCTCACAAAGAGTAGTGTTTCCATAGGTATAAGATCAAATATTTCAGTAAACTCTGTGTAAGTACCATATGCATTAAACAGCAACCTATCAACGTTGTAAAAATGAGACTATTAAGAGACATAAATTTCTAATTATAGAGGATTCATTTGGCAAGTTGATAGAAGGGACTGGACTTGATAGAAGGAAGTCTAGGCTTTTGATTAAAATCTTCTTTCAGATATGTCACACTGAGCATTCACTTGAACTCAAAGGACAAATTAGAGCAAATCTGCATCTACTTGTCTGTCGATCAAACTCCCAGCAGTGCGTGTTGGTATCAGCAGGGGCTGCTCCGCAAGAGGCTGGGTGGTTCCAGATTTCTCCATCCCCTACGTGTTTGATAACACACTGCGTGTGCTAGATTCCTGGCTATAAGTACTGTGGAAGCTTGAATTTATGGGGTGAGGACCACAGGCATTTGCTGGGAATGTTTTGCAAGAAAAGAGTGATACAGCTGTGCCCGACACCGGGTCTTTGTGTTATAAATAATAAACCAGCCGTTGGTAGCTCAGCCACTCGTGTCAGCCTGGGTGGTTGCCCCATATCCCATGGTAAGGGCGATCACCCCAGGCCTCACGTAGAGAAGAGAGAACTGAAGATTGATTGACCCCAAGCTCCTTCCATACAGCTAATGCGGGATCACCACAGAGACCCCGCTCAGCCCCTGGGTGCAGAGGGCTGTTGCATCCATGGCACTGAAATGAGAGGAGAGTTTTCGTGCTTGGTGACTGTGTGTAGGTGAAAATTTATTTATTTATTTATTTATTTATTTATTTTCCACTCCAAATGGTTGAAGTTCAGGAAGAGCTTGGGGTCACAGGCTCTTTTTTTTTTTTTTCCTCACAAATAGCCTGAATTATAGTTCAAACTGCAGCACTTGTATGTGTTTTAAACTTGGATTCGCAATGGATTTGTAATATATGACATTGTCATCACACTGTGAAATCACTGAAGTCGAATACTTTTCATGTTCCGTATCTCTGCGTTTCAGGACTGTGTCTAAACAAGCAGGAACAGGAATGGCTGTCAGTGGAGTGCTTGACGGTATCTTCAAAGCAGAAGAACTGAGTAAACATTTGCTGTGTGTGCTTTATTAGGTGTCAACGAAAACTTTATCCCTCCCATCCTCATCTGTGACGTGATGGATGGGGAAAACCTTACTGCTCTGTGTTTCTGCCATGGTTAGTCGAGTTGCTGCTGCAGTACTTCTAAATCTGTTTGAGGTGTGAGATTATACAAGACATCAGGATTTGGCAAACATCAGAGGGGTTGCAAATGTACTAACGTTGTTTATTGCACGGTGTTTATGATCCTTTAAAACAGAAGTTTTGGAGTTTTGCACTATCTGCAGAAACGTTATAGTGACCGGCTAAAGCTTTGGGAGATCTCTGTTAGTTGTAAAATAGCAAAATGAAATTAAGACCTGTTTTTTTTTAACTTATCAATTTTAGATTCCTCTGTAGAAAAAAAAAAAAAAAAAGAAAAAAAAATCAGCACAGTTTAAAATAGCTGTAGGAAGAATTCCCAGAGTTCTTTTGATTTACACTGACTAAAAATATGAAGAAATGAAGATAGAAGCTTCAGATAAGCATTGGTCACGTCAGTAGGAATTTCTTTTAAAATATTTGCAAATGTGCACAGATGGTATTGGGTGTTCTGCACTGTAGCAGGGAAAGCAGTTTTCCCAAAGTTATTGTGATTTCTACAAAAATCCTTCTGTTGCCATTAATCCCCAGCATTCTAACAAGCTCCAAATTTACTGCCATGCGGTAAAAATCTGCTTTCTGGCCACTTTTTTTCCTTCGGATCAGCTCAGTCTGGTGGTTTTAACATAGGACAATAAAGCAGGAACTCCCAAGCCCTAATCCTGACTCGGTAACCATCTTGCTGGGTGGTCTTGGCACACCCTACAGGTACGTCTCCTGTGTGGATTTAATCTGTGAAAAATAAAACCAAAAAAGGTCTATTTCCTAGACTGGATGCTATCAAAAGCACGGAACACTGTTTGTTCAAATGAGGAATCCTTTATCTTTGGTCATAACCCGAAAGCAGCTGAGGTTTTGGCATCACGTAATTACGGTCCATAGGTGAGTTAACTTTGCAACTAAACAATAACAGCTTGGCTAGAATCTAAATACCATTGTGGCCTGACTTCACTGTGACTGATTCATAGTTTGGAATGGAAAACATACCAGAATTTTGTGGGGTTTTTTGACCTCAAAACAGATGAAACCTTGGAGTTGTGGAGTGTTTTCTGTTGGTTAAAAAATTGGATCCTCTGCATGTGAAATTGTAGACCTTTCCCTTCAAAGACCTGAGCAGAGACTTCAAGAAAGTAGCATCAAGAGGAAAAAATAGAAACGTTTAGTACAAAAATCATCATGCGTAGTAATACCGTGAGCCTGTAAAGAGGGAATGTATTCCAAAATTGAAGTGTTGGTTGTTTGGCTGTTTCCAAAAATGAGAGTTAGGTTCCACCCTTCTGCGTTATTCTGGACAAAAATCCACACAAAGCTCACATATGCTGCTTCTGTTCATAGTTGTTACGGAGCCTTCAGTGCAAATAATTAGGAGTCATCCCTCATAAAGCATTACAAGTAAGTGAAGTGTCAGAGGATTTCCCTCTATGTTCAGTTTTATTACAAATTCTTTTACTTTCCTTTCCATTTCCTTAGTAGATACAATTAATGACACTGAAGGCTTCTCAGGGTATAAATTAAAGTGAGAATTTGAAGTAATGCCAGTGGCTTAAGAAGACTGTTTACTGATAACTCTGTTTTCAAGCTCCTGAATACATCAATTACTTGCTTTTTCACCTGCCAACCCCTGGCTCCAGATTTGATACATGGTATTAACTGCATCACTTTGCTAAAGGAAATTACAACAGAACTTAGTTATATAAAACTGCTCTTTGTACTTTAGGTGAAACTAAAATTCAAAACGACTTCACGGCCTCAAATACTTTTTTCCAAATGCTTTCATTAAAAGTCAATTTCAATTTGTGTCACTAGCAATGCGCATATTCACAATTCACACAGCCAAAAAACAAAGCAGCATGAGGAGAATTTATTCCTCCTGCAGGCAGTCAGGTAATCAAAATGTTTTGGGGAATAAAGTCGAACCAGCAATTACGTACAATGGATCTGAGATGCTGCTCCCCTCTAAACTGGAGTCAGGCTCCAGATTTCAGAAACCACATCAGTTTGCCAGCAACAACCACCGAAACCAATTTAATGTCACATGACAAAGAGAAGGAATGAACACCGTATTTATGTCTTGCATTTAGTGTGGAAAAATACCTCGACATCTTTAGGGAAATGGGATGTATAAAGTAAAATGCCAAGAAGTGCAAGTGGGAAGATGAGAAATTCGTAATGCGCCCACGTACAGTAACATAGCACTATCGTACCTGAGGCACTCAACTGTTCCGTGAGCTGGAAAAAATAAAGAGGAAACTGAAGACCAAAATGCCTACTTTTAGTGCAACTACATAAGAAGTTAGAAGTTTGAATCCAGGAAACACTCCAGTTGCCTCAGATGTTGTTATAGGACCAAGACTTGGGCTGGCTGATGGCAGGCTTGGAAGTTTAAAGCAGCTTTAAGCAGACCTAAGCCAGCTGGATGGAAGAAGTGTATAAGTGATGGGTTCGTTACTGTTCATCACCCAAATAGGTGAAAATCAGCTGATCTCGGTGCGCTTTTATTAGGATTCTGGTTCAAGGGAAATTGGAAACAACAACCCTTGGTGCCAGAACTCTTGTACGAAGTTGTGGTTGGAAACTGAAGTGTGTAATATTGCTGTAGCAGGGCTTTTCATCTTTCTTTTTCCTTTCACAGAGGATTGTTTCATGCAGTCAGTTCTGAGTCTTTTGTCAAGGTTTACTTTAAAGTTTGGAATTGATGGGCTTCCCACTATTTCCCCTGAGCAAGTTTTCTTTGCAGCGAATCTCCTCTGCAAACTTCTTTGGAGCTTGTAACTGACCAGTGGGATAACACTGGTGGTCAATGTGCTTGCACAATCTTCAGGCATAAAAAATCTGCCCTTTGATTTGTCATCTAGGAGAAAATGGAGTTTGTGTGACTGCAGATGTTGATGATTTATTTATATTGCATGCAGTGATTCTTAATTGAAGGAAGAAAGGGAGAAAAGCCCAACTGTTTTGCTGCTTCTCCAGCTCTCTGAGGTCAGCTGCCTTCGTGGGATTTCAGCAGCAGCAGGAGGATAACAGGTGGAAGGAAAACTGCTGCATGGATCATGGGGGCAGTGCTCTTCGGCCGTCATATCACTGTGCTATTTGCCTTCAGTATGTCACTAAAAATTCAATATCTCAATAACACATCCAGAGCAGGCTTGCGAAATCCAAAGGGCATTTCTGGCTCACCTGTCTTTATAGAGGAGACTCTGAAATGTCCAGACTTGCATCCCTTCCCCCCAAAGGGCTTTAGGTAGGACTGTAGGTTGCTATCTAATACTTCAGTGTAAACAACAGGAATAAGAGTGCATCAAAGATTGTTTTTACACTTTAATCTTTAGAAAGAAAAAAATGATTGCACATTTTTGATCATGGGTGAAGCAAAAGATACTGCACAGTTGAAGTGACACGTTTTGCAGCAGGAGAAAGGTGTGGTTGTGGGAGATAAAAGGAAGGTGCACATTTTCTCACTACTGAATTTTTCTGATGATGTATCTTACAGCAAATCTCTCTTTCGTGTTTTAAGGATTCATAATTCAGGTCAAATTACATAGTCAGCTGATTTGCATTTTAAAGAATAGTGTGGTTAATAAATAGAAAGAAGATCAGAGAGCTATGATGTAGCATGTCCTCTGAAAGTTTCTTAATGGCAGTTAATGAAGAGAACTTCAGAATCAATACATGACTTTCCTGGGAGCCGACGTAAAGTCATTAAGACAGGAGTAATATAATGCAAGCTAGGGTGCTTGCAAGAATTCAACCATTTGCATCCTGGGCACTTTGCGTCTGAGGTAAAAGATCAAAACTTCTGCGAAGCAAAGTGTTACAACAGTCTAATTTGTGCAAAACAAGAGCTTTCACGAGAAACTGAAAATCATTCCCTCAAGGTGGCTGTATCATTTTGGCAACATTTCACAAAAAGTTGCATTCTCTTCTTGACTGGCTGCAGAGAGATAGACGGAGTTTTGTTTTGTTTTGAGAAAACTCGCTGCTATCTTCCTTTGTGCTGTGTGAAATGAAAAGACTGTTGCTGGCACAAAGGCCAGCCCTGCCGTGAGTGCTGTATACTGTTTTTCGTTGTGTCGCTTAAAGTCTTTTATTTCCCACCTCTCCCCACCTCCTAGACCTGGCTACGAAGCCCAACAAGACCTCAAAGCAAACAAGATTTTAATGCAACAAAAACAAAACCCAGCTATATTTTAAGACTTTAAAATATTTTTCTTTCTTCGTTCGCACAGCTACCTATTTACCCTCAAACCCAGGCAGTCTTTCTGGTTCAAGTTGTTTACATCAAGAGACTCCTCTCCATCCCCATCTTCCAGTGGTGCTTTCTGGGCACTTGTATTAACTGTCATGTACTGGTGCAGCTTCGTGGTGTTCTGGTGCAATGTAGAAAAGTCTCATTACAACTAGAAAAGCTCTTGAAATTTAATTTTTAGAGGGTTTTTTTTTTTTCATTTTTTTTTCCATGTTGCTTCCTTTGGGTTTGGATGGTGATAGGCAGCGAACATCCCTTTAATCCTGACTGTGTCTTTGGGGAAACAACAAAAATAAATAAATAAATAAATAAATAAATAAATAAATAAAAAACACAGAGAAGTTGCCCAGAGAAGCTGTGGATGCCCCATCCCTGGAGGTGCTCAAGGCCAGGCTGGATGGGGCTTTGGGCAACCTGGGCTGGTGGGAGGTGTCCCTGCCCATGGCAGGGGGGTGGAGCTGGGTGGGCTTTAAGGTCCCTTCCAACCCAAACCATTCTGTGAGTCTGTGAGTCTATGAAAACAACCAGAGGAAAGCCTGTCCCTTGAGACTTGAATATAAACAAGTGCTCCCTGCTGGGACTTAGATTTGGCATGGCACTAGGGCTCAGAAAGGATCAGCGTTACAGCTTGCAAGCCAGTGACTGGCATGTGTTGCTCCTCAGACTGAGGGAACTTCCACGAAGTTGGACACTGAGCACAGCTTTCTGTGCTGTATTTTCCTCTGAGTCTCAAGTCTGAAGAAACCCCATACTCTCAAAGGAAACTCAGTTATAAAACTGCTGTTTCTCTTGGCTTCATGGTGAAGATGTGGTGGAAAAAGTAAGTTCCTCAGTGAATTTAGGTTGTTGCTATATATAGACCTAGTTCTGTGTAAAAACACAGGAGATTTGGGAAACCTGATAAAAAAATTAGAAGGCACAAAGCCAGTTACAATCATTGTGATTTTGGGTTTTGTTGAGGAGAACCTATAATGTATTTTATGGAGTATTTAGAGCTGACATTTTAGTAAAGCCAGTTGCAGATCTTGAATGCACAGAGCCAGGCTAGCTCCACTCACTGCCAAATTCAAACACCTCAGCTGCTGGGCCTTCTCCACAGTCATCTTGCACTAATGTACTGTAATGCCTACCGTTACACAGAGTTGTAGAAAGTGGTGCAAGATCACACTAATATCTCCAAAATCAATATCTGGGTGAACTGTATCCATTTAGTGGTATCGGCTGACCCTTCCAGCTGAATGGCTGGAAGCAGCCATTTGTAACTGAAATCCATGTTTACCCAAGATTTTCTACTTACTTGAGAAGCAATTGTAGGTTAATGGTGCCTTTGGCTGGCCAGCCCTGAAGCAATCCCAAACGGTCCCTGGCATTGGCTCCTGGTCCTTTGGAAGGACCACAAGTGAGGGCTACCATCGCCTGTGCAGTTTCTGAAACAGGCTACAGCTGTAACACACCAGGGCTGAAGAATAGGAGTTTGCTGGCTTCTGGCCATGGGATTTGTTTTCCCAATAGGCGAGCAGCTGCTTTGGCTCCACATGGAGGTGTAGGAACAGCAGTGGGTCTTTCCACAAGTCCTGAGATAACCCGTGTCAGCACGGTGACAGACCAGTGGGTGAGGCACAGCCACCATCCCAGTCTACCCGTTTGTAGTCTGAAAGATATTCCTTGGCATTGCTTCCTTTCCAACACTGGTGAAGGGAATGTTAGCAGTTTCAGTGTTAATGAAATATACAGCAAAGTACAAAAGTACCCTCTGTTTGTTAGATGATGCTGTAAGATGTGGAGTGTTCTTATATCAGGTGTATTAAACATAAAATACAGATCTTGCTTGCAAATGCATATTGCAAAGACTATCATGTTTTCTATCCTGTGCTAAAGCTTATTAGATGCACAAGGAAGATATTTAGAGACACATTCCTGACTTAAAGTCACTGGTACCTATATGGAGGGAGGTAAAGCCTGACAAAAATCAGACCATGCAGTTCTAGAAGCTATTAATTGCACAGGTTGGTTTAATTTAAATGCATTTAAAAAAAAAAGTGTTTTTTTTTTATTTTTTTTTTTGTAAGAACATGAGAGTAGGTCTACCCTTTTATTTATTTACGTATAGGAAGGAGTTAGCTGAATGTAGGCAGCAGCTGCTTTGATTGGCCTAGTAAACTTTTTTCCATGTGTAAAAGGCAGTGTAGAAAATATACCAGAAGTTCTTGGAAGAGGAAAGTAGTAGGGAGAGGCATTGTGAAAAGAAGCATAAAAGAAGAGCCAGAACAGAGTTTATTTGTCTAGTTCATGTAATTCCCCAAGCTACAGACTCCTGCTTTGCAGATAAATAGAGCCAGGGTCTTCATTCCTCCCCATACGAGCAGGAAGAAGCTATGCACCACACAGAGCCTTCAGCAGCATCCCTGAGCTCAGCTGCACCCACACTACATTTGTGTTTTTGTTGTTGTTGTTGTTATTTTCATATACAGATGAGAAGGAGAGGATTTTCCTTCTGCCTTCTGCATTTGACTTTTTCTTGTGTCAGAGATATAATGGACATCCAAGTGAAAACCAGGCTGCAGTGCAAGGTGATTGGCTGTGTTTAATAAAAATAAGTCCTTGATCTTTTATTTTTATTTTACTTGCTCGTAGCAGATGCTGTAGAAATCACAGAAATTTGACTTCTTCCAGTTTCTTCTGCAGTCCTTTGGAGAAGGAATAGAGCAGACCCCTTCATGCAGCTTTTCTGTTCTTCACAGCAGGAGGCCCACATCTCACTGGATCATCTAAGAAATATTGCATTATCAGCTCCTAATCACGATTCTCAAGTAAATAATTAATCTGAGAAGTAACTGAACATGCTGGAAAATTTTGGCCTGTGCAGTGGTTGGAAATAAAGGCAGATCTTATTGGAGATCCCTAGAAGATGTGACATTTTACATATGCACGTGAATGTAGGTGGTGACTCCCAAATGAATGTTGAATTCTTTAAAGAAGGAACAAGTAGTATTAGTTATAATTAAGTAAATGGATCTGTAGTGTGTTAAGGCCTAGTGTTTGGGATTTGGAGTTCAGAATGGATGCTTTTGTTTGACTGCCGATGGTTTATTTCCCTGTCAGGAGTGCCCATGGCTGCCCTGGGAAAGGATTCCCAGCTGGGGAGAGCCCAGGCTGCTCGTTTTGCTGGGCTGAGGTCAAGAAGTGTCCTCTGTCTTGGGCGTAGGTCAAATCCCGGAAATGAAGGATGCTGGTGAAGGAGAGCGGGCAGTTCTTCCACCTGCAGAGAAGTTTTCCACAGCAATAGAACTTTCCGGAAGAAAACAGAGGCTGTGAGCCTTTATCCAGTCACCTGCCAAGAGCCCACGTTCTCATCGCAAACTCCAAATTTCTTTTTGTATGCTCTGGAAGTGGGAATAGAGTGTATGACTGCGATGCATCACATCATGGGAGCAGTGTTACTTAACATCTTTGTTGGTGACATGGACAGAGAAATTGAGAGCACCCTCAGCAAGTTTGTCCATGACACCAAGCTGTGTGGTGCAGCTGACACGCCGGAGGGAAGGGCTGCCATCCAGAGGGACCTGGGCAGGCCTGAGAGGTGGGCCTGTGTGAGCCTCGTGAGGTTCAACAAGGCCGAGTGTGAGGTCCTGCATCTGGGCCAGGGCAATCCCAAGCACAAATACAGGCTGGGCGGAGAATGGGTTGAGGGCAGCCCTGAGGAGAAGGACCTGGGGGTGGTGGTGGATGAGAAGCTCAACATGAGCCAGCAACGTGTGCTTGCAGCCCAGAAAGCCAGCCTTATCCTGGGCTGCACCAAAAGCAGCGTGGCCAGCAGGGCGAGGGAGGTGATTGTCCCCCTCTGCTCTGCTCTTCTGAGACCCCACCTGGAGCCTGCGTTCAGCTCTGGGGCCCCCAGCACAGGGACATGGGCCTGTTAGAGTGGGTCCTGAGGAGGCCATGAAGATGACCAAGGGGCTGGGCACCTCTCCTATGAAGCCAGGCTGAGGGAGCTGGGGTTGTTCAGCCTGGAGAAGAGAAGGCTCCAGGGAGACCTTACAGCGGCCTTCCAGTGCCTAAAGGGGACCTGCAGGAAAGCTGGGGAGGGACACTTTGTCAGGGAGTGTTGGGATAGGACAAGGGGGAATGGCTTTAAACTGAAAGAGGGGAGATTTAGATTACATATAATAAATAGATTCTTCATTGTAAGGGTGATGAGGCACTGGCACAGGTTGCCCACAGAATGCCCCATCCCTGGAGGTGCTCAAGGCCAGGCTGGATGGGGCTTTGGGCAACCTGGGCTGGTGGGAGGTGTCCCTGCCCATGGCAGGGGGCTGGAACTGGGTGGGCTCTAAGGTCCCTTCCAACCCGAACCATTCTGTGGTTCTGTGCTTCTATGATTCTATGCATGCACTGATCAGCTAGGACCATGTTACAGACAATAATTTTGTTCCAGGAATTTCTGACAGCATTTGTTGTTGTCGTTTGTTTTTCACAGCACTAACATATTAATCGCATTAGGGAGTGTAACAAAAACCTCAGCTGAATTGACCCAGTCTTCCTGTCTTTTCAAATCTCTCCTACCATAATGCACTGAAAAATAAAATAATTTGAAACAATAAACTTTCATCTCCTTCCCACACCTGCATTCAAAATCAGAGTAGGCCTGCAGGTCCTAATTATTATGATAAGCAATAATTAATTTAGATACCTATGAGTCACCATTAAAACTTAGAGATCTCTAGCACAGTAAGTCTGTGTATGTGCAGGTAAATGCCATACAGAAAATCCAGTCCTAGCGGCACTGAAGTTGTGTAAGCAAGGGAAAAACTTTTAAACTCAAATGATCATACTGGACCTGTGTTTTGTGTACTTGCTGTATAAGGCAAGCCCTTATACAGATTGCATATACTATTGGCCATACCTGTGAATAGCCAGATACGATCTCAGCTAAGTTTCCAATTTGCTTCTAGCCTCCCTGTTTTTTTTTACTTAGACAAACATTTCATTAACTTCAATGGGAGCACAGTCCAACCTTAGCATCAGGCCCTGGGATTTAAAACTGCAACTCTATAATTAAACATACATTAAAACATCCACTAACAGTTTTGGTGGTGATGGTTGTTTTGTTAGTTTTTATGATTATTTTTTTTAACGTTTTGTTGTTGTTGCTTTTGTTTGTTTGTTTGCTTTGTTTCTAAGTAGTTGCACAAAGAGTACTGATTAGAAATCTGAAATGCCATTGATTTGAACACTGTTTGGGGAACGATGGGTGGGAAAAAAATTGCAGTGCAAGCTTCACAGTGTGTACTTCCTGGCTTGCACAGTACATGCCTATAAAGAGAAATTGCTGTGGAATGCCTTTCCTGCAAAATAGCTCCATTTTCATGCATTGTAGAGCTTCATCATCTTCTCTTCCTGGGCTGTATTACTTTACATCCCTATGAAACATTTTCAGTATGTAATTTCAGCAGGATCTCCACAACTGATTTCCTTTTTATTTGTCAAGACATTACTTTTTTAATCATCTCTGTTAATGAAATATTCCTACAAGATGATGTAAAATAAATTAACCTGATATCAACTCATATTCTTGTATGTGAATGGCTGAGTTCAAGGTTGCATTTTTTGTATGACATAAGTATCTATAAATGGATATAAGAATGCGGTTTGATTACATGCCACTTAAAATAGCAAAGATGTTACAACTGGACCTGGTGGAAATTTTCTGCATGAATCATCTTCTTTTTTCCCCAAAGAAGGAGTGACATTTATGGAAAGAATTCATTTCCTTCTGAAGTTTGGGAAGGAAAGAGAATCATCACAAATAATCACTTAGGTATTTCCAGATTTGAGACTTAAATGGTTTTTATTCCTTCATTTTTTCTTCATTCATGGGGATCTTTCTTCTCCTTTGCAAGTGGCAGAGTAGGTCTCTGGGCTATGAGATTCTGAGGTTTTATTCCCCTCTCACCAACTTTTCAAACAATGAGGATATAGAAGGGAAAGTTCAAAGGTAAGACTCCTCAGATATTATCTATTCTAATGAGTTCAGGAGAAAACTTACAAAATCATTTTCAAAATTCTTTTTTATATATATTGGTTTGTGGTGTTTTCTTTTCGGATGTTATGTTTCTTTGAAATTGTCCCCTATCTGTTTCTTTTTCCTTTTATTCAGCTCAACCTTTTGACAGTATCTTGAAATACCAAAACACAGCCTAGCATTAAATTATGCTATGGTGAAATTATAAATATAATACAACAGATTAAACACAGGTGGACTTAGAGTTGCAGCAAATCTCTGCATTTTAAGCTGGATTTCAGTCATATTTAGAGCTGTGATTTGAGTTGCTACATGATAGGCTAAACTTTTCCCTGTTTGTCATCTCGTGCTGCCTGTTTGCAGTCTGTAATTACCAGCTGCATCTCTGCCTGCCTCTCCCAGCCGCGTGGAGTCTGAGCGTATTGCTGATTCTTCAGAGCTGGAGCAGTCACAAACTTCAGGCTATTCCTATTACCTTTGCCCAATATCCAGTTCATCATCTGTGATGACCAGTTGAAATACTGGGTCCCAAAATACAGCCACTCCTCTTCTTTCCCTCCCTTCTCTCCCTGAGGGTCCCTCTCTGATCAAGCAGCCCTCTGCACTGTCCTGGAGCTGAATGTCTCTACCCCCTGCTCGGACCAAGCCCATGCTGGCACAAAACAATTCAAGGCTGTTTTTTCTGACAGTCTGGGCCCTTTGCACACAGCACAGAGTATTTCCATTGCAACTTATTGATTTCTGGTAAAGTGTGGCCTCCGTTTATAACCCTTTGCTGTTTAACAGCCCACATTAAAGGCCGTGTAAATTCCTTCAGAAATACCAGTGGATCAAAGGAAAAGCCAGAGTGTTGATTTATCCTATGGAAGACACAGGGAAGGGGCACAAGCTGCCTTCCCGTCCTCTGCAGAGGAACTGGTCACAATCTCTCTGTCCCTAAAGGGCTGGTCCCACCACCACCAGCAGAGGCAGAGCGTTCAGCTGCCCTGAGATGTGGATGCCTTGTAGAGAAACACTGGAGCAGAAGAAATTCATGAAGGGGGATCGTTCCTAAAGGCCTCAGCCAGACCATACCCAAGTGAGTGTGTGATGTGCCCATGTTGACCCTTCCAGGCACCAGCAAGCCCCAAACCTGCCCCCAAATCCAAGATCCACATCTAAAAACACACCATAGAGCCTGCAGGGAAGTCTGCTGCCTTTGCCTATATTCCAATGTGTTTCCATTGTTTGAGTTCCTGGGCTTGTGACAGTTTTCTGCTGCGGTTGGCCTTATGGCTGGTCCAAGACAGGGCCTGAGGGGCTCAGTCATCCCTCGGAGCTTTGGTTTCAACTGGATGCAGCAGAAGCACAACCTGAAGGTCTTATGGACAAAGACAATGCTTAAGCTTTAGTCTTCACTCTGCTCTAGCCAGCACCCGGGAGGAGATGGGAGAAACCTCTCTCTCCCCATCATGACCACCAGTGGTCAGAAACAGGAGGGCTGGAAAAGGAGGCCTGTAGAGCAAGGGTATGTCCACTATCCAAAAAAGTACTGCTACCCACAGAGGCCATTCTGTCCAACAGAGAGGAGCAAATGTGGTGTTTGGAGATGAAACCACATATTCTGAACTAGATTTCAAATACGGACTGAAGACCAGGCTAACCAGTACCTTATTTTGAGATAAGACAACATTTTTCTTGTTGCATGGGCCTGCACACATGCACATCACTGTGGTTTATCAGTCTTTAAGTTGGTCCGAGAAATGGGGAGGTGAGGCCAGGATGGAGAAATAAGAGTCAGAGATGCCGTACAGCCAGAAGAATGGTCCATGAGCAAACCTAGCTGTTGCTGCAGTCTTTTCATATGTTGTCTTCTGGCAAATCAGTCAAAACCAGAAGATGGTGGGCAGCCTTGCTGAGCCAGCCAATTCCGGCATCTTCTGATTTGTAGCTGTGACCACAATGTAGTAGCTCACACATCACTTCTGTGGAGGGAACATCACCTGGGCATCCATGTGGTAGTGGAGGGAGCATGTTTCCTGCAGGCAGTCTGCAAAGGGAAAGCCAAAAGGGCAGATTCTGTCACGATACCCTCAAGAGCACGGTGAAGACAATGTGTTGGGTTTGGCCTCTGGGACACTGCAGGGGCATTCTTACTGTGCAGCCACAGCAAAGACGGGTCAGGGTGGGGACGTGGCTTTGGGGTAGGGTGGCAAGAACTTGAGCTGATGGGTGGGACACAGCATGGGTTGGAGGGAAGCCGTACAAGCAAGGAATCAGAGCAGTGTTTCTTTTTAGGACTGTCACAAGTGCAGCGGGGGGTGAGTTCTTTTGAAAAGTGCCTTCCACTAAAGTGCTGATGAAGTATTTCAGAAGCAAGCTAAGCAAAACCAAACTAACTAGCACTGGGAAATAGGAGATCCTTATGGACTGCCCACATTCTTATTTCACCCAGCACTTTAGCACCCAGATATCTGATATTTTCTCAGTATGGATGGTCCATTGGAGGTGGAGGGAGACATAGGTGGAGAGCTCAGCCTGGTGGCCAGGAATCCCCTGTTCACCTCTGCTCCATTCTCTCCTGCGTGGCCACGGGCAACTGGTTGACCTGAATTCCTGTCTGCCTTAATGGGGGACACCTCCCAGTTGAGTTATCAGGCTCAAGTCATGTAGAACTTGTAGAAATGCAAACTATCTTTATTTCGTGTTTATAGGATGGCAGGAACCTTCACTGTTACGTGACTAATATGGATGGCTCCATGTCTGTGGGTTGCCTGAAAGATGGATCCGTTGTTGACCAGCAGCAGCACTTATAGGAGATTTGCATCTTGAGAAGAGTTGAGCTTTAAGTGAATCATAATTTACCCTTGTTACCCTTGGTATAACACAGAGTTGTGTGCTGCTACTTAAATATCTTTAAGTAAAAGTTTTGGTGCAGTAGATTCGGCTTAAAACATAGCGAGTTGCTGTGAGGGTATGGCATGAAAGGGAAAGTCAGGGGCTTTCCCACCAGCCCAGTGCTGTCTATAGGAGGCGGCTCAGGAGAGGAGAACCTCTTGCTCTAGCACAGCCAGGTAAAGAAAGAGGTCTCCTTATATCACACTTTTTCCTGGGCTTTTCTGGAGCCCTCTCAGCTTTTGCCACTAGCCTCATGCTGACATCCTGAGGGATGTGGAGGAGGGGAGCCTGCTCTCCTGAGCATCCCCAACACTGGCTGGGGAGAGCAGTGGGCCCTTCCCCTGGGTTTCACTGGGAACTGCAGCGTTGCAGTGCCCAACTTCCAGGTTGGAGACCTAGGGCACAGCTTGGGCTGCAAAGGGGATTTGGGGCAATGAGCCGGGCTGTCAAGGTCCTGGTTGGCTCCCTGGCATGCCTTGTGCTGTGAGATGTTTCTGTTCTTCACGCAAAGGCTCTTATTAGCAATGGAGGAATCAGTCTTCATTCATAGGTGGGAATAGACACCTGGAAGAGGCCAGGAGGCTGCAAAACACTTCTGAGCATCTTCAAGGTAAAAAATACTGAGGCAGTGAGTGTTACGTGCTGGTAACAGAGCAGAGAGGGAACACAAAACCAAGCGGATGGGACAAGTGCACTGTAGTCAGCTGAAAGTGTGTGAGGAAATAGCTGCATTATTATTAAAAGACAGATGCACTGGGGAGTCCAAAGCCTAAAAGTCCCTTCATTATCAACCTAAAGGCTCCAACGAGCTGTGGCTAAAATATGAGATATCAGCCCAACAGGTCTGTTTATACAGACTTCTCCAAACAGATCTCCTGTCAGAGCTTTTGCTCCTGCAAAATCTTTCTTTTCTCTTGTGTTTTGATTTCTTTCATCTTAAAGGACATTCTGCCATTTCCCAATCTGTAAATAAAACTCGCTCTGATAAAGGTCGCCAGCTCAGTCTCCGGGAAGAACTGCCCTGCAATGAAAGGCAAAGCCAATTCGGGACTTGCCAGCGCTGCCCTTTGAAGCCTCTGCTGCCAAGGTCTAATGAACATTGTCCAGCTCCTGGCACCTGCTAAACCTGCAGGAACAGCAGATCTTCCCTGTGCAATTTTTCTGTGCAGCAAAATCAGGATTTCTGGAGCTTTATAATGGGTCAGGAGAGTGCCATGGTGGGCAGAGTCGAAGTGCACCAGGAAAACATCCCTAGTGGATTTGGTGGTGCATGTTTTGCTTGCCATGCATGCTGCATGTGTGTATGCTGGAGTGCAGCGATCCCCTGCCAAAAGCCAGCTCCTTTGGCAACTCCTGCCTGAATTCCACGGGAAAATATTTGGCAAATCACACGCTGACATGTTTATCTTGTTAGCTGTCAGGATGAGTAAGTGTGCAAGCTGAATGCTATCATTCAGCTTGAATGGAGAAATAGCTACTGCTCATGAAATCTGACACAATAAACATATTTTCAAACATGGCTTTTGTCAGATGGGTATTTATCCTGTGTTCAGCCCCTGTCATAAGTGACCCTAAATGGACCTGTGCTCACTGGCAGCCCCAAGACCCAGCTTAGGGCTCGCTTGGTGACACTGTGCAATCCCGGGACAACAAAGCGACCCTGTTGCTTGCTTATAAATGACGGATTGAGTTAGCTCCTGCCCCGGCAGATATACATTTACATGTCTTCTAGCATCTAATTACACAGAAGCATCCCACAGAAAGCTCATATTTGGGCTTTTAATGCTAATCCAATAAAAAAAGCAATGCAGCCATTTCAAGATAATTATGGCATCAGCAACCCCCTGCCTGCTTGCAGGCAGGCATTCATGGGAACCCCTCGTGGGTGTTCAAGCGGTGTGAGAAAATAGCGAGCGCATTGAATCCCATTTCTGTGGCACAACCATTTCAGTGTGTTAGAGTACCTCAGAGCTAAGAAATCTCTGAAACATCAACATTTGGTTTCCTGCTTGATCTGAGCTGGCCTCGCCTGAGGCAGGGTGTGATACCATACTGCTCCGTTGTTTTCCAGAATTAAGAATAGCGAAGCTTGTCCGATCGGCTCCCTTGCCAGCAATATCAAAGTGCCTCATTCACATTAAAAGCTTCAAGCTTTGGCCCATTTCCCTTCTGATATTGACTTAAAGAGGAGCGGGAGGAGGAAACAGAGGATTGAAGGTTTCCTCATCTCTGGCCACTTGTCCTTGCTCTGCAGGGTGAGTTTTTAAAGGGATGGCTTGGAAAGTTCAGTGCAGTGCGTGCATGAGAATGAATGTGTTGCTCAAAAACCTGGGCCAGCCTTTTAGGGCTGCCAACATTAAGCAAGCAAGGATGGGTCTAAATCAGAGGTCTGTGCAGTAGGATAAGACCAGAAAATCAGCACAAGCTCTGGGAAGGCAGCATGGAGTCACACAGCTCAGAAAGAAAAATGTGCCATGCCGATGTGAACTGGCAACGCGGTGAAAGATGAACATTAGCGGTGCTGTGCTTTACATCAGCAGTGGCAAAGACATGCAAAAGACAACTTTTTTTTTAAACTTGTTTGTTTGTTTTTTTTTTCAGCTCCAACCACATCTGATGTTCTGAGAACCTGAAGGGTGAGAGACCAGAACCTGGAGTCAGGAGAGGCCTGAGATGTCAGAGGATGGTATGGAAACCACAGCTCCTCCTGGCCTACACCAGCAGGGCCCCCCTCCTCTGTTACCGCACTGCACACCCCCTGCGTCCCCACCTGGTCCTCTGCAGAGGAATAACTCTTCCTGAACGAGCAGCTGCTCCATATTTTCTTTTATCTGCAGAGGTCAATGTGTGGCCTGCACCATGCAGCACTGCACACCACATCTCCTGCGGCTTCCCTTGTGAGATGTTCCTCATCCCGGGGACAGCATCCACATGAAGCAGAGAATTACTGGAAGCTCTGAGGAGCTTTTTTATGTTCCCCCACCTCAGTAAATCAAAGACAGCACTGTTCCTCACATGGATGTCATTTGAATTAGGCTAAAGTCATGCATGAGGTTTCTGCAGTAGCTGACACCATGGTTGCTTCGCATCCCCTTCAATCTTTCTCAGCAAAAGTCTGCAAATTTACCCAGTTCAGCTTATGAACTGCAGGACTGAGCAGCACCTACACCTTCACGTCGCTCAAACTCTCTTTTCTCTCTCTGGGCATGAATGCTAGCCCCTTGTGTGCTACTGAATGAGTTGCAGGCAGGAGATTATGGCCTGGTGAGTTACGCCGGTAGTCCTGACGTCTGACAGCTAGCGTGGGCTTCAAGGGAAAGAGCAGGTTGTGCTGGGACAGGAGGCCAGATCTGATGGGAGAATCTACTTTTTAAGCTGAAGAGACACGGGTTAACGTGTCTGCCTGAGCCCAGGTCGCTCCTCAGTCCACATAAAAGATTTTACCTGGAGTAAAGCAGAAAGCAGTAAAGCCAATTATTTCACAAAGGACTTCTGTGACTAACGTGTTCGCTCTCCTCTTCCAGTGGAATGACCTATATTTGCTTTTGATATAAAATTTTTCATAGGGAGCAATCTCACCTTCAGGTGTTTTTACTTGCACTCGTCACATGCATTTCACTGGCAGAAAAGTCTTTCTTTTAAAGTACGCCTTCTGTCTATCTTTCTTTCTGTCCTCATTACTCATTCACAAAGCTCAGAAAATCTTTCTAGACCCACAGTCAGCTCACTGGCATTTGAAGAATGAGCATTTTCCCAACCAGAATAACCTCTACATTTTCATTTGTAATTTAAGCTAGGAAAAAAAAAAAAAAAGCATTAATCCATCCCTCAGCCTTCGTCCAGCAAGTATTGCACCTGTGTTTCGCACCCTCCATAGATGCATGGTGAAGAATTAATCCCAGAGGCGGGCAGGCACTTCTATTTCTAGTTTATGAATATTCACAGCTGAAGGACTACATAATTAAAAAACAATGTCAGTACAGCAAGGGGAAGGAGGTGATGTTCTGCTGGTGGGACAAGACCCCTGCTCTGCCCCAGTCCTTTTAATGATATTGAGTCTCTCTTTTCAGCTGTATCTACCCAGTTGGTAGGGGCATGTATGATCCCTGGATGGCTTCCTTGCCCAGCTTAGGTTTCCATGTGGCTATGAAAAGAAGTCCCAGAGCATGGTCCCTTCCTGCCTGATTCCTCTTGAGGAGAAACCCACAGTCACAAAAGGTTTCTGGAAGGACAGACAGCTTCTCCAGGGCAGCCAGCCAGGTGTGCTGCCCCAGAGCTCTCCCTCTTCTCAGCAGGTGAGCACTTAGAATCATAGAATCATAGAGTCATCCAGGTTGGAAAAGACCTCTAAGATCATCTAGTCCAACCATCTAGTCCATCTAGCCTTCTTGGCCACCTGGGCACACTGCTGGCTCACATTCAGCCGACTATCAACCAATACCCCGAGGCCCCTTTCCGCCAGGCAGGTTTCCAGCCACTCTCCCCCAGCCTGTAGTGTTGCTTGGGGTTGTTGCACCCCAGGTGCAGGACCCGGCACTTGGCCTTGTTGAACTTCATACAGCTGGCTTTGGCCCATTGATCCAACCTGTCCAGATCCCTCTGCAGAGCCTTCCTACCCTCAGGCAGATCAACACTCACTCCTCACTTGGTGTTGTCTGCAAACTTACTGAGGGTGCACTCGATCCCCTCATCCAGATTATTGATAAGGATATTGAAGAGAACTGGCCCTAGTACTGAGCTCTGGGGGACACCACTGGTGACCGGCCTCCAGCTGGATTTAACTCCACTCACCACGACTCTTTGGGCCTGGCCACCCAGCCAGTTTTTAACCCAATGAGGCATACACCCATCCAAGCCACAAGCAGCCAGTTTCTCCAGGAGAATGCTGTAGGAATTGGTAACAAAAGCCTTACTGAAATCTAGCCAGACCATATCCACCGCCTTTCCCTCATCCGCTGAGCGTGTCACAGTGCTGTAGAAGGAGATCAGGTTTGTCAAGCAGGACCTGCCTTTGACAGACACATGCTGACTGGCCCCGATCGCCTGGTTGCCCTGTTAGTGCTGTGTGATGGCACTCAAGATAGTCTGCTCCAGGAGCTTCCCCAGCACCAAGGGCAGACTGACAGGCCTGTATTTTCCTGGATCCTCCTTCTGGCCTTCCCTGTAGATGGACATCACGTTTGCTAGCCGCCAGTTGACTGGGACCTCCCCTGATAGCCAGGACTGCTGATAAATGATGGAAAGTGGCTTGGTGAGCACTTCCACCAGCTCCCTCAGTACCCTCGGGTGGATCCCATCTGGCCCCATAGACTTGTCTACATCTGCATGGTTCAGCAGGATGCTAACCATTTCCTGATGGATGATGAGAGCTTCATTCTGCTCCCTGTCCCTGCCTACCAGCTCAGGGGACTGGGTACCCAGAGAACAACTGGTCTTGCTGCTAGGGACTGAGGCAAAGAAGGCATTAAGTACCTCAGCCTTTTCCACGTCTCTTGTCACTGTGTTTCCCCCCACATCCAATAAAGGATGGAGATTCTCCTTAGTCCTCCCTTTTCTTGTTTATGTACTTATAAAAATGTTTTTTACTGTCTTTAACAGCAGTAGCCAGATTGAGCTCAAATTGGGCTTTGGCCCTCCTAGTTTTCTCCCTGCACAGCCTCATGATATCTTTGTAGTCCTCCTGAGTGGCCCTCCCCTTCTTCCAAAGGCCATAAACCCTCTTTTTCTTCCTGAGCTCTAGCCACTGCTCTCTGTTCGGCCAGGCTGGTCTTCTTCTGCACTTTGCTCTCTGCAAAGGAGCAATCCAAACCCTGGCTTCCTCCCTAAATTCTCCAAGCAGCTCCAATGTGTTTTCAGTCTCTTGGGCTCAAAATTCAGCTTCTCTTTTAAAGCAGCAAATGTGCACCCTTCAGGGCAAGGCCTGTGCCTCTCTCTGTGTGTTTACAGACAATCAGTGGCAGCCTCAGCCGTAGTTTCTAACAATATCCAAGTGATTGGGTGGGCTGAAACAAATCATCTTTCTGTCCATTCATATCTAAAAGAAAGAGACATCCTCAGACATCCTCAGCTTCCCAGGAACTCTCATCTATGATCTGTTTTGCTGGTGCTGCATCTTCCCAAGATGAACTGTGCAGCCTGGATCCAGCTGTGGGGTCTGGCACACTTCAGAGAGAAGTGATGGTCGTGCTCTGTCACATTAATCTGGCTAGCAAATTGATGCAGTTTCCAAAAATCCTTGTAAAATACACTCTAATTAGGCAATTTTACAAAGCTTACAAATGGTGCAGGGAGGGTGTGTGTTGTTGTTTTTGTTTTGTTTTGTTTTGTTTTTCAAACCTGATGGAATATAATGGATCCTAACAGGGTAGTTATGCTTTAGTGTTGCAGTCTTGCTTAGTTAGCTGAATTTGGCCTCCTGTACTCTAAATGTGCCTTTTGGTTAATCCATCAGCTGCCATTAATTTATGCTAACTGAGCAATCTGAAATATGCAGACGTTTTCATAGAAAGTCCTAAGCAAGAAAAATTCAGTCAGGTTGATGTTCATTTGGTACCCACCAGACTGACCAGTGTGTTCACAAGAAGCCCCTGGTGCGAAGCATCAAGAATTGGACAAGTGTGCTCTGGTACAAGCCTAGGGAAAACCCAGACATGCTCAGGGCACCTGGGCAGAAACACAGAGCAGCTGAGCTCTGCCAAGTCCCTTAGGCTTTTCCTCACAGCTCTTCCAAATAAAGAGGCCTGGAAGTGTGGGTATTGGGCAAACACTGAGTACCCCAATTTTGAGGCTGATGGATGCTTCTGGAAGGGTGCCTCATCCTACTGCTATGAACATCAACATCATGCAAGAAGTTCTGAGGGCTTAGCCACTACAACAATCCTATTGCTCTTTATATTTTCACTTTTGATGGGAACATCTCTTTGTCTTTTCTTTTTTGTCTTGCAAAGAAAGAGACGCGCCAGCTGTGACAGACCAGGCAGATCCTCGCTCCGCTTGCTCCCATTGCCCAAGTACAAGGCGATCATCACCTACTGCTGTTCCCAGCTCTGCTTTCCTAAACCTTCTTTGCATAAGGCATAAATGCCACTTTATATTTGAGGTTTGGCAATAGTGTTAGTATTTCCTGTCAGGAAAAAAGGAAGCAGCATGCTCCCACAGCTCCCAAATCTGCCCTGTTTTGAAATGAGAGCTCACCTCTGGAAAGACAACTGCCTCCACTGGTGTTCAAGTGCAAACTTCACAACATGTTAAAACAGAAAAAATACAATCATTCTCTTCGAAATCAGGGCATAGTTGGTGCTTCACTCACTGGGACATTAAGTATTTTGGGCAAGTGAGAAATCCCTCAGGTTTTGGAGGAATCCCTGTGATTGCAGCTCGTGTAGGTATGCCTGAGGTCAGTTGTGGCTGCTAAAAATGCTGTTAATGCTGATATATAATGTAATTATGCTGATAAAAACTACCCAGTGTTTGTCTGTCCTCAGTTTACACCTGCCTGGTGACCTCGCTGCTATCCTAGCACCGCTTGGCTTTAGTTTTGGTGGTGGAAGGCACTGTTCTGCCCCAGGCCAGGGGCAGAGCTGGAGGCAGCTCTGGTCTGGGGTTTCTAATTGCAGCCCAGTGCCAGCAGCCCTCCATAGATCCTCGTCACAATGGTACAGATGGATTTGCTAAGCTATTTCCTTTTTCCTTTTTCACTTCTGTAAAACTGCTAAATCATTAACATGTTAATGATTTCGTAAATTGGCAAGCACGTTTTAATTGAATTTGCTCCTCAAGTGGATGTGAAGAAGGGGAACAGCATTAGAGCAGTTAGGAATGGAAGAAGTCTATTAGATCTTGCTTTTCCCTCTGGGACACTCACTAAATATAAAATTGGATTCCACTTGCCAGTAGATTGGTGGCCATAGAGAAGATGTTGTTTTGAGAAGACAGTGTTTTCACTTGCCTTCAGAGGCCACTAATTCTTTTATTTTCTTATTTTTTTTTTTGCAGTGGAGATCTAAGACACCCTCTGAACAAACTTGGGAGGAGTCAGTGGTAGGTAAAAAAAAATGATCTCCACATCCAATGGTCCTGGAGGCCTCTGTCTGGGAACTGTTGGCCTTGTGCCTTGGTCCTTCCAAGAGCAGGCAGTGCTGGTCTCCTCTCCATGGCAATGAGGCTTGAAACTGAATTAGGGCTGAGCTGGGGCATAGGTCTCAGAGCAGAAGTTGTCCCCAGCTCTGCAGCTCCGGGCTTTGGTGGGAGGCTTGGCGTGGGCTCCTACGTCCTGGCTTTGAGGCGTCCCTGTCCCTGTGGCCTCCCCATGTGGCTGGCCTGAGTGCTGAGCTGATGGAAAGGAGCTGACAATTTACTTTATGATTTTCATGAGCAACTATTAATCATCCTATTTCTCCTCATTCTGTTATTTTCAGAGACTCAAAAGGAGCATTAAACAAATAATAAACTTCTTACGACTAAGGAGGATTAGAGTCAAACGCTCAAACAAAGGACAGCAGGGATTTGAGCAAAATTATATTTTCCATTTGTCTTTCTACACCAAACCCCAGGGCAACAATCTCAGACTGCACATTTTGTAACTTTAAAGGAGCCTCAGCAGTTTTATTTCATCTCAAGCATGGTGGAAGCAAAACTTGTGAAAAGGGACCCAGACAAAGCTATTGAAGTTCAGTTCAATCACGTGCTTTGGAGGAAAGCTGTGTGATACAAAAGGAAACGTTCTCAAAATCATCTAAAAAGTGACTCTGGAGTCCAACACCATGCTGGGGACCTATCCTTTACAGCCATTTTGGAGCTTTCGGAAATGTTAACCATCCAATTTTGTGTGGATATTTCTCCATCACTCAGGACTAGGAGATATTAAAGGAAAAGTGAGAAGATTGCTTTCACAAAGCTCTCCAAAAGATGAATTCAGCCTCAGAGGCTGGAAGCAGCCAAGGATGTACCTTTCACCTAGAGAGGAGGAAGGTATCATCCCAAACTGAACCTCCAGGCTTCCTGCAAGCATTTGCTTTCTGCAAAAGTCAACCTGAACCTTATTCTCAAAGGAATTTTGCTGCTATCGGAAATCCCACACCAGCCCAGGAAGGACATTCCTAAATTAATACAATTTTAAGAACTTCCAGCTTCAACAAGTTACTGGTGGTGAATTGATATAATAACATGAATAACATTGAAAGCTGAAGAGCTTTCAATTACCGTACATATGCCAACAGGAAGAATGAAAACTACGAATTATATGTGGGAAAGCTGAACTGGGATGAGTCAACAATGAGTTGACAAAATGCATATTTGTAACGGGGATTCACACACCTCTGTTTACTACTGCTGGGTCTGCTTTTTGCCATTCCTCACACCGCCCCTGTCTTTTCCTTGCATGTTCCCGCCTGGCCAAGAGAAGTTCAAGGGCAACTGCTTAATGGTACAAAAGGGAATGAAGGAAGTGGAGAAGGAGTTTGAATGTTGCTGATCCTGCCAAAAGGATGAGCTGCGTTCTGGAAAAAAAAAAAAAAAAAAGGTGCAGAGTCACCAGCCAAAGAAAGAGATGGAGGAGATGTCTTCTTCATCCTTTTGGCATACAGGCTGTCTTAATGCTTTCCTGCCTTCCTTTGCATAATGGCACCGGAAACCTGTAACGTATTTACTGCCATTGGAAATGCTGAGCCTGAGCACTGGGGATGTGTGGGACAATGGAGACACCACAGAGCTGAAGCTGTGAATGCTGACACTGAATGAGTTGCCAAAGCTTGCCATGAATAATGTAAGAATAGCTCCAACCCTTTTCCTGCCCGAGCGGGTAGGTTTGAATGAATTCAGTGCTAATGTGCTCTCTGACAGCATATGCTGCCAACTGTATTTTCATGGGGTATAGTGGGAAAATTTAAAATCAGCCATCAGAGCTAAACTGCTCCCCATTTCTCTGCAAGATTGTTGCTGCTGAGCATAAATATGCATATGATAAAAAATGGTCATTTTTTCAGGGCAGAATGACTGCAGGTAGCTTACAATCAGTGCTGGATGCTGGTAGTGCAGTGAGAACTTCCCCTGCATCTCCCCTGCTGGCATCTCCCAATGGAAACTGTATTCAAACCCACTTTTGCAAACAAATTGCTGTCGCTCTGTGAGCAGCACTTTTGCTGGTGCTTTCAGAACGTGCTGTGGCGTGCTGTCATCTCTGTGGAAATACACAGAAAGGGGCTGGTGTGCCTCTATCACACTCTGCCCTTTTCACTGGAAATAAGTGGAAATTTGACCAAAAAAAATATATGGAGAAATCAAGATTAAAGAAGGTACTCCAGGTGTCATAGTTTGGCAGAACAGTGCTTTGGGTAATTGGTGTAACTAGAATCGGCCAACTGCTCCCAGACCAGAGGAATCCCATTCTGGCCATGCAGGGGGTCAGCTGTATTCATGCAGTGAAATCCGGGCATGCTGCTTTCAGGGGGGCATACAATGGTGCATGGAGGGAGGATTAGCACTGGAGGGAAGAAGTGGTGCTGTTCCTCATGGGAAGCTCTCATTTCTCAGTGTTTTCCAGACAGATTGAGGAGGGTTGGACAGAATTCAGCTCATTGCTCTTCTCGGTGGCTAAACATTATTGCAAAACCTGATTGGTTCATACAGTTCAAACCAAATCAAGGTTGGAGTGGTGTGTTGATTTATTAATGATACATAATGAACTGGAAATCACTGAACTACACATCCAGGACTGGTATCAGCAATACAACAGATAACCACAGTGCCAGCCACTTACAAAGTGCAACTACATCCGATGACAAATTTCCAGCCTTCCTACCGCAACTGATCCCAACACGCCCTAGGTACACACACAGACCTGTGATGGTGGAGGTAAGGTCAGTTTTTCACATGACATCTTGCAAACTGATTTCCTAGTTAGCACAGGTACACCACCACTAAGAAGACCCAGGACCACTTTAGGTTTGGGTTCTTGAACATTGCAATAGAAATGGAAAGGTTTAATAAATGACCTGCCAAGGAAAACTCCAAGGGCTGCTTCATGCACTTGCAGTAACTCCTCCAGCCTTGAAGGGGAAGACCCCTCCTCTTTGTTCTTTGTGTGTTTTTTGTTGTTATTGTTGTTTTGGTCCTACCCTTAAAGAAGGTGCTCTCTCCCAGAGAAACGTGTTACACCAACCTACTGCTGAAGTTTAAAAAGCATCTATGTCTGCCTGACCCTCCAGCCCTGTTACTGCAGTATGACAACTTGGAAGGAGTTTGCTCATCAAGAAGACAGCATAGGGCAGTAGACAGTCGTGTGTCAGAACGTGCTGTGACACTTTTGCTGTGTGTTGGTATAACAGGCTTCTGGGAAATCACCTTTTTAATGATCTGTAGCAGTCTTAGGAAAGCATCAGGTTTCACTGAGGGGGTGAAGAAGCAAAGAGCTCTGACCTGCACACAAAGTCAAGAACATTGATGTTTGAGAGACGGTGAACTGATCTGACCCACATAAATAAAATACCTTTCATCATTCATATGCCATCTTTAGGGATCCCTCCTTTCTGCTAATGTGTGTTTTCAGATGCTGAGTTACGGATTACCAACTTTTAAGCTCTGAAACCAAGATATATTTTAACAGGTTTTAAGCTATGATATTTGATTCTTCAGGGGGCCCAGAGTCAGAAAGTCAAACAAACCAGAGCACAGTTCTTTCTGCAGAGACCTTGGGTTGTGGTTAATGAAAACAGCAGAGCTTGCAATACGTACGTACTGCCCTGGCCAAGTCCTACATTTTGTTAAAGTCGGTGGTGATGGGGAAAAATCATCTGATCTCCAGAAAGCTTCAGCTCTTCTGTGTTTTTGGAAACACTTGCAGAAGTTATCACAGTACTATATAGCATCAAGGTCTCAGTCTTATTCCTTAAATGAAGAATAAGAGGATAGTGAATTTTGGAATGAAACTAAATTTTACAGCACATGAACTCATGATGGAATAAGAGCTTGGATAAACATCCTCTTTTCCATGAGCTCTGTCAGATCTGCTCTGTCATTTTTCAGAAGGGAGAAGGGGCAGTAACTGGTGTCTACTTCTTTATGCAGACCACGTTTTACAAGAACAGGTAATTCATTAAATTTAATTTTAAATTTGTAGTTCATTAAATCCTAGTTTTACTCACAAGAAGGCAGGGGAGAGAAAACTCATTTTGTTTGTCTTTTCACTTCAGCTCCCATGGGCTAATTGCATTGGAGAGTCTGAAGTAATTCAAGTATTACCAGGAGCACAGTGGGTGAAGAGCATCATATTTCACAGACGAGAAGGAAGAAATTCACCCTAGGCTTGAGCCTTGAGGATAGAAAACCAGGAGAAACACACAGTAGCCGTTCCACTGCAAACACCCTGACATTTCTGTACCATGATAGACGTTACAGCTTTTATAAACAGATACTGAAACTGAAAACGTCTTTCCTTGTGTGAAGAGTACTTGTTCTCTAATTCAAATGAACTAACACAAACACAAAATATGTTTCAATGAAAAGCTAAGTCAGCAGTGCTATTAAGCTGTTTGGGATTTGCACCTAGTCCTAGCCTGGGATTTAAGTGAATAATGTGGTCCAAAGGAGTTGTTAATCTGAAGTAAAAATGTGTGAAAATGAAACATTGCTTTACTTTTTAAGGAAAAGGTCTTGTATTATAAAAGATCTGTTGACACTTATTCGAATACTTTTCTCAAAGTATACTGGAAGAAATTGGCTGTCTTAGTGTCTAAAACTGGCAGTGTCTTAGTATCAGATGTTGTTGGATTTATAATAATACCAAGCTTTAATAATATAAGGAAAATAACAGTTTTTAAAGCATAACACTTTTTTGCTTTTTATTCCACATGAAGCACCAGAATCACATTTAACATACCTACTGCTTGGAAGCCAGTACCTCTGACTGTCCTAAAAGATAATCAGATCATGTCATTAAAAATCCCATGCCTTGTTTCTGCATGAAAATTTGATCAGGAACTGTATTTAGTCAAAATTTCTAACATCTCAACAAGTCAATAGTCATCTAATCAGAAACGCTTTAGAAAAAGGTTTCTTTATGTAGTTCAGATCACCTTTGTGGTCTTCCATGGAATAAATATGGAGACTTCCAGGTGATGTTAAATATACATAATTGCAGCTGAGTTTATTGGCAAGTAGCGAAAGCTTTTGAAATGTTTTGTCTGTATCAAATACGATTTATGCGACCTCTTTAGGATGAAGTGGGCCCTGACCCCAAATCTGATCTGAGCTTTTCTGAAGCTTTTACCTTCAGGCTTAAGCTTCTTGTAAGTCCTCCTCATAGTTCTTGCTAGGACAGCTAACATCTGTCTGTATTAGTTCTATACATCTTCTATAGACTGAAATGTTGCCAAGCAAGAAAAATAACTGTGCTTTATCACTCTCGCTTCTCTTCACTATGAGGCCCTTGAGTGATGCTTGGCTTTTGGTTGAGGAGAAAGGAGCTCAAAATGCATTTATGAGGCATGTGAAAGGATGCTCTTGTGACTGCTCAGTCTGCTGACGTTAGTCTTGCTAAACAGGCATCTTGATGCATAGACGTGAACCCTGGAAATTATGGGTCTGGTATTCATTCCAAAATTCAAACTGGAACTTCTGACAAAAGGATTTCTAATATGGGCCCATTCCAAGGTGGGCAGGCTGATGAGTGTAAATAGCCTGATGGTACACAGCTGATCAATGGCCAAACAAACACACACTGGTCTTTGTATTCACAAGGAAAACTCATCACTCTACCTTCTGATTGCATAAAGAGCAGCCCTACACCTCAGCATCACACTATTTGATCACACACCTCACTGAAGGGAAGAGCTGACAGAGGGCCAAATCTCTCAATGATCCAAATGTCCTAATTCTCAAATGCTCCAAATACCTTCCTTCCTCCAGGGCTTCAGTAATACTAGGCTCTGTTTGCAAACAGAATCCTAGCAATAAGCCTCACCACCAAATTCTATTTGCAGTGAAGCAAATATCTGTATAAAATGCAGAGAACTAAACAAAATGTGAATTGGAATGAAACTTATTTCAGAAGTTAAAAATAGCTACTTTACAGGGTTCAGACTTATCCAGTGATGTAAATCAATTTAATTTAGTAGGATTATGTAACAGAAATCTAGCTTAATACATCACAGTGATAATACTTACCAAACCCCTAATCTTTTGTTAATTTTCCTAATTTGTATTCCTGTAATTTTGTGTTCTTGTTAGCTATTTCTGGTATACTCTCTATGTAGTATATCAGCTCTCCATGTAGTATATCAACTTTCTGTTGAGCTAGCTACTTATTTCTGTAGAACACAACAGCAATAAAGATAGATAGTGACATATTTGTCTAAAGCTTGAAAACCAAAATGTGTCATTCAGCGCAAAGAAAAACCTTAGTTTATGGCCTTTCCTTATTAAAAACCATTAAAGTGTTAGCTTTATTGATGTTTTCCTGAGAAAGAGAACAGTTTGAAAGGGCACATCTGGAAAGCTCGGTGATGTTCAGTGACAGCAGGTTCTCAAGGAATTCCCTGTGAAGAAGCGGTGCCCACGCAGGGATCATCCTTCTGCCAACATCCACCACTTTGCTACAAAACCTGTGTGGCATTTCCAGGAACGGCAAATTGCATGTGTCCACCTGAGTGTTCGTGTCCCACGTCAGTGACTAAAGGAAATGGAAATCTTCTTTTATCCAACCTAGCTGAAGGAGTTGTTCAAAGGAGCCCGTGGGTTCTGCCTAGGCTGAAAGGTAGCTCATGAAGTAGCTGGATGTGGTGGCTGAGCAGGAGGAGGAATAATGTGCTCTCCCGAAGGGATGCGAGCACCACAGTAACCCGCACAGAAAGCTGTGACAGGGTTTTAGAAAAGTGATATTTCTTTTGATTAAGAGCAGAATCAGAGAGTTTAGAGGCTACAGAGGGACTGAATAGACTTGATTTTTGTCTGTTTCAGTTATGAAGAACAACTTAATCAAGTGTCATGGGTAAAGCTGACAGGGATCCAGGACTCCTGCAGTTATAAACCTGACTCCACCTCTGAGCTGAGCAATTCAGGCAGACTCCTGACTCTGCCAGATAATCCTAAGGTTGAAGTAGGAGCAGTAATATAGACAGAACTTGGACAAACGTATTCACAGTGATTAAGCAGCCCATCATGTGCATTCCCTTGTGTGTCCTTTGGCAGCTATTTGCCCTGGAGTCTGTCAGCTGAGATGAGATGAGGTGAGACCCATCAGCAGCTTCTAGATGCTATCGGTGACAGTGAGGCCTACCCCTACCCACATCGGGGTTGGAGAGTACTCAGGGAGGTGGTGATGGACTCCAGAGCAAGCTTGCACTTCCCTGGCAGGCACACAGCCTGATCATCACTGCCATCCCTTTCTCCCCGGGTCAGAGCTGCCTTCAAGACATCATCATGGAGATACCATACAGGAGAGGGCCCTCCCTTGTCGGGTTTGACCCCTCCAGGCATTTTGTCAGTCCTAAACAGCAGCCTGTGCCACTCAGTCCGGCCTTGATTCTGCACTGATACGGGCAATAAGCCGCAGAACAGTTGCTCTGCAGTTGTAATCTTTCCCCTCTTATCTTCTCCCAGAAAAAAGATAATTTGCACATCTTTGCTCAGCTGATTTCTCCAAACTTACCTCAGAGTCTTATCTCCGTTGAGTCAATACATAACCATGTGAAAATCTAAACAGAAAGCCGCTTTCTTTGCTGTGTAATTTGAGGAAGGGGAAAGGGGGGTTAATAGGTAATTTGCAGGACCCAGATTGGAGGGCAAATCAATTCTTGGTAGAACTCCATGGTTCAGCAGCCGTGGATGAGATCTGACTTGTGACAGGCAAAAATGTTGATAAAGCTGAAAAGCCAGCGGGAGGCAAGTGATGGGTTTCAAGGCACAAGGGGAAATCAGCATCCAGTTGCTAGGTGATACGCATCAAGCAGGCCACGCTTTCTTCTGAAGAGATGAACATTTTTTTTTCCTTTGCTTTGTTTTAACAAATATGATTACTTCTAGCAAATCACAGTACATGCACGTACACACAGCCCTTTCTGCTCTCGTGCTTCTCCTGGCTGATGGATGGATATTTTTTTATAACCCAAGCTCCTCTTTCTGAGCTATTCTCTACAGTTAATGAAATCTAACTGAGACCCTTGTAGTGGCTGAAGAGAAAGTTTTGTGTCAGCAATGGAGACAAGTCCACAAACTTAGTTCAAATCTTCCCACTCAGCCAGGCTCTAAAGAAGTCTCTGTGCTTTCTCTCTCAAGAATGCCCAATAATAGCAATTTGATAGTAGCTGCAGCTGAGCTGGCTTTCTCCCTGTTGCTGGAAATCAGAGCCAACCTTCAGCACAGTGTGCATATATTTACACTTCGTCTCTCTGCTTCTACTTCCCTCATTTGCAGGTAGGACCGAACATCAGTCCTGCGTTGCTTGAGTTGATGCCAATAGCTGAAGTTAAGTTAAAACCCAAATCATTTCACTGAGTGAAGGTTTAGCTGTTAAAATATTCAAAGTTTACTCTTTCATTCAAAGTAATGTCTTAACTGTGGGGCTGTTCAACGTTGTCTTAATTAGTGGAGTTGTAATAATTCAAACTTCTGATAGGAGGAGAGGATTATGAACAAGAACAAAGCTCCAGTTTCTTATCAGCATGCTTAGCTTTCTTTGTGTGGTCGCAGTACACAGCGCAGTGTATCTGTCTCTTCCCAAGGGTGTGCTTTAGGAGATAATGTCTGTGAGGGCTGCTTTTGGCAGAAAACTCCAGACATATCCTCGATTTGCCTGGGAATTAACCCAGAACTGGAGCAAGCCTAGACTCTTCCTGAAAAGGAGATGTCTTCCTTCATCTCTCATATCGTTATCCATTATTTCAGGCTTCCTTGGTTGGGTAGTGCTTATTATTAATCTAAGTCTCACTAACCAGGTCTGGCTAGGTCACACCAGCCCCCTAAATTTAGCCTAAAATTCATCCACCAGGTTGGTTTAGGTATGCTGTGCCCCCTGGCTCCATGAAGAGCCTGGGAGAGCTGAGTGCTTGCAGGCTCACCACGGCCACCAATGTGATGTGCAAGGCTATGCAACGTCTTCTGGCTTGGCTAATGTGGACTTGTGTGCCTTTGTCCATACCGACACAGTGCTCACTTTCCCCATCATAAATAGTTCTAAATAAATGTTTTCTTTTGTTCTCTTGGTTTAAATTTCTTAAGGAATGGGGCACTGAGCCCTTTATAAAGAGGCAGCCCACAGCAAGGTTCAGAAGATGGCAGTGACACGCTTGCATCCAGCAATTCGTGTGATTTTCCTCCCAGGTCAGGCAACAGGGATTTCAGCAGAGCCTCGCTGGCACCTTCTTGAGATTTAATCGTAAAGCAGTATTTGACTTTTTAAACTACCAAATGTGATTATCTCTCCTTACTAAAAGGCAGTTTTCTCTGTGCATGCTCATAGTTTAATGCGGAAAATGTGACATGACAAAGAGCAGCAATATGCCAAGAGCTCTCCTCAGGACAGAATACAGCTTAAAATTCCTTTTATGTTTTTTGAACGTAAGAGTGTGCCTTGATATTTCTATGATATTGAACCTACTTCTGGCTTTTTGTTCTGGAGCCCATCCCCGCAAATAGCCTCCTTCTGTTTCAGGTTAAGGTTCACAACATCACTGGAAACATCCTGATAATATGGCACAGCACCATCCATCAGGGCTGAAAAAGCATTGTGTTACTCCTCACACAGCAGCTGTGGCCAACTGTGCTGTGAAAGTGCATGTTTGCCAAGGACATGCAAGCATCCATGCAGCGTGACCACACGGGGAATCAGCTCGTGGGGCTGTGGGTGCTGTGGAGTTTGAGTCAGCAGCTCGGATGGCTGCTGGAGTTCCCAATTTTTACGTTCAGGGCCAGAAGCAAGTCTGAAGGATAAAGTATGGTGAAGGGCAGAGATATCAGGAAAGGGAATGATGGATGATGGTCCCATGAGCTGCTGTGGCCACCATGAGCAATGGTTGATACATGGAGCAAGTGATGCTCAGCAGCTCTGAACAACTTGTTGCAACTATTCCCCTTGGTTTATTTTAACAAATCCTGGTTCTTGTTAATGTGATCCTCTCCTGCATCTACCCCCATGCCCCAAAGCAGAGCCAGCTGCCCCAGGGACTTCAGGGACAGCAAAAACTGGGCCCAGGCAGTGCAGACACTGCCATGAAACAACAGAGCATCCCTCATCCAGTGAGGAGGATGCACAGCCTGGGTGATGTTTGATTGCCTATACCCCAGAGGATCAGCAAGGAAAACTCTTTCTAGGAAAGCAACTGTGTTAGAGGCTTAAGGGGGCATTTTCACAAAAGACAGCTTGTTTAAATGGTTTTTACCCCAGAAAAATAAGAGGTCAGTATTGTATACTTTCGGCATCCCTTCTTGTCTGATAGCATGTTTTCTCCCTGCAGCCCTCAGGCTTATATAGGCTGTGTCTGTTCTTCTGAACAGAGCCACCTGGGGACCATTTGGTAGCCCTGTGGCACAAGCGAGCTTGCCCCCTCTGCCCCACAACAGGGAGATTTTGGCAGTGGTCCTTGGCACGCACCATCCCCTGAGTTGTGGCTGGGCAGGGGCCAGGAAAGTGCTCATTGGCATGGGCAAAACTGGTGCTGGGGAACGTGCTTGGAGTTTAACAGTAGGGGAGACAATGGGAGAATGCCCAACCCAGGCCCTCCACGTTTTTCTTACGTATTAATTTAAGTACAGCCACACCAACACTGCAGCTGCCATGGCTTCCAGATAGAGTTGGCTGGCTGAAATTTCTTGCAGAGAAGGTTTAATCTAAAAAAAATATCCTGTATATGCTCCCCCCCTTCCCCCCCCCAAGTTTAATTTTGAACACAATAGATTAATTTTGAACATTTACATCATTGCGCATTTCTAGCTTAGGAAAAAAAAAAAAAGATGAAGCCCCTATAGCTGAAGTATTTTTTTCCCATTTTGAATTCATTCTTAACTTTCTGAAGAAAGAGAGATGCTTCATTTGACATTTTCACTTCGCATTTCTACTGAGAGAATCTCAGTTTTCCAAATAGCTTTAGTTGTGTGTTTTGTTTTTTTTTTTCTTCCTGAGGAATTGTCAGATATAACTTACAACTTACATTAAACTCTCATCTTCAACAGACGTGATATAAGCTCCTTTAGCTGTGAAAATGGAATTGGTTTTGCCTGAATTACAAATATATTAAAAACACTTCTCCATTGCCTGTGAATCAAATACTTTATTTCCTATTCAAGCAAAAAATATCCCACTCACATCACACAAGCAGGGCTGGAATAGCAGTACCATTATTTAGACTTGAGATCACCAAATGGGATCAATTTTAAGTAGTCAGTGTCAGGAGCTGATAACTCCAGCAGCTACTGAAACTGCTTCTAACAACTTACAAATTCAGAATTTTTATTGTTTTTTATGCAAAAAGGTATGCGACTGTTTCAGTTCAAAGACCTCTTTCCCTGATAGTCCTGTCTGTAGCAAAACCAACAAACCTTTATTGTGCATTGCGTATGCCTTAGTTACCTTGTTCTTAGTATGTGCTGTTGTATTTCCACTCCAGCTGAAGCCATCACCAATGGTTGTGGAGACCAAGACTTTTATTAGTACAAATTAGACTGGCATATTGCTTTGTTGTCTTTTTTTTATTTTATTTTATTTTATTTTATTTTATTTTATTTTATTTTATTTTATTTTATTATTTTATTTTATTTTATTTTATTTTAATTTAATTTATTTTAATTTTATTTTATTTATCAACATGTTGACAAACTTTTCCTCAATTCGCTTTTCAGCTAATGAGCTTAGAGCAGCAGGAAAAAAAAAAAAAAAAAAAAAACAAACACAAGGGTATGGAGACCAGCCACACTCCTGGGACTTGCACATACTCTAGGATCTAGAAGTGCTGATCTATCAAGGCCAGCAATGTTTTAACCATCTACTGTGCTGGAACCAGCTTCACCCTCCTGTAATTCCCTCTACCCCAGTGTAATTACTCCAGGGATACATGTGGCTCCTGATGCTGTGTGCAAAACAAGCTGGCTGGGTTCTACCGTGTACAGACTCTGGAAAAAATAATAATAATTAAAAAAAAGACCTTAGAGGAAGATGATGTATATTGTGGCAGCTACTCTGGCTCAGGAAAAACATACGAATTTATCAAAAATAATGAGTTTATTTAAGATTACTGTATCCTAACATTCTAGAATGAGAATCACCTAATTATTTTTTAAATAACAAGGCCACTGATTTATGGAAGAGTCCATGTGGCCTCTAAGAGTATAGTTCCTTTCTGGATGGGGGAGAGAGGATGTAGCTATAAGGCCAACACATACAATTGAAAAAGAAAAATGACAAAAACGTGCTTTCAGGAAGGGGAAGGAGTGCTTCTGTGCACGGGACGTTTGAGATATAAGGCAATAAAAGGGAAATTAAGAGTCTACCGCAGCAGAGGCACCGCTCCCCCACTTGCCCAAGAGGAAAGGGCAGGTTTCCTGAGACAGGCACCAAACAAGCTAACAGAGACCCTGCGAGTGGTCTGTGGTCTAGGGGACATTTTCCTGCTGGAAATGCACATCTCTCTGCCCAAGGGTACCACAGGGCATTTCCCCTGCAGCAGAGCAGGCAGCGCTGACATCCCAGAAGGTCTGCAAAAAGGCAGTGGCTTTGCCTGGCAGCTTGGGCTTGCCAAAATCTCTGCTTAGAGGGGTTTTTAAAGCCTCTCTCCTTTCCCTGCTGGCATCAGAAGGGTTCTTCTCTAAGGACAATGCTTACACAGGTTCCCCTGTAAGCCAGAGCATTCAGGGATATGTTAGCTGTATCCAGCCTCCTGTAAGAGCAGTAGTCATGGGCACCTTCAACCCACCACATCAGCATCTCTGACCCAACCCATCTGCAGGCAGATTTTCAGCTGCTGGGGCTCTTACGATAGCTTATGCCTGCAGCACTATATCCCAGAGCTGAACCCAGCCAGGGGCCAAGGCTCTCGTGGTTTAATGTAATGAGACATTACCCTTTTGGCTACAGCAGAGAGATGACCTTGAATGATAGCAGGAGTTCTGATCCGCAGAGCGGTTACGTACAGTTCTGAATCAGATTAACATTTACTTGCATTGGGTTGTTTGGTAAGGATCTATCTGTTCGCTTTCCAAAAGGGAGCTGTAACGGCCAGGGTGATTTTCTAAAGAACACACGAAGTGATAAACCCAGAGATGGAGCAGGATTCTTGCAGAAAACCTGCTGCCCCAGAGACTGTGTGGTTATCTTTCACACCCCTTGAAAGCAGGCTTCAAAGTTTTTGGTGGGTTAGCTGTACTGCAAACACAGTGGACTCAGTCCACAACAGCCAGCATTCATGGTGTAAAACAGCCAACCTGATGAAGAACTGACATCTTGGTTATGAATAGCGATTATTGTGCTTAATTATTTAGGTTTAAAAAAAAAAAAACACCTTCAGCCTGACTCTATCTCTTAAGGCTTTTGTGTGTATGTTTTTTTGTTTGTTTGTTTGTTTGTTTTTCAAGAAAATCTACTCCTTGAGTCTCAAGCCATGGCTGGAGGAATGCCTTTCATATTGCCAAAGCAGGAGGGTGCTGGCCACTGCTCGGTTCTCAAGGCTTGAAAAGACCAGTAATTGTGTTTTGCTGCTTGTAACGTGATGTGGTCTACCATTGTATGCAGCAATATATCAGTGTGAAAGGAAACCCAGATAGTTGTTGTCCATTAGCAGTAAGAGGCCACACAGAGCTGTCCCGTAAGTGATACTTGCATTTCCCACGGGAATAGACCAGATGGTTTGATAAGCTGTCCTGCAAAGCACCCTAACGCTTTCAGACAACAGGGAAAGAACATGTTTAATTTTTGCAGCAATTTCGTGATCTCAGGAAGCGATAGCCAGAGTTAGCTGAGGTGATGGGGAGCTTTAATCTCACTGCTGTGTAAACAGTGCAGGGACATGCTATGAGGAGCTCTGGTAGTCACTGCCACTGTCGGGCTGGCACCAGGGTGCGTTGGCTTGGAAGTGATGACACCACCTTTGAGTTACAGATGCAGTGGAGACCTCCAGGAGGTCACTGTGCAAGCCAGTGGCTGCCTGAAAATGGCACCTTCATGGAAACTTTCTGCCCAGACCTCTGTGTCTGCCCAGCAGGAACATCTGGATTTGCTTCTTTATGTCTTGTGCGTTAGGCACTGCTTAAAAGGCTCTTGATGCTGCTGCAGGATTTTTTAAATCAAAAAAACATGTGTGGGATCAGACAAAACTGCCTGTGCCTCCATCCTGCATTTGGTCTTGTACGATCAGTAGTGGCTCAGCCCTTTGCTTTTTTTTCCTCTGCCTTGTACCTTGCCTCCCATACATACCCTTTGAGTGATGGCAATTTTCTGTTACATTTTAGTACCAAAATTGCTACCCAAGAGTTTTGTGACAGGAAGATCTGAAGATGAAAAAAATCTCACATTTTTAAAGTGAGATTTCTAAAATCTCACATTTCCATTTTTATTTTTAATTATAAAAACATTTCATATGAGTTGTTTTTTTTATCATATTCTAGCAGCTCTTGACTGAACTACTGCAGTTCATGGGAATTTTTATTCTGTTGCCTACCTTATTGCCTAAATGAATGGTTAACAGAACACAGAGAAATGAATGACGTGAGGAAGACAGATTTCTATGTTGCAGGAAGGACACACATACCCTTCCTTTACTCTCATACTCTTGTGAGAGTGGGATGGACATGAAGAGAGGACAGATCTGCGAGTTGTTTCTTCCTGCCATGTGACATGGGTCACATACTGCTTTCTTCTAACGTGATGGAAGGAAGATCATTAGCTTAGGGAAAACAGTGCTGCCAACCCATTTTCCTGCATTTCCTTCTGTTTCCATGCAAGACTCCTAGTTTTATTTTCATTTTTCCTGCCTTTCCTATTATTTCAGTTTCAAAGGGGGAACATGTACATCCTGCTAGCTCTGAGATGTAAATGACAGGCTGGTGGCTCACACAGAACACAGGGCAGCAAAGCTACCGCAGTAGCAGAGAAATCTCTACACTTCTGGGTGATCAAATATTTTCATGATTAAACTCAAACTAGGTAACGTTTTGCTCTCACAGAGCCATTTATTTCTCCCACGCTGCCTTTAACAGCCTTTGGACTCTTCAGCCTTTCACGTGTGACTCTGACTCTCTCCAAACAATTGCTGACACCTGCTTCAACAACAGGATCTCCTGGGCCACCTGAAGACTTAAAGCTCGCTAACCCTGAAGCAATTTCAGATTCTTGGCTCAAATGTGGTGCTAAATGCAAGTGAAGGAGCCCAGTTGCAACCGAGGTGCCACAGCCTAGCTGGCTCTATTCCTATCACACCACAGTCTTGCAGATCTCCTTTCCGAGCACGCTTGCCTCTCCCCTCATACTTCACATTTAAAGCAAACCCAGAGGTTTGTTGTTACAGCGTGATAGGGATGTTTTCTCAGGCATAAAAGTCAAATGGAAAATAGCATTGGTGGGTCCTTCCAATGCAGGGAAATTCAAAAGCACACTTAAAATACCTTTTGCAGTTTATTCTAGCCTCTGTGGTCATTTCTGCGCGTTTTTAGAAGAATGCATGAGCTTCCATAGGACTTGCAGCATCATGCCAGAGCTTGAAATGGAGCACATCAAGCTCTTCAGAGAATCCATCCCAGGAGAGGGTGTTTAATGTCCAGCCTGCTTCTGTCGGGCTTCGGTGTCTTTATGGCTCTGTTTACAAAAGAGCGAAATCCCCAGCCTCCAATTTGAATGCCACTAGTCATTTGTAACCTTAGAAAGCACAGAGCAGCAAAACATGAAATTTGCTCCTTTTTCATTTCCACTCCGCCACCCCCCTCTTCCTCTCTCCTTTGAAATGCATTCACCGCTTGCCAGTATGGTACAGCTTGTTAACTGGCTGCCACTCTGATTTTTCACAAGTTTGCCACGTCGCAGTGACAAGACCATGTCGGGGCCCAGATGCTTCAGAGTAAATAAATAGCACATCTGGGATTTGGAAATGGGCCGTCGCTATATTATGGAAAAAGCTGGGGTGGAATCACATCCAAAGAATACACAGCTGGAAACCGTTAAGTCTGGAAGGAAAGAGAGGGAGAGAAAAAAAAAAAAAAAAGGAGGCGAAAACTCAGGGATTACTACCGCTTGAGATCTTGTGCATTATAATTGCTGAGAAACAGAAACTCAGTTTACACAGCAGTTAAATTAATGGCATTCCTGAAAAATTGATAGTTTATAATAATTGACCTCAAGGAACATAAAGGCAGCACAGGGTGGAAGGCTCGACTCCTCGCTGTCTGGCTCTCCCTGGTGTGTTTGGGAACATCACAGCTATGTGGATCCGGGAACGAGCTGGTGGGAGCGCGGTGCTGCTGGAGCGAAGCGAGTGCCCCACGGAGCCGGGCTGCTGAGCATCGCTGCCTCCCAGCCCCTGAGCGTCCCACGGCTCTCAGGCTGTGCCCGCAGGCAGGGGACCACCACTGGGATGGGGATGGTCGCACTCCCCACATCGCAGCCACAGCCGGAGGAGCAGCGTCCCCGTAGATGATTCACGAGGGTGAATCAGCAGCCGCTGCTCCCACCCACTCCCCGAGCCAAAACCGTGCGCTGCTTCCACCAAGGGCAAGGTAAAACCAGGACAGAGGAGGCAAGGAGGAACCTGAAATAGAATGAAACTGTATCTTTGGGCTTTTTAAAAATTATTTTTATTTTGTTGGACAAGTTTCCTCACATAAAAAAAAAAAGAAAGAAACAAAGCCCTCAGACAGTAAAGCGACTGTTAGCAATTATTTTAAGCACTGCTCCAAGGGAGACACACATCATGCAGAAAAGCTCCTACGTCTCATGTGGGCACTAGTCCTAGTGCAGAGCTGCCGATGGAGCACCAGGCTCTGCCACTGCCCCCATGCTCGGAGCGCCTCTCCTTCCAGTAACTCTTTAATAGCTCTGAATGATGCTGTTTTCCTCGGATGAGATAACCACTGATTGCAGCTCAGAGCCAGCCAGGCTATGGCACCAAGTATCCTCTGTCCAAAGACAACGCAGTAGCCTCTGCTTGTGCAATAGGTTCATTGCACATCAGAGAGGGGAAAACATTTTTTCACTTTTGCCCTCTCTTGCCTGCCAGGCTCCCTCCCCCTGATAGGCATTAATACAGATTTGTCATTGCATAAATTTAAAATGTGTTAACAGAGCAAACCCCAAATTCTAAATCTAAATAATCCCACTAGGGCAGCTTTGGGTCTGTATCATATGTATAAAATAGGGTTAATCTGCAGTGGAGGTAGGTGGTGCTACAGATGCTTCACTGTAGTCTTGTATGTTTAAGAAGCCTTTTATTTTGCTAGGACAGATGTCATTTCATTTCCTTCATGCCTCACAATGGGGCTTGAGTATTTCCTAACATTTATTTTATTTACCGTACCACTTTTTCCATTTTACAGTTAAGAAAGAGGGTATTTTGGCAAAACACTTGAAAGTCTTTAGGCAGATGAACCTAAAAACTGTCTCTAAATGATTCTGGTGCTGCAGTTGTAGGGGTATGAAGTGAAGAGTTCCATGTTTGGTGCCTCTGTCCTTTACATGGAGCACAGGAGGGATGAATGTTGAAATGTGTGTGTGCAACCTGCAGGGCATGGTGCTGCCCATGGCTGGCCATGGAGGGTCTGGGGATCAGGCAAGTCCTCAGTGCTGCCCCGTCCATGGTCAAACACCTGAGTCAGTGCTGGGGCTGCCTTCCAACTGGAGATGAGCAAATCGATTCTTCTGTCTCCAAGAATTACCCCCTTCCCAGTCAGACTATCATGCCAGCCACTGAGGCAGCCCCCTTGAACACATCCTCACCTGCATTTCTGCTGTGCCCTCATTTATCCCTTACTTAATCCTAAACCCTCATTACATTAAGGTTAGGCTGAAGGCAAGTGCTGGGCTGCATGCACAGAGAAGAAACCAAAAGCCTGAGGCTAGGAGCTTGATATTTCGGGAGAGCCAGAGTTAGATCAAGCAGACTTTGTTGTGTGTACCCATGTCAGAAAACCAGAAGTGTTTGCTCATTCTGCCACAGTGTGCTCTGTGTTTCATCTGTGTACTGCAGTTACACTTTTACTATAGTTATTTCTTGAAGCCCCAGGGTGGATTGGACATGAGCTGCTCTACAGGCTTAGCGGGTTATATGCCAGGTTATTGGGTTCAGTTGTGTTATTAAAAATTAACTGAAAGAAATCGCATGGCCTGGGCAGTGCAGGAAATACATACCATAAAACAAATCTGCAGGAATTTCTGAGGCTGCGTTAATCCAAACTAAACAAAATATCCCACAGAAGGCTGGAGGCAAGTCCTGGCTCCCCAACCACTCAGCTCCCTCTTCCCCAGAGCTCTTTTGAAGGTGACCCTGTTCACCTCCTCAAAGAAAGGCCTGGGGAGCCCACTCTCAGGAAAGGATGCAGAGGGAAAAGTCCGGAGTGGAGAAGATGTCTCCTTGTAATGCTAAGTCCATTTGATCTTTCTGCAGCATCATACTTTCTATCGACCTGGCACCATGTTTTTAATGGTTCCTCTTTGAAGGGACTGGACCCTTCCCGGGTGAATCGAAACCTGAGTTCCCTTGTCACGACTGAGGTAAGCTTTTCATTGCCTGAGATTCACTGAAAGACTGCTCTGCAGTGCCATGCCCAACCTGCAGCGCCTGGCACAAGTGCAGCAGGCCTATGCCTTCCATGCCATGTGTGCACAGCTCTGCAGTGCTACTACAGGCCGTGGGAGGGAAGGGTCTGGTTGTCACCGGTTAACACCATCACAGCCCCACTGCACCCACTGACATGCATGACCCCCTCACACTGACCCTCCAGCTGTGAGGCCTTAGTTCCTCCCTACACATGCAGGTTTGTTGAAGACCCCCCCCCCCCCCCCCTTTGAGGGCCTACAAATGTGAGGCTTATCCAAGTTGTCTGAAGAAGGCCTCATCTACTTCTTCCTCATCAGGTGGTCTGTAGCAGACCCACCACACTGTCACCTACATTGGTCTGCCTTCCAATCCAGCCCCATGAGCGCCCAGCAAGTCACCATCCCAGCTACTGGTCAGTGGCTCAAGCCATGCTGTCAGAGAAGAGGAGCCTGTCTACACTGTGTCCTGGTTCAGTGCCAAACACCCAAAGCGTTTCTTGTCCTACGGATCCTGCAGCATCAACTCCTCCAGACTGGGAAGATCAGCCCACAAGATGTCCTCTCTGCAGCCCCGAGGAGACCGGGCTAAAGATGAGCACCATAGGAGCTTGGGGTCCGAGCAGCAGCAGGATCAAGGGGACAGTGGAAGGGAACAGATTGTCTCTGAGAGCACCAGGCATGCTTCAGACATGTATGGAGTTTGTATGGACCAAATGAGTGCTAGAAATGCTCATGGTTGCAAAAGGTTGTAGAGCAGCTGTTGCACACTGTGTGCTCTGAAGTATCTGCTCTGTCACAGGGTTCTAACCTTGAGTGTTGTGTACACAGGCAGTTCACAAAAGATCTCAGCAGGATTCAGTGCTGTCATCACAAATGCCAAGAGTGGTTTTGATTTGCCAAGCAATTAATTTTAGCAAGTGGAACTTTCTCTTCAATCAAATCCTAAATATTTTTGCGTAAACTACTCTTAGACATCAGAGGACTCGATTATTTTTACTCTGTGAATCCCTACATAGTGATAGTAAAAATAGTCTTACTTAATATAGATTAGTATAAACAAATAAATAAAAGCTCAGAAACAAACAACGACAACAAAAATGTGACTTTGGTAGTGCTAGAATCATCTCAGAACCACTTAGAAAAGTCAGGGCTGGTTTTGCACTGGTCATGCATCTTCCAGATGCTGACTGTTTGCAGTGGTGGGTCACGTTGTCACATTGCATGGGCTTGCATTCATCTCGCAAGCTGAGCTATTGCTTTCTAATGAAGGTTTAGGTTTTGGAGCACTGTTTGTCGCTAGTTAAACTATTGGAGAAGAGCAAAAAGCTGAAGTCCCTCTGAAACATGCCAGTGCCACTCAGTCTGAATTTGTTTGTGCTTATTTGAAAATATGCTTTTGGCCCATCTGGCTCTGTTTGTTTGTTTCCTTCTTGGGTTTTAATTGTTGTTGTTGCTGCCCATTTGTTGCTTTTTAAGGGTGATGTGGCTTTAGAATTAGTACAAAATGGAAAATTTTATGTCGAGCATTTCATTACGCTTTCAGTTTAATCTGTTAAAGATGGCGTCGATACACTGATTGTTTTTATTAAAAAGGGAGAGGCCCCTATTTCTAAATTTCTCTAGAATTCTATTTTGTTTATTTACAAAGTCCATTATAATAATGAGGGCTGAGCAGATTCTTGAAGTATCATTCTCTTTTTAAAATGTAGTGTTTTTCATTTTAAATCGGGTAAATAAGAAAGAAAAGAGAGGTCAGCAGAGGGCTCGGGCAGTTGCCCACGCTACAGGAGCTGCTGAGAGAGTCTCTGGGTTGGTGCGGGACAAGATGGGTTCTTCACAGGCCGATAGCGTGCTGCAAACATGCAGACTTGCAGAATCAGAGCACGTGTCAGAAGCACTGAGCATTTCAGACCCACAGCTTTGGGAAGATTTTCGCATGACTGTTTTGACAGGTCACGTCAATCTGTCTCTGGCACGCTCAAACAGCCAGGACTATGTCTGTCCCCAGAGGTTGACCAGACATTCTCTTGGCCAAATAAAATGGTCATCCTTGCCAGGTTTCGAGTGCATCATACGGCTGTATTATTCCCATCCACAGTCCCCTATTCATTAGCATATGCTGAGTGCCAGTGTTAATTGCTTTCTCATCCCATGTCTGTGTGGTGGGAGAGCTCACCCCTCACTGCGTGGTGGTCTGCAGCTTTTGTCTGGGTTTCTACCAGGGTTTTTTTTTTGGTTTGGGGACTATTAATTTCCCAGAGAGGATCTTGTAGCTTCTTGTAAAGCCTTACAAGGTTGTGTAGGTCAGGATAGTACAAGAGTTTTCTCAGTTGAGTAATTAATTTCTGTATTTAGGATTAATCTTTTCTCTTGTTACTCTCATGTCCCTTTTTTCTACTATTAGGCTTCTGAAAGTGTCTTATCAACACAAGACTCTTATTAGCTTTGCATGTAAATTTACAGTGATGTATCTGTACCTGTATCTTCTACTAATCTATTATATTTAATTCTCACCTTGCCTTTTGTAGCTTTTACTGTACATTTTTCCCCTGTTGACAGCCTAACCCTACTACTTGAACTGAATCAAAACAGAGTATTTTGGGGGAGGACTGGTAAAACTGATGGAAGTTTTTGCTTATGTTACCAAATTTTCTGATTTTGCTTAATCTTTTAACTCAGGTTAATTTCTTTTCATATTTCATAATACAAACTGAAAAGTTTCATTAGGAAAACAGCTGTGTTAAACATTATAGCAGTTCCAAAAGTAAACATTTCATGTCAAAATAGTTCTGCATTGACAGCTTTATTCCCTCCTCAATTCTTCTTGACCTAAAAACCTTTCACCAAACTCAACCCAAGATCATAGTCACTGTGAGTACCATTGATATTCTATTTTTAACATATTCACCAATAATTAATATATATATGTATATATGTTCCATCTCTGTTTCACACATCTTGTATTCAGACAGTCTTTTCCTGTAAGCTTTTTTCTGCATCTTCTGGTCTTAATTCCTTGGCAGGTGTTAGAAATGTTTCTTCCAATGCTGAAATCTTGCACTGAGCCCATGATGTTTGCCCACCAAGTATTCAGTGTACTGCTCATTGTGACTAGCACTGTTTTTCGTGTACATTTCCCAGAGTGCTAATCAAAACAAATGGAATACTAGACAAAAGCACTGCCATGAAGGAGCAGAAAAAATAGCTCATGCAAGTCTCCCGTTCTGCATGGGACCAAATTGTGTTTTAAGCAGTAACTGGCTGTTGGTGCAGCAGGCAGCTCTTCATCACCACCAGAACACTGGCAGATACGTCCTGAACACCATTTCCATTCCTTCTGATGTTTCTTTTCAAAGGGAATACTTGTCTCTGGGCATTGTATTTTATTTACTGTGTCTTAACTGTCTTCTTTTTAATGCTTATTGGTCCATGCTTACTTTACTTCAAAAAACATCTTTTTTTGATTTTTTTTTTTTTTGTAGTAAGATATTCAGATCTGAACTGGAATGGGCAACCTTATGCAGTTAGATATCAGTGGTACACTTTTTGAAGGCTACTGATGAGAAAGTGGTTAAGAAAATATTTCTGGAGGCTACAGGATTCCTTTCAAGAGGAGAAGAGTCCTTTCTTCTTCATAAAAACTAGAAAAAGCAGAGAAGAAAGAAGGAAAATATTCTCTTTTGTGCTAAGCCAAACATATATAGATAGGTATTAAAATATATCTGGCTGATATTAAAATATGTTTGACTATTCCACTGAGTGGAAGAGGGGAAACATAACCCCCATATCTAAAAAGGGAAAAAAAGGAAGACCCAGGGAACTACAGACCAGTTGGTTTCACCTCTGTGCCCAGAAAGATCATAGAGCAGATCCTCCTGGAAACTATGCTAGAGCTCATGGAAAATAAGGAGGTGATTGGTGACAGCCAGCATGGCTTCTCTAAGGGCAGATCGTGCCTGACAAATCTGGTGGCCTTCTACGATGGGGTTTCAGCATTAGTGGGTAGGGGAACAGCAACTGACATCATTTACCTGGACTTGTGCAAAGCACTTGACACTGTCCCCCATGATATCCTTGTCTCTAAATTGGAGAGACATGGATGTGACGGATGGACCACTTGGTGGGTAAGGAATTGGCTGGATGGTCGCACTCAAAGAGTTGTGGTCAGTGGCTCAGTGTCCAGGTGGAGATCTGTAATGACTGGTGTTCCTCTGGGGTCAGAATTGGGACTGGCACTATCTAACGTGTGTCGGTGACATGGACCCACTGTCCATGCACCCCAGTGCACCCCCAGCAAGTTTGCTGATGACACCAAGCTGTGTGGTGAGGTCGACATGCTGGAGGGAAGGGCTGCCATCCAGAGGGACCTGGGCAGGCCTGAGAGGTGGGCCTGTGTGGATCTCACAGAGGGTAGATTTAGATTAGACTTTAGGAAGAAATTCCTCACTCAGAGGGTGGTGAGGCCCTGGCACAGGCTGCCCAGAGAAGCTGTGGATGCCCCATCCCTGGAGGTGCTCAAGGCCAGGCTGGCTGGGGCTTTGGGCAACTGGGAGGTGGGAGGTGTCCCTGCCCATGGCAGGGGGTGGAACTGGGTGGGCTTTAAGGTCCCTTCCAACCCAAACCATTCTGTGGATGTGTGATTCTATGACATTTTTCAAAGATTTCTCTACTCTTGGAAAAGTGTCTTGCAAAAACATTTTCCCAAGTTGGTGTCCTTTCAAGATGTATTGAATCCTCTGTGTTATAACTCCCTGTCTGAAGGACAAACCAGCAATGTGTTGAGATGCAAACTCAGTCACCAGGCTCTCATTTCCATATCTGGCGGTGACAATACCTTATTTTCCTCTCCCTGATATACTGATAAATAGCCAAGATAAACAGAATTATATTCTGGAGAGTCATTGCCTGACAAAAAACACAGTGGTTTGGATCCCAAACCACTCCCTACTTAAATCCTTTCTCCTCTTTTAATTTATCTGTATCCTCGAGCCCTGAAAATTTAATTAAAATAGCTCGGTACTCCGAACCTTTCACTGGTTTTCCTGTACCACAGAAGGGCATGCTGGGTGTTTAAAGAAACACTGTTCTGACTTACCACAGGTAGTGATACTATCTGGAAACAATGAATAATATATTTATTGAAAATTTAACTTTTTTTTTCTTCTTTTTCCTCTGTTGCTAGTATTAATTAATATCTTTAGCTCCCAACACCTTATAAAAATCAATGTATAGTATGTTGTATGAGCACCATATCTTCTTTTCCTCTTGCAAAGACTGGCAGTATGGGTCAGGGTAGTTACATGCATTTCTGCCATCCTTGCCAGTTACCTCCCCAGGGTCCCATGAAACTGTGGTCACATTATGGGAAGAGGAGAGGATTCCCGCAATGCTTACATAGCAAAAATTGTCCATCTGACGAGCACAAATTTCAGTCTCTGCAGGGCAAGATCAGTTCAAGTTTACAAACAGAGATTCAAGTCACTGAAATAGAAAAATATCACAGTCAAAAATAGCTTGTAATGCATTTTTTCTTCCTCCCACTAGTTTTCTTGTTCCTCAGCACAAGGGCTAGGTAGAATTCAGTCATTCAGTGGGTGATGCCAGGCAGGAGCCATGCATCCATTCATCCATGGCCTCACAGCTTGCTGTGGAAATGTCTCCTTTCAAGGCACACGTTCCCCAAACCAAGCTACCCTTCCCACACAATGCACCAAGCCATTCTGGCTGCAAGGAAAAGCCTCCAGAAAATGTACTGATGCACAGCAATGTGCCACACCCCACAAGGATGCTAAAACAATAACTTCCAGACTTGGGAACTGCCTTATATTATAGTGTCAGGAGACATTAGGTCAAAGAGCTTCACTGAGATCATGACTAAGATCTTACTAGAAAAGGAAAACACAGTGAGAGGCGAAAATTAATATGACAAAAGAAATTCTAGGAGTTGCCCTAAGGTAATTGCACATTATCATAGTTAAATCATTAAATTTTATCTTGCCATAGCTTGCTTTACTGAAATAGTGAAATGCACACTCATGCACAACCTTGTATTTTTTTGTTGCATTTTGAATCTTTTTGCTGCAGTCTGAGATAGCTATAAAAAGATGTAATGAGTAAGAAGCTATTCCCAAATCATTCAGCCTGTCATTCATGAAGTTGCTTGTACACTTTCAGCCAAGAAAGAAGCTACACCTTGCTCTGCCAGATCAAAAAGTCTAGAGCTTTCAAAGTAAGGGAAGATGGGAGTTGGCATATAGGACATTTGATTTCTCACCCCTAAAACACTGTTGCTATTACTAAATTGGTTACTCATAAGATTGAAATACGGGGTTTTGACAGGTCTACTTTCTTACATAGCTTTCTGCTTTTCTGGAGATGGAAGCCTAAGCAGACTTAATCTGCATTTGTTACAAAGAAAAGCATTTATTCTTGTCATAAAAATCAGAGAAAAGAAGACCTGAAGAAATATTAAAGTTGTAAAAAGGTTTGATCAACTGAAATAAGATAAACTCTTCAGTCTGATGAGAAGTCTGGAAAAGCAAGAGACTTAGTCTAAAAACTAGGAAATTAAGAGTGAAAGGGGAATTCAGGCACAGCTATTTCAATCAAAAAGTAATAAGTATGTGGAATAAATTATTGCTAGGTGAAGCTATTGAAGCAAATAACAGTAATGAATTTAAAAGACAGCTAGACATCTTTATGGAGAGAGCAGAAACTTCACATTTTTCCTACTTACATACTTTGGGTTAGATCCAATAAAGGACTTAGGTGTATAAAGAGGGACTTAAGATGACTTTAACTGCTTAAATCCAGAAATACACTAAAAAAAAAAAACAAAAACAAAAAAAACAGCTGACTACTGCAGATGCTGGAAGCACACAGGTTATGTACCCCATCCCTCACCCCACCCCCCAAATGCAGTAGCAGCTGCCTCTTTAACTTTACAGCTATGCGAAGGGTAGCACCAGTCTGTGCCAACTTTGATACAGTGACTTAATAATAACACCAGGGGGAGCGGAGGACCCTGCTAATTTTCCGCTCTGGGGGACTGAAATCTCCACGTCCCATGCAGCAGGAAAGGGTGAGTCCCAGTTCCTGAGAGAGTTTAATTTTGCAGAAGGGCATTTCAGACTCACTAAATCAGAAAAGAAAGAAAAAAAAAAAGATTTTTTTAATTTTTTTTTTTATTTTTTAAAGTGAGAGGTTGCATGAGTACATCCTACTGGCTGGAAAGACGGGGGAAATCCCAAGATCTGGTTGCTCTTTCCCAGGACTGTTGCTGTTGTTTGTATCACGCTGTCTTTTTATTATTGGTGAATAGCCTTGATGGTTACAAAATTCTTATTATTATTCTGGGACACTTCTGCCATGGCTTATAAAAGACTTTTATTGGACTTGCAGGTCTTAGAAAAACACTCATTTCTGTACTTGCTAGCAGCTTGAAGCTGCCAGGGGAGAGCACCACTGGAAGCCCACGAGGTAGTTATGGTTCCCGATCTGGAAGGCATGAGTCAACTGGGCAACGTAAGCCTCAGATCATAAATACATGCTGAGCGCTGACTAACATTTACACAAGCCAAAGAAAGGCCGTGGGCTTGAATTCAGAAGCTTTCGGGACATTTCAAGCTGTCTGCAAGATGTCCCCTTCCCTCTCCCCAGCTTCCCACCCACCTAAATTACAATCACATGTTATCGGAGTGACTCCGACACGGCTACAAAGAGAAACCGCGTTGTTTTTCATTCATTCAGAGTCACGCACCGCCGAGCTGCTGGGATGGGTGATCCTTGGGGTGCTGCCTGCAGGGGAGATGTGCTGTGTTCAGGGACTGGGGGCTCCGGGCAGCCCCGGGGAGGTGGCACCCCCGTTGTGCCAGGTCAGAGCTTTCTAAGGACTTGCTGTAACTCACACTGCGCTCTGTCATCCCTGCAAACCCACACAATTAGTGCACAACCGGGGCTATTTTGCAAACAGTCCCAGCTGCCGAGGGAGTTAAACCTCTCTAAGGTTTACATTGATTTACACCCCTTCCCCTCTTGCTTTAAAGCTCTAAAAAAGAAAATCTACCTTGACAAGATTTGAGCTGATAAGGAAGTATCCTGTTAAAATTTGTAGTGATAAGCACACTGCACTGATTTTCTGAATTAACTCCCTGCACAGCCCAAACAAAACGTGCTCAGTGATATAATTATACCGTGCGTGGATCGCTGTGATAAAACTTTCTTCTTTACAGCTGGTTTGGGGGCGACAAGTGAAGGGAAAAATGTTGGGGGTGGGTATGCTGGAGTTGGGAAGGTGACCTGGTTGTTTGGATGTAGACCTAAGGATGGCCTGAGTGAAGGAAAAGGCGGAGGCTGTCACGAAACAAAGGGACTGGTCTTGAAAAGCAGGTGGGCAAGCGTTCCTGACAAACCGTGAAACACAGCAGGCTACTATTTTTACAGCAAGACGGCTGTTATAATTTAGAGGAAAGGTGAGAAATTACTTCTGAGACAGCCAACTTTTATTTTTCCCCTTAAAGAATTTGGTTTGCTCCTATATCTGCATTTCTGTTGAAGTACAGCAAGTGGTTGCGCAAGTGAAGATCATGGGTTAAGCAGAGAACGAAGAGGCAAAAATCTGCTTCTGTCTAATCCTGTCTCTGAGACTGATTCAGGCTTTGACCTTGAGAACATCACTTAACCTCAAAGGAATAACTTGCAGATTCATTAGCTGGTCCTGGAGGAGTGCTTTGAAGATGAAAAGGGCTTTATAAGTGGCAAATATTATTATGTGTTCTGGGACCTGGAAATTTTCAATGTTTGTATATATAATCATTTTTACAGAGGATTTGCTACATAAAAGAAACCATAAATTTTGCTGGAAATTGCAAGATTGCAGATAAGCACTGTGTTTTCCAACTGAAAGGATTTTTCATTGAAATGGTTCTCTTCCTTTCCATAAACCCTTTACAACACGAGCCAGGATGACCACTTTGCTCAGCTGTTTGCCCGTGTTGTTTTATTTTTTTTAAGGGGACCAATTGCCTGGTTCAGTGAGAGCAAGACCAAGGGAGGCATTTATGGGGATGATGCTCTTGAGCTCCACGGCGTGGACTTGTCTCCAGCCGTGGGCTGGATGGGCTGTGCCCTCCCCAGTGCATGAGGAGCAGTGCAAGAGGAAGGCAAACCTACAGTTGGTAAAGCTTTAGCACCCTGTTGGCAGCCGAAAAGAAAGCAAGCGAGAGCACAGATACACTGACTCCAAAGAGGTAGTTTGCTCCGTAGGCTTCAAAGGAAGATTTTGCATTACTGTCGTGTTAGGATCTCTCCTTTGAACCAGCTTTCAAAGAAGGCAGCTGCACAGAGCTGTTCCATGTCCTGTACTATAAGACAGATTTTGATACGTTTATGAACAGGATTAGGTGGCATGATGCCTTCGACAAGACGGGATTGAACTACAGTCCAGGAGGTCTCTCACCTTCACGTGTCCCATCTTGTCATGCACAACTGAATCTGTGATAGTGCTATTGACAGCAGCAGCATGAAGCTTGTGCGCTGATGAAAGGGAAGAATTATCCCCAAAGGGCTGGCTCTTTAGGGGTATCCCAGCCCTGCAGAGAGCTGCCAGAAGCATGGTATTGATCACCCAGCTAAGCCCACATCACGCTGCCAAGGAAGACTGCAATGCTCTCAGAGGCAGAACTTCTTTGCACAGCTTTTGGAAGACCTGTCAAAGACAAGACAGCTTCTTGCCCATGCAGTGTTATCAATTTTTTATTAGTGTTGATACAGCATGCATCATACATACAGGTTGTGTGTGAGTGCACAATGGGCATGAGCTTGCAACTTCCATCCATTTCAATCAGTTTCAGGCATGTTATCCCCTTAATCTGGATGAAATTGGCTGACTCAAATCCTATAGTCTCCACTTAATCAAATTGCTTATTGAAATCAATGGAGATTCTGCCTGAGCCAGCACTGCCTCATTTGTCCTATTGCCTCTGCAATGGTCATGCGCGTTTGTATATGTGAAACAGAGACGGGCGTAGTGTAAAGATGTACACTGCTTTGGAAATCACACAGGGACCTTTAAGGGATAAATATAACTGAAACTGGTTGTCCTGAAGGTGAGGGCACTGAACATCAGTTCTCAATGAGACCTTTTCACTTTTTTTTTTTTTTTCTTGGCTGACAGTATTTAATTTGCTATAAGCTCCAGAAAACAGTTATTTTGGGATCATGCTGGAAATGCAAAGCTGCCATTAAGACAAATTAGAGATCCTTGAAGTCACAAAGCAGGTCAGAAATGTGAAGGTACCAAGTTTTAAGCTTTTTCCTCTGGAATAACCACAGTGACCCGAATATCCCCTGAGGGAAAACACTGCTGTGGGGGAAAACACTGGTGGAAGACATTACCCTTCAACCAGGTCTTGGTCTTCGCATGCAAAACGAGTCACTTGATTGCAGTAAGGAGGTTGGTTTGAGCCTATATCTCCTAACATGAAGAAATCTCCAGCAGATAAGGCCACGTGTTTAATGCTCATGTATGAATCTTAAGCAAGACTGAATTCCTGGACAAAACGGAAAAAAAATGTCTGGAAACTTCTCCTGAAGTTCTCCTGCCTTCTCTCACCTCATGGAGTTTTCTCACTGGCCAGCACCAGGGATAACATCTCAGTGCAAAAGTGTCTTCTTCTGCTCCCCTTGCTACCTGGAAGTAAGACGTGCTTGTTTCACACTAGGCAGAATTACTGGCACTAGGACTCTGTACATACTTTTTCCCATTCTCACTCCTCAAATATCCCAGATCACTCTGCTGCAGGATGCTCTGAGCAGATGCCTGCTTCTCACTTGCACAGCACCCACCATGGTGGGGCTCTGCCTCTCACCAAGGGATACATCTTACTGAGTAAAACCCACGGAGACACTCGTAGCAGCACTGCAGTTACCTCAGCTCACCACTGCACGAAAGGGAATTTGTCGGAGAATCACATTGTGCACAGCAGGATGCAGGAGTAATCCAGCATCTGGCACAAGCAAGCGTTAATTACCTGATCTGGTTGGAGAGAGAACCGAAGCATGGAGAACATTTAATTACCCGCGCTATCTTTAGCACGTCCAGAGTATTTTTGTACTTCCTATTACCTCTGTAGCAGAGATTTCATTTTTTCCACATAAAAGATTTTAATTACATAAAATGCTCAATTAGAACGTTAATTTCCATTTAAAACAATAAATACACCAATCAAATCACTGACTCGCCCATAATTTCTCTAACAGTCCTTTCAAACTTTTCAATAGATGCTCCCAGTTCTCTTCCCATTAACAGAGTCTGTGGGGATCCTGAGCATCAGACTTATTATGGCCGCTCTCTGCAGCTTTATTTAAAGGAGAGAAATCTGGATCCTGTGCCAGGCCCTCCTTCCCTCAGCTTCCCCCTCCAATATCTGTCCTGCAGACAGCCTGGAGGACAGCCAGACTACTGGTTGGAAAGGTCTGTGCTATAGGAACTGATTTTGGCAGCCAGTAACTGGACATGTTGCAGTGAAGTTTGTGTTACAGCAAATCTGGTTTCAAAGGAAATCATATTGCCACAGGCACTGGACAAAGGTGGGATTGTACGAATCCCTCCCGGCCCTGAGGCCCTTTCCTCTCACAGCAGTGTAAGGGATGCCTCCTGCTGCTCCCTCTCACCAGCATCCATGCCCACCACGCCACTGGAGTAAAAGCCTAAAGACGACAGCCTGCTCCGAAACTGATGCTACAGCTCTCTTTGAAAATTACTGTGTAGTAGAAAATAATGAATGAGGAGAAAGAATGGAGGACAGCCATCAGAGGTTCCTGTTGAGGAGAAAAGGAGACCCCGTTTTGGTTTCCCTGGTTCCCACGTGGTTCCTGCCTTCGGGATCGGGATCAGGAAATCTCTCCACATTGTTTCTTGGTGTGGGATCAAAGGCGCTACTATCAGGAGGGTTTGGGGCAGAGGGAAGAAGGATGGGGCAGGAGGGGCCCTGGGGCCTCCCAGCCTGGAGAGGGGTGCAGGAAGGGAGAGGGTCCAGGGGGCTTGTGCATGTGAGCGTGCTTGGAGGCTGTGGCTACAGCTCCTTCCCACGGGGTAGAGGAGTCTCTCCATTTTCCTGAGAGGGGACTGAAGCACAGGACAAGCTAAACGACTTGGTGAGAGGATCCAGCATCCAATGGCATATTTTTTGAATAGAAAACTGTGGTTTGACCACACAGATGTTGCCTTTCTTCAGCAGACCTGGAATTTTGATTTTTCAAGGCTGTTCTCGGTCTCCCAGTCACTGACGTTTCTGGCTGAAAATTTTAAATGGAAAAAAAAAAAACATAGAAAATCCTTCTTCCACCATCTTCCCTCCAGCTCCTGCACTGTGGCTATAGTCACTCTGGAAATCTGTGGCCATGCTGGAGCTACATCCCAGATTAATGTCCTCTTCCAGCAGGAGCAGAAACCTATCCCTGAGCTCCAGCAGAAGGAAGAGCCCCAGCTCTTTTTGCCTGTCCATACAACATCATGCAACATCAGGCACAGAAACCTGACCAAGCACTGAGCCGTCTTGCAGAGGTTCTTTGAGCAATGCTGCCCTTTTAACAGCACTTTTGTCTTGGCTTCAAGTATCCCACCTGTCTGCAGGGCTGATTAGCTTGAGCAGAGGCTTATCAAAGGCATGAAACCTTGCATTATGCTATTGCAAACCTCCTGCTACTGCTCAGAGAACAGCAGACATCAATCTATTTGGGGATGAAATTACAAATAAGCAGAAAAACAGTACATGAATAAAACAAAGTGAAAGCAACCTGCATATCACAGAAGTATGTGACAAGTGACACTCTTTCCCATGGATGATTGAAAATGGGAAAAAGAAAAATGAGAGGTGAAGATGAAGTACAAATGAATGAGCAAACTAGTGGGAAAAGAAAAAAAAAGAAAGAAACTAGAAGAAGTTGTTTCAAACTAGACATTAGGAAAGCTAAAGAGGTGACTGCAGTAGGATAAAACATTTCCTTGATGTAATATCACTGCCTACCCAGGATTTGCATCAGGGACTGGCATGGCTCTCTTATTTAATTACATGCTGATACACCATCATGAGACCTCATGGGAAATCTTGCAAGGTCTTGTGACAGGTATTAAATTAGTATTTGTCTTCACCATAAATATAATCTGATCAAAAAACATTTCATGTGTGCAAGGAAGCCAAGTCTGAAAAAGAATGAGCCAGCTATAAAAAGAAATAGCATCTATAAAAACATCCATTGTGGAAGAGAAGTTGCAGATGATCAGATTATTTTTTTTCTTCGAATATGCAGCACAGAAGGAGTCGTGCATGATTTCAGATGTCGACACATTCCCTACACTGTGCACAGTCAGAGTGAAATGGGGCTACTGTTCCTCAGATATTCTAAATATGAGCTGCCACCCAAAGAAGTGAGTGATGTTGTCCATCAAGGGCTGGAGTGAGGGCCAGCCAGCCAGATGTTTCCACCTCCTCCCCTGTACCTGTGTTAGGGTCTGCACAGCCTGAGTCTATCTAACTCAGAGCACATCTTTCTCAGGGGTTTTCAGAGTGGGATCAGTTCCCAGAGCTAACTCTCTGCATGAAGGCAAGGCAAGGCCGGGCATGGCAAGGCATGGCAAGGTGGCAGGGGTTGCTCAAGGCTGTGCAGTTTCAGAGCTGCAGACAAACATGACTAAGTCCAGCCCTGAGTCCTAAGGAGATCCCACACAAAGCCCTCACCTCAGCAGAGGTAAAAAGCCAGGACACAGAGGAGCGTGTGCACTGTGGTGACATTGCTGGTGAATCCCATGACTAGCAGCAGAAGGACAGATGGAATTTCCCTTTAGATGCTTCTCTTCATTTTCATCATTTTCTGGAAGGTTAATATTGGACAAATATCTGAACACTTAGCTGTTTATTCAAACTACACATTCAGCCCTTTCAAGGTTTGCTCATTAACGGGGGTATCAAGTTTACTTAGCTTCACCAAGAACAAATGCATATGATAAATAAAGGTTCTGGTGAGCTTCTGTTAAGGTCTGGCCAGTTTTTGCTAGGAGGGGAGTCAAGCTTTTCCACTGAGCGATCAGTGAATTAAAGCAACACTGTTTTGTTGTTGTTGTTGTTTGTTTGTGTGCTTTTTCTGATACATCATATGACTTGATAAATGCATTCATTTTTTATTAGAACTGTTTGCAAACAGAAGAAAAATAAACAGGAAAAAATGGACTGTTAAAAGTCAGTGACCTTGGAAAATAAATGGTAAATATTTTTAAGATAGAAAAGAAAGGAGCAATGCTGAAAACTTTATTAAACAAGTGGTATCATACTCTAACATCTAGCTTCTTTAAACTAGCCTGCCATTTTTATTGTATTTCACATCTTCCTGTGATGATTCTTCTCATGCTGTAATTGTTATGGAGGAAGTTTAATTAGATTTCCTAAAGACAGTGATTACATTCCCTCTCTCGGTGGTACCAGAAGCTGTACCCTGTGAGAACCAAGTTCCTTATGACCTCCTACATCATGCAACCCTCACATTGCTTCCAGATGGAGCAAGAAGTGAGGGCTCCAAGAGTTGGGTTAACGTTTGGAAGAAAGCTAAGTGTTTCTTTTCTGTCTGCATTTACAGCAACAACACATTTTTTTCTCCAGGATTTAGTCCTTTTCAAAAGACAAGGTTGCCCATAACCCACGTTTTCTTACAAATTGGAGAGGAGACACCAGAAATCTAGGATGATTGCTGTGTGTAGTAAAAGAAGTGTCCTACAGCAGCTCAGAAACTCCAATGAAATGTAAATAAGGTGTTTTTATTGATAGCACGTATGTTGCCTTTGTGTTATAAATCACTGCACTGGGACTGACTGCCCTGATTTGGAATTCTGCAGGCAAGAGTCCCAGCTGCAAGTCCAGAATAACTGATGGGATGCAGAAAACATCTTTCCCTTAAATCAACTTAATATCTACATACTCCTTGAGTTAATGCTGACGTTTGACACATCTTTGAGAAACCTCTGGGCTTTTCTAAATTCCTTTCAGTTTTGTATGCTCCCAGAGGTCATGCCAGGTAGAGGATCTTTGAGGCGTGGGGACATCCAGGTCATGCTTCTTCTCTCCACCATGGGAATTAGGAAGGGCACAGTTCAAAGCTCCCAAGCTTTACACGGCACCTGGAAATCTCTCTGCCACGGCTTTGCTTTCAACATACGGATGTCAACATACAGGTCTCGTGTCAACTGTTCTAGGATGAAGGACAACACAAGGACAGACAAAGGGCAGCCAGATGCCAGATTCCTGGTGTTTGTCCACCAAGAATTATAGTGTGGTGTTTTTTTTTTTTTCTCTGTTATGTGATGCTTGAGGTGTGGCTTAGCTAATACTACAAATAGCATTGCAATGATCCTATTGAGAAAAGGAAGCTGAATTCACTTTCAGTAGTTTGTGTCAACCTCTTCATGAGCTGTGCTGCATGGTTTATTTCTTTGGGGACATGGAGAGGGACATGTTTGGCTACTTGGGAAAGGGAAGCTGAACCAGGGAGAAGTGTTTTAGAAGGAAATGAAGACTTCATTTTTCAGTTTTAAGACATGACCAAGATCTTCAGAAAGTATTGGCCACAGCTCCGTGCAGTTCTCAAGACAAGGTGATGGGCCAGCAGAACACCACTGCTGGGAAAGAGAAGCTGTCTTTGTGAAGAGGCCCAGGGTGATCAGAGTGGGTACCACGTCCCCCCTCTCCTTACTGCAGGTCTGCACAATCACCCCAAGGCTCTCCCTAAACAGGTGTCTGCTTCCACACCTGCACACACCAGGTAAGGTCTCAGCATGGGGCACATGGTGTCCCCCAAAGGTGCATGCCTGGGATGCTACACACCAAAAATACAGACTCAGCGAGGAAGGAGTCAGATGAAAAGTACATTCATTTGACATCTTTTGTGGCTCTCACAGGTGTTTTCTTGGCTGTGAGTGTGAGGAAATCTGTGGGAGGTAAGGTAGTGTTCAGGGAACTTTCTTCATTCCTGGAAAAAGATATCGGACAAACACTTTGGTAGTCTTTTTAAACGGTCTTTCATACTTGTTTCCTGCATTTTGCCTTTGAAATGAATTTTCCTGATACAGTTCTCATTGCCATGGTTTGTGTACTCACTTATGGCTTTGCCATCTGCAAACAATTTTGCTATCCAAAGCTTTCTACACCTTTTGGCCACACATATTCTCATTATATAAGCAGTAAATTGCTCTATGCTTTTTGAGGCCTTGACCTGTTATTAATAGCTTTGTTTTATAAGTGCAACTTAAAAATCAGGACATTCTTTGTGTGCTTACTCACCACACAGGCTCCTAGCCCTCAGATCCTTGCACAGGAGAAATGCCAGTGAGTTTGGAAGCGTCATTTTCTTTAACAAAACATATAGATGGATCTTTCAGTATCTCTGCTTTGAGAGGGGTTTGCTTTGAAATCCTTGATATGTATTAAGACAGGATTGAAATCTGCTATGCTGTTTTCGAGTTCTGCAAATAGTATATTTAATTAATTAGAGAAATACCTTTTTTTTTTTTTTTTACTTTGAGAGGAAATACAAAGATAGAATATTAGAATTTTAGATATGATTTTAAGCCTTTTTTTTTTTTTTGAGAAGGAAAATTAAGAAGCTGACAAGGAAATTTCTAGGGCAATAAGTCATTGTAAATTGTGTGTGAGCATTAGCACTGCTGACAGAGTGCAACATGCATGTCCTTGTCTCATGTCATGTGTCAGATTAGGACTGCACCCTCTCTGCTCCATGCATGCTAAGGGTTAATCATGAAAGGCAAAAATCTATCTAGGCTAACTGAAAAAGAAGCAAGATTAATGACCAATGACATCCATCAAAAGAGAGAATACACTGTTGAATAATTAAATTAAGAGTATCCATAATGCCATTAATTATAAAAAACATTGAACAAATTCAGCTTTGAAAAATTGCTTTGGCAAATGACATGACTACTTTTTGTAATAATACATGCTACAGAAATAGTATATTCTAGAAAAATTGCTATCAAACGTAGCAATACACACATTGTATGAATTTCACTCCCGCCCAGAAGACCTCCCAAAGGTCAGTGTGCCATTTAAACCCTCTGAGTGAAATCTCAGCCCCATTGCAGTAATAGGAATTTTAACACTGACTTCAATGGAAACATGCTTTCCCCCAGATATTTTGAGAGGTAATTGAGCCTAACATGATGAATAGACCATCTGTACAGTCATGAATCTTAGCCACAGAAAACATTCAGAACTAATGGAGGAGGAAGATGTAGGACCTCTTTGAACCAGGCTCCAAAGGGCTGGTGTTTCACTGTCACAGGTAATAAGAGAGGACTTGTGATATCTAGAAAAAAAAAAAAAGCATGTTTAATAAAAATGTTGAAAAATACTTCATTATTCCTAGAAAAATTCAAAAAAGTGCTGAAAAAGAACTTGATTGTATCCCAGTGAAATGCTCTTAAAACACATGTGTTTGTGTCTGTGTAGTTCAGCATGAATTACTGCACTTCTTTTCCCAACCCAATTCCATATCTGGATAAGAACCTCTATTTTTTACAATTCTGAATCAACACATGAAATTTACTCACATAAATAAAAGTGATTCAACAGAATATCAAGATGAAGATATTTGTATTTTTTCTTCTATCTTATGCATTTCTAAATTTTATCTTCCTGATTATAAGCAAAATATTTAAACCTTTACTCTGAGTTTTTACAATATCTTCCTCCTGTGAGGTGCTTATATTTCTATAGGCATTACTTTAGACCAGAATTTGGCTTGTGCCCATTTTATGGAGGAATGTGTAATAAGGCTATTTTTCAGCTATGTTAAATATTAATCCAACCAGCAGATAGTTTATGTTATCCCAGAATAGAGCTTCCTGATGAGAGCTACTACACTTTCTTCTGAGAGCATGTTTTTTTGTTTTGTTTTGTTTTGTTTTCTAACTTCTTCTAGTTAGGAAGAAAATTCCATATGAGCATATTTTTTCTAAAGCTGCCCATATCCATAAACTTTTCTTTTTCCTTGGGTTGCCCTGTGATTTTTTCCACACAGAAAAGCTATTGAAGTGTTTAATAATATTGTCCCCATTTTTTGCTTCTCTATTCGTGCAGACAAGCTGGTTGTGGTTAGCAGGAAAACATGAGTCTAGTCCTCATTCACATCAAGACCCTTGGTGCCATTCTGGTGGGGTAAGGAGCATCTCTGGAGGAAAGCAAGAAGAGTGCCCAAGCAGCCCCTGGAGGAGGCACCTCCAGTGCAGGGGCAGCACAGAGGTGGCCGTGGGCTTTATAAACCTCCATGACACGGAAGGGATTATCTCAGCGGTTGGAGAACATCTGCTGGGGAATGCAGCTGTAGAAGACAAAGAAGGCCGAAAAGGCAACAGGAAGGAATCTGTAATCTTATGATAATGCATTAGGAAGGGTTAAGGGGTGAACAGCATGACAGGAAGCATGACAGAAAGACCTAGAAATGTCCCAAAAGTAGCTGGAGGACCTTGAAGGGGAGGACCTCCTAGCAGGGAGGGCCTGGAGCTTGGGAGCAGCAGTGGGGCCTGAGGGCACCTGGCTCTTCCTTCTGCAGCTGGGAAAGAGACCCAACGTTGTCTTCACCATCCAGGCAGGGAAGGGGTGTCCCTGAGCAGTGCCATCTCTGCAGAAACACCTTCTATTGCAAAACCACAACTTTGTTTCTCCCACTGGGCAATGGCGTGGGGACACAGGGCTGATCAGCCAAGCACTGGGGCTGGTCCTGCCACTTGTACATGGCCTGCCATGCGGTGCTGCTGTGTGACACTTACTCACAGCCCCTCGTTGAAGGATGTCTATAGGGTCTTCTCAGAGCAGGCAATGAACCTGCCCATGGGCCTGGGCACCCTGCTCTGGGTGTCCCTGCTTCAGCAGGGGTGGCACCAGCTGGCCTCCATAGGGCCCTGCCCGCCTCAGCCACTCTGGGATTTTGTGGTTTTGTGATTAAAATGCGTGCGCTTTGTTTCCAGGCGTGCGTAGAGATGGGTACTGGAGCACTGGCACTGCCTAGGGGCAACAGCTAGCATGGGGCTCAGCATCTGCTCCTTCCCCTTCTGCTGCCAAATGCCCTGTCCATCAAACCACGGCTGCATGCAGCTCCGCACTGTACTGTGGGAAGCTGTAAATATTTACTTCCTCACAGCTTCTGCCTCACACGTGCCTCAAGAAAAACAAAATAAAATCACCGTAAAAACCATCCTGCCGTAATGGACCTTGCCTCCTAGCAGGGGCCCACCTATCCTGCTGGAGAAGATAGTTACAATATGTTTACCAGCCCTAAAGTGGATAATATTAGGAGGATATAGTACCCCATAGTTTTGCAACCTTATTTTTTAGTAGATCAAATCTGCATTATGTCAGTTCCAGTGCATATTTCTGCATACATGCTATGTTAGTACATGGAGCTAGCAATTTAGAGAGCGGGGAAGATGTTTAGCAGTGCAGGGAAGCACGCACATAACTGACACCTGTTTTATACAAACCTCACGCTCTGTATACAGGCAAAGTTACAAGGGAGGCATTTGTTGGGATCTCTGTTTTTATTACATAAACACTCTTGACAGCAGAAAAACCTGCTTTGATAGGCTGATTTGGAAATATTTTTAAATATCCTGCAGGCATATAAATTTTGGAAAGTCCACAGCAAATAGCAGCTTCCGTATTAAGCAGACAGGAATTGCTCTGTTTAAAAAACTCAAAGGCTGTGATACAAATCCATGTGTGTCAGGAAGGCAAAAGCTAATATGGTGATAAAGCATCCCTCTTAGCTTTGGTCTTGGTTGCTCAACACAAAGCGCAGCACAACCCTGATTACATCAACGATGGCAGCCCAAACACGGATTTCCCCTCCGTGTTTCTTTCTACCAAGTTTGTCCCACAACTTCCAAGTTATATGAGCTGCCACTTCTGTGTTTATGACTGTAAGCTTTATCCTAATATTTAAAAGGAGGCAATATCTGGTGGCAATGTGTAGGGTGGTAAGTCCTAATAAGGTGGTATGTTTGTTACTTCTTTCCGTAGCCAATTCAGCCTCTTTGAACTTCTTGTAAACAGATGCTTGAGTGCACCATCTAGCTGCTGTGGCTGAAATCCTACTGTAAATATTGTTTTCTCAGTGCAGAATATTGCTAGGTTCATAGTCACTGCTAAGATTTTCCTTGGCAGTAGAAGCATCATCTGAATTACAATCGGATGTCATTATATCATCTGCAACATCTGTAGTCAGGATATATTTGGCATGTCAAGGTTGGGGGGAAGGAGAAAGCATCCTCAGTAACACAGCAGTGCCGGAACTTGGGAAGAGAGCCACAAGGGAATTAGGTTGTGTCCAAACACAATGCTGCTTTCAAACACTTACTGTGTGGTGGGGAATGGCCTCTGGAAACTATTATTTTAGAAACAACAACAAGAAACATCACTGTTTTGGGGAAACTTAGGACAGTCAACTGTTAACTGCAGGCTCCATTGTAACAGCGATACTGCGAGGAAGGGACGACCTGGTTTCAGGTCATGCTCTCCAAGCAGACAGGGCTTCAAAGACCATTCAGGGCAGAAATGGGATCATCTGGGCAGGAAGGTGACTGTATCAGAAGAGGCTGTGTCTGTATAAGATTAAAAGGCCCAGCTGATTCATCTTTTGGTCTCCTGCTTCTGCACCGTCCATGTGCTCCCATCCTATGGCTGAATCAAAGGATGTAATGAAGAGTCTGGTGCTGCTCCTCTGGATTTATTGCTGCAGCGGGATTTCTTCCTCCTGCAGTCAGAGATAAGATTTTATTTTTGCTTGAGGCTCTTCGATCATAAGTCTGGCTTTGTGCTCATCTTTCTGTGTCATTCATGCCTGTTGCTTTCTCTATCCTAATAAATAACAAGGGAGAGAGAGTGACTTGTAAGCCTAAATCTGCCCTGTGACCATTCATGGTTAGTGATTGCCATTAAGGTATATTGAGCTTCTCTCTCGAATAGATGCAAACAATTATTATCATGCTGTTTTCCTCATTTTCTTGATGTCTGTTTTGAGTGGCAACTGCAATATATATTTTATAAGGCTCACTTCATTTCTAACCAGTATTAGTAAAAGCAGGATAGGAGAGCATGTGCGGAGAATGGGGGGAGGAATGAACTGTCAAGGAATGAAGATGAGAGGCTCTCCCAGACACTCAGCCATGCTGCTGTCAGGCAACAACCTGGTATATCGCAGATTTTTTCAGGAAATCTTCTATAACCCTTAGGGTAGAACATCCCTGCAAATAGCTCGAGTCACCTAATCTACTTGTGTTATGCTCTGAGTTTTCCAGACATACCAGAATTAAAAACATATTTTATACTTTTTTTTTTTTCTACTGAGCCCTTTCTTTTTCCTTATGATGCTGTTTGGAAGACCCAAGCCTTCCAAATCTGAAATATCCCCTCAAAACATACCTATGGAGCTTCAAGGATGTTACAGAATGAAGCAGAGAAAATGAAGCTTTGACATAATGGGGGGTAGGAGGGTGGAGACATGATGAAGATGTTTCTTTCAATTAAGCATGTTTTTCAAGGTATATTTAATGATTTGCTGCTGGGTAAGACAGCTTAATTATTTCTGATGTTTGTTAACAGCAGAACAAGTGCATGAATGGAAACAGTCTGCTTTCTCAAAGGCACTCAGGTAACAAGAAGGATAAGAAACAGTGATAACTTCTTGCTTTGGAAATATATTTTTTTTAGCTTAAACATCAGGCTTTGCAGGTTATAACATAAACAACCCTGTTATTTATGAAAAAGTAACTAAGTCTTTTGCCACCAATTTTCTTTCAGTGAATAGCTACCAAGGCTCAGTTCCACACCAAACATGAAGCTCTGAGGACCTCACCTGCCCCAGTTACTTAAAACAGGTCCTTTCCCCCAGAGTGCAGATGTTCAATGTTCTGTCCTACTTAGTAAGAGTTAGAGCAAAACTCCCAAGCAATTAAAATATTAAATGGGCAAAAGAGCATACACCTGGGGAGAACCCTGAGGGGATTCCTTTCTAAACCAGAACCACCTTTGTCTATATTATTTCTAGTGGGTGTTTCTTTAGATCCTCTGTAAGAGATGGAGACTCCATGATTGGCTTATTGCAAAGCAAATTTTCCTAAGTCACCTCTGTGGTAACTCAGTCACATTACTCCTTTTCCAGTCCCAATTAATTCTATCACTCTTCAAATCAGCTTTTTACTTATCTGCAGACTAATAGTAGACTTCCCTCATGCTTCTCTTTTTTAGACTAAATTTTGTCCAGTGAGTCTTGTGGTGAGTACCACAGAGAAACCAGCTGGTCAAAAGAGGTGTTGTCCTATTGTATTTAGCATTGGTGTGGCCTAACCTTGAATGGCCAGGCAGTTGTACTCGATGATCTTTGTATCTGAACTATTTTATTCTTCTACTCTACTCTGCTCTGCTCTGCTCTGCTCTGCTCTGCTCTGCTCTGCTCTGCTCTGCTCTGCTCTATTCTATTCTCTGGGAGCCATCACTCTGCTCTGTTCTTTGCCCTTCTGCAATGAGGAAAGTGGATGCTTACTCCACTAAGGCAGAATTCCCATTAACAAAAGCAAGACCCAAACTAAATTCATAGAGGCAAACAACGAGTCTAACCATCATACACTGAGATAAATCCAGCACCTCCCCTCCCAGAGAGAGCACTCCCAAGAAAAAGTGCTGGACTGACAGCTTTAAGCTCAATAGGGAGGCTGGTCTGCAGCTCAGGCACTAATGCAAGATTTAGCAGGCAATCTTAGGTGCGAGGTTGGGTGTAACACCACCACCAGTCATTGTCCCAGCACAGAAGGGGCTCTGCGCCATTTCCTCGATAGTGGAGTAACGCAGCCTCGACAGCCATATGAATTTTTATGAAGTCGTAGAAACCACAGAACTAAAATATGCATGGATATGATTTTATATATGTGTCTATACAGTATTTGTATGTTTATTTCAATTAAGGGAGCTTAATTTCTCAAATAGTGCTAACTGTACTCTCAATGTGATATTTTCTTAAACAGCTACTGTGCATTTTAACCCAAAGTTCCTTTACACATATCACACTCCCTTTCTCTGATACCATAGCAAAGAAAAAATAAGGAGGAAAGATGGAAGTAGATATTCGAAATGCATTACCCTGAATATAGCTTTTTGTCTGTGCAATTTTTCACGAGTATAACTGTGAAGCTACACAGGGGAGCTTTTGTTGAATACAAAAGCAAAGGTTTTACAAAGTCCCTTTTCAGACTGGGTTTGCTTTAAGTAGGCTTTGATGTTTATGGGAGTGTCAGAAGTAGGCAGTGGTTCCTAATGAGAAGACTCAGATTTTGAACCGTGTTACATTTCTGAGACTGCTCAGCCTGGAGAAGAGGAGGCCCAGGGGATCTCATCACTGTCTGTAAATCCCTGAGGGGAGGGAGCAGGGAGGACGGAGCCAGGCTGTGCTCAGTGGTGCCCAGTGCCAGGACAGGAGGCCCTGGGCACAAACTGGCCCCCAGGAGGCTCCCCCTGAGCACCAGGAGCACTTCTGTGCTGTGCGGGTGACGGAGCCCTGGCACAGGCTGCCCAGAGGCTGTGGGGTCTCCTCCTTGGAGCCCTTCAGAAGCCGCCTGGACGTGGTGCTGGGCACCCTGCTCTGGGTGTCCCTGCTTGGGCACGGGTGGCACCGGGTGGCTCCAGAGGGCCCTGCCGGCCTCAGCCACTCTGGGAGTCTGTGATACAGATATATGAATGTCCTAAAATTAAAAACAGTGCTGTGAAGCTGTGCAGTGTTGAGGATGGCTTAACTTCAATATTTGTATAGTCTATTATTATGATATATTTTTAAGACTAGCTATGATAATAATGTATGCAATGATGTGGTATCTTTTCATCATCATGCATCCATATAAATTAATTAAATTTGGATTTCTATTTGATATGTGTATTATATATATTTAAAATACTTGTAACCACAAGAGCTCAGTAATTTCACAATTAATATCTTTAGTGAACACAATATTTCTCTTAATAGGATTTAATTTTCTCAAATTCATTCAGTGTCTCCAAGCATTCAGTTTGTGCCTTTGTTATGCTTTAATTCTACTAATGGACTGCTTTTCTCTCAACATGCACAATATTTTTAATTTTCAAATTAAGTCAGATGAATCATATTGTTCTGAGGCCCTCTCCTGCTAATATAAGAACGTAAGTATTTCTGCATGGAGATGTTCTGGAGAGATTTCATGCTTGGTGTACATTCTTAGCTGAGCCTTTGAAATCCTGTTCATACCAAAATGCAGATATAATAGTTATACATGCATAAAAAATTGAGCTATTTCCTACATATATGTAGGAAACACTGCACACTCAAAGGCATGTTGAGCTTCAAAGTTATTTACAGCAACAGTTTTTTTGTTATCACCCTATCAATCTTGAAAGCTTTTGCTGATGGAGAGCGGGCAGGAAGCAGTAGAGCAGCATGTGTTTCTCTTTGTGCTTTGGGGAGTCACTGGCTGGTGGGGTGTTGGCAGATATTGGGGTCAGGGACAGACAAAGCCAGCACAAGGCTGGGAGAAGGCTCCCTTGGCCTCTCTGCCCTGTGTCTGTGCCAAATGGCCCAGGGCAAGCACTAGTGATGGCCCTTCGGGGTCAGCAAGAATAAGTCCATCTCTTTGCTAACTCAGTAAGTTTTCATGACCACTTAAGCTGGACTTTTCACTACCACCCTGAAATTTTCAGTCCTTTCTTCTGTAGCCATTCATTTAAATGGCAGAAGGTTAATTCCCTAGTACCAGCAGAAGGTGACTTGCTCATAGAGCTATGACAGTAGGATCTTCACCAAGAAAAATTTTTGGCAGCCCCATGTTACACCATCCATTTTTGTTCTTGAGCTTTAATCATTCCTACGATTCACCTGCTCTTTCACCTCTAAATGTTTCCTGTAATATATGAGTATCCTTTCCTTGATGCCAGAAAAAGCCCTTTGAAATCAGTAGACCAAACTCACCCCATCACACTTGGGCTGTATTGCAGGTGGATCTGTGTTAGGAGCCTATCTCCTTAGGCTGCCTGTAGTGAGAGTAGAGCAGCAGGAGGTCCTGCACATCTCCGAGCTCCATGATCTTATGCAGCTCCTTGTGTCTGCACTGGCTGCAGAGGCAGTCTGAAGGAGTTCAGCTCCAAAATCAGTGAAGTCATCAAGTGAACCTCTTGAATTCAGGTCTCTTAATGGTCTCAGGTTGCACCAGAGGAAGTTTAGACTGGACATTAGGAAGTGGTGGAGTCCCCATCCCTGTAGGTGTTTAAGAAGTGCAGACGCAGTACTAAGGGACATGATTTAGTGATGGGACTCAGCAGGTCGGGTTGATGATTGGACTTCATGATCCTGAAGGTCTTTTCCAAGTTAGGTGATTCTATTGTGTTGTATCTTTGCACCTCAATTTTTGTGTTCGGTTTTGGCCCCCTCGCTACAAGAAGGATATTTAGTTGCTCAAGCGTGTGCAGAGAAGGGCAACAATGCTGGTGAAGGGACAAGAAAACAAGGTGAGGAGCAGCTGAAGGAACTGGCACTGTTTAGTCTGGAGCTGAGGAGGCTCAGGGGAGATCGCATCTCTCTCTACAACTACCTGCAAGGAGGTTGCAGCAAGGAGGGGGTCAGTCTCTTTTCTCAGGTGACAAGTGATACAACACAAGGAAATTGTCTCGAGTTGTGCCAGGGGAGGTTTAGGTTGGATATTAGGAAGAATTTCTTCATGGAGAGGGTGGTCAAGTATTGGAAGTGGTGGAGTCCCCACCCCTGGAGGTATTTAAGACACATGTGGATATGGCACTGAGGGACATGGTTTAGTGCTTGGACTTGGTAAGTCATATTTGATGGTTGGAGTTGGTGATCTTGAAGGTCTTTTCCAGCATGGATGATTCTATGATTCTACAGATTTCAGCGCCTGTGGTTTTGCCATGCAATGGAACATGATTCTCCGAAGTACTGGAATCCCAACATTGTGCCAGTGCTGAGAGACAAGAGTGTATTGTTTTGGGCTCAGCAATATATACAACTATACTGCTCTAGAGAGCTGAAATTGCATTTTCTTTGCAGTTTCATGCTTTGGTGTGCTTTGTGTCTGTACAAGGTTTGGGGTTCTGTGAGATGCCACTCGTAGATACATCCTAAAGAAGTGAATGTGCATCCCTATTTACTTTACACATGCTTTTCTGAGCCTTTCTCCTTTCAGCCTGTCAGACAGAGCCATTAAACGTCCAGCTTTACCATCTCATTTAATTGTATTCATTAGCTTGTGAAGACATCCATGCATTCACAGACATCAGCTAGTGAAGGCCAGTAAATTATGGAAAACTGGTGCATCCGGATCGGCCTCTTCCAGGTGTCTGGGATGTCAGAGGTAGGCAGGAGCCTGCAGAGGCCGTTCTGGAGGTAGCCTGCGGAGCCTGGAGGAGGCAAGATGTGTTTCAGATGGGCTTTATCCTGGCTCACTTGAGTACTGACATTGCAGAAAAGGACGCACAACAGCAATGAGGAGGCTCGAGCAAGCCCTATCAACGCAACCAACTTCACTGCAAATTTATACTCTTTGGAGGCTTCTGCTCCAGCAGACAGCTGCCACAGCTCGTGAGGAGTGCAAATGCCATAAGAGGCTCTGTTTCCAGTGTCCCTTGCCTGGTACATCTCTGATGACTGTGTTCTCCAGCATGAGGACTGCTTCACCTTCACCTTACTCCAGAAGTGGAGACAGGAGGCTATGTTATCAAGGACCTGCTGACTCAGATGAGGTAGATAATCAAGAGGATCTGGAACCCCATGTTTGGCGTGAAATTTCAAATAGAAGATAATACATTGTAGGAAAATATCACAGAAATTTCCTCCCTTGAAGAAACTAACACATGAATGACCCCTGCCCCTTGGGACCCACCCAGATCTCCACCCCAGAGAGAAGCACAGCTGTCTGCCATCGCTCCTCCCGCACGGTTATTCATCCTCCTGGTTTTCTTCCATGGACACGTCACCCCCTAGTAGCCTCCCTTCAGCAGATTCCCAGTATTCCTGCAGACATCTTTCCCTAGCTCAGCATCCTTTTTCCAGGCTCTTTGGGAACATTCTCCTGACTGATTTTCTGTGATTTTCTGTGGCAGTAGCGAGACCTTCAGTGCTCCTTGTGTATTTTCTGTCCTTCGCCTGGTGGCTCTGAGGTGAGAATTGGCACTGCTGACCATGAAAGAGCTGGCAGCCATGGGCCTTGCTGCATCTAAACGTTTATTTCAGATTGCTCATGTCCATTGTTTTGCAGTGCCAGAGAAGTGCAAAATGTGGAAAGGGTGCCTAGTCACTGTCACGTTTTCCTGCCTGCCCTCTGAGTCACAGCACTCTGGTTAAAGGGAAATAAAAAGCACAGGTAAAAGTCAAGCTGGCAGAAGCAGCGTGCTGCAGCAAAGCATGCTGTGTTCGGTGCTGCCTCCTGTATCAACAGGATCACCAGGAGAGCTCCAGTTCCACGTGTCCCTCATTTCAATGCAGCGCAATGCAAGGAGCACTCTGCTTGATTTTCCAGGTGCAGGGGTGAATCAGCGTTTAGCAAAGTGCTCTGCCTTGTCCAATGGAGTACTGGAGATCTGGGGAGTATGGAAGAGGAATAAACGTAAAACAACATTTATTTTTGATGAGGTCACTTTCCTGACCACAACCACACAGGATCCTTTATGGGTGACTGTCAGCTTGGCGGGGCTAACACATTCTGCTCTCCCACAGCCTCACTTTGCCTCATCCCTCCTGCTAAGCATCTGGTGCAGACAGCGAACCGTAAACTATCCTCTGTCTGCTGGAATTTGGATGCTTCAGCCTAGCGACTGGTGCAGAAAATGAAATGAGCACCTTGGAGCTAACAAACATTCAGGGTCAGCAAACTGCCCGCCGGCTGCCTTTGGGAAGCAGAACGCTGCAGTCGCCTGGTGGGGAAGAGCAGGAGTAATTGCAGGAAGTCAACTAATTCATGCACAACAAAGCTAATCATTAACAGTGGGCTACACGGCCCTTCTTCTGCAGTGCTGACCAATTACTTCCAAGTCATGTTTTAAGGCTAATGTGTAACAAGTGCTGCTCAGTAGCTGGAGCAGAAGGCATCTCACCGGGTGCGTGGATGTCTGCTCCCTCCCTCATCCTTGAGCTGGAGCAAGTCTCACTCCTCAGGCTGCCAGTGCAACGTTATTGATTACTGGTGGATATGTTGCTATTAAAAGCAGAAAGTCAAAGGGGCAGGCCTGGCTGGGATTTCTGTTCACTAGAAATTATCGTGGTTCAACTCCTTTGTTCCCGTGTTTGTCCTGGAGAGAGAGAAACCCACAGACCTGGCCTTAAACAGGGATGGGCTCACCCAGATCACAGCTGCAGTCAATCTCTGGCCCTATTACCAGTGACAAAGATGCAGAAAAAGAGCACGCCTGAAAGCTGGGGGGAAATCCAGACGATGATCTAGTTTTGCCCTACAGCTCTGATTTACCTCCTACTTCACATCTTCGGGTAAAGTGTTGTAGGCACAGTTCAGTGCTAGTTGCTGCTGGATGGGAAAGAGAGTTTTCCTTCTGGCTAATTCTCATTTGAACAGCCAGTGGTAAGAAGAATGACGGTGTTAATAAGATGAGCTTGGCAAGAGATTTGAGTAGAGAACAAAAGAACACTGGCTAAAGCAGGTGCCATCAGTGGCAGACAGGGAGACATGGGAATATAACAGGGACAAGTTTTGGACACTTACAAAGGGCTGAAAACTTTGAATCTGATCTTAGTGTCCCAATATGCCACCCACTTCTATAAGTGACTGGGTTTGACGTATGTATTTGTGTGTATGTATGAAGGTGCAGTCACCAGGATGCAAAACAGTAATTGCATGGGCTTTAATGGGTTTTCAGTCTTCTTCCACGAGGAAAAACAAATCCTAAAATTAAGCCTCCACTTGGCACTTAAAGTTGCAATTTTTATGTTGCATTAGCAGGCACCTGGCACTAGCACGATGAATGTGCTGGGGGCACTGCTATTTAAGCCACGAGCAGGTACGACGTGACAGTGCCTTTCTGCTGGGTGCCTTGCTTACACAACCATGCAAATACTTCCTGGAGAATAAATTACCCAGCCAATTTCCTCTGTTTTCCTGTTTGTAAATTGCCTCTGAGTAGCTCCTGTTTTTCTTGAATGTGCTTTTAGTAAATACATCAGGCTATGGACAAGCAGCTTATTGTGAATGCTCAGTATTTAAGAGTCAAGTTGGTTTCGTGCATTTTAATTTTATACAAAAGCGATTTCTATTTTCTGGATGGATGAAAGTTAAGTCCCACAGAGTCTGGTTTCTGGTGTGAACACTCATTCTTAGAAGTCAACCTTGCATTTGTGTGTGCCTATTTGTTTTTCATTTAAAATTATTTCTTTGACAAAATAGCTCTGTCTGGGAGCTCGGTGATCCCAGCGGAAAGGCTGTGCAAACTGCAGTAAGCAAGAGATGCAGCTCTCTGGGGGGTTCAGAAATGGCTGTTTACCACCAAATGTTTGTGTTGGTCGTCACAGCATCTTTGGTGCTGCTTTGGTGCTCTGTGTAGCTCCTAGGAGCCTCACACCAAAACTTGAATGACACCAGCTGGGCACAGACCAGAGGCTGGGATACAGGTCACGTATCTGTGAGTGCAGGAAAAGGTCAGGTGAGGAGTAATTCAGTTAGAGATGGCTACACCAGATCTTACCCATTCAAAGATTATCCTGGAGAGGAGACACTGAAAATGTGAGTGCTACTATGGTTGTCTTTGCTGACTTAGATCATTCAATGCAGCACCTTCAATGTTGCAGACCACAGTTAGTGCCAGGTCCTGTGCCTAAACCCTTGTGTGTGTTATCCAGTGACGTGCCTGCTCCCCTTTCCTATGGGAGTCACTCATTACAGTGCTGCAAAAGGGAGTTTTGGACTTTCAACCAGTCCCGTGGTGTAGGACATGGTTTTCTGTTTCACTTATATGAGAGGAGGTATGCCCCTTGCAGCTGGACTTAAGCTGATCTGATTTAAACTGGAAAAGTACCCGGCACCGCTGGTGGCATTTCGCCAATGAGTGTGTGAAATGTCGACATCTTTGATGTCCCATATAACCATTTGAAAAACATTTATTTTTTTTTAATTCTAGGAAAAGGTACAAATTCAAACTATTTCTAAGATTTTCTCCAAGAGCGCTTACATACAGCAACCAATGTTCAGGAATATTTTAACAAGAATATAAGAAGACTATCCCTTTGAATAAAAACTGAAGACTGGTTTTATGGCTATTCGTTACGCCACTCAGCTGCATTCCACAAACACTTGTGTTTACCAGAATGCTTGTAAAAAGAAGAAATGTTGTAAACATTTGAGTGAATGTGGATTTATACAAAAACTTTTGCCCCCAGAACATTAAAGTAGCTGTCTTAAAATGTCACTTTTGATTTGGAAAGGATCTGGTGAGAGAGTAGAAATCCTGTATAACACTGATTGTTAGTAGTAAAAAATCTAAATAACTCCACTGCATTTGGTGTACTTATTTTGGATTTATAGACATATGCTGAAACCAGATCCAAGCTTTTATTTTTACAGACTCTTTTTTTTTTTTTAATCTAATATGGCTTTCAGAGGAAGTACTTTGAATCAAGTTCTGTTGTGTTTGTTTGTTCTGTGCTTCATAAAATTGTATAAAGTGATTTAATCTCTGTCTGATCGTGGGACTGAAGATAATGTAATAATAAGGCTTAGTAAAATCGCATCAGAGAAAATTAGGCTCTTTTGTAAGGTCAGAAAAATGTTACTTTATCTGTGAAGATGTCTAATTTCCAGTGAAGTCTGCCAGAAAACCAGCAGGTATAGGCTGCTGCTGTGTGGGGTCTTTCCTTATCTGTAGCCTTGGCACACATCCCTGCGCTTCCTCTGGGTGTCCCGACACCAGAGATCTCTGTGCATCCAACAGCCACTGGTCTCTGTGTCACCCCACTTCTGTCGACTGTCTGAAAGCCTTAGGTCATCCAGGACCTGCAGGAAATCGCACCATTGCTGACTTACTCAGAAAATAGAGATGTATTTCCTAGGCTGTAAGGTATGAAATGGAAATGGCCAAATCTCTGCAAACCATAGCTCTCGCAGGGACACAAAGATGTACCTCAAGAAATCAGGGGGCCACATAAATTAATGCACCTCCTGTGTTGTGTCTAGCCATCCCTGGGACAAGGAATCAGCAGTCCAAAAAGCTCTGGGAGAACAAACTCAGGCTGCCAGTGACTGACCTGGATTTGGTGGGACTCCCTCAACCAACCCAAACTCCTGGGAAACAGCAGAAGATGCTTGGAAATGGGGACACGGGCCAGGAATCTTTAGGATGAAGGTACATTCTTTATTTCCTTAATGAAAAATGGATCAAATGTTTTCAGAACAATGAGCGTTTGAAACACTAGTGCTAACTTAGAAGTTTCTCATGATTTTTTTTCCTGATTTGGAATCAAGGTGGTGGTTTGTTTTTTGTTTGTTTGTTTTTTCATTCTAGCAGAATTACCTGTCCACCGTGGATATCTGAGTTTGAATCAAAGTATTACTTTAACAATTCTGAAAGACACTAAACCCCCCTCTCTTCTTTCTCTCTTTGCTTTTCCCCAGTGCTCCACTAGTAATTTTGCTGTGTCTCTTTGTGATGATGATGCATCATGATGGGGAAAAGGGAACTTGTAGCAGGTTTGCAGATTTTGGCATGAGAGATTTTTACCTGGCTTTACAGTACCTTCAGGGAAGTAGCATATGAGCCTTACTGCAAAGACTAGATTTTGTTCAGGTGACACATGATGGATTCCAGCTTTCTCCATGAGAACAGAGAGCATTTGACTCTGAAGTGTACAGAATTTCCACAGCTGTTAAATCTGCTTAATTTTATAGGCCAGGATGTTTGCCCACAGGCTCAGGTGTAACACTTACCCCTAGATCCCCTTTGTGAGTGGCAGAGAACTGTAAAGCCTGAAGAGGAGCTGTGGCAGGAAATCTGGAAGGATATTCTTGTCTGAACACTGGAAGCAGAGGGGTTGATCAAATCGGTCAAGTTTTGAGGGCTGCAGCACATGTCCAAGTTGTTGCTGCTCTGCTGTACTGTCTGGTCCGTGAAGATGCTAAGTTTGCCTTCTACATTTAGGTGTGTGGACCTTCAAGGGAGATACTGGAGGGGTGGATTTTCTGATCTTGAGGATTGGGAGCTGCAGTAATTCACTGCAGTTTATTTTCGTTCTGACCACTAGAAGAACAGCCTGACAAGAGTTGGGCTTAAATTATCTACTTTATTTCCTACACTGACCATTGACTTTGCTGCTGAAAAGATGATAACTGTCGAGATTCACTAACCGCAACATGAGAAAGCTACAAACAGGACTCTGCAAGAAATCCTTCCCAGATTTCCACACTTCCAATTTCTTTATCAAAGCATTTGCAATTCTCATTTCAAAGTCATGGAAATAATAACCAATATTGAGTAAAAATAATGATAGATATTTAATCAAAAGTTAGAAAATGTGATGAATAGCCACCGGCAATGACATTTCTGATTACCTGACTGTGCCAGAACAAACAATTCACAAAACAAAGCTACCACTCCAGAGATTGCACGTTCCCAGGTGAGAACTGAAGCAAATCAAAAATGGGTCAGTGAATAGTAGATTATTTAATTTCTTTGGAATAATTTTAAGTAAACCCCTGTGCCATGTGACTGTATCTATACATTATTCAGTGGCTGGGACATGCAATCAGGGTGGTAAGTAAAGAAATCTACTCTTAACCTCAAGCCATTAATAGTTGGTTGATGAACTGAATCGCAAGAGCTTGTTGTGCTTCAGTGAGCTGAACACAAAGCCTCCTGTGTAAATATTCACTCAGATAAGTGAATTCACTCTGGCTGCATTTCTTCCATTTCCTGTCACTCATGCACGTGCTCTAACTGCTGTATTTTAGCCACACCTAGTATGAGTATTAAACTTGAAAATAAGAGTAGTCACACAGACAACAGGTAGTCATCTGATCTTTAGATAGAAGGAACCATTCTATCTGGCCATAGGTTGTCAAAACTGATCAGCAGGCATGGTATTTCGTGATAGGGGAACTTCAGTAAATTCTGTCTATGACAACTTATGGGGAGCTTGTCTGTCTGGAACAGGCAAAACAATCCTAACTGTATCACCACTGTATTTGTCCATGCATATCACCTCAACACAAAAACCATACTGGAGAGTCTGTGCAAGAAGACCAGCAAAGCAGCAGAAAATGCTACTGATGAGAGAATAGAAATGATCTTCTCTTTTGCTGGTAGTCAGTTATTTCTGGTAGAAATCCTGGCAGAACCAAAGCTGCTTTAAAGAATTGGCTAGAGAGAGGGGAAGATGCTTCTCACCTTCTCTGAGAAGGAGTAATCTGCATGGAAGGAATCACAGAGGTGGGTATAAGATCTCATACATTAAAAACATTAACTTAAGCAGAGCTTTACATTCTCTTCCGTATTATAGCTATAAGAATGTATGAGAATGACCATCATCACAGGGAAGAGCAGAGCATCCCACCCTGGCTCTTTTTGGCCACACATTGTACGTGCTAGGAGAAATACTTTAGGATCAAGAGCTATTGGATTGCTCCTGCTCCTCCTATATGTTCAAAACATTGATTTGCTAATTGTGTTTGGAAGGCCACATCTGTCAGCTAAGATGCATGTTTTAATCTTTGAATTTCCAATCTACTCCTTTTCGATTGTATCTTGAACTATTCTTGCTTTCAATGGGAAAAAATAATTTATATGTCAAACTAAAGAAGCAAGGTTGACAGTTTGGAAAAAAAAAAAGAGGAAGGATGGAACACAAGAAAGGAAGAAAAAGAAATAAAGAAACTTCATGTATGTATTTCTACCAGTTATTTGCATTATTCTAACCTAAAATGAGAGAAAAAGAAATAGAAGAAATGGCCGGTTTAATACAGGCTCCCCACTCACATCATAGCAAGGTTAATCAAAAGATCTCGGTAGGGACTCCTTTCACAGTCTGCTCATGTTACCATTTTAGGGTTACTCTGCAGGAGCTTTGCTATGTTTTTTATCTCTACTCAGAGGCAGCGGGTTTTTTCCATCTCTGTGTATGGTACCACTCAATAGACTGAGGATGTAAGAAATTTCCTGGCATGTAAACAGAATGCTATAGTGAAGATAGTAGATTTTGACTTAATATGTTTCCACTACATGTTCTGAATCTCAGTTCTTACAGCATTTTTATTTTACTCACAATTTCTGGTCTGCTAATTCCTGATGGGCTCCTTTCCCATTTCATTATTATCGCCTATTTCTTTCACTTTTCTTTTGACCCTTCGTTCCCCCTTGACTCCTTTGTCTTTCACTTGTATGCCCTGATTTTCTTCTGCCTCTAGTTCCTTTCATTCCATTCTCTTGTATTAGCTTTTACCTCCATCTCTTTCTTTGTGTTGTCCTCTTCCTTGCCCTCACATCCTTCATTTTCTAGAAAATTGTCACATTGGCATGAATTACTGGGGAAAGGTTGGAGATACGAGTCTTTGGGGATAGAGGAATTTATCAACAATCAAGTTTGTGAACAAAAGCCAGTTCCTGTTTCAGGCAAAGCTAAGCCATTAGGAGAGAAGGAATTATTTTTGAAGACTGCAGAAGGAAGTCAGCCTAGGAGTCAAGGTGATAGGCTCCACGTTGGATATACTGCAGGCTTGCTGTGTGACCTTGAGTAAATTACCCAGCCTTCGTGTGCCAGGATGAGCAATTTACCTACCTGTTAAAATTACCATAACAATATTTCTGTCTTAGGAGTGCTGCAAAGTTTAATTAAGCTTGGTAAGCACTCGAACATTCTTCATTTAGTATAATTATTGCCATTATGTATTAACCCACTATGACATTTTAGAGGCAGTAGATGTTTTAACTACTCCCTTTCAGTCTTAAATAAGACAGTATCCTTCCACTACATTTAGCCAATAATTAAATTGGTTTGGAATATATATTAATTGTGGCTGGAATTACAGTGATCGTTTGAAATCTCTAGAAGATCTCTGAATTCCACAAAAGCCCTGAACAAATACACAGATGCTGAACTCACCCAACTCCTCTGTGTACCAGAGGCCCAAAGTCCCCAGCTGCCTGAGGAAGGCTGCCTTCACCAACCTTTACTTTTAGGATAGGATATGCTGTATACAGTGGCTCAGATGTTTCTTGATTGTTTACCGTCAATGAGTTTATTGACTCCTTGTGGACGAGGCTATGCTTCAGCAAAATTCTCTCAAAAAACCAGAACACCTCCAAATGTGAGGAGATGCTTCAGCATCTAAGGCTGGCCAGTGCTGTCTGACATCTTCTCGTGGTCACTGGAGAATGCACAGGGGAGAAGATCCATGCCAAGAATGAGACAGCAGAGCCCAGCCTGCTGCACCCACTCAGGATAGCTTTGTGTCACTGAAGGTGGTGGGGAACCCCCAGGTCTGGTTGGGTAGCTCTTTCATGAGTAAAGCACATCCTTTGACTTCATGGGAGAGTCAAGAGAGTGGAGTGCTTTGAAATTAGGCTTGCTATCCATTCTCTATCCTGTATAAGCACCTGTTCACCTTAATTCATTTATACAAATCTAAGAGAGAATGAGATTTCAACATAGCTTTGCACAAGAATTTTGCACAAATGAAATCCAGTTAATTCTTTTTATCAAAAGTGGATAAGCCTCTTTTGATTTATTCTTGCTAAAAATAAAGGCTGACATTTTGCTCATAACTCTAAACCACTCCCTTCAAGATATTTCCAAGTCACTTCTTTCCGCAAAGACATGGATAAGATCTCATTTGTGAGACTCTCAGCTGACATGGCTTTCATATGAATTCCTCCCCCCTGACAAGGGAAGCTAAAACCTACTTCTCCCATGCATCTCAAAGTGAAATTCAGTACCTTTTTGTCTGATTGTTTATCATTTCTTGCAAATACTCAAATCCATTTCCTTTGGAAAAGGTTTGTCTTTGTATGACAGGCATACAAATAGGTTTTATTATAATACTCTATTCATTGGTGCAGCTTAGCCTGGAGATAAAAAGGAATTCATTTTCTAGATTTTCCCTGAATGTCATCTCTGCATTATCAGAGTTCTTAACTCAAGAAGAATAAGCTAAAGAAAAAAATATGAACTGACACATTGTACCTGACTTCATGTTAGTGACCAAGAGCCCAAGCTTCCCCCCAGTGAATTGAATCAAAGTGGAATCAGGAGTGAGAGATTAGGCAGAAAAGCACCCAGTCATCTGAATTTCAGTAATGGTAACTTAGAGTAAGACAATGTAATCTTTTAAATATTAATAGTGAACTCTGCTTACTTATCCATAATGTTGTATATGCCCTAAAGGTCAGAAAAAATGTATTTCCTTTTCACTTTTTTTTTTTTCTGACAGACTTTGACATGTATATCTGTGTTTCTTTCTAAAAACAAAAAATTACCATATTATCATGCTAGACCCTTTGCTGGTAAAGCAAAGCAGCCTATCATGACTGTGAAGAATCCGCGGATAATAATCTCTCGATTATTATCTTGCCTTTATTTTTTTTCTGCTGAGGCTTGAAGAAAACCAGAGCAGGAGTCCCTGCAGGCGCGTTTGCTGTAACTGTTCATGGCCATTAACCGTCAATGTGAGTTGGTCTTGTAGGGCTATTATTCGGTGCTGTACAACCAGCGCCAGATGGCCAAAGGTACATATGAACATAACTCTCACTCACCTTCTGCAGAGCATAAGTCAGGGCCCTGCAATCCCAGCTGATGGCTGCTTTCACACGTGGTAGCTGCAATGTCCCCTTGTGCTCGTCAGTGGGTATTCCTGCCATGGGAAACATCCACACTTTCAAAAACCCTCACTGCAGCACTCTGTCCAATGCTCAAAACACTTCTGCAAGTTGTGCTGACTGGGAAGTAGTCCAGCACTATGATTTGTGGCACATCGAGGGATTTAGATATGTATCAGCAACTGCAGAGGTTGTGCTGATTATAAGAGAAAGACAGAGGATGGGCTGAAAGCTTTATTCTATCAAAGTCAAGGAAAATATGTTTAGAAACAGAGTAGCAAAAATAAAATAAAAAAGCACTAACTGGAGAAGATTCATACTGCCTATCTCCACCAAGTTTCTCCTCTTCAAGAGCTGAGCTGGTGAAATGAAGAGTGACTCCCGTTAACAGACATCAAGTAGCCCATGGCCCAGCCAGTATGTCCACAGAGGCATGGGCTCCTGGCATGGTTATACAGGCTGGGCAGGTCACAAGCCCCATCCTCTAACGGAAGGCTTTCTCTTATCTTATGGAACCGCTATATTCTTTGCTGTCCTGTTTCCACAAAGGAGATATAAAGAGATGCTCCTTGGAATTTGCCCCTTCTTTTCATCTCAGTACTGAACTCCAGAGAAATTCCTTGAATGGCAAGTGTAAGCTTAATTAATGATAGCTGAGTTGCAAGTAAAACTATGAAATCTTGATATGCTTATCAAAATGTGAAGCAAATTAAACAGTGTTGCTCTGAATAGTTAGGGTACTGCCCATCATGCTGCTGCTCTCTCTCTTATTGCTTCCTAAATTCACCTATTGTCTGATACAGTCTCACCAGCAGCCTTGTCCTACAAATTATATAAAATAATTTAAGAAATTAAAATTAAGACAAGAACTTCATCAAAGGGCAAGCATTAGCATGACAATAACATCTAAACACCAATCATGAGGGGCAGGCATGATATTAGAAAGGGGTTGTTCAGAGTGCCGCAGTTTCCAGGCTGGTCCCTTTGCTAGTGCTAAGATCTGTAGTAAAGTCTGTGGTCTGATCTGATTTTGTAGTGTCAGGCCTGACTTTAGGACAGTCAGTAGAGCTTGACTCAAACTAAGGAAAAAGCTAAATTCAAAGAGAATTTTGTTTGTTTGTTTGTTTGTTTTTTAAATTGAAGTCTGTCTGTTTCCATGTCTAGTGAGCCAGAAGCAGTTTCATCAAATGTTCTATATCTTCTGACAAAAATTACCCAGAAATTTGCTTTAAAATGCATCATGTAGAGTGGGCTCTGGTTCTTCTGTTACTGTATAATTAAGCAGGAGTTATTTTGCTTTCCTTGTGAGGAAGCTATGTTGTCTTAAATGCTCTTTAAGGCTTGTTTCCCTTAGTATCTCATTTCTCTAAGGATCAAGCAGGAATTAGGAAGCACTGATCTCAGGGGCCCATGGGTCTGGGTGGAAGCCCATCCCACAGGCACTCAAAGATCTCCTGCTTTTCAGCATCCTGATGACATGGTGGTCCTGGAAAGAGGGCAGGCAGTGCTTCCACGTGTTTAAGTAGACATCCCTAAGCTGGATGGAAGAACCTAAAACCTCTCAGGGCTGCCCCGAAGGATCCTGAAATACAGACAACCTGGGACTTTGGTGACAGTGATGGACTTTGATTTCTTGAGCAGTACTGAATCTGGTGAGTAAGACAGTGTTGTTCATGATTTATGTAGGTTAAGACTGGCACTGCCTTTTGAGTTTCTTTCTTCTATAAACATTATTATTTGCATCTGAAAAATTGTAATGTTTCAGACACATGGTAACACTGACAGAAGACTTTCAAGCAAAACTTTGAATGTAGATAGCAGTGTGTGTATATGCACATGTAGATACAGGAGGCAGAGAAAAAGACTGTTAAATATATTCTCTGTCATTCTGTCTCTTCTTTTTATAAAATCTAATTTGTAAAGGATCATTGAGCTCCAAGTCATTGCTATAACAAAGTAGAAAGTTTGATCTAGAGCAGCTGATCCATGAATATCTTAAAGACTAATTTGTGGCTTTGAATTTTTCCTGACCATTAAAACCAGGTAAAACTTTTTTTTTCCTTAAAAAAAAAAAAAAAAATCTCCAAGAAGTTTTACCATATTATCAGACCTATTTCTAAAGAAAAGTAAATGTCTCCACTACTTATTCTTGAAGCAATGCTTGTGATCCAAACATAAACATGTGGTCCTAGATTCTGCAGTAAATGTAAAGCTCCAGAAGGTAGGTATGATCTTGAAGGCTCTATGGATCCTATTAGACATTTAATTCTGCCTTGAACTGTACAGGAACCCCAAGAACTAACCTGAATTGTGCATTTCAGTAGATTACAGTATCAAAACGTGCCTAAAGTCCTGTTGCGAATTCATCCAGCTAAGGATACAGAAGCTTTGATAAAGCCCTTCATTGCATATGATAGAATCTATTTGCCTTATAATTGTAGTACTGGTTCCATAAAGAGACCCCCAGCAGTTGCTAATTGCATCCAGAAAACTCATTACATTATACCAATTGGATTTTTAATTAGAAATGCAGATGGCAACTCATTTATTACTGCTGTAAGATCCAACTGGGAGAAAAATCTCAATTCTGTTTTGGATTCATTCACCTTTTGGATGCTGGAAAAGAATGAGGAATGAGAATGGTGAAACTGTGACTGATTGTATGCCTTCCAATAAAGATGCATTATTGCACGGAGGCTGAAGGTCACAAGAAGTAAAAGGAAGAAGCATCTAGGAAGCCGGTTTCAGAAACATAAGGAGCTCTACAAAAAGTTCTGTTGGGATAGCAAGCTGAGAAGTTGAGAAGCGAAAAGTTAGCCAAACTGATTTTGCAGAGATACTGATACACCCTTCTCCCTTCTTCTCAGTGGAGAGGATGGAGGTGAGCATCTCAACCTACGATTAAAATTCCCTTTTGTCTGTAAGTCCTTCCCTCACTGTGTAGAAGAAACGTGCCTCGTGCTGGCAGCGGTTAGCCTGTTAAGGCAGCAGCGCTGTGTGCCAAAGTGCTTGGAAACGATTGGGATTCTGCTCCTGATGGTGGTCACTGCAGGACCCAGCAGTCTCTTGACTACACAACAGGCAAGGTCATGCCCTTGCACCATTGAGGACTAATAAAATCCAAGACTGACATTTTTCTCTGTTTGCCTTGTCCTTTTGGACTGTGAATTCTTTGGGAAAGCAGCTCACAATTATACATTTCTGCAGCCTGGAGCAATGCAGTCCTTGAATCAGCATGAACAGACAGCAAGCTCAGTGCTGCCCAGATCTTTCCTCTGATGGTGTAAAAGGTGTGTGGGAGCCTATATGCCGTATTTCTGCACCTTTTTTTTGTTCAACTGAGTCTTCTCATTTTGTCCTTTTTGTTTAGAAACACCGTGCTCTGTCTCTTCCACTCGTATGCCATCAGGAAAAAAGACAAGTGTTTCTCTTCTGCTGTAATGAAATCACTTGAAAATAAAATACTGTTAGCCCAAGTCAACGTGAAGAGGTGAATGCTATCAACGTGTTAGTTACTGTTTCCTCTATAGACACCTTCTTTTTTGTGTGTGTGAATCTCTGTCAAGTGGACAAAATAACATGTCTTCTTACCTGCAAATCCTGTGAACACCAGGCTATTGTCTTGGGTCATGAAAGAGTAGCACAGCAACAAGGACATGGATTCTCTTTTATAGTCTTCTGTTGCCTGTCAGAAAACTTCAGCATTGCTAGAATTCCTAATGAAAACTTGGGGGTAAAAAAAACTTGGAAGCTTTTATTGCAATTTTTAATTTGTGAGTTATTAGAGCTACATATTCTATTTCTACTAATATTAGAATGTTATTATTCTGAAAGTTGTGCTTTCAGAAATACTTTTAATCCTTTATAAGTACATGTCAGAGCCTGCTACGTGTTGCTCTGGATAAATGAACAATTGCTGGTCTTGCTTTCTGTGATGCCAGAAAATTAAATGAAGGCACCAACCAAGAAAGCAATCCTGCTACAGCCTGAAAGAGGGTGCTTGCTTTTTCCTTTAACTCAGAGGGCAGCAGGAACAGCCTCACTGGCTGCACAGGGCCACCTCCTTTCATTCATAGTTGCTCATGCTATTTCATTCCAGGAAAAGATCAAAGTTCCAAATATAATTTATCTCACCTGGTGCATCCCATTTTAAGTTCCTGAGTTCATTTGCTTTAACGAGGACAAATTTAAGCCATTCAGGCTGTCTTTTTGCATTACATTCTTCCTGACTTCTTTCTTTAGTTAAAAAACACCTGCTTGGTGTAAGGTCTAACGCCAGCACAGTATTTGAACTTTACCAAAAGCAGACCTACTGTTAGGAATCCATTTTGCTGTTCTGTTAGAAAAAGATATCTTATATAAAGCCAGATGATGAAATTCTGCAATACAGTTGTTTAGCATGGGCATGGTGGCCATGCTAAATTTTGGCAGCTATATCTACCATGCTCTTTGTCAGTAGTATTTGAGCTGTAGTGAAAAACCAGTATAAAATTGTTCTGCATTTTAAGAAATTTGTTTAAGAATCCTGATAAACACTAAACCACATTTTCCTTACACTTCTCATAACTTGGCATTTGTCTTCCAAAAAAATAGATGACCTTGATCAATGAGTATGGTTACAAGCCTCTCTGATGGGAATAATCCAAGTGGGAACTACGCACCTTGGACCTAGAGGCTGCAGTAGCAAGTTGACAAGAAAGCCAAGGAGTGGGGTTAAGTGTGTATTTTTACAGAATTGTCCATTGTCTTGATTTCCCAAAAGGTCACTGGTACAAAACATGCCATTCGTCTACGTGCTATTCCAGGTAAATACCTAATTGTCACAAATATCATCCTGCACCAGTGAAGTCCAGCCACCAGGTAACAGCTCTCTTTTTCTCTGAAAAACTCTGTGAGTAAAAGCAAGAAAATATAAAGCATAGATATTGATATTGAGTATGTATGTATAAGTGTTAGCATGGCTTAGGTTTGTTTATTAGGATAATTTTGGAGCTGTAGCATGCTGTGGTACAGTTTAGAAGCTCACTGATGCAGCATGAATTGATTTACTGACAATAACTGGGGAAATGGGCTTAGCCCTGTTGCTACTCTACTATTTCAACTACAAAAAAATCAGAACAAAGTGGATGGATATCTTTTTCGGGTACAGGAGGCAGATAACTGCAGGTAGGCAATTATATATGGTCTTCTTCTCTACAAGTTTCAACACTGGAACAGGATTATTTTTAACTTTGGAGGAAAGGATCACCATGGAAACATAATGAAGCATGAGAGTGATCTGACTGATTGACAATGTTAGAGCAAAGGAAGATTGACATGAAAGGCAGAGATAAAATTTGCACTGCTCTAAGACGCAGTTCCCGTAGTAGCTGAATCATCAGGTCTCGTTTTCCAGACACTGATATTACGTGAGATTTTCTTGTCCTTATACATGAGGAACATGTTGTAGAGGTCACATTTTCTCTCTGACACATTGTCAGTCACAGGGATGGTAACAACACTGAAGATCTCTCTATTTATGTAACAAAAGGTTAACTCCTGGAAGAAAAGGTTTAAGTGCTACCTTGCTATAAATCCATAGATTAGTTTGGGCTTCTGTGTAATAAAGTTATGAAGCTTTGGCCACAATTCTTCATGCAAAAATATGAGGTACTTGTAACCTTAAAATGTTTTGCAAATTCATTTTGGTTTTATCAAATTTTTCGTTGTATGGAAAGGGCAAGAATGGAAAATGCTCTTGCAGAATAGTTATTTCAGCCTCTCAATTTGAAATTAACTTTTGTTTTGGAATGACAAATCATTTTATTCTTACTTATAAAACACTCCCATGACTGAAATAAAATATTTTGAATCATAGTGAATAAAATATTTAATTCCACCTGAAAGTATGTTTTCAACTTATTTGTTCACATTAAAACAAATCCAAAAGCTTATGACTATTTTAAATTTAGGTCGATCTGATCCCCTTGAACTGTCTACGCAGAGAAAAAAAAAAAAAGATATTTCCAAGTCTTGAATTCACTATTTCAAGTGCAAACCTTCATTTTCTCCCCTTGCTGTAAAGCAAATTTTATAATCTTCTGTAGGAGTATTCTTCTAATCTCTCATGGTAGTTGTAACATCAGGAGATGCCTTCATTTCCAAGAACAACTGAGCAGGGGACAAATGCCATTAACCTAGTCTGTGATCTGCAGCCTTGCAAAGAGGGTTTTCACTTGTTCTGTGCTGCTTGCTCAGCCCAGCTCGTTTTGTCCCATGGCTCCCTCTAGCTCATGCCCTTCTGCTCGATAACCGACTCCCTCCTTCACTGGCACTTTAAAAAGTACATTGTGGGTATTTTTGTTTATTCTACAGTATATTGGGTGTATTTTTCTTTATTCTATAGTGTTTCCTTATATATTTATTTACTGACCTATTTTTACTCAGTCTACTCTTTATTCTGGAGGGTTTTTCAGCCCTAAATCGCAAAGCTCTGGATACATGTTAAGTCTTTAAATTGGCCGAGAGCCACAGTTGGCAGAGTCAGAAAGAGTTCAGGAACACGATTTTTAGTCATCCTCCACGATTTAAGGACAAAGCATCTGATCTAGAGTGGTCACAGGAAAGCAGCATAATCACTTTTAAGATAGTTCAAGTACGACGTTGATGCAGATGTTAAAATAAGTCCTGACCACAGTGACCCTTCATGGCCATTTCTGTTTTTCACTTCAGCACAAAGCAAAGAATAAACTCCCATTACCTCATTGAAAAGCCCATAGGGAGCCAAGCCTGATGTTACATCAACTGCAGACGTTTGGTGGTTTATTGTGGTATGGAGACCTATGCGATAGTGCACATTCTTCCTGCAACAACGCCTTTGTCTCATGCTTGGTGCCAAGTCCATCATGGGGTGACTAACAGCAGATTGCCTTGTGGGGGAAAAGCTTTCTGCTGTTTTGTATCTGAGCTATGTCGATTCTGTCAGGAGAGCCAGCCAAAGCGCACCCTTCGGACTTTGCAACGTGGCCCCTTGGGAACACGAGCAGATTTTCTGCTGTATTAGCAACTGCTGTACAATAAAAGAGCCTGGAGTGGGAATCCTGGGGTCAGAATTTGTCACAGGTGCAGTGGGAGCACAGAAGGAGGAACTGTAGGGCTACTGAAAGAAACCCGTGGGACAACAGGAAAAGGAGAGAAGAAAGAAAGGAAAAGTAAGAGAGGAAACAGAGCAGGAAAAAATAATTGTACAGTCAAAAAGCATTCAGTGGGAAATATTTATTTACAAAGGTAGAAGGAGAAGATTGTTCTTAACTTATAATGACTACTTTGGTAATTAGCAAACTGTGAGCTGCTAGCTACTGTAGCACACATGGAGTAGCTTGGGGTGGAAAACATCTTCTGGGCATGCCACGATCCATGGGTCTCATCTCTCCTCTTCCGCAGCCTTTCTACATGCAAACCTTTCAGGAACAGATTTTAAAATGTATTTGGATAACTATAACCTGAGAACTTGGTGTTTAAATACAATTGGTGTTTAAACAAAGATCTGAGCTTTAGAGACAGACATTTAAAGTCTTTCCGGCAGCTGAAGACTCAACAGCACCAAGTTACTGAGTTGCTGTTGAAATCAATGGGAGTCCTTGTCTTTTATCTTTAAAATGAGGAAAATAATAGTTTAATGAACACGGTTGCTAGGGCAGCTAGAGATACCAAGTTCTGCCATTTTGTACAGAAGCAGGCACATTCGATTACGTGTCTGTCCTGCTAATGCTCTCTGCCCTGCTAAGAGCTGGCAGGTTTTCCTTTGCCCTTCAGGGCTGGTGCCCATATTGCTGGGGCAGAGGATGCCAGGTGCCCTCTCCTCCTCCTCCATCAATTCAGAGGGGCCAGATGTGTAGCACGGCAGCAATCAGCCTGTAGTGGCTACCCGAGGATATGTCAGAAAACAGTGGAGTTGTGATGGCCCAGTTTATTCATGTCTATCAGACATGTTGATAAGCAGTATTATAACACCATTCAGAGACTTGAGATTAGCTTTTCTTGTTCCCAGTGCCTGGCTTCACTGGTATTGATGAATAGATTAAAAGTAATCGTACAGACTGACAGTTATTGAAAAGTCTCTGTGAAAGATCTGGTGAGTTGATTAAAGAAGGATCCTAAGGGTATTTCTCAGACATCTCCAAGCATGAAATTTCCTTGCATTCTCACCACATATCAGGGGTAAAATGTCCTGAAGAGATTTCTTGTTACAGCTGTGCTGTGGCCCAGTAGGTTGGTGTCTTCTTGTATTTTGAACAGTGATGCTGCAGCCTTCTGAATCAATGTCACCTAAGAAGCCTCCAAGTGACATTTATGAAAAACAGCGCTTTACAGATTTATGGGAGAAGTTCCCTTCAGATGAAAATGATTAGTGTGAAGTTTAGTTAGAATCTCGGTAGTTTATATAGATAAATCTAGGTCTTTAAGCAGCTTGCCTGCTGCCAGAATGAAAGAAGAAATGTGCATTAAAGCTGCTAACACTCTTTGATAACCCAAATCCATAATTCTTCCTGAGGGAATATTTTCAGTCTGTAAACAGAAAATCTACTGTAAATGCCACACTGATGTTAGCTCAGTATGGCACTGAATCACTGAGTAGAGTACTGCAGAAATTAAATGGCTATTATGTTATGAATTAATTATATATCCTTGGTTGATTTTTTTTATGATTGTGATGGGTAATAATAATTACACAACTGCACACTGTGTTCAGGTATATAATGCGAAGTAATTGTTTTATTTTCCTTGCGTGTCTATGTTTCCAAATCATAATTTTTTTAATGGAAATAGCTGGTGACATCTGTGATGGATGGTGTTTCATGTTTAATAGAAATGAGAGATGAAGAGAAAGAGCAGTGGCGCTAAGAGCTGACTGAGGAAGAAGTGTGGAGCACGTAGAAGCTAGCTGGGGCAATATTCTTAATAGAGGATATGTGGCACAAGGTAAGGCAAAAAGGTTTTGAATATTTTACGTTATCACCGATATCAGAGTATTTAATTAGGTGACGAATAAAAAAAAAAAAAGTAGCTATCTAGATCATCTTTCTGTGAACCAGAAATCAGCAGAGGGAATGGCTGCTGATTGTCAGGATGTTTCATCCCGTATTAATGTACCTGGCTATACATAACAGAAGAATATTAACAAAGGAAAGCTTTGAGCTGAAAAGTTGAATGAAACACCCAAATACATAATGCAGTGAAGAGCAATCACCTTTTCTTGATACAATGACTTTAGCTTGATTTTTTCCTTTAAACTGGTGTAAGAGGACAAATTAGCTCTCGATCCTGCATCTGAATTGACAAGACTGTGGGGTTCATACAGTTTGTCCTGGGATACTGGGAAGACTCACAAAATTGTCTTCCCTCCACTCCCACACTGCTGGGAAGGAATTAAGATTGAAACTCCAGTGATCTAGCACACCCTCTAAACAGGTACTGGCTTCACTGATATTCTCCGCATCTGATGGATTATTTATCTAAGCTGACCTTGCCACCAAAAGATGTCAAGGAGCCATGATGTGCCATCCTGCTCTCTGAGTTAATCTTATGGCCTGTGGGCTAACTAATTGGGAAAATCTAGGAGAGGTAGAGAAAGGCATCTTTCTGGTCAGACTTGCGCATCTTCTGCAGCAGGAGAGAAACCCTTGTGCAGGGGTGCATTAAGTGTACCAAACTACAGAGCCTGGTGGTTTCTCCAGGACCTCTCAGTTCTGGATATATTTTTTCTTTCACCTTTTGGTTCATACCCATGTGTGTTGGTTTTACTCAGTTGGGCTGCCGAGCTCCACCACAACTGCTCTCTCACTCCCCCTCCTCAAATAGAAAGGGGGAGAAAATACAATGGAAAGGGCTCAAGGGTTGAGATAAGGATGGGGAGATCACTTAAAAACTATCATCGCAAGCAAAACAGACTCAGCATAGGGATATTAATGTAATTTATAGCACATTTCTAACAAGCTAGAGCAGTGAGAACCTAGAAAAAAAAAAAAAAGGCCACCTTCCCCCCATCCACCCTCTTCCACCTCCTGCCCCCAAGCAGCGACAGGGAACGGGGAATGGGGGCTGCGATCAGTCCCTGACGCCTCATCTCCACAGCTTCTTTATGGTCAATGTCTGCCCCTGCTCCGATATGGGGTCCCTCCCACGGGATGCCATCCTTCCCGAACTGAGCCTGCAGGGGCTGCCCACAGGCAGCAGCTCTTCAAGAACTGCTCCCACACGGCTCCGTACCACGGGGTCCATCCCCCAGGAGCAAACTGCTCCAGCACGGGTCCCCCACGGGCGGCAGCTCCCCCCAGACCCCTGCTCCTGCGTGGGCTCCTCTCCACGGGCTGCAGCTCCGGCCCGGGGCCTGCTCCTGCGGGGGCTCTCCATGGGCCGCAGCCTCCTCCAGGCCACATCCACCTGCTCCACCGGGGGCTCCTCCACGGGCTGCAGCGTGGAGATCTGCTCCGTGTGGGACCCGTGGGCTGCAGGGGGACAGCCTGCTCCACCAGGGGCCTCTCCACAGGCCGCAGGGGAACTGCTGCTGCGTGCCTGGAGCACCTCCTGCCCTCCTGCTACACTGACCTTGGGGCTGCAGGGATGGTTCTCACTGCTCTCTCCCAGTTGCTGTTGTGCAGCAGGTTTTTCTTCCTTCTTATATCTGTTCTCACAGAGGCACAGAAAACATGGCTTATTGGCTCCGCTTTGGGCAGTGGCAGGTCCCTTTGGAGCTGGCTGAAACTGGCCCTAATCTTCTGGATTCTTCTCACAGAGGCCACCCCTGCAGCACCCCGCTGCCAAAACCTTGCCACATAAACCCAATACACCATCCAATACAGCAAGACCTCACTGTGTCACATACTCTGTTACCTTCCCTTTGGGACTGGCCAAGCTGTTCCTTCACAGAGGGTTCACTGGAGATCCTGGTGAAGTAGTTGGAAATTTGTCCTCATCCTGTTCCATTGCTGGATAGAGCTTCTTGGTCACATTCTTGGAACAGCTGGCATTCTCAGGAGTACTCTGTTTGGTGTATGACCTTCTATGTTTTTGACCCTTTAAAGCTCATGAAACACTGCTCCCCTCCCCTTTTTCATTCATTATTCATTCTTAGAATATTTTTTTCCCAGCTCTCTTTTTCTCTCACCCCTCCGTTCTGAAGAATAATCCATATTTTGTTAGGGACAGGCTGAGGCTTATCTTTAAAAGGAAAAAGTAACAGAAACAATTCTTAAGCAAATGTTTTGCTAAGGTTAAGAGCAGGGCAAAAACATACACCTTCCCATAAATACTTTCCTTACTGGTAAAAAAAAAAAAAAAAAAAAAAATCAGCTCATGAGATTTCCTTTAATTTTGTAGTTAGAAACACCCAGATAGTCTCTATACCTTTAAAATATTTGTCAAGTCTTCCCTTTATTGTATGGAGATTTCTTGCATCCACAATATTACTTAGCAAGGAGTTCCACAGATCTACTTCTACTTGCTGTACGAATAACCAAGTCCTATTTTTTGCTCGGACCCTGGCTCCCATAAGCTGGATTTTTTGAGCCTTACTTCTAGCATGTGAAGAGACGGTGGACAGTAAAATTACACATTTCCCTGTGATGATTCTGTAGACCCTAAATATATCTGCCCTGTAAGCTGTCATTTCTTCACGTTGAACTTTCAGCTAATTCAACTGTTGCTTTTACAGGAGTTTTCCATAGCTTTGATTATCTCTTTTGCCTTCTTCTTACCCTTTCTAGTTCCTTATATTCTTTCTTTGAACATGAATATTTGATTTGTGTTTCCTTAAGTACCATAAAGCACTGGACTGATGTTTTCATGGAACTGTCAATAATAACACCAAAATGTAGCTGCTCATGAAAAGTGATGGTTAGTTCAGAGCCCTTGCATGAAACTAGAATTATTTTCTTCCCCATGTAAATTACATTACATTGTATGCATGTTGAGTTTTATCTGACATTTTATTGTCCAGTTTCCTTAGGTTGTAGGCCTTTCTGCAGCTCGCCTGGCTGTGCTCATCTGTACTATCCTAAATAACTGTGCATTACCAGCAAGCTTTGTAACCTTGCTGTTCACCACCTGTCCAAATTACTTGTGAAAAAGTTAAACAGCAGAGATTCAAGTACAGACCTTTCTATTGATGACTTCCCTTTATCTTAAGAGCTGGACGTTTATTGCTCGCTTCCATCTCCTATGTTTTAGCAAATTATTTATCCATTCTGTAACCTTTCCTTTTATCCCAATGGAAACAAAAATAGAGTGAAGGGATAGCAGAGTTAAGTAAAAAAATATACATCTCTTGAGGAAAAATACATGAGGGAAAAGTAGAAAGAAAGAAGTGCCAGGAAAGAAGAAAGCTCTTTAAACAGCCTGTGAAAGTTGCTGTTTGTCTTCTTCCACTTAAACACATAAAACAAAAAACCTTCCTTTGTCTAAACTGCTTGTATCCAATTCAGTTCAATTGGGAATAAAACGTTACTGTTCTGAGGATGTGGAGAGAAATTGAGTACAACAGAGAACACATTATTTTCTTTGAAGACTGTCTTCATCAGCCCTTACTTGAAAAAATAAAGGAGAAAACCATAGAGAATAAACAAGCAGCCTAGAAAAATCTATATATTAAAGAAACAAGTACTTCTCAAGAGGTTCTTCCAATATTAAAATCTCTTCTCCCAAGAGCCATGAAGAATCTTTCATTTCCAAGACTGACACTGACTCTGAGTGAGCAGCCAATACACAATAAAATGGGAAAAGACACACTTGTCAGCTTCCCAGAAGCTGACATCAAAAACAGTGTTTCTGAATCACAGTCCACAGAGCCTGAAATTCAAGGAGCAATTAAAGAGTTTAAAGATGTAGCAGAAGAACTAGCAGACGAAAAGCAGAATGTTGCACTGCTGAAATAAATACAGGGTGTTTTTTTTGTTTGTTTGTTTTTGTTTGTTTTGTTTTGTTTATTTGTTCATTTTTTTCTCTAGAATTGTAGAAAAGTTCTTCTTGACTTCCGGTCACTGCCATAGAAACAAATTGGAATGAACTTAAGGTCATATTATAGAAAATAGGTATAACTAATTATATTCAAATAGCTTTAGAACAGTGGGACAAAAATAAAAAATAATAAATAAACAAGCAAACAAACTGTCCAGAAAGGATAGATGGGAAGAGGAATGTCTGTAGTACCTATGGGATGAGAAGTTACATACTGCAGCAGAGGTGAAATTATCCCCTCTGACAGACAGTTTGTGTCTATACAGTCAAGACTATAATGATTATATGTCCAGTTTTTCGTAAGTATGTAGGTATAATCATCTTTCCTTTCTTTCCTGAATGAGATGTAATGGTTAGTTGTGGCTGACATTTTTCTCAGCCCCTCCAGCAGGTCTATCAAGGCGATTGGCATTGTGGTTGTTTGGGACCTGTGCCTGCTCTTCGGTTCTTCACGGGATAAGGAGCTGTGACAACTGTTACAGAGATCTCCAACTCACACTGCAAGTCAAAGACAAAGGATGCACAACTAAGCTCAGGAAAATAAATCCATGCTCTTATGACTCATTCAAAATCTGTAGTCTAGTGACTCTCCCATCCAAACCTGGTGTACTTGCACACTGAATACCAGTCCACACTCTGTTAGTAACTGATACACACCAGCTACTTCACATAACCATTTCTGAATTATTGTCATCTGATATGGTCAATGTGGAGACGAGAATAAAGTAAACAACTATTACTCAAAGTTTCCCTAGACTGAAGTTAAAGAAACCCAAGTTGTACAAATTCAATAACAAGTGTACACAGTCTTGGAGTCATGCACATATACATACAGAGTAACTAATTACCAAGCTTGATATCTACATTAATAATTTCTTGCATATGCTGTCCACACTTGTAACATGCCAGAAGTTTTATAGAATGTGTATATAACCAATAATTTATATATTTAATGTGAGTGTACTCCTACTGCTAAAGGGCTGTGATCTTCTGGGCAGAAAAAACAAAGTAGTTTTTGTGTCTGCCTTAAGGACAAGCCAGCAGTATCTCATTAAAACATTCAAATACCACTAGGATAAGCAAGAAAAGAGGGAGATCACCACGGGTTTCTACACATAAAATCATCATTTATACCTGAATCCCAAAACCTGACTCCTGGTAGTATCAAGAATGAGGACAGCAAAGAAAACAAGATTCAGAAGGTGGCAGGGCTTCCTAGGAAGGCATGGCCCCATCCTGATGGACAGGATCCCAGGTAAGGTTTACATTTCAGATCAAGGGTAGCTCAAAAGGTAAGCAAATATTGCTCTGAACACTGAATGCTTACATGTGAAAACAGATCAAAATCTCAGGATTCTAGGTGAAAGATAACGAGTAAATAGTATTTGATATATTTAAATTGTGTTGTTTTCTGCATGTGACCTTTGTATCCAAGCTTACAACTAAAATCCGATCTCAGGTCTACCTAATACAGCTTATATTTGCTTTACTATTGCGCTTGTCTAGTGATGAAAGCAAGAAGATAGAAAAAAAAAATACCCCATCTCCCTGGAGGCAGTGGATGCAAAGAAGTGTATATAAACAGCCTCACTAACTTGTACCGAGAAATATGCTGAGGAAAGAGGTGGAATTGAGTGTTTTCTACAAGGCTGTACTGCCAGGTGCTGACCTGTGGGAAGACAGAAGCTAGTGTTCATTATACAAGGCAGAGATGTTGATGGATACTCCATGGCTCAAGGCTATCTATAATCCCAGGGTAACACAAAACCTGCAAGTCATCTGAAACGAACAAAATTGGTAGTCCCTCTGGTATCATTGACTGCAGAGTATGCAAGGCAGTCATAAGACGTCTCTTAGATGTGCTTCTGGAAAGGAATACTGAGGAAAAATGAAAGAAATTTGTGCCAAGAAAAATAATTTCTTTATATCATAGATACATAATCCAAGGCATGCCATGAAAGAAATTCTCTCTGGCTAGAAGGCAACTAAACATTATTTTCTGTGGTCGAACAGCATTATTGTAGACTAAATAGTGAAGCTGATGTTTGAAGAGTCTGAACTGAAAGAAGCAACAAACTTCCCCTCACCCCCCGCCTCCCGGGGTTTGTTTGCTTTTAAAATCAGTGATAGATTTGATAGAATCTGATGGTATCAAAGAACTGCTTAGCAGTAGGATATCTTTTCCTCTCTAACTACAAAGAGGCATATCTTACAAGAGAATTTGTATATTCTAGGCATGCACATATTAATGAACAAATATGCAGACTCAGAACCTCCAGGTACCTTTTTGCAATTTAATCTTGCTGACTTGGAATGGTTCAAAGAAAGAAAAAGTTTTCTTTCGTAACCATTACTTTGTACTTGCACAGAATAAACAGGTGCAATATTGACATGACAAACTAGAAAGCAGGTGTTTTAATTAAAGCAGCCATAGGAAGGATCATTTGCAACACCTCTACAACCACAACTAAGTGATCTCAGTGTCTTGGTGTTAATGGAGCTCATTTAGGAGGCATCAGAACATTTAGAAAATACTGCAAGTCAATTGTTTTCTATCTCCTAGCTTGTAGGGCTACCGCAGAATATTCACTCCACCTCCAGCATAGCTTGAGTCAACATTAGAAAGTCCCCTGCATTGTAGCTATAGAGTTAATTGGCTTCATTCGCATTCGGTAGTTATTTATTATGCAAAGATGTGGACATTAAGAAGACTTCGCCATGGCAGTTAGTCAGTGTATAAGCTTCACAGAGGCTCCTTACACACTGAAGAAGTTCACCCTTAAGATGCAGGTCCCTGGAGGCATTCCAGCCCCATGTCAGGGATGCAGTCCACAAACCAGCATGATGTTCACAGCAGGTCGTCTGGAAGGCCCCTCAGTGACAGTCTTTGGTTGTCAGGGCTCTCTCTAGACATGGTAGCAATAGGAAGAGAGGACAACCTGGTTGTGAGGACCTCACAGAAGGATTTCAGCTGCTCCTTACAACTCCAAGCATGGCTAAAGGTGGTGTGAGGAGCTGGACTTCTGTCTGCCAGAAAACAGGCAAGCAGGTGAGCTGTTCTGGAAGGACTGGACCAGAGATGGATATAAACTACAACCAAAAAGAAAAATGGTTGTTACTCTAATGCTTTGTTTCAAAGAGTGAGAGACTTTCTCCAACTGCATTTTTTCTCAAGTATTCACTCTTTTTGTTGGTCCCAATCCAAGCTGTAGTAAACAGGCTTCTGTGCCACAAAACCACCACCACTAATAAAACCCCACTGAAAAATCTCAGCATGGACAAGCTTTGAATTATCACAAAGACTGAAATAATAACACATTCTGAACATTGCATTTCTATTAAATAACTAATTCTGACAATACCAGTGAAAGAGAAATGACTATGGAAGAAATCTTGTAAGATTTACTCAAAAGCAGAAAGCTGTCCACCATGAGAATCAAGACAATGAGTTCAGATTCCTGAGTTATTTGCTTTGGGATGCTGTGGTGATTATGCCATGAGCTTTCCTGCTGACACATCCCTTAGGGGCTCTCATCTCAGTGAAAGGTCAGGTCTTGGTGAAGCAGCAGCAGAACTCCAGTTCTTACAATATGCTGTCTTAATATAAATCAGCGTTAAAAATTGATTTTATTTAATGTGTCAGAGTGGTGGTGGCAACAGTCCAGTAACTATTACATGAGGTGGAGATTCACCTGTGGAGTGAGGCAGGACAGGTGGCTAGGGACAGCACCACCACAGCTGTCCCCAGGGAAGCCACTCTTGTAGCAGAGGGAACTTTCTGAGCCAGGCTTTCAGAGCGGGCATATCACTCTTTGGGTGGGAAGGAATGATAGGGAAAGTCATCATTTGCCATCTTAGGGCTCTTTGTGGGTTGCAGGTGTCATTGCCTGGGAGGATATTCTCATTAGCTAACCACCAGGGGTTCAGCCATCCCTGAGCGTTTAGTGGGAGACCAACTGGGAACAGGAACCTCATCATGGTCGTGCCCAGCTCTGCAGTCCTCCTTTGTCAGTTAAACATCCTAGTAAACATGTAGCATGTTGTAGCCATTTAGGATCTGATTTTTTGGTGTGGTTGTCACCTGCCCTTCCCTAGAGTTTCAGCATAGGATTGATTAAATATTCTTCCTACAGAAAAGTGGTGTTTCAACTTAAGTTAAAATGTTTGGAGATGGAACCTTTTTCTTTGAAAAAAAAATCATTATTTTTTGTTGGAAAAGCAGTAACATTCAGCTGTAAGACTTTTTATCCAGGTTATTTGATTTTCTGACAAAAACTCAAAGCTCTCTATGGGGCAAGTTCTCTCCATTTTATAACCAGATCTGATTATTTGATGCCTGCCTTCTCTGGAAATGTAGTATATTCTTTAAACACTTTTGTCCCACAAGTATTTCTGTTGCACTTTAAATTATCTTCCTTTTGACTGCCTTTTACTATAGGAGTTCTCAGTGCTGTGATGCTCATCTCACCGTTCTCATTCCAGGTCTGAGATCCGTATTAGAAACTTCCATAACAAGAACCTTTTATGTAGCTCAAACATTTGTTACCCTCTGAATCCCACTTTTCTGCTTTTTGCAGACCGGTGTTGTTTCATTGTCCCTTTCAGTTGCACACCTCCACAAGGATCTCCCTCCTATTATAGCTGTGCCACCTGGGTTACTTCATCCTCCAAAATCAAATGGTGTAATTTCTCTCATGTTTTTCCTTTATTAGTATTTATTGGTGATCACCAGTATGTGAAGTGACATACAAAATAGAAACAAGCTCATTCAGTTTAAGGTGGTAATCTTATAGACATGTCTATTTATCCTTTCATATTGAGTTTGTATCTTGAATTGAATGGGATTACACAAGTGTATATAGTTGCTTACCTGTATAAGAGTTCCAGCCAAAATAAAGGAAATAATTATTCAGACTATTTGCAACAGAACCACAACATAAAAATCTCCTGAAGACAACTCTTTCTCCTTCTGTGTTTTTTCCTTCATCAGCTGCCACCTTCCCATTGCATTGACTTTTAATTAGGGCGCTCTGCCTGTGTAGGTTAACTTACCAGTTTTGTGGAACTTCTTGCATGAGAACATACATGAGAACACTCTGCTGTGTTTGCAGGAAAGGGGGATACTTCTTCATTAGGTTAGGGCCATCTTTCCTTTTTTTGTCCTCTAATATGTTTGAGACATCTCAGAACACTGCTAAAACATTCATGAAGAGACAAGATCAGGATATTAAGCATACAAGTTACACATATTTTTAGAACAGATTTTCCTAAAATCTGCATCCCGCATATCTGACACTATCAGAAAATGTTTCTTTGTTTAAAAATTGTGTGATAAATGACAATACCCAGCTGGGAAACACCAGGCAATGTATATTGCTAAGACCTTCCAGGGTACAATCAACCACATGCAGAAAAATGAGAGGGAAACAGAGGGTGTTGTATTCATGTGAAAGCAAATGTGTGTGTCTGTTTATCCACCAGCATACCTCTGATTGCACTTCAAATCATCAAATAAATAACATGACCCAAAAGGTAAATTATTAAATAAAATACATCTTCAAGTGCACCATTTTTTTTTCAAATGTACAAAGAATATAGACCAACCACCATCTCACTAGGACAAGAAGAGCTCAAAGCAAGATTTTCCTATCTTTAAGAGGGTAAATGATGACAATCTGTGAGAAAATGTTTTTTTAAAGCATCCTTGACACAGCTGTCCTTGTCACAGTGGTGGTTTTTTCATTGTTTCTCTTTTTGTCCAGAACTTCCCTGCATGTAAAGCAAAACATCTGCTTATGGATGTTTCATCACTGATGACACCTATAACTATTGGCAATTACTCTTTTCCTGTTCATAACTGTTTGGCATTTATTTTAAAGGTGGCAACCTTAGAAAAGACAAAAATGACTGATCTCTTGAGCAGGCTCCAAATGTCACATTGTGAAAGATGTTGTTTTATCATCAGCATATGGCATCTGTCTGGGCTCCTTAAAGAAGCCTCTAGATGGAAAAGAAATGCTCTCTTAGCAGGATCTTTGTGTCTCCAGCTTTTAGGCAGCCTTGACTGAAACACCATTCTGAACATTATTTACCTTCAACTTAATTTGATCCTCAGGAATTTACACATAGTTTAAAGTTTCAGAATAAATTCCTCAACTAACTCCTCATTAAATTTACTTGAAGGGTTCTTTTATGATTAAAACAAGCTGGTTCCCAGAAGACTGTATCTGCATAAATGTACACATTAGTCTTTAAGACTACCCACATCCTGGTACTGTGGTTGCCTGTGCTTTTTAATGAAGAGTGAACTCCGCAGTATATTTGCTGTGCCAGGAATCAAGATATTTTCAGTATGCTGCCAGATAAGGAATTTATCTGAGCCTTTATTAGGGCCTTCTTATTTTGTATTCTGTGTTTCGTTCAAAACTACTTTTTTTTCCTCAAAAAATTATGGTGATAGTTGATAATGAAACAGGGACAGAAGAGTTGCAGGACTGTGCAGTGATGGATGCTATGGCAACTAGAACAGGTCTGAAAAATGCTTTCATGCAGAGTATTTAAGTCAGAAAAATTATAACAAGAGAAAGCTAATTAGCAATTTAAGCAGGCACCTTTGACTCAAGAAGTGAAGGGCTCTGGAATGCTAGCAGCTGATATTGTTACAGCTTATTTGAAAGTGCTTTTAATTTGTTGTGGGTTGTTTCACTGCATTTCAAGGAATACAAATTGAAATTCATGCTAGCTTTTTGCCAGTTTCTTCCAGGGTAAATCCAGGCTCCTACAGCAAAAAGTCTGCCAGGAAAAGAGGCTGTGGCAATGGAAAAAAAATAACCAGCCAGCTATGGCCACACCATCGCTGGTGAGCCAACTAATGAATAGAAGTTGTAGTTCTTTCAGGAAAGAGCCATGGTTAGGGAAGTTGAAGGAATGATGGCTTTGATGTGTTCATCTAACAAATGTAGCCCAAAGATTTTCTAACTTCTTTAGCTTCAAAAAATCCAGTTTAGAGTGGCAGCCTGACTCATTTGCTTTTCATGTTTTCTCCAAGCACAAGTGACCAGGTTAATCTGCAGAAGTACGCCTGAATCCTCCTGATATGACTTGGTCTCCTGTATTTTTCTGAGAAATGATCTGCTTGCTTCTGTGGAGCAGCAAATTCTGTCTCTCCTATGGACACAGACACACATGTACCTTCATGAGTTTGGATTCCTTCAGCTCTTGATTTTTAAGATGTGTGGGGCAGCTATCCTGAGCTGATGCCTAGTTTAGCCTCCTTCCAAATAACACAACTCTTCTTTCTTCCCCTTACAATAATACTCTTGACTGGTAGACTTGGCTTGGCTGAGCTACTGGAGACACCCTCCAAGCATAGCCACCTTGGCATGATGACATAGTTCTCTTTGCAGACCAAGGCACAGCTTGCAAGGGTGGTTACAGGTGATGAAAATGGCCTGAAAGCGAAGGGCTATTCAGAGAAACATATACCTCTACTTCCTGTTGATTTCGTGTGATGAGGGTCTGGGATGCTCTGTGTAATAGGAAACCTCAGAAATGGTTAAAAATGTTGCTGTCAGTCCTGAGCTTTTTCCCTGAAAGTGCCAGGATGCAGGATGCAAAGCCATAGGAATTAGAGGAGGCAGCCAGGGGCCAGTGCTGTCTCTGAGATGGTGAGTCCTGCTGGAAAGTGCCCAGAGGACAAGCCCGATGCAGAGCCATCTGTGTGGCCCTTGATGAGACAACTCACTGAAAAGGGTAGAGCTGACTTCTGGAGGAACGCTATCCTCTAGCTTAAGTAGACTGAGTCTGCAGTGGAAGAGGAGGAATCGATTCCAGGACTTGGAATGTCTTTGTACCTTTGCTGTAAGGCTCTAAGACCTCTTTTATTACCCCCAGATTACAGTGAATTGGTTCTCAGTGGTCCTGCAGATTTTTAATAATCACATCCCATAACATGCGGCAGCACAACACAGATCAGGTGAGTCTTACACAGAGGGTTTGCTGTGCTGGCTGAAATATTTGCTGGTTCATGTCAAAGTCACAAGGAACTGTTCTATAGTCAGTATCTCAACAACAACAAATTACAAGAGTGTTTCTGCAGAGTCCTTGTAACTGCATCAAATTTGGCCTAATATAAAAGACTATGGAACAGAGACAGGATTCTATATAGATCACAAGCCCCTCTAAATTAGATGTTGACCTTTTGCTTCCAGAACTTCAGAGACTATTTTCTTTAAAGTTGCCTCAGCGGCTACTCTTTCTAAAGAAAATAAATGTTGTTTTAGTTCAGCTCCTGGGGGCTGCACACTGCTGAGGTGGTAACAGCTAGCTCAGGTGACACTGAGTGAAGGTGAAGAACTAAAATGCCGTCTTTGGTAAGAAAATGTAGGTGATAGATGAAAACACACTTCTCGGTCGTGTCCTGTACTGAAAGTACATAAGAGTTCAGTAAATTGATCCTGGTTTATTAAGAAAGCAATATTATTTTTAGAGGCAAAAGTCTGAAAAACAGCCTCTCAGTCTGGTTCTGCAGTGACTCAGAGGCACGGAACAGAGACCAGCTGGAGACCCTTTGCTGTTTTACCACCGCAGCTGCACAGTCCCACGCTGGTTGAGAGTCATGGTGCACTCAGACACTGTCCTGAAGGTTTGACTTCTTTTGCAGTTCAGCTGGAGCAGTTCAGGCAGTTCATGAGAACAGGAGTGTACACATGGACTGACAGGTCACCAACAACTATAAGGTTCCAGCCAGGGAAAACAAGGGCCTAAATGCATCCAGAAGCGCACACAGGAGGCCAGACCCAGGAGGAGGGACATCAACAGTAATGACAGGGCCAGCATTAGGCAAGGCAGCTTGCGGAGTGGACGGGGCCCCTCCAGATGCAGAAAGATGCTCCCCACTTTTTCATCCTTTTCCTCACACTCTGAGGTTAGTGGTGACCAGGAGATGCTAACCTGGAGAAGCTGTTAGCTGATTACCATGCTCCACCTTTCAGGGGGACTGAAAAGATCAGCGAGGCCAGAAAAAAACACAGCGGTGCACCTTTTTAGCCAGGTGCAATTCCCTTTAGCTAGGTGCAGACCAGTTCTTTCCCCATAAAAAAAATGTATTGACATGTAAGACAACATGTTGTCTCTCACAAGCCATGGTGACTCAAGTCCCCCACACCCTATGGTTCACATGTCTTGATTGCTGGTCTCTGTTATTGAATCCATCTGTCACACCATAACATTGAACAGGAAAGGGTGGCAAATGGCCAAGGAACTTTTCCAGAGCTGTAACACAAGATATTCAGCAGTTCCAGTAAGAACCTCCTAACCCTCATCTAATTGACGTATGAAACCAATGAAAAAAATGTAGGACTCAAACCAAAATATGAAACCACAATTTGTTTGATTTTGTTTTTATCAATTCACCGTACTGATTCCCTCTTCATTTTTATTTTTATTTTTTCTACATGGAGAGGCAGAGGTTTTACAAGTGTGTGCCCAAGACACCTCCTGGGTCTAGGCAAAATATTTGCCTCCAATCTTGCTGAAACTGAACCTGAAGTTTGCTTTGGGGTGTTTTCCTGAATGTCAGCCTACGGACATGAAAATCTGGCCAACAGTTCTGTTGGTTGTAGTTCTGTGCTCTCAGGTTTATGTCTACCCTTTTCCATGGAGTATGATGCCATGTGTCAATGGCAGTGAGCTAGCTTGGAGCCAGGGGCACAATCATTGTTAACAAACCAGCACCATTGTGGTGCCACACTGATGTGTCTCCCTTGCTTTCAACACCCAAATAAGTATCTCTTCATGGCTTTGTGCTGTGCTATGTAGATTCAATAGCTTGCTCAATGCCTTTTGGCATTCCTATATTCCTATTATCCTATTCCTATTATTATTCCTATATCATTCCTATTTTCCAGCAACTGCTCCTCATTTTCTCTCTGTCTCAAAATATGAAGTGGAGGGAAGAAATGCAAAGGTCTGTTGAAAAACTACTGTTTATTTAAGGTACCTCCATCCATTGAGGGAGAGCAGATTTGGCACAATGAGCTTCCATAGACTGTCGCAATTCCATGCTTGCAAGAAATTCTCCTGGGTGTGATCTATTTGCTGCTAGTGTTTAACTACTCTTAGGTTGCTGGTGTGTAGTTGCTGTTGACATTTTTTTTATTTCCAAGATAATTTAAAGCTAAAATTCCGGCTATGTAGATGGAAGAGGTTACACATTCCTTACTCGGGTCAGGTTTCTAGTGACAACTGTGGGAGATCTGCATGTGCACTGGCTGTTGGGTTGGACCCACTACTACTGGCTTACAACAGAGTCTGTTCTGCAGTGTTTACTGGCTGCTACCTGCTGCTCAGCAGCCAACTGAAAACGTGGAGAACACAAGGCCAAGCTCCATTCCTGGTGGAACCCCAGTAGATTTACGTAAAATGAAGTTGGCTCAAACGATGTTGTAAAATCCGTGAAATGAAAGGCTGCTGTTTTTGCAGAAATAACTTCAGCAATGATGATACTTTGTTAGTTAACAGCTGCTACTGCCATCCCAAAAACCATGAGCACTGTGATTTCTTCAGACTGTGTGTTATTGAGGGCTCTTAACTTCTTTTGAAAAAGCTTTATTGATCAAATCAGTCTACTTAATGCACAATAGTTAGCAGCTTTGTATTTGGTTTCCACATCTTAATACATTTAAATTACGTCTATCATTTGATTAAGATACTGAAGTATTCTCTGGAAGGGACAGATAATAACTTTGGTGAAAAAAAAAAAGAAAAAAAGAGTCCTGTTATTAAATTTTAATATCAGTCAATCTCTGGGATTAAAATACTGTTGATATCAATATAATACTACAGTAGTCCTCTAGCTTGTCAGCTCTCTGTGCTCCTGTGCCTCAAGATCTGTCTGTGTATGTCTTTTTTGTCATTAATATGTCAAAAATGCCTTTATTTCTAGGCTTAATAAAGTTGCTTTTGGAAAAATCTTTCTCAGAGGAGTAGTTAATTTGATCCTTTATCTTAAGCCAATGTTTTTCATTTAGTTTTCTAAGCAAGTAAAAGGTCAATTAACACATATATAATAATGGAACAGTGTCCACATGTCCACATGTTTCTTCCTTGAAATCTCTAAGGTATCATTGAATGTGATTACGTAGAAACATTGCTAATATCATTTGCAGCTCTCCATTATCTTATTTGAAATGTGCCTTAAAACACATCTCTAACTCCCATGTTCAGCAAATAATATTCTATTTTAACACTAAAGTATAACAAAATGATTATCACACAAGTACAGTCATAATTAAGTTCTAGCTACAAACTGGTCTATGCACAGATGTCCTTCTCATTTTACCAGTCAATATAAAAATGGAATATTATTCCAGTTTTATTTTCAATCAGAATGCCATTACCAAATACTTTAAGAAATAGCGTTTGCTAATTAAAAACAAATACTACCCTTGAATGCTGAAAGTAGTTCTGATTTTCTCTCTTTTTCTCCCCCAGAGCTTAGTATTAAAAATTAAATATTCTGTAAAAAGAGCATATATATATTCCTTTAGTGATGTCCACACCTACTCACCTATTACAAAGAGCTGTTTTCAGGTGTCTTTACTACTTACATTTACGACTTACATTGCAGTTGATTTAAATCTTAATTGCCAAAGTTTGGAAGAAAAACAGCCTACCTACCAAGGGGGGGAAAAAAATATCTTGTGCTTATCTTTTCTTATACATTCTTTGAAGAACTTTTTTTCTATCTGTCAGGGAAAGATTGCCTACCTTTGGTCTAACCCGTTCTTTATATTTATACTCATAGGTGATGCACAGCTCTAGTGCCAATAAACTCGAGCCAATAGCAGGTAATCACTGATTGCTTCACTTTCTGGTACAGGACTGACTTCACTGGTGGTATTACTAAACACAGTCTCTCCAAAGTCTTTCCAGTTTTATTTTTGTGCTGTTCCTTCTTTGTTATATTAAATTTCTGACATCACTGCATTTTCTATCCAGGACAATTGTCTTGCTGAAAACAGAGCTCTGGAATTAGCATTTGTGTTGTGCGTGGCTAACTGAAAGGCTTCAACTCTTACAGGAATAGTTTATGTATACAACAAGCAAATGTTGTAAATGAGAAACTGGAACCAAATCAATACTGTAAAAGGAATTTGAAAAGTTTCATCAAGTTGTCTGTCAGCAGTCTCATTCTCTTTAATTCCTTTATTAAAACCAGCATTTAGTAGTTTATTATATGAGATCATTTAGGTTGAAACACTACCCCCATTCATCCTGTGGCCAGATAGTGTCCAGGAGTAGCAGAAATTTTACAATTCCACTTTAGATAGCGAGGAGCTAAAAAACAGCAAGGTAGCATAGAGAAATCCATGGCTTCCTTTTGAATCCTATACCCGTGTCACATGAAGGCATTTTCTATAAGCATGTGCTCTGACTATGCTGTAAATCAGTACACAGCTCTTTACTCTTTCTTCTTGAAATAAGATGGATTTCATCCTTAGATGATGATTAGTACTTTATTTATTCATTCCCTGCCATCTGGGAATATAAATCCTTTCACACTGGCATTTGAGTAGCTTTTCAGTGCTTTACATCCTTGAGCACTTAAGAACTAATCACATCCTCAATACGGTTTTGTGCTCTGGATTATCTATGGCAGCAGAAGAGGAACAGCTTCTCTCCTGGCAGGCGGGAACACCCTGTTGGTCAGCTTTTATTTCCTGGTAGGAAGGTGAAGCAGAAATTTCTTGCAGTTTTGGCCTTTATTAGTTCTGCTATTCCTGATACCCTGAAGAAACTACTCTCTGGGTTTGAACTGAAAGAAAGCTTCCCCCACTCCAGGGCACATCCCAAGACTGGCCAGACTGTCAAACACAGGTTGGGTTTCTAATGCTGCCACCTCTCCCAGTAGAAACTGTAATATTGCTTCAGCTGCTTTCTGGGTGGTGGCATTGTCTGTTTGTCGAGAATACCGATGGACAAGCATCAAATGCCCAAGAAAAAAAAGTACTGAGTTTTAAAAATGTTGTATACTGTCTGGGGACAACTTCCCTAGGAGGCTCTGGGCAGCCACAGAAATGAAGAGAACATGTAGAGATGGGCCCGAGGACATTCTGGATGTCGTTGGTGACAAATCAGATATTGTTATGCTCATTTTACGCCAAATCTTTGCTGGCTTCTGGAGGGAGGGGAGATAGGCCATGTTGGCACTCACAACTGCCAGGAGCTGGGGCCAGCTTGGGTCAGGAGGTGGTGGAAAAAGGGAAAGTGATGCCCTTGAGCTGGGGACATGAACCAGAAACAAGAAATTAGAAAGTTCAGAAGGCTAGTGAGTTACCCCATATAGCCCAACAGAGTGAGGAGCAAGAGAAGAAAAAAGGAATAAATGAATAAAAAAAAAAGATAAGACTAGCAATTTCAGGTAAAAAAGAGACTGTTCAAGAGTGGCCTCATGAAGCCAATTTGAACAGGGGAATGTGATCTTCAAAGGCCAAAGAAGCGGCATGGTAGTGTGGGAAGGTGCAGGGCTGCTCTAATAGACATTAACTCCCATTTTATCTGAAATTATTTTTTCCCAGGAACAAGAACAGGCAGCTCACAGTCATCCTCTCCCCCACCCTCAGCTGGGCTGAGCACAGCCTTAGCACAGCTGACAATATAGCCCTTAATCTTGTTTCTCCGGACAAATGGATGAAAGCCATGTATCATCCTTCCCTTGTTGACTTTTACTTCTGGCACCATTTGTTTCCATTTCATTTTAAGGTCAGTATGAATTGTCTTGGGCAAAAATGACTTAATAATGAAATTAATAAAATGAAAGAATGTTAAAGTAATACTATAAACACATACTTTGGCAAACAGTTCAGCAAGAGAGGCCTTAGATCTGATTAATCTATTATTGTGTTTTGTAAATATACCTAAGCCATTCCTCAGCATAAAATTTAAGATAGCACAGTCCCTTCTAGGCTGCGGATTCATAACTTTTATAAAACTCATCAAGGTTTGCTGCATGAAACTCTCCAGTCTAGAGGCTGTGATATAACTGATTGCTTTAATATAATTTTCTAGCAAAATGTTCCATGAAACACTGTGTCTTGAGATACCATCTGAAAGTTGTTTGGGAGAAGTGTGGGAGGACCAGGATTCAAGACTGTATGGCAACTGACAAAATAGGGTCCTAAAGTTGTAATAAAAATGATTCCTTGGAATAGGAAGTTCTGTTTGCTCTTTGAAGCTGAGAGTAAGAGAAGCAAAAATTATATTTGATATTTAACCAAACAGAACAGGTGGGGCTCTTTACACTCCAGTCAGAGAAAGCAATTATGTGAATCATCCTGCAAGATAGCAGGTTAAGGCAACAGAAAAGAAATATAGTCCATGGAAAGAAGAAAATAACATTGCCATAAAACATGACTTCTTACACATAGGTTTACTAGAGAAGAGACGTGGCAAAACACATCGTAGGCCATGAAGCTACTAGCAACTAGTCACACAGGGTCATATGGAGGAAATGAAGGCAACAGAAGGCTGGGGACACATCACTTGAAGAAAAAAACGACAACAACATGGCAACACCTCAGTCAAGGATAACTAAAAATCTGGATCTGGAAGGGATTCATGAATGAACAAAATATGAAATTATTTTTCAGAGCTTTGCAGATTGAGCATAATCTTATGCCTATACTGAAATGTGCAGAAAGTGCTGCTGTTTTGCACAGATGTCTACCTGAGGAGCAAAGCCCTCGTCAGGCCTTCCATCGTGACAGAGGAACAGAAGAGATCCGATGATTTTCTACTAACGCCATGACACAACTTTTTCTTCCACAGAAAAAAACATTAAGTTCACTCTGTCAATTAACTTCTACCCTTCTCATAATAAACAGTGAAAGACTAATTTAACTAAGCACAGCAGTAAATCAAAGATGTGTGTATACAGAGTAAAATTGCTTCTTTTCTTTTTTCAGTTATAAGACGACCATCTGACTCCAATGATAATCAGCCACTCCACATGATCCCCATTAGCTCAGTCCATGGAACACCTGAACAAAAGCCAAAGGAACTTGGATGTGTTCCTCATTCTGCCTTTTCTTTATTTTATTATTTTTTTCGTCTAAACATCTGTTTTCCCATGTTGACACATGAGCTCATAACTTGCAGAACAAAGACAACCCGGGCCTTCATGTAACAGCATGTTTGTGCAGGTAGCATTGGGCTTTCTGATGCTTTCTAGATACCGGTCCTGCCCTTTAGCCTGCTGCCCAAATTCACCGGCACTTTGTAAGGAATGAGCAAGAGCCACTGAATACTTCTTGCATGGGGTATCATTTTCAAAACATAACCAGAAGTTACAGCATTGTTTAATGAGGGGTATTGGTTAAATATAGCATTATAAGGAAAACATGACCGTGATTACTTCACGAATAGCAATGCTGTGACCACTCTCACAGATCACTTCTATTTAACTGCACAGCACCATAGCATTTTCAAAACAAATGGAACACACATGCCCTAATCTGAAGCTCTTACATTTTAGGGTCACAGTCCTGTAAAAACGTGCACTTTTCCAAGACCTCCTGCAACACTCAATGCTGAGTATGTGTGGGTACCATCTCAAAGGATCAGGGCCTCAGCCTCCAGTCTTTCAGTCATGTGTTCTCCACGTGGAGAGCTATGAAAAGTGTAAGTAAGTGCTTGCAGATCGAATAAGTGAATTTAGAAACGAGATGAAAGATAAAAAGCTAGGGATTACAAAATGGAAATACAAAGTGGAGTTGCTTTGGAGCGTGATGAGTTTTGTGCTTATCCTGCTGGTGTTGGCTTCTCGTTGTTTACATTATGAACTCTGTGTACCAGAACACAGTTCCACCCCCGTACATGTATCCTAAATGAAGGTGGATTCAATGTTAGGCATTGAAACATTTTAAAAGTTTTAGCAGTTTACAGTATTAAAGGTCTTCTTGCACTAAAGCGATGAGTATGATTTTTTAAAAGAAAGTTTGGATAAAGGCAAATACTTTCATTTCATTGCTTTGTTCTTGGTTGCATAAGGAGAAGATGGAGAACTGGAATCAGGAAAGTGAAGGGGACACAGGATGATGACAAAGGACACAGGGATTGTTGCAGGAGGATCTTGGAAATGAATGAAAGAATGAGTGCCATCAGTAGGTTAGGAAGGCAGAGCAGCAGTGGTATGGTTGTATGGATGGTGGTCTTTTAGGCAACTTAGTTAACTGTGTCAGGGCACCAGCACCAGCTCCAGAGAGCTGGGACGTTGAAAGCTCCTCCAGATGCTGGTGGCACAGAAGTGGAGATGACCCTGGTACTCTGAGTGGCTCTGTATCCATTGGAAGAAGTCCAAGCTGAGGACCAGCAAATGTGTTTTCAGTGGACTTTGGGTTCATTCTGTTTTCTTTGTGTTGTGGTTCTTCAGGCACAATTTTATTTCTCTCTCTTCAGCTCACTTCAGGGAGCCTGGACTTGCCACTGTGGATTTCTGGAAATGCCTGTTTCCATCGTGTTTATTGTTCAAAGGTTAAAGATGTAGCCACAATTACTACTGTTTCAGCCACAAAAGATAGCCTTAACTTCGAGTATTAGCCACCACCACCCATCAGCTACAGGAATGATCTCACATGTCTTTCCCTTCTAGGAAGAGTGTTCAGATGCCAGTTTTATCTGACTCTGGCCCTGTGACAAGCACAAATAACAAGAGTTGTGGATTCTTAGATCCATGTACAGCAGGGGCAAAGGAATGCAGTTTGTGTCTATTTGCGTCAAGATGTGTTGCATCAGAGGTAAAAGCTGTGTGCTGTCTGTACAGTACAGACTGGATGAGAGTTCCTGCTGTCCAGTTTGAGGGGAAGGCTGGGGAGGGCAGGCAGTTAAAATCAGGACAAACAGGGTCCCTATAGGTTGCTTTAGCTTCTGCACAGGCTCAATGTCTGTGCAGCACATCTGGCCAGCTACTGCTGAAGAGAGCAAGAAAAACTTCTCAACTCCCCCAAATTTCTGGACCTGCTTTTTTTCATACCTTCTCTTCCACTGACTCCCTCAGTGACCCCATAATGAACCAGGCCAGGGAGCTAAACCAGCACCCAGCTATTTGTATTTCTGCTAAGCTGGGATCCAGCTGATCCAGCTCCCTGTGACAGATCAAGGGATCTCCCACTGCAGTGATGGTGAGCCTCTGCACATGCTGGGGAGACCCTGGGCCACCAAGCTATGAAAAAACCTAAAGTGCTTTGGGATTTACACTAGTTTTCCAACCTCTCACTCTGCAGAGACTGGTTTTTTTAAGCACATCTCAAGGGCAGGTGACTGAGGGCAGCTCATTCCCACCAGCAGCTTCTCCTGCACAGGAAGCCCTGGAGGGTCCTCAGTCCACCCCAGAAATCCCCATCAGCATGCTACAGAGTCACAGATTTTGGTCACGTGCAAATGCCAAGCACTTCTGCAGATTTTTTAGGAAGTAAGCATCTCAGTCCTCAACAGGGACATGGATATGGAAGTAGGAAGAGGCTGTAGCTTTCTCCCAGGTAATCTGGCAGGGTCAGGAAGGATTTCCCAGCAGCAGTGTCAGAAGTACTGCTTTTCTGCTGTGACAGGAATGCGGAGCCTTGATAGGTCAAGTGAAGATGAAAGCCACCTCTATGAAGGCTCAGAACCTTCTGACTGACCTTTGGGCTCACTACACAAGCATTTTCACACAATGATAAATTGTCATATCATCAGCTAAGTAGTGCTGCTGTTGTGCTTCTGATTCAGGGCTCTTCTGAAGGACTTCTCTCATCACTGTGCAGGGTGCTGGGGTGACTCTTCATTATAAGGTCTTTCAGAGAGAAAGTGTGATGGCAGCAACTGGCCCACGCACCAGGGGTAAATGTTGTGGGCCCAGAAACTCAAGAGGTCTTGAGTCATGTATACCCAGCTATAGAAACCTATCAATCTGCTAGTAGCAGGCCCTGCAGAAACACAGGGCTGGATGCTGCCCCAGACCTAAGAGACTTGCAATCTAATCTGGGAGAAGACCAAACGGAAAAGGAGAAGGAAAAACATTAAATAATAAGAGCAAATATTTATATAGCTGCTTGCACAACATAGTAACTACAAGCAGCTAAAGTCTTAGAGATTCAAACAAGATTAAACATTAAGAAGAAACGCTTTACAACTGCAGGGAGAATCTGGGAAAGGTTGCTTGGAGAGATTGCTTGGACAGAAAGATTGTTTCATGCAATTCCATGATTCTGCTGATTTGTATCATGCTCAGCTGTCCCATAGGTTTCATATCTGAGATCTTCCTTCAAAGAGAACAGTCGTTCTCAGAAATCCAGTTAGAAAAAGATATCCCAGCCCTAAGGTGCAGGTGGTAAACAGGCAGCCACGACAGACTGGATTTTTAAGGAAGAGTAATGTTACAATCACAAGACACTCAGAATTATGAAATGTCTTCATGGAAAATTTGCATGCAATGAAATTCAACAAGAACAAGTTTTACAAATCTGCTTTCATGCTCTGCATTTACATTTAGGGCAGATTTAAGCATGTATTTCAATTATAGCAGTTGCAGTACAAATTCATTCACACAGCTTGGTTCCAACTGCTTTATTCTGATTTGTAAAAACAACATCGTAAAGAATGAGAAATATCTTTCTAGGTCTTTTAAATAGCTTTCTGTATTGTAAACTGAGTGCCTCACAGTTATCCTCACAGTTCTATTAATTAAGAAAATGCTGTTACCCTCAGTACCGTGAGAAACCAAGGTGATGATACAGAAGACACAGACCTTTAAAGTTTTCAGGTACCCATGGGAAGGTCCCATGGGAGCTTCCAATGAAAGGGAATGTGGGTGTTTGATGATCAAAGTGCTTTGCAGCATGGCCGAGAAAATCAAGCCTGCCTCTTTGCAAACTCAGGGACTCTAACAAGAGTGGCGTCTTTCCTGCACACAGCATTGTTCATACTATGTGCTTGGTCATAAGAGGGTTCAGACTTCCCTTTCCCCACCCTTTCTTGCTCTTGTGTACATCTACCTGAGAAATATTGTACATAAAGCGCCAGCAATGCAGGGATAGAGGAACCTTGTGCTTAGGAGATCCTATGCCTAAATAAAGAGTCCAGGACACAGCCAAATTCCAGATCACTTTTATAAATCAGATAGTGTAAGCAAATTTATGTAAAATAATGCTGATTGTAATCCCACAGAGTGGAACTGCCACAGCAGTGCTAAATCATATTTAAACCTCAATAGTTTCTCTTTCTTACTGCTGTTTTTCTGCCATATTCTTTCATGCCATGGTCTGTATAAATGAATAGAGGTGAAATGATACATGTGCTACATACAGCTTTATTTATGTCATACCAGGCTTATGCATTTTGATTCTAGAATAAAGAAAAATTACGTCTCCTAAGGTCGAGATTCTAAGGAGAGGATTGTTATTTCACTTGGTGCATGAAAACATTTATGTTTCAGACTGCCAATACCTACAGCAATGAAGAGGGAAAAAGGTAAGATAAGGAGTGTTTAGTCAGGCTTTATCTTCTTCCCACTTTTGTCTTTCTCTCCTTCCAGATACATGAAAGGGAAGGAGCACACAACAATTAGCTCTTAACAAACCAGACTAAAACCCAAAAAAGTCTCCCGATTCTTATCAGAGCAGTGACACAGCAACACAGAGTGTTGAGAAGAATGTATGAAAATATTTTGCAAATAAGTACACTTGCTCCTGAGACACCTGCTTATGACCAATTGTCATTTGCTTCCAATTCTTGACAGAAATTTTATTATACAAGAAATTTTATCATACAAGAAATTTTATCATATAAGAAATTTTATCATTCAAGAAGACCAACGCTGCATTCACTGCCACTTGAGTCACACATCTGACTGCAGAGATAATTTAGAAATACTGTTTGTCTTCTTATCCATCTTTGAAGTCTAGCAGTCCAATGTTACATTCTGATGTAAGTGCTACTAAATACTTCATGCCATATTTCACATTGGCCTGGAAGCTAGCCTTTGCGAAGTGTTAAATTTTCTCCTGGATATACTTATCCCTTCTAGTTACAAAGCAGGAGACAACAGGACTTGCTAAGGGACAATTTCAACACCTAGCCCTTGGCATACACCTTGTAGGAAATACCTTTAAATCAGAAAGTCTTAGATTAAATTGCCTTCAACGTGAATAGCTGGTGTGTCACCACGGGTTATACTCGATAACCAATGGAAAAAATGGTCATATATTTGCTTTATGACACCTTCTGCTGTATGGAATGGCTTCAAAATTAAGTGTGGGTAAAACTTCTATCCACATAGTAGTAACATCAATAGTAGTAATAGTAATAATATCAATAAAACATTATCTGTTATTATCTAGTTTTGCCAAGAGACTTGCTATCAGAATTAAGAACTTCCAGATCTGTTTATTTCCAGTTGTTCATTGAGCAATTGAATATATAGTCACAGACCATGTCAAACAGCAATGCAACATTTTTGATTAGGTGTGAAGATACTGCCTAGGAATCATCCCTGCCCTGTCAGGAGCTGGTCATTCTCTGAGGAGTGTTTCTTGGAAGAGAAGATCAGAAACAGTAATGAAGAAATTTTAAAATGAAATACTGTAAAGAAATGACCTCCTCAAGCACCATGCAATCAAGACAACCCAGCCAGCAAAGAAAAAAAAATCCAACTCCCTATCAATAAAGTTGCAAAACTTATATAGTTTCCTTAGCATACCTTCTTTAGGGTATCAAGCAAGAACAATTTTAGTCTTCTCAGCTGAACAGCTCTTGAGTGAAAGCCTAGATGCTGCAGCATCTCCCACATGGGAGCTTAGCAGCTTTGAGTTAGAAAGTGCCAAGAAAAAATTAGTCTGAAAGGCTAATTTGATATAATTCCTATTGAAGATGGTCTTTGATACCACTGCTCAGATATGGAAAATAATTCGGAGTCTGCAAGAGAAGCCACAGACTTTTGACTGCAGATACCTATCTATCTCCTGCTATTTCTTTTGCTTTTTCTTTCCCTGGTTGGAACATTTTTTTCTCCTTAAGAAATGGACAAGTAATAATAGAATGAAGCACACGGCACTGAAATTAGAGCTCTCTATAAGCTTCTTATGTCATGAGGTGAACTTTACTATAACTCCTCTGACTATCTGGACTTACAAAAAGGAGAGAGGGAACTAATGAGTACAGTAGGAAGAATGGCAGTAAAAATAGACTCGATTTCAACATTTACTGTGAAGCACATCAGGGTTTGAAATTTGCTATATTTTGGCCAGACTCGTATGAGGTGCTTCTGTTAAAAAATGCCCAGCTGAATTCTGGTCTGAAAGAATTCAGACACTGATTTGCATTATAGGTAGCAATTCACGTGATTCAGTAACAGGAAATGTTAGTATTCAGATGTCATAAACACATGCCAAGTGAGAAAAGTTGGTTTTGAACAGCTAAATCACTTATTGTTGTTTCAGTTAAATATTTTTTTTTTCCAAAGAGGCTTTAGGAAAGTAATCATAAAGAAAGAAAAGTATACATCTAGGAATTGACCTAACACATAAGAAATATGGTACCCTTTAATCAAGCTACTTAATATATTTTTGAAACACATGTATCTTGAGGATGTGTTATTCAGGTTTTAGCTCCTGCTTTTATCGATGTTCCAGGTCCCATAGCTGACATCCTGAACTGGATGTCAGGGTTACATTGGATAAGCAATATCTGCCACCTGCTGGAAGGATGTTTTCTAGCACTGACGAGGCTGGCACGGTTTGGTCAGGTGGCCAAACGTAGGAAAACTGAACGAATAGGATTCTGGAAGAATCTGAGAAATTGAAACTTAATCTGTGGCACAACAGAGACCTTTAGATGTTATTTACCAGAGGGTAAATGAGCCACAGAAGAGAAACGATTTACAGTGCAATCCATGGAAGAGGACTGGAGACTCGGTCTAAGCCCTGGCCCATTGCTCTGTGCAGGATCCCACACTGCACTCATTTTAGCTCATAAACCCCACTAAAAACACGTTTGTATTCATAGCATTTTGACAGAACAATCCTCCTCTATCCATTCCGCAAGTATTTGCCAGAAATAGTGTTAACAGCATACACCAATACTGCACATTCAAAGAGAAAAGGGCTTCAGTCTTCTCTCCCTTTTTTACATAAGAAATAAGGCATTTAATTTAACCTTGGTGATAAAACTTTTAAAAAAGGGAATCAAGTCCAACGTTCCTGTCACATTATTAATAATACAGATGGCTGCTGTTACACACATCTATATTGCACATAGATAGACTTTTGCATTAAATTTCTCGGGGATTTTGACAGAACAGCATTGTTTGGCTGTGCTTCGTAGTGCATTTGAAACTGTTCCAGTTAGACCTCGAATTCATATTTCCATGATGTGAATGGATGGAGAGAAAGGGTATAACCACCTCCGAGCTAAAAGAGATAGCACATTGCCTTTGCTGCTCTTCGGTGAGCAGTGGTGTACTACCTGGCTAATACACGAGTGGGTTGCAGTTGAACTGGTGGCACTGACTGCTAGGACAATTACCCAAAATTTCCCAACCCACAGGCTTGTTATCAGTTGCATACACTTTTGCTACGCACTAATTGTTCAGTCTGGAATTTTCCATGCTGGATGTTTGCCTCGGGACAATCTTCTGGAAAACTTCAGTGAAAAGCTTTCAGCTGTTTCTGAAAACACAACTGAGGAAAAAAAAATACATTGTTTTGACCACGTTAAAAAATTCTGGCAGGCTTTTCTCTGAATAGCTGCAGTGCAGTCATCCTTTGGTACAGGGACTTCCTGTTTGCAAGCTGGGTGGCCTATTTATTGGAGATTAACTTCCTGCTATCCTCATGAAATTTTAACAAAATATGGCCACATTATAAAACTTGGAGCCTGTGCATAGCAGATGTTTTCAGTAGAGACCCCAGTTTTGAATTAAACTCTCCAAGACCCCATCCACCCCAGCAGGCTCCAGTCTTCAGCTGCCCTCCGGACTTTCTCCATGTTACTGTTTCTGAGCTGTTGTTGCTGGATGAAGTCTGGGCATGCGATCTGAAAGCAAGGCTGTACCCCTGTAGTCCCTCAGTCGGTCTTGTAGTCTCTCAGCAGTCAGCATTGGGTCTTGGTGGTGATGGGAGAGAGAAAGCGGAGCTGCTCAGGCCGTGGTATGGGTGGCAAGGCATGGCATGGCATGGCAGCTGCAGCGTGAGAAAGGAAAGCTGGAAAAGCTGCCAAGGTGCAATATTCATGGAAGATAAAAGGCTGAAGTGGGCAGATTAAGATCTAGTTTGAGAGAGGATTCAGATAAGGGTCTGGAGGAGTCTGAGACTGAACAACATGTTGTCAGGAAGGGGGTATGAAAAAGAGATGGTTTTAATTAATGGTCAGATATGGTGGAAATAGTGAGAAATGTCTAGGAGAAGATGCGCGGACTAGAAGCTGAGATTGCATGAAGAATCTAAAGGAAGAGATTGGAAATCATTGTGAATGGGGAAGCTGAGGAAGAAAGACTAGATGGGGAGCTAGGAGAGAAGAAATAGAGATTAGCGCTGGCTTGAGAAATCTGTCAGACTGAATTTTCCCAGCCATCATTTATTTCAAGATTCCTTGAGCAATACGGAATGCACATCTCAGTGGACTATGTATGAGGCGTGGGCAGAAGGCTAGGTATCTTCACATTACTTGAACACATATTATCTTTTCTTCCCATTTCATTCACCGATCTGCTCTTGTGATGCATTTACTTCTAGTGTAGTAAAGGAAACTTTGTTGTTTGCTGGTCAAGATGTGCTGTGAAGTGGTGGCTGTGGTATTTTTCTTTTCTTTTCTTTTCTTTTCTTTTCTTTTCTTTTCTTTTCTTTTCTTTTCTTTTCTTTTCTTTTCTTTTCTTTTCTTTTCTTTTCTTTTCTTTTCTTTTCTTTTCTTTTCTTTTCTTTTCTTTTCTTTTCTTTTCTTTTCTTTTCTTTTCTTTTCTTTTCTTTTCTTTTCTTTTCTTTTCCCTTCCCTTCCCTTCCCTTCCCTTCCCTTCCCTTCCCTTCCCTTCCCTTCCCTTCCCTTCCCTTCCCTTCCCTTCCCTTCCCTTCCCTTCCCTTCCCTTCCCTTCCCTTCCCTTCCCTTCCCTTCCCTTCCCTTCCCTTCCCTTCCCTTCCCTTCCCTTCCCTTCCCTTCCCTTCCCTTCCCTTCCCTTCCCTTCCCTTCCCTTCCCTTCCCTTCCCTTCCCTTCCCTTCCCTTCCCTTCCCTTCCCTTCCCTTCCCTTCCCTTCCCTTCCCTTTGTTTCATTTCATTTCGTTTCATGTTTTGCCCACTTCCCTCAGGAAGTTTGTGCATTCTCTCTTTTCTTCACAGACCAGGAGGGAAGCTGTGATGGGGAAGACACGGTGCTTCTCTCATTCTTACAGGCTGCCTTAAAAATAGATCTCAAGTCTTTTCATGCTTCTTCTGGTAAGAAAAGAGCTCAAAAGCATAAGCACATGCCCAGTGTGTCAGCACATGGGGAACCACAGGATGGAGAGGCCAAGATGCATCGGCAGAGCTGCGAGCAGCTGGCAGTGAGCCCCAACAGGACTCAAAGTTGCTGCAGTTCTTGCACTGGGTCTTGTGAACATCCCACAACGTCCTTGGCCATATGCTAATTTTCCTGAGACATCTAGTCACAGGAATTCCCCACCAGTTTGCTCATAATTTTGACGAACACCACACTGGTTTCAGGAGCACTCCACTGACAGGCAGTTTGTAATCTTTATTTTTTTTGATTTTCATAATTATGGTTAGAGTATGAGTTATTTTGTGACTTCAGCAATAAACAGGGTGCCATCCTTTCATGCAGCTGAGGAGCAGGGGGAGAAGTACCACAGAGACAAACAGAAGCTGTGTCCCTACCCACTGAAGACTGTAGTGGAAAAGCCAATTTCCATGAAAGCAAGTAAAAATATAAAATATATGTCAGAATAGGAGAAACTTAGTCATGTGTATAACACTATGGATGAGTGGATTTAGAATATGTACTGACTCACCGTTCCTTGAAAAACTGCACATAAAATCTGCAACATCCTGTAAAAAAGTGTGTTTTGCTAACTAGCTAAAAAGGATTCAATTATTTAAAATATTTCATGTATATCTGGGTTACAGTTTTTTGAGATCCTAACTAAAGCTACCACAACTGATCTTCAGTCTCTTTAGACTGGATTTAGAACAAATATGAAAGAACAGCCCATGTTATTCAGTGATAGACAAGGAAGTCTTTTAAACTAAGTGGGTGATGTGTGTACTTAAAGGCTTCCATTGCTCCCTGGTGGCAAAGGTTCCCAGGCACCAAACCTTTCCTGAGTGGTCAAAAACAGAGTTTTTTTTTCAGCCCCCTCTAAATTCTAAGCTGTTTTCTTTCATCTTTTTTTCAACCCACCCTTGCTTGTTCCTGTCTTGGGTTCATGCGAGTGCAAAGACAGTTCTGTGGTATTGCTGCCTGGTGCCCAGAAAAAGTAGGGCTGTGCAATAGCTGTTCTGTCTTACGTGCTGCAGCTAATTAGTGTCAGGAGGAACAAAATCAGAAAGAAAAAAAATGGCATATTCAAAATATACCTTTTTTTTTTTTTTGAGGATTAAGAATTGATTTTACTCTCCTGGACTGGTGTCAGGAAGACGTAACCCAAACCATGCAAGTATACTTCAAATGTGGGGTGATGTTTTTATTCCTCGTGTACAACATTGATCCCTCCCCCTCTCAGCTGGCAACATTGAGGCAGAACTAAAAAAAAATCTTTTGAGACTCACTTGGAACTTGCTCCTGCCTCTCTGTAGCCCAGTTTCTGGATGTCTGAGCTTCAATTCACAGGCACATGCCAATACAAAGCCCCATATTGAGCTCAATGGGATCATTTGTGACAGTTTTCTTCGTGACATGATTTCATGGTTTTGGCAAGTCCTTAAGCCTCTCCGCTAAGGAGCATTTCAATTCCCTGGTCTCTGGGTAGTTTGTCTTTGTTTAAAATTCCTTCCACTTGCTATCACATAGCCAAGTTTCCAAAGCCGCAGAGGTGCTGAAGCTGGGAGAGAGGCACAAAAGGGCCAAGGGCATGGCAAACATTTCTGAAGGAAACCGCTGAGTACCTGGGGGAGAGGACTGACTGTGTGTGCAGAGGGTCCCAGTTCTCTGCACATTGTGCCTGCGAACCCAGAACCCTTGGATACTGACCAAGGATTACACGGTCAGTAAACACTTTCAAACCCTGATGGGATAGGAGATATCTAACAAGATTTATCATAAAGTAAGGCTTCAGTGGCAGTAACTGTCTTGTTGTTCTGTTTGTACACTACACATCTGAGTGGGTTCCCATGGTGGAAATTCGCTGCACAATACAACTAACAAAAACTTGGACTATCCAAGGATCCTCCAAGCAGTTAAATTCTAGACCAGTTAAATTCCCCTTGCACTTCTGCACCTTCAGAAAGCAGAAAACTAGTGTGAAGTCCTATTCTTTTGGTGGTTTCTGGTTGAGAATATTAGTGCACAGCATGGAGAGCTACACTTGTCCAGCACTTTCGCCTCAGTGTTTTTCTCCAGGTGTTCCTCGCCTGTTTTTTTCTACTTGGCACTGTGGTGAAAAGCTTTCTGGCTGATCTGCATCAATCATCAGTGCTGGATAAAGCTGTTGACATTCTCACAGCAGACAAAATGAAATGGATGCAAGCTTGGGAATCCAGTTTTCTAATACTGTACTGCAGTGTCTTAACAACCACATGCAGTGCTCCTAGTCAGTGGCTTCTCATTAAAATGTCACATAACTAATCAGAATTACAGAGAATACAAGGAAATCAGCCATTTTTAGTGTCGTCATTACTACCAGTGCAGCTCCCACTTTTCCCTTGTACCCTAGTGGATTGCAAGTAGTTGCTGTCATGGTTGAGGATAATGAAGGGAGCACAGGGACCAAATCGAAGTGTTTTTTTGCTTGGCTGTTTGTTTGTTTAAGTAATCCCAGACAATTTCCTGACACTGTAAACCTCTGACTATCCTTTTCTCTCCAAATCTGCCCTTCTCCAGCACCACAGCATCTTTTCCCCTTTTCTGAGCATTACATACTCTAGTTCTCACCTTCTTCAGGAGAAGACGGTTCCAAAATATCATTCAACTTCTGCTGTAATGTCTTTGATGTTTGGAGAGTTATCAGCTTATGCAGACATATCAACCAGGTTGGAAATGTGCCAGGTGCTTCTTAGCAGCCAAGACAGATACAAGATCTCTAAGGAAGAGCCAAAACCAGAGTACATTAAGTCAAATGTTCCTTCTTTATCGCAGGATGCTGTTCTTCGCTAACAAGTGGAGCAGATGGAGCTTCTTTCATGCTTTTCCCATCCAGACTGATCCATTCAGGCATTTGGGTCGTTACAGCAGTAACTAAAAGCAACAATGTGCCCCGTAGCACATCATCAACAGGACTCTGTTGTACCAGACCCCACAAACAAATGATAACAATACAGTAAAAAACATGCATTATTTTACCCTGAAGAGTTTGCACTGCAACACAGTCAAGATAAAGCAAGATGCAACATACATATACAGTAACTGTAGTAAAGGACAGCAAACATTTTAACTATATTATATGTTAGTTCTTGTTTCGTGTTCAGTTATCTAATGTACTATACAGGAATATGTTTAATGAAAAAAAAATCAGTGAATGATTTACATGGAGTATGGAATTAGTAAAGGGCAAGAGTGCAGGCATAACTCGGGAATGAAAAACAGGGCAGGATGCAGGGAAACAGGATGGGATAGAGGAAGGTAAGTCAGAGGGCAGATAGATGAGGTCATGGAAAAGACAGTAGAAGGAACAGGCCCAAAAAGATGGGGGGGAAAAAAAAAAAAAGACTAGTGTCCCGTGTGAAGCACACAGTATATCATGTGTGCCCTGTTGAATAAATGAACCATCTACTGGCCTGTTAAAAAAATATCTTCTCTTCATTACTTTGTGAGTGTTACTGCAAGAAATGCAGTATTTCAGAAGGATTTGTCCCAGAGAACTTTGAGAAAAAAAAATGCTCACCATAAACAGAAATACTTTAAAAGATTATCCAGACATCAGCATTAGGAATTGCATGTAACTATTAGAGGCACTTTGGCATCCGCATAATTGTATCACCTCGGATTTTAATAGGGATCCATTGTCTTGTAAAGATTTTTAAGCATCTGTTAGTTCTTCCCTAATGCACTCAGACTGCTGATATCCTGAGAATATGTTCTTATTATTGTTCAGTATAATTCCCCAAAGAATATCCCACACTTCATGAGAGGATTTGAGAGTCTGATTTTAATACAGGAAATAGAATATCTATTTTAGACACAGTAAAAATGGGGCAGCAATTGTTGAACAGTCTCCATAAATGACATGTAATAAAACTAAGTATCATAAAAGCTAGCCTTTAGGCTAGGCGATTGAATATTCTGTATAATTTCAAAGGGACTTTAAAAATAAAACAGAAAAAAAGAAGACAGAAGGACATGCAGAAGTTTGTTAAAGTCAGAGGCCACAGGCTGGTAAGATGTGCTGATAGCACAAAGGCAGCACAGCTGCAGGTAGAAGGCTAGGATGCCGCTCAGAAATTTGGTGTGCAGCCTGCAGCAGCTCTATCATAGCAGTTCATGATCATTGGGTATGTTTTGAAAAATATATGGAACTAAACACCTGTGACTTCTTAGGTTTCTTTATTTTTTTTTATTTCTTTTTTTAAATTAAACACTTAGGCCAGTTCACCTTTTTGAAGCTATAAAATGCTTCTTAAAGTTCAATATATAGAAGAATGAATTAATAGTGAATTTGGTAAAAATAGAACTAAAGGAAAGTGTTCGTGAATTTGAATCAAAGTGCTGACTAGCAGTTTTAGCTAGCAGACAGGGTGGAAAATCCATACAGGTTGAAAGAGTTCAACTTCTTTGCAATAAAATGTTTTTGTTCAGGAATGCCAAAAACTTTAAAATATGAATTTTTGTTTCAAAATCATATTTTCTCACATTTTAAAAATAGCCTAAGCTAAAATGAGAAGAAGACTAAGCAAAAGTCTAAGACTAAGCAAAAAAAAGCGCTGATCTCTTCTCTCTGGGGACAGCGACAGGACCCGAGGGAACGGCATGGAGCTGGGACAGGGGAGGGTCAGGCTGGGGGTTAGGGAAAGGTTCTGCACCCAGAGGTGGTCGGGCACTGGGACAGGCTCCCCAGGGAGTGGTCATGGCACTGAGAGTGCTGGAGTTCAAGAAGTGTTTGGACAACGCTCTCAGACACATGGTCTGATTTTTGGGTGGTCCTTTGGGAACCCAGGAGTTGGACTCGATGTTCTTTGTGGGTTCCTTCCAACTTGGGATATTCTATGGTTCTGTGAAAAGAGGTAACTAAATGAAACAGGAAAAAAGTCACATTTCACATTTTGGTCAATATTGTTTGTGCCGTTTCTGAATAGAATTTTTGCCATTGTCCCCATTGTTCTGGTTTAGCTTTCAGCCCCAAATACCTATTTAATTACCAGCTTTCATTTTATTTACAACACTGATTATTTACTGATTTTCAGGCTCTATAAGTCTATTTTCTCAGTGTAAAATTCACTATTTTCTCAATACTTAAAAGACTGGAGCATACGACATGGAAGGAGAGTTGGTTTCGGTAAACCTGTAGTAGAGATGACTAAGGGGGAATTAACTGATGCCTTCAGCTAACTAAAGAAGAGTTATAGAGAAAACAGAGCCAGACGCTTATCAAATGTGTGCAGCAGAAAGAAAGGAGGAGATAATGGTTGCAAGCTGCATCACAGGAAATTCCAGTGTCATATAAAGATAACATCCTTCACAAGGATGGCCAAGCACTGAAACCTGAAACTAGGGAACCTGAAAAATCTCCATTCTTGGAGATTTTCAAAGCCTGACAGGGCAAGGCTGAGCGACCTGGTCAAACTTCATAATTAGACCTGCTTTGAGCAGGGGATGGGAATAGATGGGCCCAGCCAACCTAACTCACTCTGTAATGCTAAATGTGAAGGTTCTGCATTGTACCGCTCTGGTTTAGATCAAAACCACACATGGAATGATTAAGTAACAACCACATGGTTCCTAAAAAGTCCCAGTCAAACTAGGAATCACACTAGGAATCAGGTCTGCGTGAAACTTCATAGGAATCTAGATGGCCTCTTTCATGCTCTTCTTCAGACTTTCAGTTGAGCTTGCCTAATGTCTAGGAGGAAATTTTCAAAAGCAAACACTTCTTCCCATTGCCTATGTAAGACATTTGAATAGATTGAGTCCAATAAAAAGAGTAAATGTGAATAATGTACTCTGAGTATTCACAGTCCTTAATTATTAGTAGGTGTTGGACTATTGGGTTTGTGTTGGACTACTCCAATCAAATTTCCAACGAAAAAAATTGCATGGACATCACATGGTACCCAAGTGAGACAGAGGCATGTCCTAGTCAGTATGGACACAGCCCACCAGCTATACGAGAGTTTTGAGCACTGTAGGTACGTCAGCGTGTGCCACCCCAGGACCAGGAGCTGAAACTATCCCTGGGATTATTTTATTGAGCACTGTAGATTTAACCTTTAGAATGATCTTTCAGGAAGCCAGGCTCCAGGGAACTTTAAATGAGGCTGAGTTTTTTAGTAAGGCCTCTGCACAGGAATAATTTCAATCTGCAGTAGATTTTAGGATCAGCTAAATATTTTTTTCCTATTAGATTTTCTAAAAAGTCTAATTGGTATGTAAATTCTCACATTAAGAACAACTAAGAATGCCAAATCAAGTACTCAAAAGTTAGGAAATGCCAGACTTAGCATTGACAGTGCAGATTGAATCCACATATGCTCCATGTATTATTCATAGCTTCATGGCTGTTTTTTCTCCTCCCAAGGGACTATACAGCTTTGACCTACTAGAAAAGGGACTGAAAACCCATGACATTTTAGTGCGAGGAAGGGCTTTCAAGAGTATAGCTGCCCAGAACTGGTCGCCTCTGTGGCAGCCCTTCCTCACAGCCATGGGTGTTCAGGATTCACAGCACCCTGACCCAGACCTGGCTTCCTACGGGAGCCCCAGGTGTGCTACATCAAAAGCTCACCAAAATGGAGACATTTCCCTTACTGACTGTCATTTCCTTGAATGGGAGTTTTCTGATAACATTTGGTATTTTGGAATATTCCCAGTGACCTCTAGGTCAGAACTGCAGAAACTAGCCCGTGCCTATAAGATAGTTATTTGGGGCAGAACCCAGAGGAACAACTAAAAGAGCTTGAAGAGGTCTACAACACACTGATGTCCCTGCCTCCTGTTACTAGCTGGCTCAGGTACTGACAGCATAGGAGACTCCCCATTGTAAACTGTGGTGCAAAAGGTTAAATGCATAAATGAGCCTGCACACTTTGCTTCTGTGATTGCATTGCTAATAAATGAACCACGCAGTTTCAAGCCAACTTGGTTCCATCTGTATAAACAGCAACCACCTCTTGATTGAAAGGCTGTATTAGGAAAACTGTCTTGCCTATGAAATGAAGCTGTGAAAACTCTCCGAAGATAAATGTTAGAAGACCTATTACGTGGGATATTTAATGTACACTTGACAAAATACAGAAAACAATTTTGTATTACCACAGATATGAGTTAATAGGCCTATAATTCTGTGTTTGCGTTTTGTTAATTCAAACTTTTTTATTCCCAGCTGGGTAGCAAGTCTTTGCATATTTATTTTTCTCAGCGCTTAAGGCTGATAGAAATTTGAATGCGAACAGTCTGCCAAAGTGTTCTTCACCTCCCAAGACACTCATGAGCTCCATCAGTCATAACGACAATTTAGCTTTGATGCCTAAGCACTATTTATGTCAAAAGTTTAATGAGAACAGACTTACCCTTCATACAGGGAATTAAGATCATGATTTTTGTGGGAATGTTTCTACATTTGCATGATATGGTTATACACAAGAATGTGCGCAATAATAAAAAATAATGTAAAATGAATAAATACTTTGAAGACAGTATTCCTTAGCAGTGAATTTTGATTTAGGATTCTGTGTCAGCTCCAGAAGCTGAACATATCAATGGGAAAAATAAATAAGGTGAACTTACAAGGTACAAGCGGAGCATGGATTACTCATCTTTTAACTGAAATGTCCTCTTCCTCTCCCCTTAAGTGGGAAAGAAATCTTTCCTGAGGCTTTGCTGTAGAAAAACTGAAATTGTCCCAAGACTTGCTGAAATCATTCACTACTATGAGAAGAGGAGGTCACTGAGTGTTAGCCCAGGTCAGCCAAGCAGAGCCCAAATGAACAAGTCCTTAAGGCACAATTTTTTTTTCACCCTATACCTTCCTTCAACAGACCCTTTAGGGCCTCTCTCCAGATGAAACCCTGTGCTTTGTTTCTCTCCCAACCCTAAACCTATATGCTGGTGGAGACTTAGCCTAAAAGACCCCAACTATGGCTCAGATCAATATGTCCTCAGGGGAGAATTCTGTTTGCATGTCCCTCTTTCCTCTAACAGCCTTTTTCCTGACCCACTCCCTGCCTTCTTCCTTTCCAAACACAAACTCTCTTACCCTTAAACTGTGATATGAAGCTTAGCACAACACCACTAGGCTTTGCCTTTTGGAGCACAGTCTCAGGCATTAATTTTTCTGCCACCCAATCCTTCCCTTCACAGCCCTTTTTGAAGTCTATCCCAGCAGGAGCTCTAGCCTTTGTCTCTCTCCCGATCCTAACCCTAACCTAAACCTTAACCTCATTTAACTGAATGAAATTTAGCCCAAAGTAGCCTAGCCCTAGCCCAGATAAATATGTCCGGCATGTAAACTGAAGCTAAGCATAGGATCTCAGTCATGGCCCGGGTGAAAAAGATCTCAGAGGAGAATCCTTTTGACAACCCACTCTTCCCCTTGGCAGCCCCTTGCCAGACAACTACAGCTGGAAATCCCACTCCTTCTATTTCTTCTAACCCTTACCAAAACCTAGGTGTCAGCTGAGCCCTAGCCTGACAGACCCAGACATAGTCCAGGCGAACATGTCTTCAGCAAACAATTCTTCCGACCCCTGCTGTCCTTCAGCAGTCCCTTTCCAATCCCTAAACAAACAGATCTTTAGACTTTCTTCCTTCTCTGAAACCAAAACATAACCAAGTCCCTAAGCACAGCTGTGGACTGAGACTTAGCCCAAGGCCCCTAACCACCACCCACATGAGAAGCTTCTCAGAGAGTAATTCTTTTTGCAGCCCCTTTCCTTCCCCAGTCCAAAAAGAGAGACAAATTTTGTCTGTTCCCTGTCCCTAAGCCTAATTTTAGCCTGAGCTCTAAAACCCAACACCAACTGAGACGGCCAAAGACCCCAAGCCATTGCCAAGACAACCAAGTTCTCAGAAGAGGAATTCTTCAGCAACTCTTTTTCAGGTCGACTTCAAGTGGAGCTCTAGACTCTGGCCCCTTAGAACTGCAACTTAGCCTGAACGCAAAGGATGGGTTGAGCCTCCAAATCGTGTTAATGGCGTACTGTGTTCACCTTAAAGTAAATTGGGGTCATGATGTATGTGAGATAATACAACAGCCAAGCTTGTCCAAGATTTTGTCAAATCTTGTCCAAGATTTGTCAACTTCCTGACATGAAAGAAACCTTACATTTGTTTTGTCAGGATTCTATCTTCTTTCTTTAAATGCTGAGAGGCTTAATTTACTTCTGCTATATCCACCTGACTTCTAGTCTAAAGAATATCCAGAACTGCAAGGACATGGGGCTTCCACACTGACTTACGATAATCATAAAATCTCATGGAACTGATATTTTTGAAGCATTAGTTTCTTTTTCTGCATACCATATCAAAGAACAGGTACTGAGATTTAAATACTTTTGTGCACCCTCTGTATACTTCTCCATAAAAACCTTCTGCCAGTTCAAATTTTGTTGCAATAATTTTCTTTTTAGGCTTAGAGCCATTGCAAGGTATTATACAGGATATGCATAATAATGGTTGTAAAACAAGGAAGGAAGAAGGGAAAGAGGAAGAAGAGAGATTACAAAAAAAAAATATATATATCTTTATTCTTTCTGGCTCTGTAATTGTATTCTCGTTTGTAATGAGAATAATCAACCTTCTGCTCTGATTCTTTGGAGAATGATGTAAGAAACATTTTATATTCAGCACTGCCAGAAAGTGTCCTTGGGATAGCTTTGGTCAAATAAATCCATTAAGATATTTGAAGATTAATATTAAATTGCTATTTGTAACAAAATTAGTATGAAGTAGATTGTTTGCTTTATTTGATGTGCAGTCTCAGTAGTATGTAAGTTCCTGCCATTTCTAATGTTACCAAAACACAAACTTCCTGCAAAATATTTCAATCAGTGACAAATTTTATGCCTACTTATTCCTGTACCACATTAGTTCAGAATAAAAAGATAAATTTCAGATTCATCTGTTTCACCATCCCAAGCAAACTGAAACGGGCTATGTTCAAGGCGGATCTGCTACCTTTTTAACACCAACCCGTTTCCCACGTCTGCGCTGCTATTCACGGTGTTGCCACTCGGTGGTGCTACGGGGCCACAAAAACTTCAGCGGATCTTAAATTCAACCGCTTATATTTTGCAATCGAGACTCATCAGGTTCTTGCAGTGTTTTCTTGCCTAGGTAACTTTAAAATGAACAAAATCTATGTTCTATGGCCTGTGTTTTAAAAAACAATGCTTTCAAATTTGCAGGTGTTTTTCAGATAATTTATTTTGTACTAAAACTACATGATCACTGTTCTGCCACCCCTATCTATATAGGGCGGTATCTAAACTAAGCAACTACTTACAGAATAAGAATTTATTTGGCATGTTAGGGGGGCTCAGTTGTGCAACTGTCTGTACCATGAAAACTAACATTTTCCAATTCATGTGTATAGTCTATGCTGAAGCATAAACACACAGAAAAAGTATTAGGACTTTCAATAAATTTAATCTTCAAAAAGTATGTAACTGTCTATTGTAAAATGTCCTGCCTTAGACAGTTGCTACAACTACTTTCAGCAATACCTTTCATTCCAACTTAAGTCAATTAGAAAATAAGCACTTGACTGCCTGTTTAAAGGTGGCATAATAATAAAAAAAATCTCAAGAGCACTTTTGAATCCTTTACAAAGAACTTTTAAAACATAAATACTTGTGTGTGAAAAATATACTGGCTTTACAAAATAAGGCAAAGCTACCAGTATACAAAAACAGTGTAAGCTATCACTGTGCTGTTTAAACAAACAAATGTTATTTTACTACATTTCAGGTTTCAAGTATCCCATGCGGGCTTCTTTCTGCCATACTATGAGATGAACAGCCTTTATAAGTAAAGTTGCAAGCTGAAAGTACGGGACGTGCTGTTAGCTTCCATCAATGTCCCACTGCAGAAGACTAAAGCTGCAGTCACTGTAAAGCTTCTCAACCATGTCAGCTCCTGGGGTCTGACATCTAAAATTCTGCAGGAACCCTGGATGCTGTGAGACCAGGTCTCTGAATTATAAAAATAAAGACATGACATGCATTCAGGATCAAATTTTTGAGAGCTCATTTTTAAGTGCATGGATAAATTAAGATTTGGAGTCCCGGCAGTATTTTACATAAAGCTCACCAATTAATTCCACATATTAAGCCAGCTGTGGGAGTTGAGATCTTAGGAAATAAGGCACTTGGAAAGCATCTACGTTGTTACACTACCTTGGCTAGTGTATTTCGAAATTACACCGATTTTTCAATGGCATTTTTAAAAACCTTCTCTCCGAAAGAGAAGGCCTCTGAAGGTCCATGAAACGGGCCTCTGAAGCGGGACAGGAGGCAACATCTCCCTGTCTGTCCCAGGAACCCGTGGGTTGCCTCATGGCCAGCTTTGGCCGCTCCCTGTACCTGTAGCTGGCACGCCACAGGTACGTGCCGGTTCACACGTTCGGCGTGGGGCGTGCGAGGCTCAGGACCAGAGGTGCTCCCGCTGGGGTGGCGGCACAATTCCAGGCGTTGCACAAGCACCGGGGCCCTGGGGCTTTATGTGGTTTGGGGAGGTGCAGGAAGGCTTTCCCTGTACCGAGCCCTACAGAACAAAATCCCCGCTGACATCTGTAGGCCGAGAAGAACCGGGGATGGCTTTGGTGTTGGTAAGAGCTGGGACAAACCATTAATTAACACGCCCACTCCTCTTCGGGGCGACTACAAAGCAACACGAAGGTGATTTAACACTGGTGGAAACGCACCCTGCCTGCTCACGGAGGGGTCGCTGCCCCTCTCCTGCCTCCTTCCCTCAGCACCCCGACCCCCGAGCCCCCTCGGAGCCTCCTCCCCGCCGCCACCGGGCGGCGCCCGGCCTCGCTCGGCGGCTGCCACGTCGAGGCCGCCTCCCCGGGCCGAGGAGGAGGAGGAGGAAGAAGGAGGAAGGGAGGAGGACGAGGAGGAGGGGGCGGGGATGGCGGCGGGGCGCTGACGTTGCGGGGAGGAGGAAGGAGGAGGAAGAGGAGGAGACCCGGCTGCCTCCGGGGCAGAGGCTGCCGCGTCCCGCGGAGGCTCGGCGCGGCTCCGCGTCCCCCCCCCCCCCCCCGACCGCCGTCCGTAAGGCGGTGGCCGCGATGCGCTCGGCCTGAGCGCCCGCCTCGGGTCCCCTTCTTCGTGCCTGCGAGGGGCGGCGATGGCCGCGGGCAGCTGGCAGCAGGCGGCGGCCCAGCAGGCCGAGGAGACGGCGGCCCGGGTGCGGGACGCGCTGGCGGGAGGCCTGGGCCTGCTGCGAGCCGAGCTGGGCCTGGAGCTGGGCCTCGACCCGCACGGCCTGCCCACCTGGCTCGCCCTGGGGCTGCCGGCCGCGCTGGGGCTCGGGCTGCTCGGGCTGCTGCTGGCCCTGGCCTGCGGGAGCGGCCTCCGCAGGAAGGCAGCGGCCGGCCGGGCCGAGAGGAAGGGCGACGAGGCGGTGGCGGCGGCGACGGCCCTGACAGGCGGCGGGGGGCCGGGCAAGGCGGCGGGGCAGCTGGGGCTGAAGGGCGACGAGCAGAAGAAGAGGAGCAAGAAGAAGCTGCCCGAGAAAGCGGCGAGGGTGAGAGGGGAGCCGGGGGGACTCGGCCACGGAGCCCTGGGCACCGCCGGGGAATTGGGGGTGGGACGAGGTCCGAGGTAGTGGGGTTCACCCCGGTGGCGTCTGCCGGGCTCCCTCCGGGCTGCCCGGGAGCTTTGCAAAACAACATTTAGGTGAAAACGATGCTTTTTTTCCTCCTGGGGAAGGAGGAGAGAGCTCCCTGCTTTTTTAGTGGAACCGTGGGTTATGTACGCACACTGTACTGTTGCATTTTTACTATCAGTATTGTCTTTTTACTATCAATCGAAAGCTTAGTGCATCGGGAGCTGGTAGCAGAGACCTTACCGTGGTTCAGCCTCTCAAGGCAGGAGTCGCAGCCCAGGCAGGTACAGGCTGTTGGAAGCCTCGTAAAGGCTGCGATGATTCAAACTTGAGTAAGGCTTTCTGCTGCGCCTTTTCGGCAGGACACGTTAACACCGGGCTTGTGGTGAATTTGCCTCGCTAGGAACATGTCTCGGTTGTTGCAGGAAGGATCATCTCCTTTAATAAGGAAATCTGTCTCTCAGCAGCCCCTTAAAAACAGATCGTGCCTGTCTTTTATTGTAATCCTCGGTCTGTGATGTAGGAGTCTTGTGTCTTTGACAGCGTTTTCATGAGAAAATGAATTGAATGAAGAAATTATTGGCTGTTGTTTTCAAGCTTCCAGTTATCATAGTTTTGGGACTTGAAGGGATTGCTTCAATAGCTTTTATGTTGTTGGTATGTTTGCAATCCTATTTACATCCAAATGGATTATAGGAATGAAAGTGCAGCAGCTGTCCCCTGCCTTTTACAACTATGTCTTTTAATTACATAGTGCGAAATTTAATATGAATTGTTTGCCTAATGACGTGAAAAAGGAGGTGCAGAAAGGGATTGTGCCTTCGTTTGGTTCTGTGGCAATACTGAGACTTGAGAAGTTTTGTTAAAGATTTTTTAGCCTGCTCTCCATTAAAAAAATACAAAAGTCTGTATATAGCACCAAACTGTCTTTGAGCAGTGAACTCCTGAAACTCGCTGGAGCTGATTCTGCAAGTTGCAATAGGCTAATAACTAAGCACCAAGAAGAGGAAGCACTGTGATTCAGAATTTTTCAAATGTTGCTAGGTCTCCATTTTGAAGAAGACACGTTAAAGATGCAGTGTTTTTTGCTGTCCTGAAAGGGACATCCTCTAAGGCTTAATAGATCTGTTATGCTTTCTAGAAAAGAGACTAAACCTAGAAATAATCCCGATTTTTGTTATTTTATTTAAACTCCAGTATAAAAAAACAACATAAACTCTTGCAAGTCATCATTGGAGACACTGAGAAATGCCTGAACAGAAGACAGAGTGAAGAAATAGATACAGTATTGGCAATGTTCTGCAGTGTAGGGCTTTATAAAAGCAAGCTTTGTATTAATTGTGTATAAACTTAACTAGCCGACATTTTCAGTGAATATAAATACTTGTATTGTTTCCAGCGTGGTTTACTCAGGCACAAAATAGCGAAAGTTAAGGCTATGGAAGAGCAAATAGTTTCATAGTCAAAAAGGAGTAAAAGAGTTTTTCATCTGTCAAGATATCATTCTGTATTCTTAAGATTTGAAAAGTTATTTTCGTAGAACTTTGTATCCATTATTTTAATGCAGAGATAAGATTAAAAAAACTTTGCAGGAAAGAAAATGAAAGAACTGAATCATTAACTACAGTGCAAATAAGTTTGTATCAGCAGTGAAGTTAAATAGGCCTGCCTTGTGCTAGTTTTCCAACATAAGTTCGCGGGGATCTGTATTAGCGCGTTCCAAGATTTTCTGACTTGTTTCACCATGAAAAACATTCAAAATCACATTGGAAATTTAGAGAAGCAGCAGAAAATCCTACCGAAGGCTGCGTAGTGGTTTCATCTTGTATTTTTGTACACTCGTGCTAATAATGAGGTCTGTGAAGGAAAAAGAGTAAGCCTATTATCAATAGATTTACCAGAGGGTTTGCTATGCCGGGGTCTAGATTTCCATTACAGGCATTACAGAAAGCTTAGAGCAACTGGTCTGGAGCATTAAAAAGCACTCTCCAGATGTCTAATTAAAAGCCGTAGGGTTACTTTAATGTAGGGTTACTGAGCTCATTGTGGGGCGGGTGATGTATGCTCTCATCAGTCAGGATCAGAAATGTTCTCCACTGCTCCCTTTCCGAGGAAGAGTATTGTTGCTTTGTTTTTTGTGTTTGGGTTTATTTGGTTCCTTCGTAGGTACGGTACAATTTAACTGAGATTTTTAGTACGATGTGGAGCTGAATGGCAGGGAGTTGACTGGAAGCTGTACTAGCTGTGGTGTTCTGTTTATTGACTTGCTGTGGGTAGACTGAGATCAAATGAATGATTTAGCGTTCATTAGCACTAAGTTCAGAGAGCCAGTCCTGGCTTCCTCCAGCAGCTTGGAGCAAGGTAGCGTCATGGTATCCTCACTTCAGATTCTCTCTGTACATGTACAGTAAACCTCAAGCCCCTTTCTCTCTTTTCCTTAGCTCCTGGCAGGGGACAGAGCACTTTGTCTTCCATCTCAGAGCTCTTTCGCCCCTATTAAGATTTTTTTTCCTTTCCTTTCCAAAAATCTCTTGATCTTTCATCTTAGTTCCTTTCCCTTGTAAATAATTCCTCTGCTTTGCTTCTACTTTTTAAACCTTCAGAAGAAAAAAGGTGAAAATGATATTACATGGTTTCTGTAAGATCTGGAAAACATCACAGAAATTTAAGAGTAATAATCTGCATTCAGCTACAGCTTATAGAAAGCCATTCATCCCATCTATTTACAGATGCAGAAAATACCAAGCTAACAATATATTTCCTATTGTTTGAAGTATATCAGAACAGTAAAGGCTGCACACTGAAGTTTAATTTTGGTACAAGCATTGGCATTCATTTGAGAAAGCTTCTTACTTGGCCTGCTTGAAAGAACTTTTCAGGCTATGCTTATTACGCTTAGAAATAGACTGCATAAAGACTTTTTCATACTTAGTTAAAAGTACTCACGTGTTGTACCTGTCAAACTGCAGCAGTAATAAGGCTGTAGGCTTGTCCAGGGCTTGCAGAGAAAATTGCTTAGTTTCTGTCTAAAGAAAAGCTTATAGAAAATAGTGGTAAATGGATTCTTTCATTGGCCAAAAAAAATTGTAAGTAGGCGTAGCTTTGTAATGTGTAACTAAGGACTTTGGCTAATATGGCCTTGTAAAACTCGAATGATAGCAATTTCATTACTGCTTTTTGCAGTGTGAAACTGAGGTATCCATAGCATTGTACTGTATTTAAAGAACAGTATTTTTGGTTTCAGCACTTAATGTCAGCAAAACCTCTATTCTACTTCTGGATTATCTTAACGCCCTCAAAAAAGAATGTATGTGGAAAAAGGGTTGTTTAAATATTGGAGTTTTAAGATCAGCAGGCGAGTTCAGGAGTGTGCTCAGAAATGAGTATTGTTATTGACAGCAGTATTTCTGCTGTCACATCTTCCCTATAGCTGTTTGGACGAAGAGGAAACAAAGACGGCATATAATAACTTGATCAATCTAAGTGAATTAGTATTATTGGTGGAAGTTTAGTATATTACTGCCAAGTTTTAAACTTTGTCTTTTTAGCTGTAGTTGCCTTTTAAAAGAAACACTTCTTAATACTCTGGAAAAGCTTTTTTTCTTTCCCGCTTCTGTTGCTATCTGTGTTATACCCAAAAATGGTCACATGAATTTTGGTTAAAAGTCTATGATTCATCTGTGGGTAGAAATAAAATGTGGAAAGCTTCCACCAAAAAGGCAAATATTGCAAATATTCAGGGAGAAATGTATGACGGTTCAGGCTTTTAAACTTATTTCTAATGGTCATGGTCTACACGATCAGATGATCAGACAGTGTTTTTAGCAGTCGTGGATGAATTTTTCTGGAGGGTTCTTAACGGATATGAATTAGCTTAGTGCTTAGGAGAAATGGCTGAAGGCTTTTCAAATTCAATATATTAAACAGTTTATATTGAAATTTTGAGAGAGATAAAGACAGTGGTGTTCAAAGTTAAGGTATATATGTTATACCGAAGAAGCAAAGCAATGTACAGAATTAAAAGAAGTTAGCTGGCTGTAAACATTTCTGACACAAGTCCAAGAGCAATACTGCAGCAAATCTGTTACCTAGGCATACCACTAAATAACTTAGAGTTTCTTTCTCCACCTTACGATCTTAAACATCATGGATTTTAAAAAGACATTGTACCACTAGCAACATAGCTGTACGGCATCTGGAAAAATAGGTTCGAGAACTGATTTTGGCAGTGGGTTACTGTCAAGATTGAACATCAGATCTTTGGTATCCCTGTGGAGTCTTGCGCTGTGAGCTTTGTGGAGAGGAACTGCTGGACAGACTTTGGAGAGACAGATCTATAAAACGATTTTTCAGAACGCCAAGGGAAGAAGTGTAGTGTGCTAGATATAAAAGGTCTAATTTAAAGCCAGCTGTTGCAGGAGGAGAGGGGTTAGGTGATCTGATCTTTCAATTTCTATTAATAGTTACAAATAACAAGTTGGCATGCTAGCTAACTACAGTAAGCAATACTATGATACGCACTGGTGCCAGGGGTGCTCTGTAAGCATAATACAAAATGGCAAGAAATAATTCCCTTCCCAGTTAAGCTGAAGAGCAGATCTGGTATTTAAAGGAGTAGGTCACACTAACTTTGTAATGTAGCCTTTTACAATCAGGTTGGTTTAATGCGAACTTAAGGTAGCTCATGTGTTTTAATAAACAGAATAACTAAGAACAATGTATGGAGTGGTTTAAACTCTATTTAAATAGATGTCTTGCGCAGGAAATACATTTGACCCAGACATTAAAACAAATATGAAGTACAGTGGTTACTTATGCTTAACACCCTAAATTAGAGTGAAAATTAAATACCTGAATCATTACGAATAACAAGAAACCTGTTGTGTGGACCTAGTATCAATTAATACCTTTGGCAGTTGCATTTCTCTCGGTGAGAGTAATTGCTAACAGCAGTATAAAACTTCGGGTAGTTTAATCCTGTTCAACACAACAACTTCACTCTTCATTTTTTGGGAGCGTTAAAGAAATTATCGTATTTTTGCATTGGGAATATGGAAGCTGAGGCATATGCCTCTGCTGTCAAAGTGACGATAAGACTTAGGACTGTCCAGATTTTTAACTTCATTATTATAGAAACTTTTGGAAAGTAATACATGCTAATTTCCTTCCTTTAATTACTGTGGAAGGGAAAATAGTTGGCTGATGCGATGACTACACTCGAGTCTGACCATCTGAAAAGAACAACAGGATGTTCTTTGTTCATGCTGCATGTTTAACTTCTAATTTCTGTTCTACTATGGAAGTTTAACTTGACAAGTAAGTGAGCTGTGAGGGTTACGCACAGGTACTTGGGGAATAAAGTGAAGAAATTTATTCAAGCTCGGAATGATTTGAAAAATTCAAGCTGTTACAAAGTGCTAAATGTGTTCATTTAATTAGATAACTTACGGCGTGTACAGATGTAGGTGGTCTCAAAGCTGGTAACTTACAGAAGTTTCTTTCAGTAAGTAATTCCTATATTGAATAAGATTGAGATGAAATGAGGAGAATTCTATTTTCTTTCCATTCTCATTCATACACGTGGTAAATACAGAACTGCAGTGGATATTCTGAGTGCTTATCCAAAATTCTGTGGGTTTTACTCAATCTTGCAGGCATTTTTCAGTCAAGTAGTTGCATTTCAGTAATCGTGTAGGCTAAGCTTTTCTTCATCTGCTTTCTCCAGTTTTTTTATTATTTATACTTACTTTTTACACAGCCTAATGGACGGTCTTTCCTTGATGTATCTGAGGATGAAATAATACAGCCTGTCTGTAAAGAAAATACAAAGCAACCTTTGGATGCAGAAAAGAAGAATGAAAAGGTCAGTTATGTACTTGAAATGAAAATGTTGAAGTTTAATGCATGCTACTTCAATATCTAATAACTGTATTTGTGGTAGGAAATCCAGTTATTTATCTGAGTGGGAGGGGGGGGGCGTGTTTTTTAATATGGAGAGTATTAATCTAATGCTCTGTTGGAAAGAGCTAATGTATTTTCTCAGCTTCTGAGATCACGCCTTACCACGGAGTGTTTGCATCAAGCAAAACAAACCCCCATGCTAAACCCTGATGCCATTGTTCACAATTTGAAGATGTTAAACCTACAGAAATTAAGTTTGTGTTTAATCTTTGTGGACTTCTGTGGAGATGCAGCATAATGATAGTATTGTTAAGTGGCTTGTAAATGGCCCAACAATCGAGGGACTACTATTGAAAGGATTAAGAGCATGTGCATGCTTATTTCTTTTGTCAGGTGTATCCATTAGTGATTAGAGATCTTAATTTCTGATGACAAACACAGGCTTTGAAGTCTGGTGTGAGCTTTCTTATTGTGCAAATCGAACAGCTGCATTAGAACATCTTTTTAAAGCTTGATCTGAAGCTTTATGTACTAGGTAGCCATACTAAAGACATGTTATTTTTTTTGAGGACTGATCCCTTCTAGCTTTGCCATAAATGCTGTCCTTTCTAGGCAACATAGATATATTTATGATAGGCCCCTGATCAAAACTTTATTTTGGTTCTTTTGCTAACGTTGTGCATGAAACTTTCTCACTGGCGTGGATTTCTGAAAATATTTAATGTATTTCCTGGCTTATGCTACAGTGAAGACTAGCTACCAGTTTTGTTCTGATCTGGTAAATGTTGTTGCATTTTTAATTTTTTTTACTATTAGGAATGATAAAAATTCACTCTGCTAAAAACCTTTAAATATGTATATACGTATATTTTGACAAAGTAAATTGACTTAAATCATTTGGTATATTTGAGGGTTAATTAATAGAATTTCCTTCACAATATGCTTTTGCTCTAACTATACTGAAGAGTATTGGAGAAAGAAAACAGTATTTCATTATTGTAATTTGTTTAGCTCACTCAAGCTCTAATTAACTTAGTTGACTACCCTTTTTTTTTGCAGTTAGTATGTTGGTGAAAAGAAAACTATCAAAAAGTTAATTGTATCATGTCAGTTGGCTATAGTACTCTGAAAGCTTTCATTATTGACAAATAGACTTTTCTGTAAAATGACTTCACCTTAAAATTTCATGCTGCATCTTTCTCTTCTCCATGAGTCACATATCAGACTGTTCTTTCCAAGAACAGAACAAAATGTGATCCTGAAGGAATAACCATGTTTTTATTCTTAACTTTCACTTTATCTTAAGCATGTTTCCAGGCAGGTAAGGTGTTTCAATACTCAACCTGAGCTTTACCTTAAAACCGAATTTTGAAATGTTAAATGAAAGCTGCAGGAAGTTGGTACCACCACATGGATTTTTGACGCTCGTTCAACAGATTGTTTTCATATCGTTTTAGGGAAGCATGTTTGCCTCTGGAGTTGATTGTTACCCTTCAATTAAAAACAGCCCCAAGTACTTGCTTTAAGCTACGGGTAACTTTGCAGACACCTAATCATTTGGTTAAGCCTCTCGGGGCAACTGTTGTGTTTGTAACGTTATAAGCCTGCTAAGAAGAACGTTAGGGGTCCTGTGTAGGTGTTCGTTCTTTGTACGGCTTGAGGTGGGCGGTAGGAGGTGATGGGTAGGATTTAAGTAGTGCATGCATGTATACAGATATATAAATACATATAATCTGTCACCTGAAGGGTATGATTTTTTTTGTTGTGTTTAAATATTTGCTTTTGATGAAAAATAGAATTCCGTTTGAGTTACTGTATTTTTTTAACTGCTTCAGCCTTGTGAATTTCATGCATGTTTTTTCAGGGTAATCATTTAGGTTTTGTCCTCTTGTTCTGCTTTGTGTGGAAGGGAAGCTTTGGGCAATGTCTAGATTGTGGCTGATTCATATAGTTGTTCATTCTCTTGACACAGCACAGTTTCTTCCCTTTTTTCAATTTTAGTGACTTGCGCAGTACAGGGTTTTTAGTCATTTAGTATATGGGACTGTATTTAAAAAAAAAAATCTCTGGATGAGACTGTAGAATCTTAAAACTTTAGTGCCAGTTCTTTTTAAAATTACACAAAACTGCCTTGTCTTGAATACTAGAAGTAAACAGACTATTAAGGACAAAGAAGAAAGGCTTATTTCTCTATAGTTTGTTCTTGCATGGGGGACCATGTATCTTACAGACATAAATTTTGGCAAGCCTGCCAAGTTCCTCCTGTGCTCCTTGGCTGGTGGCAGACCCAACACTGGCAGCTTTCTATGTTGCAGAAGCTGACACTTTGAATGAATAGGGCTTCTGCGAAATGATTGGCTAGGTTGCTTGAGACCCTTTAACATCTTTAACCTTTAGCAGTCAGTTTGTTACCAGGAGAATGATGGTTACAGAACTTGGTTCACCACTTGGCAGGTAGTGAATAAGCTAGATACCTAATTATAGTTCCAGCTTTTTAGATTAAGTTCTAGTAACTCAGGTTAGGAAAGCAAATATATTTTCAATATTCGAATTCTCAGTCTTTCGTACTAACAAGGACTGTTTTTAAAATCTTACTTTCAAAACTCGTAAGCTTTGATGTTTTTATCTGAAATGTAGTGTTTGGTGTCAGTATATCTGTAAAAGTGATTTTCTTAAGAAACTGCAGTTATAACTTGGAGAAGCAGTCATCTTAAACTGCTATCTGAAAGACTTGTGAAGTCTTCTGACATGTTCTCTTCATGTCAAAGACCAGATGAGTTGTGATGGCTTTGTGGATGTGAGATTCTAAGACCTCAGCTTTCTTTCTCAGTGTAGCTGAGACTGGAGGATGAAGATACACGATCACTAACCTCTCCTTTGCTTAAGAAGTACTTACGCTACAGAGCACAGAAGCAAATCACAATCATCTTTCATGTTGTCTGCTGTCATGTTTAATCCTTGGAAGGTTCTCTGAGAAATGATTTGGCTTGTTCGTGTTCTTAGAACCAATTCTTCTCAGGTAGCTTTTGAAACAGGCCCTTTTATTTTAGAGACTGTTCAGCAGTTACATAGCCAGTATGTGGGTAAATGTAGCTTACTGAACAAGTTTGTGAAATAATTCTGTTTGGATGCTTGCATATTATGGGTCCCCTAGTACAGCACGTGGTGAATTAACTGCTCTAGTCAGTTCTGTGTTACAGTTGTGTTGGCACAGCACTGCATACAAGCAGTGGCATTTTTATTAGCTCTGGTGCTGCACTAACAAGCTGTACTGCTTTCAGTACCCATGTGGAAGCTACAAGATGCTTTGGGGGCATGCAAACTCAAAGGCATGTACACTGCATACCATGGTGGACCCTTAGGATTTCTGCTACAACTGTGGTGATAACTTATTTGTTACCAGTCCTGGAGATATTGGTGTATGGTTCTTAGCCATCTAAGACTTGCAAATCATATAGTCGAAACTCAAGTAAAAAGCTGGTAATTAACTATTACCCAGTTGCTAGTCTTGCTCTAGATGTTCAGAAAGACATTCAATATACTTGAAATATCTCTGTTAGAGTATTAACATACAGAGACAGCAAATCAGTGGAAGTTGTGATTTAATGTGAGTGGATAGCCTTCTTTAAAAACTTAAATATTTTTTTCCTTCAGGTTTATCTAGTAGTTCTTACACACCTCTTCACTAGATCAAAAAGCTTTTTAGTACTGTAGTTTCTTTCAAAAAAGGCAGACAAGTCATTTTGCCTTCACTTTAGCTTATCAAAAGGTTAAACTCAAAGGCTTTTCTGCAATATACTCCCTCCAAATAGCTAAGGTCATTTTTCTGTTTTTTGATAGTATCTTTTTAACATCTTATATTACTACCTGTTGCACCAAAACTGCTTGAAGGGGTAGTCATATCTGTTCCTATTCATTTATCTCTGCCTGTATAGCCAAGAAACAATGACAGGTGGAACCATTTAAAAATAAATAAATATAAATGCATATTGCTCTAATACCAGCTCCTGCTTTGAAGTAATTTTCCATGCTGGAATTCTTACCAACTTGTGTTTTTGTTTGTTTTGTTTCTGTTTGCTTATATTTTAAGGTATCACTCATTCTGTGTTGTTCAATGTATAACTATACAGATTTTGCCAGTGGGATCTGTCTGTCAAACAGTTCGTTTTCCTCTGTGACTGTGATGCTATCAGCATTGCTTCTTCCATCAGGATTTGTGCTCTGTAGCATAAGTAGTTCTTCACTCCATCTGCCATTTGTATACTGCACAAGGTTTTAATACCCTTTAACAGTCTTAATTTATGTTTAGGAATAAGTGTTGGTTAGTAGTCCTTTCATTTTCAAGGGACTGTCCATACAGAGGGTTGTTAAGAAAAAAATCTGTTTTAAGTTTGCTCGTGTTCTTTTGTTTTTGTTTTTTAAATTCTAAATATATAGTGAGCGATCACCAAGTAATTAATAAGGTGATGTTTTATTTTTATTCTAGTCAAAGAAAAAAAAGAAATCAAAGGGAGATGCTAAAACGGTTCAAGATACGTCACGTCTAGATGGAAAGGAAGTTGATGAAGGTACTGAGCACAAACAAAAAAATCGATAAGATGTACTATGATTTAAATGCTATTACTTGTTTGTGATTCATAAACACAGAAAACTCATTTTGTCCTACCTCCAGAATTGTATATTAGATCTGGAAATCTGATGTGTGAAACAATGTTTAATGATTTTAACTGTATTTCAGTTAAACTTACAGAAACTGAGAATAGTCATGTATAATATAATAACTAGTGTTATTCATGTTTGCTTTGGGAAGCAAAGTACTACTGCGTTGCATCCAGGAAAAAACTTACCTTCTGCCAGTTGTTCATTTTCTCCAGCTAATGTGGAAGTTGCCTGCTGGGTCCGATTTTTAAACTGAACCTTTTTTCAGACTTCAGCTTGATATGAGAAGGTAAAGCTCTTTCTTGTTTGCTCTGTAACTTAATCATGTTTTCATTTTGGGGAACATATTAGGAACCTGGGAAACTAAAATCAGTAACAGAGAAAAGCGACAGCAGCGGAAGCGAGACAAGGTGTTGACTGATGGTGGCTCAGGAGAATCAAATCCCCAAGGGTCAGAAAACACAGCTACTGTATCCATCGAACAGCTGATGCCTACACCATCACTTCCCGTTGGTCTCAGAAAAAATAAAGGTATGATAGTCAAGAGGTCTGTGAAAGAATTCTAGAAAGATGATGTCTCTTGAATGCCCAAATAGTGACTGTTTTGGAAGCATAGGGGATATATTTGGATGTGTAACTCTTGAGGATATTATTTCAAGCCACATAAAGATAATTTTCCTTGTGCAAAACTCCCCCTCTTTTTGAGCCACAGCTTTGGGAGAGCTCAGGAGAGGACATCCTGGAGTAAATGTCTGAGGCAATGTCCTCCACACCAGAGCTCTGTCAGCACCGGTATCTTATGTCAGTAGCTGCACAGTTGCATGGACGTAGGTCTCCATTCCTGCCTTTATGCTCTGTTGACTCTGCTCGTTATGTTCCCTGGAAACTTTAGACTCACCCACAGCACTCTTGCAGGCAGTACCAACTCAACTTTTTGAGTGCTTCCTTGTGGGAAGGTTATGCCTATGAGTTCTCTACACTGATTATATTCATTGCTTAAGATGTAGACTTTTTCACTGTCTGGTTTGTTAGTACATGTGCTAAAGTGGTTCATGATGGTGGGACACATCTGGCTGAAGTTCGGTAATCAATTCTAGCAGCTGAGGTTTCAATAAGGAAATAGGCTTTAGCTCCAAGGGCTGCTGCTGTTTCAGGTTGTCTCATAGATTTAAGCAGTGTGCAGGCATAGGAATTCATATTTTGCTGTAAATGAGAAGTGGTTTAGGAAGCTAAAAGAATCTAAACACACAGTTTAGCTTTCTGGCATATTTCTAATCTGTTGATATGCTCAGCTCTTTAATGAAATGATATTCTAGCTAAGCAGAAAAAAGACTGAGCCTAGCTACTGTCTGGTACCTTGTAACAACATATTGAAACTTGATTGACTCTTGTTTGCATCTTGACTGAGTGCTTTGAAATTGGATAAATTGTTTCCTGTTTTCTTTTTTTCCTACTATTTACCTACAAACAGCATCAAGGAACAGTAATTCCAGCTGTCTGTATACTCTGTGGCTATCCATGACTATTGTAAACTCTCTAGGCAAAGTTCATTATGCAGCATATGTTTTTATGTATCACCTAATATCAGAATAAATTGAAAAGAATCAGCTGTGTCTAATGTTTTCATGGTAAGGTAAAAGTTAGAAATATCTCTAAGCATTTCAGAAATGTATAGCTACAATTAGCTGGAAAATGACAGCCTCTGTTTTAGGTTTCTGCTTGCCATTCTTGGGAAACTAGCTAGAATTGTTTGAAATCTGCAGCTACTAAGTGTATGGGCTGTAAATCACCTCTGAGTTCAATTTGTCTGTGAGAATCAATACAAAGAAAAATAGAGTATTAATTTTACTCTTAAGTTTCATGGAAATGGCTTAATTTACTTTGAGGTACTGATTAATGTTATTGGATGAGGGTTGGTTGTTTTTTTTTTAAATACCAGTAATGAATACTCTTAAAGGAATTTTACAGGTGTTGCTGTCTGCAGAAATTTACTCTAGCTCTGTCTCCTCCTACCTCTTAACCAGGTGATACGCTTCTGAATGTGCAAGTCAGCAGCTCTAAACCTTCCAAAGGGGAGTCATCAATTCCACAAGGTAAAAGGCTTTCATGACTAGGATTCCTAATTAACTGGAAACGTGCTTTACAGAAGTGAAAGCACATTGTCAGTGCAGGATGTTATGTGGTTACTAATCTGGAACTCTATTATGCAGTTGGCTCTTTTTGCTATGCAAATGTTATACTTCTAAGTTGCAGTTACTACTCAACAGGTTGAAAACAGTCTCTATTACATCTGTTGGGATGTATAAAATAAAAAAAAAAAAGGATCTAGTGTCTAAAATTTTCAGGCAGACTGCTTGCTATACAGATCATTACTTGCAGAATGCTAAAGCTTATTCTCAAGCACCAGTTAAAAATCCCTCATGCTAGCTTTTCAAATTTACTTTTTTTGTGTGTTAATAAGTCTGTTTGCTCAGAGAAAAAATAATATAGATAATTTCAAAGATAGCAGTTGATTATTGTGAAATTTGCACTCATTGCAGGTTGTGTACATGTGGGTTATTCAGTTCTTTCAATGCTCCTTTGAGGGGTTTACTGTAAAGGCATTCATTTTGAGGACATTATTTGTCATATAATTGTTAAACTATTTGGCTATTTTTAGACTATGCTTGACTGATGAATTGTAATGGCTTTTTGATAAGAGGTGGTGATACAGCAGTGCATGAAGTGAATTAGTTTGGCATAGTGATATACAGATGGTGGTTTTTTATAGCCATCATTAGTGGCATTTCTTTAAACAAAGGTAGTCATTGCATATAAGCAAGTCAACAAATGAGTTATTAAAAGCACCCGGGTCCAGAAAATGCATCACTGCCAGTTTTTGAGAGCTTTGATTCACATGGTAACTTTCTGGACCATAGCATAGAGAGAAGAAGCCATGTACTTCAGAGATGCATAATGATAGGGTAGGAGGCAATGATTAAGTTGCAGTAAGGGAAATTCTGTTTGGGCGTCATCAAGGAAGCTCTTTACATGGTTGCCCGGAGAGGCTTTGAACTCTCAAGTTGTGGTAATCATAAAGACCGAGTAAAATGACACAATTTTGAACTTAGCTGTACAGAAGTTAGCAGAAGGTGGAGCTAGGTTGCTTCCAGAGATCCATTCCAACCTTAAGTTTTCTGTGATTTTCTATGAAAAGTTGCTGGAAGAGTAGTTTAATAAACAGAATAATCAAGCTTTTGCTCCAGGACTTCAGCTGTCTTCTTGCAAGATTAAAAAAGGTTGTTCTACCACCTACACTAACAGTTCCTGTGTTTGCTGTTTTTGTTGTTGCCATCCCCTAAGAGGACATGTTACCCATAGAGGACATAGATTGACGCAGTGTAGCATCTCTAGAGTTGTGAGAGAAAGGACAGTGTTTTTAGGTACAGGGATTGTTATATTACAGCTGTCTGTGTTTGGAAATAGGATTTTATCTAGGAACATGTAGGCGTATCTCAGCAAATCATTTCTTTGCCAGTGAGGCTGCCTTGAATTTGGTATGTTCATGCTGCCTGAGCAGAGTTCATTTATGAAATAAAACACATTGTCTGTAGTTTTTGTGGACATATGATTCTGACTTAATTATGTGTCACTTTTTAGCTGAGTATTTAAATGTTACACTCATAATATGTAGATACTTTATCATTTGTAAACTGGCAGCTTTTTTGTTGTTTACATTGTATAACTAAAAATAAGAGAGGGTTTGATATGCAGGGCCCTTTGAGAAAGGTGTGTCATATATAGGTCAGGTTGGGTGTGCCAGGGGATCATTAGCCTTTGTTTTATGGGGACATTAAAAGAAAAGAAAATTTATAATGATCTTTGTCTCAGTGTAGTACTGAGTCCTTTGAAAATGTATATTAAGCTTGCTATGACTAGTAGTTCCTCAGCAATGTAGACTGCAGATAAAGATTTGTGGTCTCTTACCATAGTGTAATGTAAAATACATTGCTTATGAATTATTTTGAGAGCTTGCCATGGTTGTTTTTTTGTTTTGTTTTGTTTTTTCTCCCCCCTCTAAGTTTGGTCTCTGTAGTTAATGATAGCTATGTGCCTAGTAAATTCCATGTAGCACTTGGGAAGCATTTTCTACACATCATTTCTTCTACTTAGTGCTTAGAGGACTATTGTATGCCACCATAGTTACAAAACAGAAATTGTTCTCCATTCAATACATAGGGCTCTCCACAAGCCATTGCATCACCATAGTCTGTAAGAGAAATTGCCTTGTTTTTTAATCTAGACGCACTGATGAAACAAGATACGAGTCTTACAAAGAAAGGGACACAGGAAGAAGGGTGCAGTTTGGTGCTGTTTTTTTCCCCTTGCTCTTCAAGTTAGTTGACAGATGGTGTGTATCATCTGAACTGGAAAATCAGCTGAGACAGAGCAGCAGCTCTTCTATATCACACTGGTGTAGCAAAGCTGTTGTTCATTTCTTCTTCTTTTATTGCTAAGTATATGTGCATGTAAGATTTTAATTCTTCATCCAATTAGTATTTTATGTAACGTTTCATTATTCTTATGTTTTAAGTGTCTACAGGATTGAGTGAAAGCCATACGGTAAACGGTGGAAGCTGGAATGAGAAGTCTGTAAAAATCTCCTCACAGATTGGTGTAGGGGAGGAGAAATGGACGTCTGTTTCCTCAGCTACAGCTGGGAAGAGGAAGACTGAGACATCGGCTTGGGGCCAAGACACTGGAGATGCTAATGGGAATGGAAAGGACTGGGGCGTAACCCTGGTGGGCAGGCCCTGGAAAGAGCGTTCTTTGTTCACTCCTATTGGTAAGCTATTTTGAGGAAAAATTTGCTTCACTTAAGCATTTTTACATAATTTTTGGTACTGAGTCTCTGGAATAGCTTTGTTTATGTATTCAAAAAAATCTTGGAATGGTCTAGTGAAATGTGAGCTAAGCATTTTCTGTTTATTGCAAGTTCTGATGGCTTATCGTGTATTTTTCTCATTAGTTTAATGGGGTTTTTGGTTTTCATCTGAAATAAAATTATTTCTGTCAAGGAACCAAATTTTTTATCACTTTTCTAAAATTCTGAAGGTGTATATTAAGTCATTGAAGTATAATTTTTTTCTTTCCTTTTTTAACATATGTATTGGAACCTAGGTTATAAGTCTGTTTTGTTGATATATGATCAAATCAGCTGTGTTGTATTGACAGACATCTGTTTAGGCTTCAGGAATGAAGATTGCTCAACTCTTGGGGCAGTCTCTTTAAGTGTTTTTACTGTTTTTTCTCATTAGAATTGTTTTTTCTCATTAGAAATTATTTCTTAGTCTTTGCCAGTACAGTGTTTAGCCTTTTTTGCTTATATTGTCCAGATAAATGATGAAATTTTCATTTGTCTGTGCAACAACCTTATTAGTAGATACTGTAATATTGTCCTTTCCATTGTTCAGTCTAAATGATCATGGTCTTTTCTGGAAAGCAGTGTTCTGCTATAGTCAGAAATGCTGCTTTTGTCTAGACTGGTTTCATTTGTCCCACGTTTCTTGGATTTTGGTGCCTGAGACTGGACCTGGTATTCCATTGAAAGCTTTTTATTACTGAGAAGAAGCAAGTGTTTTTGTTGTTGTTGTTTTATTTTTATTTTTTTCATATTCCAGTTAGTTGTATTCTGCTTTATATTCTTATGTGGTATTTCTTAGCACCTAAACAGCTTGTTCTTGTTTTGTTACTGAGAACAAGTCATGCATGACCAGACTGATCCACTTCTGGTTAAGTGACCAGATTGTGGATGAGCAGAGGATATCTTTTTACCATAACTTTAGTAATGTTTTCAACACTGTCTCTCACAGCATTTTTTTATTAAAGTTAGGATGGTCTGCTCTGGGTGGCTGAAAAACAGGTAGTGGTTAGTGGGTATGTTTGTACATAGTATGCTATGTTTGGAGGCTGGTAGCAATGGGGTATCCCAGGGCTCTGTGCTTCGAGCTGTCCTGTTTATTATCTTTATAAATGATCTGGAGGAGGTGATAGTGTGACTCGCATCACAATTCCAGATTACACAAACCCTTGGGGAACCAGCTGGTACAGCCCAGATCGGGGGTGCCATCTTGAGGGGCCTAAACTGACTGAAGGAGTGGGCCAACTGAAACTCGAGGGAGTTGAAGGACAAATGTGAAGTGCTGCACCTGGGAAGGAGGAACCCCGAGCTGGGGAATGACTGGCTGGCTGGAGAGGAGCTCTGTGGGACAGGTGTCCTGGTGGACACTGAGGTGGACATGAGCCGGCCACGGGCCCTGGCAGCAGAGGACACCAGCAATGTTCTGAGCTGCATTAACAGGAGTCAGTAGATTGTGGCAGTGATTATGCCCCCTGCTAAGCACTTCTTGGACCGTAACTGGAATATTGTGTCCAGTTTTGGGTCCCCCCGTACAGAAAGGATGTTGATCAGCTGGAGCAAATTCAGCAAAGAGTCTCAGAAATGGTCGGTTGTTGGAGCACTTGCCCTGGGAGGAGAGGCTAAGGGAATGGGGCCTGTCTGGTTTGGGGAGTGGAAGGCTTCAGGAGAACCTGACAGCAGCCTGCCACAACCTGTGAGGTGTTACTGGGAAGGCAGAGACAGGCTCTTCACAGTGGTGTGTAGTAGGAGGACGACAGACAACAGACATAAATTGAAACAAGAGGTTCAGACTGAGTGTAAACAGAAACTTTTTCCTCACAAGGACGGTCAGGCATCATAAACGCACAACCTTTGTGGGTAACCAGCCTTCATCCTTGGAGGTTTTTACGATTCAACTGAATAAAAAGCACTGTGCAGCCTGATCTGACTTGAGAGCTGACCGTGAGTTGAGGAGAGGAGGATGTACTAGGAAATTCCTGAGGTTCTCTTTGTAGCTCATTATAACTCCTAGTAGTTTTTCCTTACCATATAATCACATTCTAACCAGCTGCTTCTTTTTGACACATTTATGCCACTGGTTATTTTGTCTTGTTTTCTACTTTACACTTCACAGAGTTAAGTATGTTGTAATTTTTAATCAGCATCTCCTATTTGTCAAAAATTGTTCTGAACTCAGTTCTGTTCTTCAACATAAAAGCAATTTGCTTGAAGCTAGGTGTCATCTACAGAGCTAACAAATAGGCTTTTTCATAACTCCAGTGTTGCTAATAGGGGGGAAAATACAGCAATATGGGTCTAAAAACTCAATCTACTCCTCACAAAGGAAAAGTTTATATATAGAAGAAAATCTAACGTTCTGTATAGAAACAGTGGTAGAGGGAGGAAGATCTTAGTCTGAAAATCATTTCAAGCTGAATGTCTATACATTCACACCTCTGTCAGTGCTGATTGTCTCATGTAATAAGGCAAACACTGCTCTCAGCTGTATGGAATGTTAACATGGCTGGAACTTCCTCTGTTTTACTGACCCTATTCATCATTAAATAGCTAACTTTTCCAACATTGCCAGCAGTATGAAGCTTGCTTTTTCTTTCTTTTTTTTCCCTCCCCCCACAGCTGCTTGGAATGTGGATGCACGGATTAATACCTCTGAACCAAATTCTACTTCTTTCTCTTCTTTTGGATTAACTCCTGGAGTTTCTGGTATGTATGCCCTTCCAAAGATTTTTGCCTCTCTTCTCCTATACCAGGTAGAAACAAATTTGCCAGGTGTTTTTCACATCGTTTGTCCTTGGAAAATAGTAGTGGTAACTGTAAACAAGTAGAAGACCTGTTTTGTGAAAGTCTGCCAAGCTTTTTGTTGTTATGCTAAAATAATGCAATAAGGTAACTTTGAAATTGATAATCAAAAGCTAAATCAATGAGGTATTTCTGCTTGATTCTGTGTTGAATCTAAATGATTGGCATAAGAGATTGCTAAGTACTGCTGTAACTCAAGATGGATATCTGAAGATTTTCTAGGAAAATAATTTTTACCCTGAACTTTCAGGGTTCTTGTTGTTTGTTGATTGGGGTTCTTTTTTCCCTTCAAGGAACCGAATCACTACTTTCAAAATGTGTTGTGTAGGCAGGAGTTGAAGTCCTGAGGCTTTGCTTTGTAGGATGGGTAGGAAAGCTGAACTCCAGGGGCATGTTGTTTTGAAGGGTGAAATTGCTGTAGAACGCAAACCTGGCTTCCTAACAGATCTTGTGTGTTAAACTGCTGACATAAGTACTACAGTGATTTATTATTTAATAAAGGGGTCACGTTTTCTTCTCTTGCTTATTTACTCCCAATCTAAAGAGCTTGGCGTGTCTGTCTATTTTCTTCTAGCAAGTAGCTAGCCAAGCGCTTATGCATTAAGCTATGTTTACTGGTATTGCTGTTTGTGGTCTTCAAACTGTGAAACTAGCATTCATTGTCCTATAGCTCACAAGTGCTTCATTCTCTGTGCGCATCTGTGCCAGTATAACAAAGAAGTTATAAATGCCAAGGTCTAATTCACCAGGCTCTCCAAAGAACAGCTCACTTAATGAAAACCTATCTTAAGAAAAAAAAAATAGTAATTGTACAAAAAATGTTAATTAAATTGGATTTCCCAAAGGGATCCACTTGAATTTAAGTTCAGTTGCTAGGCTGAAACTTAAGAAAACTTAGTTAATAAAGTGGGAAAGACTGATCTGAGATTCATCTGCAATACCATCATTCCAACTTGAATTCAGAGAGAAGCATGAAGACAGTGAAGTATATTTATAGTCTTTGATGCACATTAGCCAAATTAATAAATATTTACTGCTTGCTGTAATGGCTAGTTAGTAAAAGGTAGAGAATGTGTCAATGTTCTTGTTATTTGAGAGATTTTTTGCATAGGCATTTATGAATTAGGGAGAACCAGGTAGCTATCTGTGGTCCTAGTTAAACTTTTCAAAAATAAGTCTCATTGTAAAGTGGTATGTTAATTTTTTTCAGTCCCACAAATGAGCTTCTTGGATTTTTTTCTGAAATTGTTTCTGTTTGCTGATGCCTTATTTTTCTTAAAATAATGATGTTAGATGTCTAACACTTTTTATTGTCATAGCTGGAATTAGGCTTTACTGTTGTTTGTCATGCTGCTTTTATGTTCCTGGAACTTTTTACTTGAACTGATTTTTTTTCGTTGTTGTTGTTATGCTCAAATAATGCAATAAAGTAACTTTTAAAATGATAATCAAAAGCTAAATCAATAAGATATTTCTGCTTGATTGTGTGCTGAGTCTAAATGACGAGCATAAAATTCACTTAGTAGTAAATAATTTAATTGCTCTATCTGTGGTATAATCAAATTTCTTTCTAGTAGTCTTCTAAGCTGATGTGTATAAGAGTTTTTACTTACACATGGTGAATAATTTTATCACCCATAAATTTTCATTGTTTTCCAATTAGAGGAGACTGCTGTAAGTCTTGTGGAACGTTATTAATCTGTATTACCTCTTTTTTTTTCCCATATTCTACTGCTGACTTTGTCTTCCTTTTTCAGTTCCCTTTTTTTCTGAATAAAACTCAAAAACTCATTTTGAAGAGCTTGGTAGTTTTGAAGAGCTTTTCCTGTACTGTGCAGTCTTTAGAACCAGACTTTTCTTTTCCTTGGGCCTTTTTTCCTTGGTTATTTTGCTTTGAATTTCTTTACCTAAGAAAACTGAGGAAGCTTGTAACTGACAAGTACAATTTCATTTATTCCCTTTCAGGATCCAATAGTGAGCCAGTTTCTCAGGCTGGTACTTCCGATTTTCAATGGGATTTAAGTCACGCTCAACCCCCTGTTGATGACGAATGGTCTGGGTTAAGTATGTTCCTCTAAAATGTTCATTAACAAAAATTGCAATTACCATCACTTTAAAGCATAATTATTTATAAGCTATTTGCATTAACCATTTGTGAGCATATGAAGACAAAAACGGAAATGTTTCATTTCTGTAAAGCTAAGTATCAGTTTGAGGAAAGCAGGAAAAAGTACTTCTGAATGATAGTAGATAATTATTTCTTAGGCAAAATACTTGGTATTGAAACACAGAAGTGAAAGAAAGCTCATGCATTTTAGTGTAGTTCTGACTTTTGCTAGAAATACAATGTAATTACAACAGTCTTAATTTGCTACAAATGATAAGAAATCTACTGCAAGTCTGCAGAAGTTATGTTGGTATTAGTAGAAAATATATCTGAGTAACAGAGTTTGCCTTTACATGGTTGTACCTTACTGAAAACTTAACATGCCGTTAAAACTCTTGTATTCAGTCTTAGTCTTACTTCCTTGTTTAGCAAGCATTAGGGAATTTTGTATGTATGTGAAAAGCATATGCAGGCTAGAGATCGATGAAGTTACTTGGGAGTTGTAGCAAGCTTGGTGTTTATTCTGAAATCAGCAAGGAGGGGAAAGAAAAATATACTTGTAGTTTTTACCACAGTCTCTACCTAAACAAGGGCTGTAGCGTAGTTAGTAGTAGTAGTGTAGTGATGTTACAGACTTACCTAAATACCTACCAGTGAAACTGTACCCTTAAAAAAGCTTACAGCCTTAAGTCCACTTTTTGAATTGCCTTGTAGTTGATATTCTTATATTTGACTGAATAAAGATGTTTTTTTTTCTGAAATAAACAATGTAGTTTCATTAGTTCATTGGCTTAAAAACTTGGCCAACAAAGTGACCAGCAAGGCTGCCATACATACTACCTTCTAAGAACAATGTCGTCTTTAATGACTGCAGGATTAGAATGGATTGATACAGTCATTGACTCCATCATTTTTGTCATGATCATTCTCATACCAGTTGATATAAAAATGATTCTGTCCTTATCTGGCTTAAGAATAAGGGAAGCACATTTTCAGTTAATTGTTTGGAATTGATCAGTTTTCCATTATAAGAGCATAATTTATTCAGATTTCTGAACATAGAATGTCTATATCTACAGCTTCTGTTAATCAAGTCATTTTTTTCATTAATGCACCTCTATTACTTGGTATGTATAAGAAGGGGGAAATAGGCTTGAACTTTCCTTAAGTGATATACAGATATACCTTACTGATTTAAGAGGTTCAGTGCATGGGAATTAACTGTATGGGCAGATGCTATGAATTTTCTATTTAGAAGAATGGAATTTTCTTAAAGGAACTAGTGACAGGGCAATAGATAATAAGCTTATTGAGTGTTACACAGCTGTAAATTTTTTCAGATCAGTTGATTCTAGTGTATAATGTTCAAAGTATGTAATATATATGTAATATACCAACTAAGTTGAGGTATATCTTTACAAGAAGGCAAGAGATGAAAAAGTTTTCTAGGTAATCTTAAAATTCTTGTGTACTAGCAAACTACAGTGTTTGCTAGTAAATGTAATTGGCTTTATCATTGCTTTTCCTTTGGGCATAAGTTTTTAAATGTTTAAATTGAATGCTTACATAGTTGGCAGACCAAGTTTGCACCTTTGCCATCGATTTTGCACGGGTGAAGGGTAAAAAAAATATTTTTGGTAGTCTTTCATTTTGTGTTTATATCATCTTTTACAAGGTGTTTGGTTTTGAAATCGACTTGCTGTAAGTTTCTACTAAACTCTAGGGCTTAGTTCTTTCCTTCTTGCATTTTTAACTTTTATATAATTGACCCTGTCATTCCCCATCACAGCATAAATGCATGCCATTGCAAAATGACAATACCAACAAAATAGAGTAGGGACTTGAAAGCTTGGGAAAAATATGGTATTGAAGAATGTCTGTGTTACAAGATGACTTCTGGCTCAATGAGATCTGCATTTCTCAGATATGACACTTGTAAAGGATCCTTACTAAGCATCAGTATTATTCACAGTTCATTGTAATGTCTTCACAAACCAGGAAAAAGATTTGAGATGAAGAACAACCCTTAACTTTGTTGCTCTTTACATAGTTCATAAAAGTATCCCAAAGCAATTGCATGTGGCTAGCTGCTGCTGTGACTAGTTTGTAATCCTATTGCTTTGTAAAATAATTAAAACTGACTCATTACTTACCAAAGTCTTCATCTTATCATTAAGATATTTACATTTTTCAGAAATACAGGAAATGCCTGTTTGTATCATGGTATCAAAGGTACTTTTCTGCATAGTAATTCTTTTCAACTGTCAAAGAGTACCTGTAAAGCAAGGTGACATTCCTGAAAATCTCTTTAATTTTTGCAGATGGACTTTCTTCTGCTGATCCTAGCTCTGATTGGAATGCACCAGCAGAAGAGTGGGGAAACTGGGTAGATGAAGAAAAAGTTGTTTCTGTTCCACAACCTGAAGAGGCATTATCTGATGTTCAGAAGGTAAAAGGTGCTATTTTCCTCTTTAGCTCCAAGACTTTGCCCTTACCACTGCCGTTTCTTAAAGTAACTTAAGGGTGATGGTTAAGGTAATCTCTCATTTCCTTTATGCTGAAAAGAGCAGCAGCATTTTGTTAACGTGTGGTGCTGGATGTTGTTATAGGGGAAAATAGAAGCCAGTTAGCTCCATGTCAGATCTTGTTGTCTCACCATAATGTAAGGTATTACCTTTTATTGTGTACTAATAGAGGATTTGGATCTCTCCTCATAAATACTACTCAACAATATTTTGCGTTTGTAAAAAGCAGCACTTCTGTGCCACCAGTACATTGTCTGTTTTCCATTTCCTAGCTCTTGTACTTTGTTTCCAGAGAGTGTGTAAAGAATGTAGTCTTTCCAAAATGAACAGATAAGATTGTGTTCACTTACTTTTATATGCCATTAAATCCCTTATAGCTAGTGTTTTATGTTTAGTTTATAGGAAGTGTGTTTCATTGTCATCTTAAATGTTTAATATCTTATATTTCCTTATTTAAGGCTTCAGATAATGAAAGAGAAAAAGCAGAACCAATTCTTCAGAGTTCGACAAGTGGGAAGTCCAAGAAAAAGAAGAAGAAAAAGAAGAAGCAGGGTGAAGAAGCTAACTCTCCTTCACAGGTAAATGGAGCAAGATCTGGATTGTCTGAAAATAAATTTACGAGGAATTCATAAAAAGTGATTTTCTGATGGACTGGTGAATACAGAGTAGTTCTGCTGGATTTCTGGAAAGCATGAAATATATGGAAAATACTTACCTTGAAATATTTTCTTTCAAAGCAAGATTCTGTACTGTAGGGATGCTTCTACAGGGACTTTCCTCTGTGTGGGAAGCTCTCTGTTCCTGTGTTTTGAAAGACAGCTGCCTTGTGTGCATAGCTAGCTAGGAGAATAAGAGAAATTGAAATTCCCTTTCTAGGTGTTCTTGAAGTGCGGTTCTACTAGGACACAGTGGTTTTCTAAAGTACTTTTGTAATGTATGTGAAGTATTAAGTATTTACGACTTTACAAGTACAGCTATCCTATGTGAGATCTTCGAATGAGATGGATACTGTTTGCAAACAGGATGGCTGGAGTTGTCTGTGATATTTTTTAATTGTTTTTGACAAATTACATTGAAACTCATTTATTGTAAAAAGGAAAAAAAAAAGCAAAATCAAATTGCACTTGGCAATTGGAGCATGTTTAAATAGATGAAAACAAGTACTTTCTAAATAGGAAAAAATCTTTTGACAACTCATACTCAGAATACATCCTGCTTCTGCCTGTGGTGACAGCCGTTCATAAAGCAGGAGGAGGATAGCATTACTTCAGTCATAATTAGTTTGGATTTGCTTCTTTTTTTTTTAATTGTAAAAGATAAAATTACTGTCAAGTAGAGTTCCTTTAATATTGTGCAAGTAGAGATGGTTGATTTGTGTCGATTTGCAACATTTCTTTTGAGGTTAAAAAAAGAAAGGCTACTAGGACTGTAGCTTTCCTATGTTTGAAATCTATGTTGTTCTGGTATCTGCAATAACTCTAGACATAAGTCACGATTAATAAGAAATGGTTAACAGGTGTTTTCAGTGTTTTGCAGGGATCTTCAAGTTAGAATAGTAAGTTTAGTGATTTAACTTGCTAGTTCTTCTTCAAACTCACATAAATTATGTATATTTATAACTCTGAAAGTTGAATGTGTTCATTGATGAGAAGTATAATTTTAACAGTACAATCTAAGTGTTCATGTCGTATTTGTTGGCTTCAGGCAGCAGAAGCTACCACCAGAGCTAAATGTAAGACAGGATGTATTCTTACCTGTTAGGAGTCAATAGACTTTGACTGCATTTTTCACAAGGTTTCAGGGGAAATAAGGAAGGAAGGAATGTTTTGAGAAGGTACTTCTAGTTTAAAACTGGAGATTTGTGTTCTAGCTACTGTTCACCATAGGGTCCTTTTAGTGCTTTAAACAAATTTATCTACTCTAATTCCTCATTTAAAGGAAAACTGTCCAACAGTAGTGCTTAAGGAGCAAAGGTTGAGACTTCTGTAAACTTAGGAAATGTTTTCAGTTTGTATAGAGGTATGTTTATGTTACAGACCTCACTGGAAACTGCACTGGGTTGCAAAATATTGTTAAAGCATAATATGTGAAAGAAAGCTATACAAGTTAATACCTGAAACTTCTGCATATTAAGTGAATATTAGCCAACTACTTTAATCTTTTTTAGATTTTCTTAGTTATAGAAGCTAATTATGGCAACCAAACTGATGTGCAGGGAGAAAGAATCGGAACTTTACTGCACATACTGGCTCCTAATTTTTTCCCCAATTTTGTAGGACACTGAAGAACTGGATAGAGAAGCTGGAGAGGAATTTCAAGAGGATACCTCAAAAGCTCAACCACAGCAGGAAATAGCTTTTTCTCTGAAGACCATAAGTACTAGTGAACCAGCTAAGGTAGGGTTATAAAACTGTGTTTAAGTAATAATTTCTTATTTTGAAATGCTCAAGATGTACTGAAACATTAGTTTGTGTATGGTGATGTTACAATAGGGATATGCTTCAGGTTATGTTTAATTGGAATGTGATCAAGAGGTAGAATTTTAGGCATGGTTCAATTACTAGTTTATAAAAAGGTTATCCACTCTAAAAAGCAGCATTTGCTAAATCATTAATCATCTTCATCATGATCAAGTTTGTGTTTTTTGTTGTTGTTGGTTGAATATATAAATTCTAAAACTTTCATATCTGGAAACCTAAGAATAAATAGGTAAGAGTGCAAGACTAATATCTCAGCATATCTTACTGTTTCATTGCAACAGAGTGAAGAGCTATCAACATACTATGTTCTGAGTTGTCATTGAACCAATTCACAAACTGACCGTTCATTTCAGCTCTCAGTTGAAACAAGTACTATAGAAAATACAAGTTCTTTGGTCTTTCTCCAAAATAGCTTCTTTAAATAATGTTCTACAAGCATCACACTGTAAGAAGAAGTAAAATATTTAATATTTCTGATGGTATTGATTTTTATTCCATCAAGTATGAACAATACCAGTGAGACAGTACCTCAGAATATTGAGTTTCACTTCAATAACTAAGCATTTGTTACATAAAGATAGCAAGGTTATAACAAGGTTGCATAAAGACAGTAAGATTTCAGTGAAAATAATAGAATGGAATCTTCTACGAGAAGCTACAGGTCACCGAAGTACAGAAACTGTATATTGAGAACATGCCTTGAAAAACAGATTCAGACATGTTTTAGCTTATTATAAATATTCTGCATCAAAGTATAGCTTTTACTATAATTATTCAGTTTAGATTTACTTCAACTTTTATTCAAGGTTGGTATCAACCTGTCTGATTCATCAGCTCAGATGTAGACCTACACTGTGCACTATTATTTTTTAGACTGGAGTGGTCCTGTTGCTGTGAGTCTTAAATTCGTTGTGTTTGTATAGGTTGTGCCTATATATAGCTATGTTGCAGCCAGCGGCAGTTTTGTGAAACGAGATCAAATATTGTATTAAACTTGTTGTGGAAGCAAAAGAAAAGAGGGGAAAAAAAATGTTACTGATGTTCCCTGAAAGTTAGTTGAACTTGGTGAACATAAAGGGCGTTTTGTGAATTGTTACGTCTGACAATGCAGATGGCTCATCAGTTATTTTTCAAGCCTCTTTGCCATCAGGTTTGGCTTTACTGTAATTTCACATGTACAAAGATGTTTTCTGATATTGAATTGGCTGTTCCAAAACATTATAGAAATGGTCTGTTACTGATGCCTGAAATGGATGACCTAGGTTTCCAAGCCAGGTAATTGAGTCTTGAGCAAATGCTCTGAAACATGAAAACAAAATATGAGGAAAATTAAAATTTGAGTGCCTCACTACCCTCTGAGTGAAGAATTTCTTCTAAATTGCTAATCTAAATCTCCCCTCTTTTAGTTTAAAGCCATTCCCCCCTTATCCTATCACTACACTGCTAGAGAAAGAGTCCCTCCCCAGCTTTTTTGTAGCCCCCCTTCAGGTACAGGGATTGTATTGTACAATTGTACTGGAATGTACATTTAAATCTTAAGTTGTTCTACATGTGGGTGGAGGGTGACCCTGTCCTAACAAAACTGTGAGTGATGCCAGTAAACTGAATTGGTTACCTTGCACAACTAAGAACTTTAAGTCCTCTTCCTGTTTGAGGCAACGTTGATTTTATTACTTATTTCAGTTGGGTAAGAACACAGAAAACTTCTCTACCCATAGTAGATTAGAGAACGTCTACCTTAATTTTTGTTGTTAGTTTTTTCTAATTAAAATTATTAAAGCTGTTTAATTTCTTGCTTAGTATTATATGGCTTAAAAATGTATGTTGCCCTATTGTATGTTTTGACTAAATTTTTGTGAGATGCTTATGTTAGTGATGGCAACAGTACAAGCTGGTAACAATAACCTAGGACCTGTGTACATCTGCATCAAGGGATGGATGTAGACATCACTGTTACGTTCTGTCAGTTTCACATCCTTGCTGTTGTAGGACAACTACAGCCATGAATTCTTAATAACATCCTAAAGTTTTGGGTTTTTCTTGACTGATGCCATGTTTTTCCAGTATACTCTTATCTGAAGCCTTCTGTCAGTAGGTTGCTTGCTGTGGGATCATACAGTTCTTTTTTGTTCTGACTTTCCTAATAAAATGTTTTTTTTCTTTGCATTTCAACTTGTGTTTTACTCTACTTTCATTCTAGTAAGTGCTACGTAGTAAGCTACAGTTACCGTTCATCTCTGTAGTGGGAATCTTCAAAATAGACCATATAATTGTAAAATAAGCTATCTTTCACCTGGTAGTTCATCCTACAGTAGTTTTCACTGAAATGTTTTTGACTACTCTCACAAATACCTGTTGTTCTAATATAAGCACAGAATGTGAGCGACTACCAAGTAGTTGCCCGCTGGGTAGGAATGACTGCAAATGCTTTCTGAACCATATAAATGCTTTTTTGAGTTGTAGATTTTGACCTAAGCAGTTTGCTGTTTTGCCTTGAAACAAAATGTGTATGCATCACTGTCTTCCACCTATTCTGAATACATATTCTAGAATCATTTTCAGATTTTAGTGACTTTCAGATTGTATTCTCTTTCTATGCATGTCGTGTTTTTTAAGGTTAATTAGTTTACGTGGCTACTTTACTTGTATGCAACTAAAAAGTTTTGGCACTAGATGGCAGTCACAGTCTTATGGCTTTGAATGCAATTTTAAATGATTTTAATACTGGCTTAATTTTTCAGTGCCATCTTCCCAGCACCTGCTAAGTATGGTTCCAAAATAACACTGTATAAGAATGTCTAACTGTTATATGACTTAGTAAACTCTTGGAATTTATTTTTTTTTCAAATAGCCTGAGGAGGCTCCTTCACTTGCTGTTTCTACTGAGCCATCTGTAATTGTATCAGAGAGCGATTCCGACAAGATCGCTTCCCAAGTGCCACAGATGCTGCAAGAGACAGATGTTTCTAGTCCCAATATTAAACAAAACAGTGTGCCTCCTCCACAGAGTAAGTATCTCAGTACAATTTTATCTGAATTCAGTGTGGTGGTTTTTTTCCACAGAGCATGTACAGTCAGAATGCTTTGCCGTGTGGCTTGGATGCGGAGTAGCACATCATATGCTTCTATATTTCACTGAGGGATCTTATTTAAAAGAAAGCTAAACGATAGTATTTTGGCAACTGTCCTTTCACTGTGAGGAAAAACAAGCTTCATATGCTTGCATGACTGAAAATGTTTGTTGTCCTTGTCAAGACCTTAACAGACATTTGAACTTACTCTTCCTCATCAGGATGGGAGTTCTGTGCTGTAACTATGTAGTTAATATATCAATTAATTGCTTTTTGTTCTGGTTCTAAAATAAAAAGGCTTTTGTGACTAATTCCCACCTCAACAAATGGGAGAATATCTCATATTAAACACATAAAAAATTTTGATGACTTTTGCTGCTTTTGGCAGCCAGCACGTTTTAAGGCCAATCTATTTATTCAAATAATATGGCGATTCTTTATTCAATTCTGGATACCATGTAGCCACATCTTTATGTAGTTCATTGTTTTAAAAAATTAATCTTTTCATGTGTAAGTGTAACTCAGTGGTTAAAAATGGTGTAATCAGATAAAAGTGAACAAATAATGTCACCTGTGTACATATATATTATTTCCAGTTAGCCAACAGCTGATAATGACCTTATTGCAGATGTTACATTAACAAAAATGAGTGACTTTCTCTATGGTGTAAGAAAAATAGGTTGAAGTTATCAAACGTTCTTTTAGAGGTACTTCAGATTAGTCTATTTGGTACAAACAGGTAAATATGAGGTCTATAAAAATCATGCTGGCTTAAAAACAGCTTCGTTGTGTTATGGAATGTACTCTTTAGGATTTTAAAAGTCAGTTCTGTGTAAACTTCCTCAGTTGTAACTCTGTAGTTATGCTTTGTTTTTAGCAAAGTCTGAAGAAAGCTGGGAATCCCCCAAACAAGTTAAAAAGAAGAAAAAAGCAAGAAGGGAAACGTGAACTTCCTGAGATGGACATGTGTTGCTGAATACTGTCATGAAGATTATGCTGTTTATGCAATAATTTGTGAACATGTACAGAATTTTATATAAGTTTCAAACAATTTTTAAAAACAGAACTGCTGTGAACACAAACATCTTTAAAAAAGGAATCAAAGGAAAGTAACTTTATGATATAGAAAACAGAACATGCTACATTTGAAAGACATTCTGAAGAGTCTGTTTTTCCAACTTTTGGAGAGAGATCTTAGAATAAAAAACAAAACTGGTTTTACAACACAGTGCCCTGTTTACAACAGATTATACTCTCATCTACAGCTGCGGATAAAAGGTTGATTTCAAGGAAGGGTTTTCTGTAAAATATTTGTCTGTATAATAATGGGTGTTTCTTGCCTCTCTTTTAAGTGATGCAGTAGAAGCACAGAATGTCAACCATTTGAATTTGTTTCATGCCTAAATCAAAGTGCTTTGATAAAATACGTAATCTGCCATATCTTTACAGTATGTTGGTTAGCAAGTCTGCTAGCTATTACAGGAATCAAGTGCAAATCATTAACCATTTGTACAGTCAGACCTTCATGGTTTATTATATGAAGTTAACACAATAAAACTGCTTTGGGTTAAAAGTTTGAGAATGTGATTTGAAACTTAAGTATGGTTCATGAAGTTATTTTTGATAATGTCTATTACCTTACTTGAATTGCTGAAGATAACAATATATTTTTAAGAACGCAGTAATGTGCATAAAATTGGTTTTTCTGCTTCATTCCCTACAGTTCTTGGTTGATTCAGACTCCCATCTAAAATTGCACCCCTTTAACTTTTAAGCTCATACAGTGAATTGAAATCAAATGTTCCCTTCCCTTAACGCTCTAATTTGCCATACCCAATTCTGTTTTGTTCTGTTACTAAAACTCCGAAGAAAACAAGGTGAACTTTTTTCACTCAACAAATTATATGGGATTTCAGTGATCTGTTGGAGAACTGGAGTGGCTTCAGACAGCTTTAATTGACATTGTCAAGACCAGTTATCAGGAACACATTTTTTTTACTGCCTTAACCTGTAGTATGTAGAATGTGTCTAGACTTCTGGACAGGAGTTAGTGTTTTTATAAAAATAAATAAACATTCATGCAAGTATAGCAGTTGTAAAAAATAAAAATAAAAAATAAAAAATTAAAATAAAGAACATTTCCCGCTTGAAACTGTTAATTAAAATGGTGTTTAAGATGTGTTGTCATTTTCAGGCACTGTGTAATTACGTAGTATCAAACTGACAGATGTGTTTGTCTGTAAGGTGCATGCTCAGCCATGTACACTGTAAATAGTCTTTACAAAAAAAAAAATTGTTTGATAAGGATGGTAATTAACATCACCTGGTAAAATTCTGTTAAAGAGCCAAAATGTTTTGTAAATGATTTGGTTTTGTGGCACAAACAGAATTGTTAACAGCTGCGGCACATGGTACTGATCAACAATCCTTCACTGTTCGACTGTACATAAGTGCAGTTCAGCAGGATTACAGGGCAAGAACAGTTAATGCAGCAAGCTGATTTTAATTGTACTGAAGATGCACCTTGCTAATGGACAACTTTCCTAATAAATGGATACTAATTTGCACAGGTATGAATCCCTGTATATCAGGAACATGTGACACTCTAAACTGATCTGTCAAAATAAATTGAGCATATTGACAGTACTGATTTATTTACTGGGAGGGAAAAATGCCTGGGACCGATGTCTGTCCGGCAGGATTCATGTGAGCTAAATTTAGAACTGAAGTACAGTTTTCAAGGAGTATATTAAGGCAGGCACTCAAATGGGATGTTACAAAACAGAGTTATATGCATGTAAATAATATTTTAATTTTACTTATCCTTTTCTTGGCAAAAGTAAAAGAATTTACTTCTCAATTCAGGTTTGTAATGTACGTCCAAAATGTGTTTCTAACCTGTATGTTGAGCTATGGGCCTTTCTTGTAGGGGGAAAAAAAATGAAGCATTTATGTGATGAGGGTGACTGCCTCCAAGAGCTTTCACTCCATAAATTTATTCTTTTCATCTCTTCAGGATAAAATTGGTGGTATTTGGGGGTTATTAAGCTCTAGCTATTGGAAAGTTTGTCATTCTGGAAAAAAGAATCTAGCTACCAACACAGGAACCCTGCTGATTAACTGCTACTCCTAAGCAGGATCGTATAAATACGTACCCTTCCTTTCAAAATGTTACCCATTTTAGCAGCACCTCTTACTGTTTTCTTAATGTGCAGTTTCAATGTCTTAGAAAGCAAACCTTGCTTTATTTGACATTCATTAAAGAGGTATATAGCGTGTTGTCTATAAATAGAAACGTGGTTATCTATGTATTGTCATGTTTCTATGAGTCAAGCAATGGTTATTTTTAATGATACACTGAATCCAGACTTTGGTACTTGGGTAGAGAAAATACTATTTAAAGAAATTTAACCATCTTTTTTTCCTTTTATTTGTTGTTGAATGCATGAAATGGTTTCATAAATCCAATATGTTGGGTTTTTTTTAAATACTCTGGAATTATTTGTATGCGTAATTTAAACTTGTGATGATGTGTAATTGGGTAGTCATGGCATAGTTTTCTTTTGTGGGGAGGGAAAGATGTACAGTATTCATATGTGCTTGTTACAAAGGTAACAACCTGTGCATTGGTTTGGAGGGGGATGAAAACTGTATTTCTGATGCCCTTTTAGAAGTCTAAAGAAAAACAGTGCAAGAGAAGAGCACTACTTTAATATTTACTAAGAATGTACATATTAAAAACATTTCAAACTTTATAGAAATACTTCTAGTATTGTTGTGTTGTAACTGAATTGTATCTCACTGGAAACTGCCTTATTAACGGTTATTAGCCATGGGATTGGTCTGTGAAATAAGGCTCTTATAACTGCAGGTGACATCAGAATACATAATTTGAGCAGACTTTCATCTATTATTAACCGTAGTAGTTTTGCTTTTACATGTCTCAAGTTGGTCTCTGGCCAAGGTTGGAGTTGTTAAGATGCAAGTCTTTGCAGTGACCATAACGATAACCATTTCTACTTGTGAATTTCTTTCTAGTGAATGCTGCAAACCAGTGAAGGATAGTTTGAGTTTTCCAGGCTGACTCTAAAATCTTTCAGCATAGTTCTGCTGTAAAAGGAAGAAAAAAAATATAAAATGGAACTACCTTTCTAAAGATACTGCTAAAATATTTTACTGTTAAAATGGGTTAGAGTTTGTGGGGTTTGGGCAGAGGGGTGAGGACCAGAACAGGTTCCATGGCTGATAATGAACCTGAAAGCAGTATGATACAGCCATGTGTCGTCTTCCGTGCAGGATTAAGAGAGCCACTGCTAGTTGTGTCAGGAGCCAAGTGGGAAAACTTGTATGTCGTCAGATGGGTGGGGGGTACTCGGTGTTTTCTGGACTAGCATCTTGCTAGTAAAGGTTCACAGGTTGTTCTTATTGAAGAAAAAAACAGTTGAATTGCTAAAAATTGTCTAGTATCTGTATAGGATCCTTTCTGTTAATGAAACTTGACCTTCTGTTTCTTAAATACCAAGTTAGTTGTACCAAACTGAAGATTTCCAGTTCGTTGAAGATCAGTTTCTTATTGAAACCATGATGTCTAATTTTGGTGTGTTCTGTAAAAGAACATTTCACAGAAAATTGCATTTGAAACTCTTAATATGAAACTAATGGTTTCAGGATTTCATACAGTGCTGTTAAAAGAGCAAGCTTGTGAACATCTGCAGTTCAAAGCAAGTAGATTTTCTGTCCTTCATCAAGTGACCTCTGAAACTGGCTTAGTATTTTTAAGACAGTTCTGTTTTCTCAGGAATATCAACTCTTCTGCACACACACAGTTTCCACGTAGCTGTTCGATAGACTGCCTTTGAGCTAAGTGAGTTATTTCAAATGTCTGATGGAGTATAAGCCAAGTACTTTGTTACTGAGAGCTTTGTTTTTAGAGGCCACTGACTGAAGCTGCCACCAGGCCCATTCACAAACACCTTGTCCTTCCCAATATTCTGATTTCCTAGACCATCTTTATCTACGTAGCTGACCAGTGAAGTCATGCCTTGATCTATACCCACAATCGAAGCTGCACATGGGAGATCCCTTTTGCTGTTTTTATTTATTTACAGGTTCCAGAGATGGGCTCTAAGAGCTGTCTGCTCTGAACTAATGTGATGATTTAAAAATAATAATAATGAAACAAAAAAACTTGGAGATGGAAGATGACTTATTAAAAAGCAAAACTAATGTTATTTGAACTTGATCTAGAGATTGATGGCGAACTGGTGTTCAAAATTGTTCATTTTAGAGTTAAACTGCATTTCTTAGTAACTCAGGAAAACAAGTAGCTACAGAGGGGTGTGCAAATTTTGACCAAGTATTGCATTATTATGGCTACCTAATTACATGTTGCGTTACTGATGATGTGATTAAAGGGAAGGAAGAAAAATAAAAGATTTTGAGATTGCTGCCATTCACATATAGAAAGGGCATGTCCAGGTAATGAGGCTGGGCAGTTGTGAGTAGTTACTCCAGTAATGAAACCACAGATAACAGAACTGAGCAAGGTCTCTAAGTTCTTCTGGAAAAGCTGGTAGTAGCAGGCTGTCACCCAGTGATCAGCAGCTTCTATGGGCACCATGTCCCACTGCTTATATGGGAATCTGGGGGGAGAGGGCCCATACATGTTCTGTGTTTGCTGATGCTGGTGTCTTAAGATTCCTCGTCTCAGACTTTCTCTTCTATGTTATGAAAGGGGCAAGGTTACGGATCTCATACCTTGCCTTCAGCTAACCTCTTTGCATGAGTGCGAGTGTATTTAAGTGTTCTGGAGTGGGCTCAGGATGCTCAGCACTGGTAGAACGGAGCTGGAAAATCAATACCCTGCTATTTTATGTCCATATATTATAGAGGTGGTGTTCAAAGTCATTCAACTTGTGCAGCCTGCTAACATAGCAACTTCTTTACAGTATTTTTAAAACATTTAAGGATGTCCCGCATTGAATATAAAAATGCTTGGTAGGCTGTGACAGAGACATATGATTGAAGGCTTCCAGTGTTTGGTGTGTCTGCAACTGAGAGGGGCAGATTTTATATATCCAATGATTGCCATTTTGGATTTACATAGTAACATCACGTGGGTACTAGACAGGGAAAACTGAGGTCAGAAGCAGTGCACGTCACATCAGAAACTAGTTTTTTGCTTGTTCACTTCCAGGTAAAATGTCTGTCATGCAGCACATGGTTAAGACACAGAAGCACGACTGCGAGTGCTTCACTCTATTAATAATTCCCTCGCTAATGACCTTGACTTCATGCTAGTATGCTGCTGGAGTTCATCCTTCTGTGCTGCCTGAGAACATCTTATGGGAGCAGGATTTCTTATGTAAGGACTTAATGTAGTGCTGACAGCTCTGGAAACCACCGTGCCTTTTCTCTCACACAAAATGTTTTGCTTCTGCTTCGTGTTGCTACTGCGTTGAGAACATGATACGCTGCGAGGCTTTAAACTCCTGAGATTTTACTGTTCCAAGTATTTTTTGGCCAGCCCACCTCAAAAACAGTTTTTTTGCCAGCTTAACTGGGGGGAGAATTGCTACCTGCAGATCGTGTTTGTTATTTATGGTGAATTGGTGGCTCAAAAGGGAGCTGTCGGCGGGGCATTCCTCCAGCACACCAAGGACATCTTGCTCGGCGTGGCCGAAAGTCAGCACCTTGTGCTGAGAGGGTATTGAGGTGTCACCCATGGTAGTCAAGTGGTCTAAGGGTTCACGTAGGCTAAACAAAGGGAAAGGGGGAAAAACATGCAGATGTACACGTTCAAAGTAAGCTTGGTTTTGGCGACCATCCTGCTGGTGACCAGTTACTTTTATGTTAGAGTGGAAAAGAAAGTCAGGCTCTGAGCAAATGTCAGGTACTTCAGTACTAGAGTGTGAAACAAGGAAACTGCAGGATGTATAGTAACAACATTATACAGGTACATACCTACTGACTTGCCCCAACAAGACTGACTTAATTTCAGAGCGCTTTCAGATTCAGAATTGGTTTAAACATTGTCCAAATACTCATCAGCTTGCAAACTGGGAGTATGCCGATGAACACCCCTAATAAAGCTCAAGATGAGTGCAGCATTTAAAATCCCAAGTCTGTGCATGTCATCTGGGCTCAAGCTGGAAAACAGCATAAATCATGATTAAGCGAGGTGCTAAGATGGTGTAAAAATCAGAGGGGCTACTCCGTAGAGTGTCACTGACCTGCAGAGATGGGGTTTCCACATGCCACGCCTGAGCCACTCCTGTTCCGAAGGTTTGTATGTAGATGCTTGACTCTAAAGATGTGATGAGCTGTAATTGTGTGTTATTGCAATTAAACTTTCCAAAGTCAATTGGGAGATCTTCATAGCGTTAGCCCAGTCAGGATTTCCCAAAGTTGCCTCAGACTATAATCAAACATGTTCAGATGTGTATGCCTATAAAATGTTATATAGCGGCAGTATGGTAATAAACTTTGTATTGATAATATATGAATATACCTTTACAAAAATATAATGACAAGAATAAGTGTGAGATGTGCTTTTGAAGTGATGTTTACGTTGCTCTTGGGGATGAGTTGCCAAATAATGCTATTTCAGTAGGATTATATTGGTATTTATGAGGTCGTTTGGTATACAAAGTGGAGAATGAAATATCAGGCACGTTATTTAAAACACCAATCTTACTGCTGGCACAAGGGATCCTAAGATACTTTGGTCATTTGGAGGAGCTTGTTGTGAAGAGAAGCCAGGAGTATCTTTGGTTTCTGTAATTGGAAGAACATTAGCAGCCTTGACCTGTCTCTCTTTAGAAAACATAAAATACATAGCACTAGAGAGCTTCAGTCTCACACCCCACACACGTTGCTGTACTGGTGGCTGTGTTTTATGTAGCTTTTCATCTGGTTTTCCTAGCAGTATTTTCTGATACAGGCAAAAGTTTAATTAGAAGTTTGTTCCAATTTATAAAACTTTCTGCACCACTAATACCAAAAAAGAAGTGTTTTCCTTGCTTTTGAATTAACAAATCCAGGTGTGCTGTGTTTCAGGAAGGACATACCATGACCTGTAATATGTATGGTGTATATGAAAGGTGTTAACGCTGCTGTATAGTGCTTGCAGATTGCCTCTGCATGGGCTGCAAGAAAAGGTGAGTATTGGCTTAACTGCATCCGAATCACCAGCAGGTACTCAGCAAGTCAACCATCAAGGGGGCTTTTCCTGGGGATTCAGAGCAGACTGCTGAAGGGGGCAAACCTCACTGACATTTTCATTGTATGAAGCCAACAGCTGCTGTGGCACATTCTCCAGGTTTGGCTGGCAAAAGAATCGGTCTCCATTGGTGACTCCTTATTAAGCAGTAGATGGGTAAGTTGTCAGAGGATGACACTAAGAGAAAAGCTCAAGTGCTCCTCTTAGCATAGAAGGGAAAAAATATATCAGTGAGACTGGAAGCTTCTGTAAAGCTCTGTGGCAAACCTCTTACTGCAATGAACACTGGTGAAAATTGTATGGCGTGTCCTGGAGTTTGCTCAAGAGACCAGCAAACTTCAAAGAGAGCAGAAGAGGAATAACTCCACAGATAGTCAAAATAATGATGGAGATGGTATTTAGTTGGTTTAAAGCTGGTGACAATTCAGAGCTCAGGTTTCTGGTGCATGTGGCTTAATATATGGACTAACAACGTGCATCTGGGGAAAGTCTAAGCAGGCTCCAAGTGGTAATGTGAGTAACACAAAAAGACAAAAAAACTGGAAGTGTTTGCTGTGTAAGTTACAGAAAGTAATGAGATACAATTATGGAAGGTGTGGTGTTTTAGTTTCTCCTGACATAAAATTAAGTCCTGGTTCTCGATAGGATGGAAGAAGATACTTTATCACTACACTGAGGTCAGTATTAAAAGACCAAACGGTCATGATTTCTGATAGTTCTTAGGTTTATTTTTTTTCCTTATAACTATGTAAACATAAGACTGATGAGTAAAATTGGGAGGAACATCTATTCTTTTGCATTAATAAAAATTAAAAATTGAGCCTTTAAATGAAGGGGAGAAACCTGTTATCACATAAAGAAAAAGGGAATAAAATTTGGCAAAATTCCCAGTGTTGAGCCATACTCAAAGTCATAAATTAAAAATTAACTAATCTAACTAATGGAACTAAGAGGAAGTAAATACTCTTTATGTACAATAGCTTTTCTTAGAAGGTCTGCCTCTCCCATCAATAAAAGGCTTGTGACCTCTTTGACCGCAAACTCACCACGGTATTAAAAACTGTCACTTAGATTTCCTTTGTTTAAGCAATCTGGCAAGCAGCATGGCATTGTTGGCAATGTAACAACCTCTTTATCCAACAGCTAGAATCCCATCCTAATATGCTGTATGTCGTGCTTCAGAATTGGTTGTTTGCAGACTATGGATAAAATGTACCCACCTATACCAGCTGGCTTAATACTGTGTCCAGCATAACTGCTCAGGCTAAAAGGAAAAAAAAAAAAATGCCCTAAGTGTGACCTTCTACTAGGTCACCATAGTGAAAGGTCAAGTGTAAACCCTGGGATGTTTGAATCTGAACAGTGAGGAGGAATGAGGGCACAATACCAACCCTGTGTCCATTTAGTAAATAATGTTGTGCCTGATGTCTGCAATTTTTAAGGCTCTTACAACACTGTCTAGATGCAGACCTGAGAGAAGCAATAAATATATACTTAAGAGACTGGAAGTAGTATTTGGCTGGTAGAAACTTAATTTGACAAAAAGATTTGGAAAAGACTTCATTGCAGAGTATAAGTTACTAGACATTAGGTGCTAAAGGGCTTATTCGCCTGGCAGAGAAAGAAGTGACAAGTTTGTGTTGGATATAAGACATCTGGGCTTATCAATGGGGTTGATAACGGGTTGAGACCAAGCTGCTACGATCAGTGGTGGTGTCTCCACTTCTCTCTGTCTTTTGGATGAAGACTGGTTCCTTCTCAGGGAGCTCTCGGGAGATGGGTACAAGTTACTGGTTTAAATACAAGGGCAGTTAGATGAGACTTGAAGGCTTGTGCAAGAGGAGCCAGCACACACTAGCTTGTGCTTTCTTCTGGCCATATGCTCGTCAAATGGGAGTAGTCCATGTGTGACAAACGTGCCCACAGAGGTGACTGAAGTACCCATGGCACTGGGTTGGGACAGCCAAGTGTTCTGAGCCAGTGAAGGGGAAAAGTCAAAGCTGTTCTTCTCCACTGGGCATGAGATGGGGCACAAGGTTCACTAGCTCTATTCAGCCAAGAGAAATAAAAGTATTGGAGAAGTTCACGGACTTCCCCAAGGTAAAAGGGGAGAGAAATTGGTGTTCTTTATTGCTAAAGTACTGGCTAACAGTATAGAACCACTGCAGCATGGCAAGGTACAATGTGTAAACATTCCTTTTACATATTATCGTGCTCCATCTTTAGATGTACTTTTCAGGCTTTTTCTTTATATTCTTAACTTTCATGTCGTGGTGATTTAACAGGCAGCTCAGCACCTCCATGTCACACTCTTGTTCCCCCTCCTCAGCAGATCGGGGAGAAAACAGGATGAAAAAAAAGGTTCAGGGGTTGAGATAAGGGCAGGATGATTGCTCACCGACCACAGAGGCAAAACAGACTCAGCAAAGAGAGATTAATGTAATTTATTGCCTACTCCCAACGGACCAAAACAGTGAGAAACTAAAAACAAATAAAATATGCCTTCCCCCCCCATCCACCCTCTTCTAAGTCCTCCCTTCAAGCAGCACAGGGGAATGGGGGCTGTGGTTGGTCCCTAACGTTTCATCTCCCCTGCTCCTTCACAGTCGCTCTCTGCCCCTGCTCCCCGTGGGGTCCCTCCCACGGGATGCCGTCCTGCCCGAACTGAGCCTGCGGGGGCTGCCCACAGGCAGCAGCTCTTCAGGAACTGCTCCCACACGGCTCCGTACCACGGGGTCCATCCCCCAGGAGCAAACTGCTCCAGCACGGGTCCCCCACGGGCGGCAGCTCCCCCCAGACCCCCTGCTCCTGCGTGGGCTCCTCTCCACGGGCTGCAGCTCCGGCCCGGGGCCTGCTCCTGCGGGGGCTCTCCATGGGCCGCAGCCTCCTCCAGGCCACATCCACCTGCTCCACCGGGGGCTCCTCCACGGGCTGCAGCGTGGAGATCTGCTCCGTGTGGGACCCATGGGCTGCAGGGGGACAGCCTGCTCCACCAGGGGCCTCTCCACAGGCTGCAGGGGAACTGCTGCTGTGTGCCGGGAGCACCTCCTGCCCTCTTGCTGCATTGACCTGGGGGGCTGCAGGGATGGTTCTCACTCCTCACTCTCCCAGTTGCTGTTGCACAGCAGGGTTTTTTGTTTTTGTTTTTGTTTTTTTCCCTTTCTTCAATCTGCTCTCCCAGAGGCACAACCAATGTTGCTCACTGGCTTGGCTCTGGCCAGCAGTGGGTCCCTTTTGGAGCCATATGGAGGTGGCTCTGGCCTGACGTTGGGAGGCTTCTGGGCTCTGCTCACACAGCTCAAACCACACCAGGCTGACCCACCTCTTCCCTGGCAGTTGGCACCAGGGGTGTCCCTGCTGATGGGTGGGTTCTTGTCCACAGGCCAGCTGATGGAGAGTCTGAGTCCACACAGGGAGTAGGTGATTACTACTTTTATACCTTTTCTTATGCCCCACGTTCAGCCCTTTCAAACCAGTTAAATGTGAATCTGGTGCTGGTGATCAGCTGGTGCTCAGCTCATGCTCCAGGCGGTGTCTAGCACCTCCTTATCCTTGAGATTATTTAACTCTTGCATTCCTTTGTTCCCTTTATCTCTGTTTGTGTGAGCCTGCAGTGTCACTGGAGATTTATGGGGGTGGGGGAGACCACCAGGCCTCTGTCTGTCATGGCAGGACTTTGGTCAACCTACACGGTGCAGTGACATAGTCAGGGACCCTACCCTCTGAGGGCACCCCAAAGGTATCTCCTTCTTGATGGCCATGGCACCCCTAGTCCTGCCCTTGCAGTGCACTGTCAATGTGGCATCCTGTTGGTCAAGGTGGGATCTCTGTATTTTATACTGGGGGAGCACGCTGAAGGAACGATGCACAGTAAGCTAAAAATAGTGTCAAAAAGGTCTGAAAATTATCTATGCTCCCACCCTACTAGGATTTACAGGTCTTCCAGAAAGACAAAGGAGAGGCAGAATGGGATGGAAGGCCCTTTAGAGATCTGGCATGGTGAGCCAAAGATTTGTGCAAGGGAAATGCCAGAGCTCAACTAATGCTGTTGAGGAACTGGAGCAAGCTATAAGAGATCAAATCTATCTGATGCATAATTTAACTCCTGAAATAGGGAAATGCCCACACTATGGCAAGCAAACACTGTACTGCTCTTTTCATGTCTGGATGAAGCCTTTAGGATTTATGAACCTATTGGCACCTGCAGCAGTAATTTTCGTCCTTGCTCATACAATCTGAATCATTTGCTTGCATTCTAAAATGTAGTAAATGACTTAAACAGCTATTATGCTCTTGTTTTTGTGTTTTGTGGGGACAAGAGGTGAAGGTTGTAGTAGGTACATGTTCTGTTGGTTACGGTGTTAACCCCTGTAGCCTTGTCAAAAGGGAGGAGGTATGGGCACCGTGGTAGGCGTATATTCAGTGTGTAATAGTGCTGACCCTTTTCTTGGAGAATTTTTGGGTTCTGGGTTTTCCTGATTTACAAAGGCAACATATCAAAATATTTTAATGATGCATATTTTAAAACCAGTGACTTTAAAACAGGATTATGAAACAGTGACCCAGGAAACTGGTGTTGCAAATGCTGGTTACCATCATTAAAGAATATGTGTAAGTATATCAGTTGTCTATGAGACTAGAGCTATCATCTGCTATAAGACCAATCATGATAAAAATCCCTAGAAATGAAATAAAGAGGTCCAGGCACTTCTTCTAACAATTTTTAAAGGTCAATAGAGAACACAGAAAACAAAAGAAAGAAAGAGAGACAGAGAGAGAGAGAGAGAAAACAACAATAAAAACAGGTAACAGCTTATTATTCATTTTTTGGTACTGGATCAAGGGAATTTGACTAGCTCTGTGTAAGCAGCTGTACATCAAGCTGTGTCAGTGTGATGTCTCTCTTATATGTCTTTAAAATGTATGTTGAGTTGCAAGGTGTTGGAGACAAATACTGTTCTCACCTTGAATTGTTTTACTCAAACCAGGAGAATGAATGACCTTTTGAACTCATTTTGAATTGCAGCAGCAGTCCTATTTTATTGCCTGTTGTCTTTCTCTGTGAAACAGAGATGGTGTCAGGTATTTATTGGAAGGCGACTTTTTTTTTTCTAGAAAGTGGTGTTTTTTTGTTGTTGTTGTTTATTTTTTAAACTTGATTGCATTAATTATTTCTGTAGCCCTGGTTACTTAAATCATTTGCAGCCATCCTGAAACACAGACTCTGGACCTGGCCAAACAGGAACTTGAGCAAAATTGCTCTTTAATACAATCAGCCAATTTCCCAATGTTGTCACTTTCCTGTGCCCAAGGACAATACCTAGACCTTGGTTTCTGGACAATATTTAACCCTTTTCTTATCTTGTCTTAAGCTGGCTAAATACAAAACAATTAACAACCTCTTTGCTCACCCCGGAGCATGGGGCTAATCCTACTGAGCATCAGCAGTGCTCCTGAGAGCACTCCCTCCAACCACCCCTTTGTGTATGTGCTGCAGGCAACACCGGGTGCAGTGTAATTGAATTATTCAAGGCCAATTGAACCATGCTCCACCATCTCTGTGGACTGTGAGTGCAGACAGAAGGTGTGCAGCTTCCAAGCCACCTGTCCAGAAGCAGACTTGCTCAGAAAAGTATTGAAAAGTTAGGAGGAGGAATACCAGCAACTAGTTCTAATGTGTGGAAGAGAAATGGATTGTGCGTTGGAGCACAGTAAACCTCATGTTGTAACTTGTGTTGCCATGACCCCCACTTTTCCTTCCTTGCATCTGTTTGTTTTAATGCAGTTTTCAGCTACGTCCTTGCCACCACAGCTGGTAGCAAGGGGCAAGAGATGGGGTTGTTTGGTGGGGCCTCTACAAGCACACAGCAGCACTTGTGCCTGCACCCCGTCAGCTACTGACTAGAGCCAAGGACTATCCGTGCTTCGAGGCAGGGACTAGGTCTTCCATCTGCAAAGTATCTTGTACGCCACAGAAATATAAATAGAGCAGATTGGGCTTCATCATTTCTCTAAACCCTGCCTAGGATTTGTACTACTCTGGACCCCCTAGAGCTGATTATAAATGGGGAGTGTGATGTAAACCCTGATGTTTCCGCATCTTTCCCATCAGGCTTTTTGAATGGAAATTTATAATTGTACAGGAAACTGCTTTGAAGTAATTAATGGTCACTTTCTCATTCTTCCTTTTTCTTCAGAGGATATCTGGATTACAGCCATTGATGGGAAACCACAAGAACTCGCTGGCTCCAGCCACTGACACCACAGGCCCACAGCCCCCCCCCCCCCCCGAATATCCCAGCTCCTCAGGTCCCTTTTGTTTCCCCTTCTTATCAGTCACAAAGTCCAGGGGCCCCTCTCCAAAGCAATGCTGGAGCTCCTCAATGGCCCATCCGTTTGTAACTGGAGACTTTGGGTCTTCGGCATTGTCTCCGTTATCCCTTGTCCTCCGGGTTTGTGCCTGGGTGTCCTTGTTTATCACACACCTTTGCTTATTATCCCCTTTGCTTTGAAAAGGTCCTTGCTCAGATAACCTTAATGAAGCAAATGCTCTTACCTTCCGCATACTCTCACAAGTCGCATATACAAGATTTTAATCTTTCTAACTTGCATACCTTCTGGTATTAAAGACAGAGGTCTGTCAAGGTTGTTGGCGAGATAGTTCAGAGCACATTGCTTGGGATTTTTCTCTGCTCTCTTGGATTATTTTTTTTTTTGCCCATTATGCATGTTCCACTTTAATAGATTTTAGTGTCATTTTTCAATATGAATCTTGAAAATACAATTTTTAGTTTATGCACATAATATAGTCCAAATTACAAATTCAGTGCCAAGTGGCTTTTCTATTTATACACAATAATTTTTTTTTCACTTTTTTTTTTTTTTTTTGGTAAGGGCAAGGTAAAAACTGAGGTTGTAGAAAGGTCCTACTTAAGGGATTTTTAACTTAATTTACTACAGTGGTTTTACAAGTAGGGATGAGGCGTAGTTAGAAATGTTCCTCTGTGCCAAGTTAGCTTTTATCTGGGAGTTTCTGTTCGGTGCAGATGTATGTATGCAATAAAAAAGAGCCCCAAAGCAACCATATAGGGAAACATCTGAGTACTCTTCAGCGTTATATTTTGATGATACATTGCGCAGTTTGGGAAGTAGCCAAAATAAGATGTCGGTGACTGAATTATTCTCGGGGTCAGGACGGGCGTGCAGACCTCCTGGTCGAATCTTCTCCGTTATTTCCTCTAGAAAATGATACAAGTCTCAAGAAGTAGAATAAGAATAAAAATATTACGATTGACGGTGATGATGAAAAAGCCATCCGCTAGGTAGGAAGCTTAGCTTCTACCTGCATGGGGGCTGCTGTTTGACCACCAGAAGGGGGTCCTTACTCCTGCTGCAGTTCCCCCACCGTCAGAGCACTGACTACAGCCAGCAAGAGTGGGGTTTCTGCCACTTGCGTGCCAGCTCAGCAACCACCACAACGCCAGCCCCCTCGCTGGCAGCAGCTATGGGAGCGGGTTGGGAGGACGCTGGCAAAACCCCAACCGTTCGTGCCTTCGCAACCCGGGGCCGATGCTGAGATTTTCCCCATCGTCTCCGGCCCTATCTACTAGGGAAGGAGGGGGATGTTTCGTGCTGGGTGCGCGGCCAGGGGGGTCCCGCCCGCCGGGAGGGGCCGGCCCGGCCCCGCCTCCGCCCCCGCGGAGCGGTGCGGAGCTGCGCGGAGCCCGGAGGAGCCCGGAGGAGCCGCGGAGATGCTGAGCTCGCCCTGGGCACGCTTCTACTCCAACAGCTGCTGCCTCTGCTGCCATGTCCGCACCGGCACCATCATCCTCGGCGTCTGGTACCTGGTAAGAGGGGGTTTGGGGGGGTCCCGACGCGGGCAGGCGCGGCTGAGCCCCGATAAGGGTCCGGCGCTTCTCCGCCGCTCCTTGGCAGGGCCGGTGGTGGAAATCTGCCGACAGCAAGAGAGGAAATCCGTGTGGATTTAAAGGTAAGCAGGGGTCTCGAGCAAAAAGCAGGTTTGGGGGTGAAGATGCGAGACGTGAGGGTTTGTCCCGGCTCCCCAAACTTCGGAGCAAGGGTTCACTGCTCACTGCAGCGCTGCGACCCCATGGATGCGCTGACTCCGCCGAGGCTGCTCAGGCTCTGACCGCACTGCACAGAAAATCTTGTGCTCTCAAGATTTTTTGAGAGGCTGCTTTGCAAAGAGGGCAGGTGCTCTCGTCACTGCTGCTCCGCGTGTGCCGGATAACTGCTGGTCGATGGCATCCGAGCCTGGCTGACAGGGGGCTGGAGGCTTGCAGGAGCCTCTGACGTGTATCAGGAAGACTTCTTTCCTCCACCAGGCTGGAGGAGTGAGGGATTGACCCTTGAGGCACAGCTTTAATGGGTCATCATCCATCCATCCATCCAGAGGCTGTTGGGCACCTGGCATTGCTGGACACCCGGTTGTCCAGCCAGGGAAAGAGGAGGAGATGCACCAAGCCCCCATCTCCTCTCCTGTCATTGGCAATCTTTTCTCAACCCCTTGGGTAGCAGTGCAGGAAAAGCAGCTTTTCCAGAGCCAGCCCCGTAGTTGTGGGGTTTGCAAATGTGTCACAACAATAAAAAGAGCTGGTTCGTCGCTCTGGGTTATGTGGATGTGCTGCTTCTCAGCCTGTTTTGTCTTCCCAGTCTCTTGGTGCGAGAAATCCATCCCCATCTGATGCCAAGGCCACGCAGAGCTGTTTGCCAAGGGTCACTGCAGACGGAAGCAGATTAGACCCAGGCTTGTTTGCTAACTGCTGAAATTCCCTTCAGAAGGAAGCGAAAAATGCATGGCTGTCCTCCATTGTAGGGCAGCTCATTAAATAAATTCAATCAGCGTAATTAAAATGCTAGGTTGACATCTATGTCCCAGAAATCACATAAAATATGATGTCCTATAAAATGCATATTTCACCACTGATAAAATGGTGTGTCAGTTCAGCTATTTCTTGCTCCCCGTTTAATAGTTAAATGAAATATCCACAGCCCGTGGTATCCGAAATAATCACAGCATTGAAAAAGATGCCCTTTTTGCCCACCTTTAACAGAGTTTCAGTGAGTCTGAATATGACCTGAAAGCTTCTGAACATTTCTTCCAGGATTCTTGTTATTTCTTTCTGCCTTCAGCTGAATGAAGCCTCTTTACATCAGCTCCACAAAGACAGGGATACAGATACTTTAGCTTTTCAGTGGACCTAAAAATATTCAAGGAAGAGGGAAGTAAGTGCATTAGCTTAGCTTTAGTTGCAAAGAAAACGCTGAGGGCTTTTTTTTTTAGACTTTACCTACCATGTTACTAACATTTAAATGCCAGTGCCCCAGTTTCACTTACTACGTTTCTGCAAAACCTCTTTAAAAATGTTCTTTTTTAAGTATTGATTTTTTCCTGATTTATACCTCTTCCTACTTTGCTTCCTTCCCTTTTATACATTTTTCAGGGCAGATTCCTAAATGACTTCAAACTGACAATAGCTCATAACATGCCAGTTAACTCATAACACTGCTTTCTACTCTTTCTCATATATCACACGTACTTTTATTTTTAAGGTTGACTATTATGAACAGAAATTTTGCTGCATGTTGATAATAAATACTAAACCTTTTTGCCAGCTTACCAAGTTAGGAGGTAAATAAGGGCTAGCCCCTTAAGTCAATAAGCCCCTTAAGCCCCTGGTTGTAAGTTCTAGTTTACAAAGTCATATAAGAAAATAATGTTTTATCTCAGATCAATTATGATCTGATACCTTATACATAAAAATTGGTGCTGCCCTGCTGGTGATTTTTCCTCTCCATTCATTCATTCATTCTGTGTGGTTGTATTACTTCAAACCACAAATGAGCTATGAGTGTTACCTCAAATAAAAGTTAAAAAAAATCTTTGTTTTTTCACCACCAATATGTTTTCTCTATACTGTTATATACTCTCTATACTGTTACTCTATACATTAATCTTTACAGGAAATTACTTGAGAAAAAAAAATCCCCCTAGAGAATGAACAGTTTTCTTTTTTTTTTTTTTCCCATATCTTGCTTCTTGTGAAGTGCAAGTCTTACTAATTCTCTGACTATGAATATAATGCTTCAGTATCACAGAAAGAGTTTCTTAAGAAGAAAAAATACAGTAGCTTGTAAGTTTGGGGAGGTCTTTTAAATAACATTTTCACATGTTGAACAGGTTTTCAGTTAGGATAATTTCAGGAGGCAGAATTTCTGAGTAAATGTGGAAAAAAGCAGTGTGTGTCTCTGGGATGATGTTTTAGCTCTTCAGTTTTAATTGTATGTTTGGGATCCTTCAAATAACGGAGAGTGAGGGGAGCTGAGTGCAGGTGGGGCTGTCGGGTGATCAGAGCACTTTCCCCTGCAGGTGAAGGACAGGAACAGTGGTTTCATAAAATATCTATAGCTGGGAAATAAGTATTTAACTTTGTTTCATTTTAGAATATAATGGATCTCAGAATGCTAATGTTTCTGCAGCTGTTGAGTTTCGGTAGTTTCTTTCTGGTAGAGCCATAGGCACCACATCTAGACTAACGTAATACAGCATTATATGATATTACACTATAGTATGCATCTTAAAATATACTATCAAAAAGCACTGACGTACTTCAATGTAAAATGTAACTTGTAAAGGGTGAAATAGCCAAATATCAATCAGAGGAAAATTCCTGACAGCAACATCTAGCAGGGCTCCAGAGTGGCCTGCACTTCAGGAGCTGATGTGCTACACTGGGGAGAAAAACTTCAGGCATGCTGTAATGTTGAAGATAAATGTAATGTTCATAAACTGGCAATAATATGGCTGGCTGGAGGGTAATATTTATTCAGAAACCTGGGGACCAGTTCAGTTCAGCTGGTTATTGATCTTTGTCTCTCATCCCACTGGCATGGACTTTACACCTCTTTGTATTATATCAAACATGAAATCTGAGGCCATGAGTAATAAAGCAGAAGACTTTAGGGCACAAAAGTCTTAAAAGTGCCATATATGTAGGGAAAAAAGAAGGACAATGAGAATGAAAAGCTGGCGTTTTTGTTAGCTCCAAGTGATCCAGTGGGTAGCAGTGAGTCAGAGTAATATCCTCTTTGGTAACAGCACTTGTAAACACAGCATGTTGTCTTCCCGAGTAAATGCACTCCCCTTTCTTTATCTAAAAAACAAAGAAGAAACAGCTCTGATGTGCTGACATTGCCACAGAAGGGTTTTCCATTAGCTCGACGCATGGCAGCAGGGGCTTTGTTTACACCCCGCGGCTCTGCCGGCACCATCTGGGACAACGGCAATTATTTTCCATTGACTTGCGCGGGGCAAAGATGAAACTTTCATCTTTCTGGAAAAAAAATCCGGGAGGGGTAATGGTGGGGGAACAGGAGAAGAAGGAGCTTTGTCCCCGTGTATGCGGGGCAGCCGGGACCCCACAACCACCGCGGGAGCTGTCCGGCACGGCCCGTGCTGAAGCACTGCTCCGTCTCCTCAACCCAGGGCCCTGCGAGGGAGCCTAAAAATAAAAAACTAATGGAAGAGCAAGAGCCTTTTATGACTGCCAGTTATTCAGATTGTGGAGGCACTCTCTGAAGGACGTGTGGTATGAACATAAATAGAGCAAGCCTAAGTTTTTAGCCGGGGTGGCTTCAACGTTTGAGCTATTTGTGGAAAGCTCAGGACGGATTGCTAGTCGTGATGCTTCAGTGCTGGATTTTTCTGAGCAGATGGTTGAAAACTTGAATGGTTTCTGTCAGCATTCCAATTGTTTTTAATGAAGGGATAGAGTCCTAATGGATGAAAAAATGTATTGGTACTATCCTTTTTATACGGTAAAGCAAAAGAGAAGTACTGCTTACTATAGCCTCATTGTGCAATGGATTTACAGGTTGCTTATCTCTGCTGAGATCAGTAAAGTGTGCTTGGCCTGATGTCAAAAAGAGATTCAAGATCTATACTTTGTGACTGGGCCATGTTTATTCCCTTGTCTTTTCCAAGGCCTGTGCAAAACAGCATGTATGGCGATGTGCTTAAATACCCATTAGAATATTACTGAAATCTTGGCTTACTTGGCAGGGATCAGAGATCAGCACTGACTGTTCATGTAAACAAAATATACCCACACTGAGGTCCTTCTAACCTGCTCTGTTCTCACTCCTGCAACCCTTAGACTGTCTAGGACTGCTCACATCAGCAAGGAGTTGTAAGTGTCGGTCACTTGAATGGTGTGAAAAAGTCTTTTCAGGGAAGGCAGAAGAAATTTAAAAAAAAAAAAAGTGAAGTTATCATTTTCAAACCTGTGAGAATTGGGAGACTTTGAAAAACTAAAAAATAAAAACAAAAAACAAACACAATTGAATTGTGAAAATTGTGAAAAGGGGGAATTCGCACCATTAGAAACTGAGGTTCAAGGAAACTGGGAACTTTGTTATCTTGGGGCCAGGTTGTGGGAATTCGCATGAATGCAAGTTTGAGGTCTTGTGCTTTACTTAGAAATTTCATAGATTCATAAAAATTATTATGGTTGGAAAAGACCTCCAAGATCTCCTGGTCCAACCATCACCCTACCACCAATGTCACCCACTAAACCATGTCCCTAAGCACCAAGTCCAACCTTTCCTTCAACACCCCCAGGGATGGTGACTCCACCAACTCCCTGGGCAACCTGTTCCAACTCCTAACTACTCTTTCTGAGAAGAAATTTCTTGTAATTTCCAACCTGAATTTAGATTTCTTTGTTTTTATTTGGAATGAAATTGGCTAAGAACACAGTTTCTCCAATTTTATGTGCACACAAATGGTCATACTGAAGTCTCTGTTCCTTCATACCAGCCAGGGATGTCACTTTCCATGTTGTGGCAGTGTGATGTAGCTGGGCTGTTGGGTCGGGTTATCCTGCAGGCACTGCTGGTCCCTCTTCTGCCTCCTCTAACAATCCAGTACTGGTGGCACTATCTTGCAGAATGGGGCTCGCTGTGGGTTCACCAGGTGATTACACCTCCGTGGCTCAGGCTTGGGCAGTACATTCACAGGGAAGACCTGGGTGGTGCCAGTGACACGGCTAATTTCCATCCCTTAGCAGGAGATGCAGTGTCAGCAGCAGACGAGTGTTCTCCACTGGCAGGTGAAGGGGTCAGCACGTAATCTGAAATGACTCGAGCTGCCTGATTCTTGTAGTGGAAATAGCTACAATGACTGAATATTTATGTTCCAAGTTCCTTGCCTACAAAATTATTGTTATCTTTTTTATTGTCTGTGCTTTCTTTCATAAAATTAATACTGAGATCTTGGAGGGGGGAAAAAATATTCCCAAGTAACTCTTGGAGCCTTCCTGCTTTGAAAAAAGAAACATGAGTGCTACTTTCAATGATTTCTACATATCATTGATGTATATGTTGAATACCCAACTGGCACTGGAATCAGGGGGGATCAGGGTATTTACTTTTAGAGTGAATCACATCCATTTCATTATCTTACTGAAGGTGAGCAGGGGATACATTAATGATCCTACACATAAATGTCTGCTCAGGACCTGTATGGTACTTTCGTAAGAAACTGAAAATATATGTCTGCATTTTAGACATGATAAAGCAAAGAGTAAAGACCAGCACTGATCATTCGCATGAACAAGATGCATCTGCTCTGGAGGACCTTCTAAATACCTATATTCTGATTGTAACTTGTATAGAGGGACAGTTTAGAATTATGTAATGGCTACTTGGCTGCTTCATGAAAGGCTTCTGGTGAAGTTCTTTAATAAATTCTTCCCACCACGCACAAACCTAGGCAGGTTTCTACTGTGCAGGACTTTATCCCACTTCCTTTCTTTCTCAGTCCAATTCATTCCTCAGGACTTCTTCAATTAAAATACTGAATAAAGTCCCATGTGGGAGAAATTTAAATGTACAATCAACAAGACAACTTGAAAAGACCCTAATCACTCAACTGTGGGTGACAGAATTAATGCATGAAGAGGACAGAAAGTTTATCTGAAACAACAACAACAAAAAAAGAGTGGACTCGTAGGTACCTGGTATCTAACACTACCTGTGTTTTCTGTTTTGAGTGAAAATCTCCAGGTTTGCTTGTTTGCTATAATGCACAGAGAAGCAGAAATAGCATTTTTTCAGTCCTCCCCAGACTTTGTTACATATCAGCATGTTGATTAATGTTTCTGTTTTAAAAACTTTTTAAGGCATTGGAAGGCTAAAATTTCTTGTAAGTATCTTTTGGACAGCCCATGCATTTACTAAACGCAAGGATTTCTAAACAATTTTTTAAGCTCTAATCATCTTGTGTATGCAGGTTTTCTTGTATCCCCAGATACCACACTGGGATTTTTCACAGTATGAATTATTGCAACTAGAGATGATAATCTGCATTAGCTGTTCAGGATAGTGACAGAGTTGTCTTTTCCAATTAACATAGTTATCAATTCAGAAAATACAAACTTTTGTAAAATGTGCTTTATTTTTTTTTTTTTTAGTAAGGCTTTCAATTGGGTGATAAATTTTCGGAGATTACAAGGAACAGTTTTCTCCTTCCTTTGAGAAAACGGACAGTTGAAAGAGGAGCAAAGATTAGATAAATGCTTGTTACAGGAAAGAAACACATTAAAAGTACAGTACACTATATTTATCTTTTTTTTTTTTAAAGATGTCATTCAAAAATCATGAACATATTTACAGAAAGGAGAGAAGGTATTACATTAATCAAGTAAAAGGTGTTTAGCAGTTCCATTGAAGGTTAATATATATTTCCTGTTGAGCCAGACATTAAGCTTTGTAAACTGATCATTGATTAAGAGTGACGTCAGTGAAAATGCAATTAGTCTTATATATTCCTGGACATATGGAACGGATGTTGCAAAATAGGCAGGAATTAATCTCCTCTATTGCCTACTTCCTCTCTCATTTTATTGTGAGGCTCATGACTTGACTATAAAGCTATGGATATTCAAAGTGGCCAAAACCTGAAAATGCATGCAAGTTTCTCTGGTGTTCGGCAGCTGAGCTTGGGGCTTAAAGGCCCATATCTCTGGACAGCAGAACAGGAAGGGAAGAGCAATGCTCATTACTGAAGGTGCAAGAGTATTCCTCATCCATCTGAGGCATTGTCTCTGCCAGCAAGGCATCACTGAAGAAATAATTTGGACTTGAGCCTAGTGCAATGTTCTGGACCTCCTGTGGATCTGCTCTCATTCGTGTGTCTGCAGTCAGTTCCGACTCCTGTGATCTTAGTCCTCTGGCTTAGAGAGCTTTTTAAAGTGCTGTGGCTGCTTTTCACTTCACTTCTGGCTTGTGCTGAGCATGGTCTTGTTCTGTCAGGAGATACTTTAAGCTACTTAATTCAGACAGGACAAATGCTTTCGGCAGAAACATGGGTTTGCAGGAAATTTTCACCTTGCAGAGGTGCATTTTCCAGCTGTGAAACAGCTGGGCCCAGGCAGATTAGATAAATGTGATCAAGTTGTTTACTACTTCGGTAATTATCTGTAGTGTACCATCCTTTGTGGTGTGCCTGCTTCTTTTTTATATAGCTAAATTGCTGCCCGGCTTGCAGAATGACGTGAGGATGCAGTGTACTACTTGACAGCCCTTTTCCATTGCTTGGTTTCTGTGGAAATTGCCTGTGGTGACTACGTAAGAATAATTGATCAAAGCTTTGGTGATTTTTTTTTGTTTGGTTGGTTTGGTTGTTAAATAAGCAGGTGTGTGTGGCTTGCTGGAGCACACTCCTCTCACCGTTGCAATAGCTCATGCTCAGAGAGGCTGGAGGTTGGTCTGGGCACAGACAGCACCATGAGCTGGCATGGGTAAGGCACTCCAGCTGCTAGCCAGGGCCAGCTGCCTCTGGCAACCCAGCCTGCTCATTTCCAGCTGCGGTGACTGGGCCATCCTCTGTCACGAGTGCAAATTAAGGTTTAGACTCATGGGAGGTTCCCTAAATCACCCCAACTGTGACACTTGAGCAGGGCCACCCTCAACCTTTCACAGTTGTATTTCCAAATCTGTATTTGGAAGTCAGGGATGCCTACAGAAACCAAACAAATCCCAACTGACTATTTGAAACTCTTTTTCTAACAAGGTTTTAATGCATGCCAACTCATTTCTAGCTCTCCACAGCATCCTGAACCAAGGTGTGCTTTAGTAGGAATTGTGAGTTGTTCAGGCACTGTTGTAACTAGAACATTGCTATATGATTAAATTTCCCCCAGGCTGGGCAGAAGACTACAGCAATCATTTTCAGGACCTTGATCAGATATAGCTTCAACTTTCTTTAAATGCAATGCAAAAGTAAAAAAGAATCCGCCAATAAATTTGAATACAAATATCCCATTCCTCTAAACCACAATAGGACTAAGATTAAGTATATAACAAATTAAACTCTATCTCTAGGGAGGCAGAAATCTCTAGTGTGCATCCTGCACTGCCTGTCCATCTAATTTTTCTTTTGCACATTTAGTCATTACCATATTTCATTAGTGACAGGCCTCTGGTGGTTTGGGTTTTAGGACTGTTTAAAGGCTGGCAGCCAGCAGTAGTTGAGTCATTTGTATAGAAGGGTGCTGATAAATTATGCTGGACTTCCTATATCAATTTAATCAGCATAGCCTTTAAAGTTCAATGCTTAGTGTCATTATAATAATCAAAGTTGAGATTGCATATAAAGTCTGAATAAAATATTTTATGCAGCTTTCTATTATATGCTGTCTATAATGGGCAATCTGTATTATGCTAGTCTGAGCCTTCCTGGATCCTTCTTTGAATTCTCGTGAGTAATAAGAAAAAACAAGCAAAAAGAATTGCAGACTCTATGCTGTCTTTTCCATATTGAAGAACAACTTAATTGATACTTCTGGTTTGACTAATGTTCTCCCTATTCCAGTGCAGTGTTTCAGGTAGCAGCCAGAAACATGTGCTTTAAGAAACCACACAGGGAAGTTAGAAAGAATGTCTTGTGCAGGGAAGACATTTTCATTTATTCTCCTACTGTTTTAAGTTAGGGCAATAACCTGAAGCATGAGGGCTTATATTTTGTTTTTTAAGATGCCTGGAAATAGGACTGAGCACATGCATTTCCTGAATAAACATCTCAACCTTTCTGTATTCCTCGTTACACCTTCAGTAATAATGTCTATGAATGGATATCACTTGTGAAAAGGATGAAGAATTTCCCTTTAACCCAACTTCACTTGGCCATCTTTCTGTTTCCCTTCAGGCTGTTACTCTTTTGTGGGGCGAAAAGCTAGCCAAGTGTGACTGGGTTTCCTTCCTTGAACCATTCATTATTTCATGCATCACTTGCAGCTTGTCCCTAGCCACATCACTGGAGAGTACATACATTTTAAATAGCATGAAGCAGAAGGCTTACAGAGTGGAAAAAAGAGCAAGAAGTATCTGCTCAGACAGCCAGAACTGTCCTGCTCCTTCCTCTCCTAGGAGTTCAGGCCACCGTATGACGTGTGCTCAGACGTAGCTCCTGGCTTCTCTGTGCCCTGAGGGGGAAGACGATTGAATTGCTGCCATGAGATCTGTAATGAAACTTGGGCACATACCAACACACTTCTTGTCTTCTCACGTCATTTGCCTGCTTTCCACAGTCAAACAGCTGTAAAAACCTAATTTCTAAAATTGCCTCCTTTTTTCCTCTTTAATCAGAATTCAGAAAAGAAAAACATAAACTTTGCCTAGCAGGGAGAGGATATAAACAGACAGAAAATTCTGCCTGTAAGGCACTATAGATCATAAACCTTCTTAACTCATTATCAGTGCTAAAAAAGAAATTTGTGAAAGGAGCCCCAGATGGCACGAATCTACCCTGAACTGTTAAGTTATATCATTAACTTTAATTTTTTTTCTTTTGTAGAATTCTTGTGTTCTCTTGATAAACAAAACTTTTCCTTGGCAATGTCTTTTATGCTAAAAGAAAAATGCAACAAAAATGCAAAGAATATGCCCAATGGGATGGTAAAGGTAGATAAAGAGAATTACGGCTATTTGAGTTACCTTACCTAGACATTTTCCATACATTCTAACTTTCTCTGATGGTAATACCGACTTCAAGTATCCAAGTATTATAAAATATTTACAGACCTGTTGTTAGTTTAGTTTGAAGGAGCAAAAATGTTGCTTCTGGTTCTGTTTTTGTTTCTGTTTCTGTTTTGTTTTTGTTTTTCTCTAGATAATGAGCACTAATAATAGGTAAAAAAAACTCATTAAAAAATAAAAACTAAAATAAAACTAAAAACTCATAGATAATGAGTTTTGCTTGAGACTACCTTCAGTTTTATTAAAAACATTTATAATTTCTTACTAGTGAAATCAATGTAATCAGTGACTTGCTTCAATAATACTTCTGTAGAGAGCAACTAACTAAATCTACCAGTTTCATGTGTTTTTAAAAGTACACTAGAACTGTATTTTGAAGTCTTGGTTAGCAATGCCCTTCAGATGGCCCACTGGTCATAGTCCTTTAGTCCATCCAACTTTTTGTTATTTTCTACATCATAAAAACAAAGGTTAGCTTTGCAGACTTGTGTTTTTATTCCCTTATCTAAACATATGTTCTTGTCCCTATGTATTAGAGTGGTGTTCACTGCCGTTACAGCCTCTCTGGAGCTGTAGGGCCCCCAGACAGGGTGATGGTGCTCCACCATGGCAGAGGTGCAGGGAATGTGCTGCCCTGGCTCCTCTGGAGCTCAGTGAGGCTGCGAAAAAACTCAAAATTAACAGCCTATGGGTATCTTTCACAGCACAGTGTGAAGAACTTTATGCGCGTGGATTCAGTTAAATTGAATTCTCAATATAAATAAAGCAAGCTTTCTTCTTACTTTTTCCCGTAAACATAAGGAACTCTCTTCACTGCATCAGGAAGTCTTGGGAGAAGTCGAGAATATTTGTAGAGCTGACCCTGTGGGGTTCAATAAAAATCAGTGTATTTTTAATGCAATGTGCCAATTTAAAGTAAACTTTATATCTCCTCTTCTAAACTCTTTTATCAGAGCAATTTTATTTCAACTCCTGACTGTAAGCTGGAGGACGGCGTGGAGAAATTTCATTATTGTCACTCCTGACAATTCTTTTAATATTTACAGGCATCTGTGTAAGTCACTAGCTTGAATATTGTTCCCTTTGCTTCAGTTAAGTATCAGCAAAAGATCTGTATTAATGGCATGCTCTTTGGAGCTACTGGAGCTATTTTAATTTTAGGTAAGCTGGGATAGATACCATGCACCCTGCAGCTCTGTGAAGGGTCTGAAATTAAAGCAGTATTCATTTTCTTATCACCTGTTGATACAGTGCTGATGCTCAGTGATATACCTGCTCTCTCTCCTCTGCATTTTATCTCTGTGGGTCACTGCTCATCTCTGGAGCAAATGGTGTGGAAGAGAAGACAACTAACTCACTGATGGCAGGGGTCTCAAAGTGTAGCACATTATATAGTTTCTAAACTCTGAATGCTGTCTGTGGTAAACATGAAGTTGCTTCCTTTCTTCCTAAAACATTGCATGTTCCTTCTAGCAGAGCTGCCTCACACCGTACACAAGTGGCTGGTTCCTTATCCCTGTACAGATGGGAGCAGTAACCGTGGCTGTTGGTGCCGGTCCTGCTCTCAGCACCTGTTGCCTTGCTCCCTGCTCCATGTGTACATGTTCTCTCACACAGTTGTTGCTATTTAAAATCTTCCACTCGTATTTGAAATCATGTTTAGTTAGAAAAATCCAAGCAATGCTCCAATATTTGGACTCCATATCTCCTCTAGAACATGTCCTGCTTTCGTTACGTATGCTGGGGTCTCTACAAAGCAGAGTATTTTTATTTCCCTACATTGAGGAGAAGGGGGGTGTATTTCACCTGTTTGCCAGAGCAGCAAGATTTGGGGATTTATTAATTATTATTTTATTTCTATTACAGGATAGGAGGACAGTTGGACATTTCTAGGACTTTCTGTGAGAACTTTATCGAGTCTCTTGTTAGAACGCCCCAGGTGCCATCCTGCAGGGGCTGAGCCTGGGACAGAGCTGGAGGCTGGTAACAGGGTCCATCAACAGCCCCCACAGCAGCCAGTGATGAACCAGGGCTAGTGGCCATCCAGGGAGCCCAACCAGGAGCAAAAGAGGATGAAACCAGGAACACAGCTGGAGACAAGCTCCCACATACTTTGGAAGGGGTTCACTACGGCAGCAAGGCTAGAAAACAGCTCTCCTGTGGTGTTTCTTAGGCAGGGACTGACAGTCCTGGGCTGAGCTGAAATGGGGTCCTGGGTCACGGGCAGGCATGGGGGCAGGTCCCAGCTGGGGCCTGTTGATGCCTCAGGGGTTCCTCTCTTATAACTCTGTGTAGAACTATGGCCATAACCAGCAGCAGGACCTCGTGGTCATAGCTCTGACTTGATAGTGGGAACTCTTGAATTTTATGCTCACCACCTAACACCAACCACCCTGCTGCATGATCATGAACATGTTTCTGTTTCTCAATCCACAAAAGGAGGATGATGTTTCATCAAGGAGGCACAGCGTTTAGTTGCTGACTGAAACATTGCATAATTAAAATGTTTTCTAAGCATTGTTAATTTGTTGTTACATCATTTGTTGTTGAAGGAATGTAAAAAAATTTCAAAGAAATCTTGGCTCTATTGAGAGAGCAGTAAAACAACCTTTGCTTTTCCTCAAACAGATATTTCAACTCTTATAAAAACTGCATATGTCAACAGGGATTCACTTTATGCTCTTTTCCTTGATGATGTGTCCTTAGAAGATGCTACATCAGTAAGTTTTTAGGCACATTAAATTTATGCATTAAAGCATTATTCAAAATTCAATGGTTGCTTCACAGCTGAAACAAAAGAAAAACCCTAACAAGGCACCCAACTGTGCATACATATCTTCTCTTGAGAGAAAGGTTGAGCAAATAAACAGTCGGTGTATTTTTTTTTTTTTTTTTTACTTTTCATTGCTAACAGCACATTTGGAAGGGGCTCGGAGATCGTTATGAGGATCTCAAGACAAAAACCTGGTAGGTCAGGAAAGTGATGTACTAAAGAGCCTTGGAGAGATGCCCACTGACTGCACTAGGCTTTAGATCAGACAAACACATCCTGTGTCTTTATACACAGACTTAGAGACTATGCTGACCAACATGTAATATGAATCTGAACATACCCATATGGAGAAAGTAGAGTGCCTAGGTCAGTATTTTATGAATCTTCCTATCTATATCTGTACAAAAGATTAAACTGGCATGCCTTTAAAATAGCAACAGTATGCATTTATAGTTTCCGATTGCTTGATTATTTTGAGTACTCTCCGTAAGTAACACTTATTTATTTATTGCTGATAGCTGTCCTCAAGCTTTCCACAGAAGAGTTTAAAGCAATAACTGGATTGAAACATAAAGTTATATATAATGTTAAAAACTGAGAGGATTTATAGAATATTACTTTGAATCCTGATGGTCATGTGATCTGCCTTGGAAGCCAAGCCGAGACTTGAAAGACAAGCCAAAACTATGGCAACAGCATTCCCAACACAAAACTACCTAACTGCTCTGCGAAAAAAATGCAGTAATGAAGATTCCTAAACCCTTCTAGACAATCTCCTCTATTGTTTAGCAAGTTGCATAACCTAAATTCCCTTTTCCTGTAATTTAAATTTGTTACTTTACTCATCTCCCAGTGGATCTGAAGGATTTTATTGCCTCCTTTTCCTTGCCTTTCATATTCTGCATATGAAAGGCTGAGAGTATCTCCCTCCACCTTCTCTTCACTAGACTAAGCAATCCCAGTTTTTCCACTGTCAGTCACACATTCTGGATGTCTGATCACCCTCTGTTCTGCTGTAGGATCCTCCACAGGGTTTTTCTTGGTACCTTTTTGAAGGGCTTTGAACTGCACCCTTCCTGCAGAGCCCCTGTGGAGGGCATGTGGGAGGTCAATTTGCATCTAATACCCAGGATCCTGCAGCAGGTATGGGACAGTGCTGAATCACGTTCAGTTTATTCACTGTAACTCCCAGGACTCCTTTCTGAGGAACTGTTGCCTGCTCAGTTATCTCTACTCTTGATCTTCTGTAGGTGTTTGTCACAAATGAGGTGCGCTACTCTCTATTTGTCTGACTTCTGCCATAGTTGGTCAGTGTCCTCACATCTTGGCATTGGCTGAAATGGAAGAAAGACAGAATTCACAAGTTACTTGAAATACCATTTGAACAATACTGGAGAACCCCTAACCAATATATCTTCTGTGAATCCTTGAGAGCTATTTTTCATTCCAGCCATGCAGCTGGATGTGCGCTCACCTTCCTGCACCTTCAACCAGACCAGGTTTTTCTTGCTCACTACCAAGACTCTCATTATGTCAAGAGGCCTGCTAAGATGCAAAAAGTTATCTACTCCTTTTCCCCTGCTCACAAAGCTTATTTTACCTGTCAGAGAAGGTGAATAGGATGAGATAATGTGGCTTGTCCTTGAGAAACCCATGGAGGTTGTTGCTTATGACCGTACAAATTTTAAGTGCCAACAAGGAGACCACTTGATTGTCTGTTCCTGGGTTTATTTTATTCTCAAATTGTACAGTCTAGTCAGAAATTCTTTTTATGGCCTTTCTGCTTTGTGAAGGTATAAACTGGATGTGTTCTTTCCCTGTCTTGTGAACTCAATCTATTCTTAACAATTTTTCAAAGAACATTGTTAACAAATCTGATGTCAGCTAAACACAGCAGAATTTGCCCATCAAAAAGCATGTAGCTTACCCAAGAAATTCTCTAGCCTGTTCATATCTTATTATAGCTCGTTCTACACCTTTTTATTGCTGTTACTAACCTGTGATCAAATTGAGATGACTTCAAAGTGCGAACCAGAGCAATACAAATCCATCTTTCCCAGCATATTCTATAATCAGCATTCTTTTCTTCATTTTTTCCTGTTGATCAGTTATCTTCTTACTTCTGTATAATAATCTTTTAGCCAGACAGTGTTATTTCATGCTGAGCAATCTTCTTCCCTGCAATTAGTCTCCTCATCACTTCAAAGAGCTATAAGTATTTTGTTCGGATTTGTTTCAAAGTACAGCTCTTCCCTACCTTTGCATTCCACTCATACCTGACAATCTGTTTCTACAGAATTTCTCAGTCAATCTTATGTTCTTGCGTTTAATTCACTTATTGAGCTTCATAGAGCAAGTCTTATTGGGTGTGAACTTCTCCCCATGCCACGTGCCACAAAATGTGTTCGACAGGCATTGGGCTCATGGTGCCACCTACTCCTGTCCCCCCAAAGCCTCCTGATTTAGCAGCTCATGTGAACCTGCTCATTATTCACAGCCTCTTCTCAAATGCAGCCTCTTCCAGCAAATAAGCCCTTCTTTGATCATCTAGCACTTTAATGGGGCACATCACCAATTCCAGCTCTGCCCTGCTAGTAAACCTTCACTGCAGCGCTCATTTGTAGTAATCACAAAGTTACTGTTTTTAATTGATTTGGAGTTTTTTGACAGAAAAAAAAAATGGCTGTGTTAACATGTTCTGTAATCTGAAAGAACAGAGATAACTTGTCTGATGTTGTGGGAGAGAGTCTGAAGGAAAAGGAGTGACGCACATTTTGTTTAATTTTCCTGCCACTTGGGAAAGAAATATATCCTGCCCACACAAACCTAGAGGAACTAATTCTGGTGTTAGTGAAATGCTACAGTTTTGCAGCTGGAAAACAGCCAGTGCCTCAGTCGGCAGCAGAGCCTGTGGTGGGACGTCCTGCCCAGAGTTTCATTATGGATTGCTTTCACAGCCTGACCCTTCTCCTTTCTTCTCCATAGATCATCAACTCGGTGGTACTGCTGATTCTGCTGAGCGCCCTGACCGACCCTGACCAGTACCACCTCACCAGTGCCGAATTAGGGGGTGAATTTGAATTTATGGATGATGCCAGTAAGTACAGGCTGTCTAAGCACTAACATCTATTGCTCCAGCATTTAAGTAGCTGTCCTATTGTTTCAGTAATTATTGACCGTTAATTATTTCTTCCTCTTGGTACCTTACAGATGCATTTTTATTGTGAAAGATGTATTTGTGGCACAGTTCAATCTGGCTGCCCACTACTAGCCTTACCTGTTCCCTGTGCTGTTTCCTGGCTTGACAGAGCACAGCCAGCCCCCAGACGTGCAGATATTATTCCCCAGCACAATGCTGAGAGCCCCAGGGGGGTTGGAAAATTCAGGGAACGCTGGGCCTCTGAGCACCATGCCCTGCGGTGGCTGCACACACGTAAGACCATGTGCTGCTATTTCTATAACCATCTGAATAACCATCTGAATATGGTCATTCATTTACACCCCTACGTGCACATGGCATGACTTGCCCCAACCTGTAGTGACAGATGCAAAAGTAAGCATTAACTGTACAGTCATAGATGTATAGAGATAACACAGGGCTGTTATTTCTCACGGAAGGCCATAGTAATCTTCAATGCCATTTATTTCTCCTGCAAAAACCTCCTGCCCTTTGCAAATGCTTTTTTCTTCCATGGCAGTTTTATTTTCAGGGCAATGATTTGGTGGTGTTTGGTCTCTTGTTTGTTTTAACTGTTTAAGCAGTACCTAGAAGATTTTCCCTTGTATGTGTTTTTGATAAAAAAATGTCTACGTATTTGTTTTTCTGCTCACAAGATTGCTATGTTCAACATTTCCCACTGCAATCTGAAATAAGGGCTCCCATCAGTCCCACTGGTGCCTTGCTGCTCAGAGCCACACATCTACAGCAAAAGGTTCCAACTCATTCCCGCTGAAGCCAATAAAAATATCAGCAGGAAAAGGAATAGCTCCACACATGAGAAAAATAATTATGACCATGGTGTGTCAGAGCTGCTGGGTTATTTTTTAAGGGATGCTTATTTCCACAAGTTCTTTAGTGCAGATATGCCTCGAAGGCTTACATTTAATAACAGGGGGCAATTGCTACTTTATTGTGTCTTCACTGACAAAGCACCAACACCTTTGGACTAAAAATCTTTTTATATAACTGGATTTAAGGAAGTAGGGACCGTCATACATACAGATGGGCTCCTTGCTGATTCTGACATATTAAAACTGACTGCCGTGTCCTAATTCTCAGAGATTAACCTTGGTAATGACTGTCTGTCAGTGTGGTTTTATATAGCCGACATCAGAGGCCTGCCAGTGCCCAAGGCTTTAAAATAGTAATTCTGTTTTGTAATGCAATAGCTGTCAGATCAAGTACATTGGGGATTTCCATCTACACTTGAAAATTGTATTTTCTGTATTTTTTATTCAGGTTTCTGAAGTGAGCCCTGAAAGGCTGTAAAAGGATGGCTTGTGGGCCAGGCAACCTCATTTCCATTTGGTAGAGGGAACGTTTCTCAGGCAGTTAAATTATGAACGAACATGTGAATTAAGGTCTCCTTTTATTCTTTGACTCCCTCTAGCTTAATGCCTTACCAAGTAAGGCAGCTGAATCAGGCTGCTGGCTTTTATAGTCACTGGAAATAGCCAGCATGAGAGAAAATTTGTTTCTTTTTTCTTTTTTTTTTTTTTAATATAACTATATCTGTTCAAATCAGAGGAAACACTTTCTTGTGAAGTAAAACATCAAACAAACTTTCACATGTTCTTCCCTTGTCCCAGTTTTGTTTGCCTGTTTTTGAGTATATATTTCCTAGGTTAGATATGTGTGCTGAAATTCTTAGATGTGAAACCATGAGTACAAAATACAGTAAGATACATTGACTTTCACACTAATGAAGGTCCCAAAGTTGTTACCTGTACTTGTAGCCCAGAAAGCCAACCTTATCCTGGGCTGCACCAACAGAGGAGTGGCCAGCAGGGCGAGGGAGGTGATTGTCCCCCTCTGCTCTGCCCTTGTGAGACCCCACCTGGAGCCTGCGTTCAGCTCTGGGACCCCCAGCACAAGGACATGGGCCTGTTAGAGTGGGTCCAGAGGAAGGCCATGAAGATGACCAAGGGGCTGGAGCACCTCTCCTATGCAGACAGGCTGAGGGAGCTGGGGTTTTTCAGCCTGGAGAAGAGAAGGCCCCAGGCAGACCTTACAGCGGCCTCCCAGTGCCTAAAGGAGGCTACAGGAAAGCTGGGGAGGGACTCTTTGTCTGGGGGTGTAGTGATAGGGGAAGGGGGAATGGCTTTAAACTAAAAGAGGGTAGGTTTAGATTAGGCCTTAGGAGAAATTCTTCACTCAGTGAGTGGTGAGGCCCTGGCACAGGCTGCCCAGAGAAGCTGTGGATGCCCCATCCCTGGAGGTGCTCAAGGCCAGGCTGGATGGGGCTTTGGGCAGCCTGGTGTGGTGGGAGGTGTCCCTGCCCATGGCAGGGGGCTGGAACTGGGTGGGCTTTAAGGTCCCTTCCAACCCAAACCATTCGGTGATTCTGTGCTTGTACTGACAAATAATGATGGACGTATTAGTAACTTTTATTCTCTGCTGCTTTGGTTACCCTTATCCATAGCAATCCAAAAAAAAAAAAAAAACCCACAGATTTTGCATGTAAAATTGTCACTCCTTTTCCCTCACTCCTCAAATAGACTTGGTCAAACCTCTGCAAATATTAGCTGGAAGCAAACTTTTCAGCTGAGTCATAGTAGTGGAGGTAAGGCTCACCTGATGTTGATGTCAGATTTTCCCTTGGCTCCCAAGAAATTCCCCCCATATTTGTATTCATATTTCTTTACGACTGTACTAAGGCCTGGTTTATGGACAATTTTCAGTTTTCTATTCCAGCAGTGTCACAGTTGTCTGTCACACTTAGAGCCAGAGCCAGTCAACTGTGAAACGTTTGAAAATGCCAGTGCAGCACCAGTTCTTATGCAAATGGCTGCTTACCCTTAACTTCAGGATTTAGGCTGGAGCATGGTCCCCAGGGCATTGCCAGAGGCTCTGCACCAAGTGGTCGATTAAGCAGAGGAAATATCTACCTGAGCACTTGGAAAAAGCTGTAGGGCAGAGCTTTTTCTTTCTATTCTGGAAAGGGAAACAATGGGTGAAAAAGCATCTGCCAGGTCTTGCCTTGTGGCAGATAGATGTGCTGGGTGACAGGGGCATGTGGCTTGGCTGCCGCCCCGAGGCGTGCATCTGGGAACCGGCAGTGCTCTGGGCTTCCTCTTCTCTGCTGGATGCTCAGCTGAGCCCTTTCAGCCTCATCTTTCTTTCCATTATTTCCTCAGGGCCTGGGGGAGTTTATGAACTAGAAGTCAGACTGGGAAAAACAAGAAAGAAACATGTGAGCTGCCTTATGCGATGCTTTTGCTGGTAAAAGCATGATGATCCCTGTATGGGAGATGGAAAAGCCCTGTAAGTCACTCTGGCTTCCCAGAGGGTTTCACCTGAAACTCCTGCTCAATTTCTTCAGGTGTGCAGGCTATGATCCTGATGTGTTAAAGCCCAAATGAGCAAGGAGTGTTGCTTGTTCTCATTTACTGCCCTCATGGTAACAGGTGTGTGTGATCCTTCCTAACCCATATGACAGCCAGGACTGAAATCCTGCCTATGCCCTGTGGGAACCCATGGGAACTTTGACACCAGTGTCAGCAAATCCGTCCAGAATCAGCTGGCGTTCTTGCCCAGGGATGTGCAGACGGGGCGAGGGGTTTCTGTACAGGGTTGGAAGAGTGGGCAGGCTGGTGGGATGGTCTGCTTGCAGAACGTGACGTGCACCCCAGGGCACAAAAAAAAACAATAATTAAAATAGATGTATTTTTATAAGGAAACCTATAAATAGCAGGCTTGGACTTCCACTGGGGGGTACCAGGGAGCAGGTACCCTCCCTGCCCCTCTGCATCAACATCACTGGTGTAGCATGAACCCCATGTCACAGGGAGGGGAAAAAAATAGTCCCCTGCCCCAGTATTTGGGGCTACATCTTAACATTTGGAGTAAACGAGCTGGACTCAAAGATGCAGAAAGCTCACTCTTTTCTTCTCTCTTTCCTTCTTACTGGCCTTCTTTTTTTGCTGGACAGAAAATGCCACTGATGCAGGGGTTGGGCCCCAGGAGCGATGCTGGGAGCAGGGGCACAGAGCTCCCCCAGGGAGGCTGGAGGAGGCAGAGAGGCAGTAATCCTCAGTGGGCTGTAACAGGGCCAGGCTGCCAGATAAATATGGCTGGGAGGGTAGACATAACTGCCTGGGGATTGTAGGCTGCTGCTCAGCATCTTCTCGGTCCCTCCAGGGTGGGCAGGGGAGGAGTTGGAGGATGGGAGGTCATGGCCTTGCTGCGGCTCCTCGCTGTCTCCCTGTGAAGGAAGCAGAAGTTATCACAGGCAGAAAGATGTCTCCCCGCAAGGCTCAAGAGAGAAAAATCTAACTCCATTTCTTTAAAACCAAACAGAAAGCTCAAGAAGCCCTCTAGAGCAGCAGGCCTTGCAAACACCACAGTGGTGCAGGTACAGCTCATCTAGTCGTGAGTGCCACAGAACGTGCAGCTTGGCTGGGGAAAAAATCACACCCCCCCCTGCTAGCGTCTCATTCAGTGTGCTACATATCTGGTTTCACTCTCATTAATTGAAGCTGACACAGCCCAAAAAGCCCAGTGAAACCTTAAATGGGAAAGGATGAGCTTGGGCCAACGAAGGCTTGGCACGGCTGTGCACGGCTCGAGTGGCACCAGGGACCAGGCTCGCTGGGCTCTGGCCCTGAACCAGAGCTGCCAGGATCACCAGCACAGCCAGGCCCTAACTGCTGTGTCTGCTGCGAGCTGCAATGACAGCAGCTTCCCCTTGAGACCGGGAATAAGGACTGGGATTATGAATGGGCAGAATAAATAAGCGCGCAGTGGCTTCAAACTGATGGCTAAAATGAAAATGTCGATCCAACAGGCTCTTTTTCAAGAGGTTCAATTGAGGTTGGTGGCTACAGACGGCCCTTCCCACATCTCTCCTTTCTTTCATAACCTTGATTGCACTGGGAGTGCTCAACATCATTTTGATTTCACAGGAGGCGTGGGGGGCAGTCAGAGTAAACAACCACACAAATAAGAGCATACGAGCAGACTGCAGTAACTGTTATTAGCACAGGTTCATTTTGTGGGTCCTTCTTTCTCTCGAGGACAGAATCCAGACCACCTGCAACAGGAACACTGCAGGCCTTACAGCTCCTAAAAAGCTGGAGTTTGCTCATGGTAGCGTAGCTCAGTTGTCCAAGCTTGTTATATGAGATGTCCAAGCTGGATATATGAGATGAGTATCAGGAGAAGAAGGTGCCTCTGAAAAGCAATTTGGGTTGAAGCGAGATTTGGGAAGCACTGAGGCGTCATCCCCTCCCGTGTTACAAACAAGGAGCCTGTGTGTCCCCTCATGGCATCCACAAGCCAGCATGTGTGAAGCTTTGTGTAGGAAGCACCGTGAGTAAGGAAATGGGGACTCCTTGTCATACTACAAGAGTTTAAAAGTGCCCAGGAAAGAGGCTCCATCCATTAAATCAGGAATTAGCCTGCAGTAGGGTCTCTTCTGCTGCACTGGAGTCCCTGTCCAGATCAGGCCCCTTCAGGGAGCTTCCTGCAGGCTCCCAGACACCTGTGCAGGGCCACTTTTGGATGCAGACAGGGAGGTGAGGGACTGTCCCTTGCTGTGGGATGCTCCTCAGAAAGTGCTAGAGTTAGGTGTCATGTCAACACTGTGGTCAAATGGAGGCATCTCCACACTTCAAACGCCTCCAAAGTCAGGCAGTGAGCAGCCTGAACACAGCATTTCTGTGTCTCAAGTCCCCCAAATACCTCACGGAGACAGGCAGTTTCCACGCACATGGTAAGAGCACTGTGAGCAGCAGGTATCTCATGGATACTCACAGAGCTGGGACCTCTACAAGTCATGTCCTAAATACCTTGCCTCCTCTCTCCTCTTTGTGCTTACCCTCTGAAGAATAGTTGCAATGTTCAGTTGTGCTCCCAAACCTACTGTCAGGGCAGGGTCAGAAATACAGCCTCTCACTTCTGGCATCCTAAGGCCGGTGATTATATCTAGGGAGGTGTATAGGGAAAGAACAAACATACATAATATTTTTCCCCCCAGGATCTCCTTCCAGCTGTCCGTGGCTTAGAAACTTCTTAAATCTAATAAAAAGTTAATTGAAAGCTCAGCAGCAATAGAAGAAAAAGACAGGAGTCCTGTAATACCCCAATCAAAACTGTAAAGAATATTTTACTTCCTTTACTACCTTATCTTTCCTGACACACATACATCTCCATTAACAAATCGTGTATCTCTGTAGTATTCCTGGTTGAAATGAAAGTTTGGAGTACATTATTTCTGTTGTAAGATACCTCTACTTGCCTTGTCTGGTTTTGTGTTTAAAAATGCATTTCTGCTTCTCTGAAGTGTTTAGAAAGATGTGAGCAATGATACATGGCAGCTGTTACTGCAAAAACAAGCCACAGTGTTCATTCTCTCCTCTCTTTCTCTCTTTTTTTTTTTTTTTTTCTCTCCTGACCCATGGCAGCTTGGTCATTCTTTAGGTTAGTTGCAGAGTAGGTGTGGCAATAATGAGAAGATCCTGACCTCCCCAAGGTTAATTTAAACTTATCTGTCTAGTTCAATGCAGACATCCTTTCCAAGGCTGTAAACTTTTGTAGTCTGGGAGGCATGTCTGCAACCACAGGCGAAGAAGTGACAGTGGTTCCTGCTGACTCACACAAGACAGATAGCCTTCAGCTGCCAGTCCTGATACCAAAAGCTGTCTCGCAACAGGCAGAGCTGGGTACAGGATGTAAAGGTACCCGAGGGGCTGGTAACAGCCAGGCATCCGGCTCCTGCTGAGCTCCATGTGTCTGGCAAGCTCAGATTTATCTCCAGTGGTCACGCTTTGACTTCAGCACCGACACTTTCTGACTACAGACGTCATCCTCACAGGCAAAATAGTCTTCTAGCCATTCTTCCCCGGATATTTGAAAATCCTTCAAAAAAAAAAAAAAAAAAAAGGGAACAATTCACGGCATCTCCCCAGCCTTATCAGGGCTGCGGAGGCTTGTGCAATGTAACCTCTGTCTTAGCTTCTCATAATTTGGAGATTTCCCACAGGAGCCAGAGATTTCCTCCAGCAATGGCTGCGTGATGCACCTGGCTCATCCCCACCCACCCACGCTTCCCATCCTGCCCTTTGGGATGCTCAGCACTAAGCAGATGGCAAAATAACTGAACCAAGCTCCGAATTTTTCCTGCAATCACTCTTACATGTTTCTTTTTCAGATATGTGCATTGCCACAGCAATTTCTCTTCTAATGATTCTGATTTGTGCAATGGCTACGTATGGCGCGTATAAGGTAATTCATTACATTCCATAAAGATGTGAAGCGAGTGAACTATACAACTCTGTGGAAATAAAATTAAGAAAGTTGCTTTCTAACAATTTCATGTTTAGCTGAAAATTGAGAGAAAAACAAACAAACAAAACAAAGAGGTGGCAGAGCTGGTTGTTTAGATGAGTGGTATGGCACAGCCCCGTGCTGGAGGCTGCCCAGATGTGTTTGCTCTCTGCACTTTCAAATAGGAGTAAGCTCTGGGCAAACTGTCAATTCAGAGAACTGAATCTTGTTCCTACCAAATTTAATGGATTTTTTTCCCATTCCCTCCCACATCTGTGGTTTGTCCTGATATTAATCCTATTTATCTGGGAAAAAAAAAGTCTCATGTGGTTTTTAAATGTCCTGGTATAATGAGCTGCGGGGGTTGCACCACACATACTGCAGCAGCTCAGCAGCCAAGCTGGTTTGGCCAATCTTTTTGGCTGAATGTTACATTTCTTTTAGCCTATTTTACAAGTTATTTCCTCTTATAGCTTCATGAAATGTAACATTGCATTCTGTTAGATATTCCTTAGGTTTTAGTGCAGAAAGATATATATCCTCCCATTTTAGCTTGTGGTTGATGTGTTTTTATTTTATTTCCTTTCTAGCAACATGCGGCTTGGATCATCCCTTTCTTCTGTTACCAGATCTTTGACTTTGCTCTCAACACGTTGGTTGCCATCAGTGTACTTGTCTATCCCAGCACAATTCAGGACTACCTCCGCCAGCTGGTAAATCACCCAAATTTCATAAGCCTTTTGAGGCTTTGGGGAGAACCATGCAAGGTGCCCAGTTTGTCCCATATTTCTAGCCAATGGTTTACTGTTGTCTTCGTATGCAGTCCTTGAACAGTCTGCTCAGTTTGAGCTTGCTCATCTGTATTCCACACCCTTGCAAGTTACATTTCCAACTTACATTACAGTATCTATGCGGAGTTCTAGAGTTTTGTGATGCTGTGGAAGCTCTCAGCACCATTTCATTAGGAATGATGATGATAGTGCAAGAGAGAGATCCTAAGAGATTGCTTTTGGATTCAGTTACTGCGTTCATATCCAGTGACTTATTTCTCATGCTATGAGAAAGGATGTTTTGTTGCTTCTTTGAATTTATTTGGTGGCTTTAACACAGCTTTCTTTAGGCAGGAATTAGATTCAAGGTAGGTTTGTTTTTTCTAGAAAATATTATCAATCTGTCTCATCTTTGGGACAATTAGAGGCTCCCTTCTTGACAGGTTCTACTGTGGCCAAACATCCATACTCAGTACTGTGTGAGCCTAAAGTATGTGACTGCAACCACCTACAGTGAAGACAAGCAAATCTTTCATCTCGGGTCCTGGGCTGTGTCTGGATGGGTTCAGATGGAGTTGCAGAGCTCTGGGACAACTTAACACAGCGGCTGTCTCTGAAAACCCACCTTGAGAACTTGAATGCAGATTAGTTTGGCTGTGAACTTTGTTATGTGGATGGAAAACCACCTAGGGCATTATAAATAACAGGTAATGAGCAACAGCAGGCAGATAAGTGGCTGCACAAATCTCTGGGAAGAGGCAATGTGTCAAGCCAGCGGGAGCTGGGATGCATCAGGGACCTGTTATCCTTCACCTTACTTAACACCCGCCCACAGTCACAGCTGGTGCTGCACTGGAAGAGAAGCAGAGGAACAATTCAAAAGGTACTCAGAGATAAGGGTGAAAAAGAACAAATTAAGGCTGGAGCCCTCCTCTTCACCCTTTTCCTGCAGCCCCTCACCGTGGGTCGGTGCCAGCCCCCCTCCTGTGGCAGCATGAGGACCAGCTGCAGCTCTGGAGCTCATGCTCCTCATCCCAGGGGGCTCGTTGTAACCAGGTTTTGTTTAATCTTGGTCCTTGATGGAAAATGTGAGGGGGAAAGCAGCAGTCTGGGGCTGGGAACTGCATGCTGAAGAGCTGCTGTTCTTATTGGTGCCACATTTGGAGCCGGCTCACCAGGAGGGCAAAGGACGGCCAATTCCCTCAAAATGTGTGCTAAGACATCACTGCCTTTGGCCCTTCCATAGCCAAAATACAAAGAGCAGACCCTAGAGGACACTGGAAATTGTGCAGCAGAACTCTTTGTGATCCACATTCCTGTTTTGACCTACATTTCTAACAGCAACTCCAAGGCATTACCAATAACTCCAAGAAGGACACATTTTTCCCTCCTGGTCAGTGTAGCCACCACCTGCTGAACACGTGTATTTGGGTTTTCTCCCATGACGCTTTTCCTGTCGTACACTCAGGCACGGAGCTGACTTCAAGAAAGCTGGAGATTTAATCTTATAAGAATTTTCCACGCTGTTGAGATGTTTTATTTCTGGATAGCTTAAATTAATGAAACCTTCATTAGAAGTTACCAGAGGTAAAAAAAAAAAAAAAAAAAACTAACAACCTCAGAGAAAAATCTATAACTGCAAAAAGGCCAAAAGACTACTTATAAGTATATTAGAAATGAAAAAGAAAAATTTCTAATGCAAGGAGAGGCCATTTGTTGGGCAGAGGTGATAAATATACTGATGCAAAAAAAAAAAAAGGAAGAAGTGTTCACCAGCTATTTCTGCTCTGCATTTGGAAACAAGCAGTAGAACATGTTTATATAGCTGGGGTTTTGGAAGTAATTTCTATTCACTGACAGTCAAGAAACATATTAAAGAGTTTTCACTCTGAACACACCGTTTTAAAATGAGCAAGCCCAGATAACGTGCACTCTGGAGTGTTAAAATGTCTGATTGCACAGATCCTTTCTTGCTGTTGTAAATCATTTTCTACGTGGGTAATGAAATTGCACAAGGCTTCATGAGCACTAAACTGTCTGTGCTCAGAAGGGCAAGGGGGATTTTCAGGATAATTATAGGCTGATTAGCCTGACATTGCTACCAAGCAGAGTAGCAGAAATGCTGAGATGAGAGTCAATTGACAAAGGATTAGGACAGAGAAATATGATTAATGACTGCCAGCATGGTTTCACAGCAAATCAGTCCTGCAGGGAAACTCATTTTCTTTCACTGACAAGATTACCGACTTCGTCAATAAAGCTGGGCAGGGGCGTAGTAGACCTTTGTAAGCCATTTGACTTCGCAGCACGATACTCAGGAACATCAGTGAAGCACTAGATCGATAAAGGATGTAACAAATGCATTAGATCACATTAGATGGCAGATGGAGGAGGGTTGTGGTGCCCAAGAGGCCATTCACAAAGGTAATGTCAGCTTTGGGAGAGCTTCCCTAGGTCACTGTCCAAAGGGACCAAGTCCTCTAGAGGAAAGTTAAGAGCAGGAGCCTAATCTAGTCCTGCTGTGCCATCCTCTGAAAGACTATACCCTGCATTGCCCAAAGTGAGAAGATCTCTGCATTTCCCAGAGTCAGTACTTGTGGCTTTCCCCAGCAAAATCACTTCTAGTAAAACATGTGGCTGACACAGACCGATGGAGATGTAAATAACATTATGGACAGAGCCATCACTCAGAGTGAGCCACACTGATTGAGAAGCTGAGTTCATTCAGCAACATGTGCTACATTGCTAAATGTGAATAAATATTAAAAGGAATACAGATAAGCTTATACCATGGCAACTGCAACTAGAATGCAGCCTGGGGGACTAAGTGACAAAACAAGAGTCCACTTTTTTTTTTTTTTTTTTTCTGCTTGCAAATACTATTCTTGAGATTTGCGGGCTGAAGAATATAGGGCAATGAATAGTAAGATAGGAGGCTTTCCTTCTCTGTTGATCACATAGGTTGTGTTTACCTACTTCTGATGTCTCCGACTTAAAAGTCAAAGTACATGCAGAGAAGCTCCTCTGTAAATCATATAAAAGCTGGATAAATTGTAGTATGATGACAGATAATCAAATTTCCTGCCTAGTTTGTCAAGGAAGGAGACCAAGAGGTGATACCATTATGGTTTTTGTATGCATAGCAGCTAGGTTTAAAGGCTGTTTAAATTAGATGAGAGGTGTAATGATAATGAGTAGCTAAAAGCTAGTCCAGGTAAAGTTCAGTAAGAAACAAAGAGAAATTTCTATTGTATCATTTACAGCAGAGATTAGTGATTGGCACAAACTACCAACAGCCAAGGTGAATTTTGTACACTAACGCCAACTGTTCAACAACATTTTGAAGCTATTTTACAACAGCTTTGAAGCTGTTGACTCTTCCTTGTCTGGGCTGTGGTCCCTAGAACAAGTAGCTCAGCAGGAATCCCTGGGACCCCCGCACAGGAGCCCACATCTTCTGGCAAAAGGTTGTCACATTTGGTTCAGAGCAAATACGCTCTAAGTAGGAAAAAACAGACACAGTGGGTGAAATTCATGTCTGCTAGTATCAGATATTCAGAGATGCTCTTGCAACGTAAAGGATTTCGGAGAACAAGATGAAACTAAAAACAAACTTCTCCAGTTTTTAACAATAATATCACCAATGCAGCTATACAGCCCAGGTACTGCTATACAGGCTTGCACCCGTGGACGTGTTCCCTTACCCTTAAATGATGTTCATAGTAGATATGTCTGTAGTCTTAAACACCACATTGAGAACAAGATTGCAGTTAATACCCATGTCCCCACAGGTGAGATATGAGTCATGCCAATTAGGTGTGATTGCTCCTGATGATTTATAAATCAGCCCTAGAGGCATCTTGCCCTCATTCCATTTGCAGGGGCCTGCCAAGCAAGGCAGAAAGTAAAGGAGTGAATTGTGTTTCTTCCTGGCATTCTCAGTTTTCGTGCCTCTAAAACTGCTTTGAATATGGGGATTGGTGTTTTAGGGAGCACAGCTCCATAAGGGAAATGAAAAATCCCAATCATTCTTCAAATTCATTATTGAATATCTGCAAGAGCATATACTTCAAGTAATGGATTATATTTGGCAGTCACAGAAGAATGTTATTTTTTTTACCATAAGGTCAACCGCCTATATTTTTAATCACTTCTACTTCTCTATGCTAGTACCTGGAATTATTTTATCTCTTCAGTTTGGTGCACATCTACCAGATTTAAGTCTACCAACGGTGAGTTGCAAGCTGCTATAAAACCCTCTCTGTACTTTTAGGCAAATAGGATTCTATCAATAGGATAGGCATAACCCTAGCTAAAAGTGTTGCAACTCCAAAACACTGAGCATGGTGTTCACAAGCCGTTTTGTAATGTCAGCCTACACTGACTGCTTCTTTCAGAGTCGTTAAGTGTCTTTGGAAACTTGGCATTGCCATTTAGTACCCAGCTGCACACAGGTCTATCCCTTAAATCCCATACACTGCAAGAGCATCTCGGCACAAAGGGTCATGTAAAATAAGTAGATGTTACAAATCTGTCATTTGAAACGTCACAGGGAGATGACGTGTCATAAAACTTTCTGAAGGTTATGTTGGACATCTTGGTCATTATCGCTGTCACTAGGAAAAAAAAAATCTTCACATAGAGCAAATGTTGCATGTATAAAAAAAATCTTCTTGGTTCTTGGAGCAGTAGAGGTCTGAAGTAGTTTGACCTAAAACACATTTCATTTCTTTACCCCAAATAGCACTTTGATGTATGTGCTTTCTAAAACCTTAAAATTAAACACTTCATCTTCTGTCATCTGATAACAGTATACATAATGAATTGAATCAGAGGTGCAGAACAGGCTAGTCTGCAACTGAGTTATGCAACATTGTTTTTTTTATGAAAGTAGAGAACTTTCTCAGGTCATCTAAAGAAAATTTCAAAGTATATTAAATAGCTGTGATGCTGCTCTCTAACAGCTCAGGTTGTACCAGTCATGCTTTTCAATCCTAGGAAAGAGGTCTAGAGAATGTAAAAGATTAGAACTAAAGAACTGATTCCTATAAACTAAAGCTTAAAAATTGAATTTCTTTCTGACATTTTAATGCCATTTTATAATTCCAAAGAAGTACAATTAAATTCCTAGCAGGGTTTTAAAAATTCTACAGATTCATTTCTGTTTTATTTCAATTCTGTAAGATCTAATTTTGGAGTATTGTAACTGTTGAATGAGAACCCACACCATTATTTGAAGTGGATTTTTTGTGGTCCCAGAGGAAGGAAAGCATGGGTGGTTGTACAAGAGGGAACAAGAAGGAGCTTCAGGCTTGGGCTTTCTGTTGTTGTGCATTTGTACAATGTCAATACCATATACTTGCCATGCAAAATTTAGATTCCTTTGAAGTCTCTAATAGAGCTTTGCTACATATAAGCAGTAATTATTTTTAATTGAAAATTTAAGGGTATATTATTATGCATGCAGTGCACTCAGTATCCACGACAAGGTTATGAATGACACTTTAATTAAGACTTTAGCATGCCAGTGCCACACCACTACAAGTACTTCTTGTCTGTGCATGAAATTTCACAACATCTTCCCGCAAAATCCCTCCTGCATTTCCAGTGACGGGCTGGATTTTTTCCCACCCAGCCATATTTCTGTCTGAGCTTCATCAGACCTTGCACAACATTTGACGCTGAGCTTTTCCCAGAAGTTATGGCACCCGTGCATTTGCCAAACCTTTGGCCTGACCCTGGTGCCCAGGACCATCCCTGTGGCAGGCTTCCAGCTCCTGGTTTCCCCATGGGTGACAAACCCCTTGCACGGGATCAGAATTTGTCTTTTCCCACTTCATACAGTCACATCAGTGTTTGAATTCATCACTGCAGCATCAGCGGAGGACAATGGGTGTTTGGTTCATCTGAGCCACTTTTGGCACTTGGTTATGGTGGGAATGAAGGAGCCCTTCCTGGCACAAACCAGCTCCGCAGCAGTACCTGCACTGGGCAGCCGAGACACTTCCTGTAATTTTTCCTGCTTCTCTGCAAAATGAAGGTTTCATAACTGTTTTTCCTACTGCACCGAAGGGATTTGTGGTTGTGAGTCAAGATCAGGCGGCTCGTCAGCCAGCCTGGGCAAGCCAGCATTAAATATCTTCTGGCTGGCAGGTGCAACCAGCCTGGTTACCAAACAAAATGAACTTCTTCCACATTGACCCACAGCCCTGGGCCTTCCACGCAGCCCCAGAAGCCTTTTGTCCCACGCAGCAAGCAGGGAAGCCCCAGGAGGGGCCTGCTTTGGTTTTCACACAGCACATGAAGATCTACCAGGCACCACTTGGTGGGGGCAGCCACCACGCGGGGCTTGCTCCCACCTCACGTCTCCCCAGGAAGGAAACTCCAAAACCTGAGCGTGGAGGACAGAAACCACAGAATGTGCTCCTCACGTACTCTCCCAGCTTGTTGCTTTCAGTGCTGATTAGGCCCTTTCACTTAAAGCACTGCTGACGTAAGGGATGTGCTGCTCCCAGACTTGGCCAGGGCTCCTGGCTCCAGCAGATGTTCCTGCTCTTCAAGGTTGCAGGAACTTCCTTGGTCATTTTCCCACCCTCCCCCTGCCCCCATGCAAATCCCAGTTGCAATGATGTTTGGAAACAGGCATAAAACAGGCATGAAAACCCCAGTATACAGTTGTCCAGTCTTTGACTAGCGACTGGTTCCCCAAAACCAGAGCATATGAAGACCAAAGCCAAGCTAGGAAGTTCCTATTACACTCATGAATTAGTTTGAATAGTTTTTAATGGTAGATCAGTACTAAAAGGTAACCTATTTGGGCAGTTTTACTGGGACTGACCCTAACTGACTGGGCTTTCTAACCAAGCCTATGGCCTCACTCCTGCAAGCAGTAGGGTGGGCTGTGGTCGTAGTACTTAAATGTTCTGTATATAAGGGGTTTGATTTTACTTTGCAGTGCATCTTTTCTTGGCATACACTCTTGCTTTCTTGGTCTCTGGGTGACCGCATCCACTATATTTAGCAATAACCTTGTGTGAAAAAAAAAAAAAAGAAAAAAAAAGAAGTAACTCATTGAATTATAGCAAGTTGGTTTCCTACAAAAGCTGTGCCTCGACAAAGAAGATAACATGATAAAAACCTCAGCCATGAAATTCAGTACATTAACAGAAACATTGCTGTCAAGAAGTGAAAAATGTGCTTATGTAACCGTTATCTGCATCGGCTACAGCTGCAGCTGATGTTAACCACTCTGAACAGTTCATGGAAGCACTACATTAAGAGCGATTCTCGCCAGCGGCTGTCCAAAAGGAGAATTTCCTGAAGCACTGCTCTGACTTCTGGTGTAAGGGGCATCAAGGGGTTACGCTGGGTTTTCACCATTGTTGCCAAGAGTACAGTTGTAGCTTGGGCTGTTTAATTGTCCTGACAGGGATTCAGAGCTGGCCTGCTTAAGTAATTAGACCTGTAAGGAAAAAGGGGGCTGTGCGTGGAAGGAGCTAATGCATGCAGTTATAGTGAGCTGCTGCTGCTGCAGCGGAGCTATCGTGTGTGAAGAGTGGCTCTGTCTGCAAAGAATGGTTTCTTCCATCTGGAACAGGAGCCCTTGTGCTGCCATGTTTCAAAACAATTCATTTTAAAGGGTGTTTTTTGTTGTTGTTGTTTGTTTTTTTGTTTTTGTTTTTTTTTAAAGCGATACCAGATATAGCAAAACATTTTTAGAGGTTGTTTTTCAGCCACTGATCGTGAAGCGTCCCACAGTTCTGAATAACTACTCCTAAGAAGATGAACATTGTCACCTCGATTTCACGTACAAGATAACAGAAGGGCCTGGAGCACATTCAGATTTAACGTCATGACTTTGCTCCCCTGGACGGCCCACGCCTTGGGGAACAGCAGCACTAACAAGTGCCCCTGGGAGAACTAATCCAAATTTAGCTAAAAGAAGATGGATTTGAATACAGCCAATGTCTTTTGATCAAATATTTAGGTGAAAGGATTGTGCTGTCTGGACTTTTCCTCTTTGACTCTTGGAAGGAGCTGCCACTAGTCTTTGGCAACCACAGCCAGAGTACTGTATCTTGTAAGACAGTGACCATTTCATAGGACCAGAACTTGCCTGTCATTTGCCCCACAGGGCACGTTTCCTGCTGCAAAGCCCACAGAGGGATACCCCTTGTCAATCTGTGTCCATTACAAAACCAGTGTGCACAAAGTGAAAGAAAACCCACCACACACATAGAACAAAAGCCATCCCCTCGGCCCTCTGGGGAACATTTGGCAGGCTGAGCCTTTGTAGCACATGTTCCAGACAAATTTACTGAAATTGGTTGTTGGTGCAGAGAGCTCCCAATTTAGTAGATCACAGCAAGTTTTTTAAGCTATTAATTATAGACTGCACTAATTGAATGGATCTTAAATGACTCGTGAGATTAACTTACAGTGTTTTGCTTATTTTTGCTTTTGCAGCCCAGCAATTTTCCCTACAAGGAAGAGATCATGTCTGTGAACCCTACATGCCTGGTTGTGATTATACTCCTTTTCATAAGCATCATTTTGGCTTTTAAGGTAAGTCCATTATTTGTATACCACCTACTTCTAGTCATGGGCGAAATGCTCCCTCTGGGAGTCCTGTCCCCAGAAGACACATAGGGAGATACTGACCAGGCAGTCTGAAAGCTGCACAAAGCAAAGTGGTAGGTATTGTGAAAAAAATAAAAATAAAAAAGAAGGGAGAAAATGTCACAGACAGACACATGAACATGTAGGGCCCAATGGGGAAGTGTGATGCTTGTAGGGGGAGCGCATGATACTTAAATCTGTTGAAGGAGTGGACAAGGAAGGGACTGTTGATACAGACTTCTTATTTTTTCAAAGATATTTGGCAGGGCTTCTCATCAGAGGCTTTAAAAAAAAACAAAAAACCACACCCTGAGAAGTGTAGGGACAAGAGGAAAGGTCCTCTCATACGTTGTAGCTAGGAAATAGAGGATAAAGGTAAATCGTCAGTTTTTACAACAAAGCCCCATGCTGTCCATTCACAAAAGATCTGGGGAAGGGAATGAAGATCTACTGACAATGTTTTTTTGCAATGTTGCCCAAAATAGGGAAGCAATCAGCTGAGAAAGCTTTGTAGAACGGTCTCATGGCTCTGAGTTACTGAGCAATAAAACAGTGGAGAAACCCCATGGTGATATATTCTAAGTGATGGGCACAGAGGAAATTCAATCCTGTTTCACAGACACCGCAGACAACTCTGAACTAAGCATGAGCACCTGAAAAGGGGTCTTGTAGCTGTAATAACATAGGCCCATGAAAGTATTAGTTTACTTCTCAGTTCTGGTCAAACAAGTGAATCAAATAGTAAGAATATTAGATATTAATAAAATATCATATATATATATATAACCTAATGAAATAAAGAAATAAATAGGAAATAGAAGAAATTAAAAAAGAAATCTAAGGGTTTCTGTGCCATTTGTGATGTCTGCCATGCACTGGCATCTTGAAGCACACATTCACTTCTGGGTGTCCTGTCTCAAAAAGGATGCCGTAGAGCTGCAGAACCAGCAGGAGCAGAAGGAAAGTGATCCGAAGGATGGAACAGCTCTCATACAAGGAGCAGTTAAATAGATCCAGGCAGTCCCTCCTGGGAGTGCCAGCACAGAGGACTGTCACATGGGGCGGAAAAAGGGAACAGGGAGTAATTATTTAATTGCTGTTGGTTTGGTGTCAGAATAGCTCTTGCTCTTCCTCTGCAGAGCAGCTACACATTAGGTTAGAGACATCCTGAAGAGCCAGGACAGGAAGTTGCTTCCATACAGCACGAACAGGGAAAGTTATTGTGACCAAAAAAAAAGAAAAAAAAAAAGTGGATTAGATTATTGAAGCTCTTTCAAAGTTGGAAAGAAAAGATAAGATATTTTAAGGTGCAATTGGAAGTGATATTCATTTTTCTATTTTTGACTTAGAAATATAATTTAGCCTTCTGGCTTTGTCCATATATATGTTCACAGCAATAGAGTTGTGTTTTTTTTTACCTTTGAATGTAATAAATATGTAGATCTGCCACGTGACACAAGCAACATGCTCTTTAAAACTCTTGGATGCAAGCATCACCTTGTTTTTTTCCTGGTGGGTCAGGTGTTTCATTGAAAAAGTATGGCGAAGATGTCTCAAGCTTCTAAAATAAATGCAACTAAAATTGGAATAGCAAAAAATACTTACTACAGAAAAAAAGAAATCTAAGAAATTAATAGTGCAAAATAATCATTCTATTTTAAAGCTGCTACACATATTTTTTCCAAGAATATATGTGACTAGTTAGATTGAAGTATTGGTTAATGTTCCATTCTTCTATTCGAGTTCTTTACAGCCAGGGTTATTACAGACTATTGCTTTTCTTAATGTTCATTCTAGCAACATATTATTGTGCAAATGAGTCACAAAAATATGACTCACACAGAAACACATGCTAAATTCCAGTTAGCGTTTTAATTTGGATTTCTTGTGTTTCCAGAAGAGCTGCTATGCAGATTTTTGGAGTCTGCTACATGAAAAGAAAGCTGGACGCTATGACATGCATCACACTTTATCACTGATAGACTTAACAGATGGCACCAGGTTTATATACTGAAACTGAAAAGGTGCTGTGCATAAAAATATGCCTGAGCTCCCTCTCCCTGTGGAATAGAGAGAAACCAAAACATTGTAACCTAGGAAAAGCTACAGTAGGAAAAGCTGCATTGGTCTGGTCGGAAATATGAAACAGAATCACATAATTTGTCAGAAACATTTGGCATCAGGACACTTTTATTGTGGGTCTAGCTACATGCAAATGAAAACACTATTGAGCAGAAATTGAGATATTGATGTGTCAGACAGAAGTATTGTGCTTTGTACATAAGTCTGTGAAAAGTGGGGGACAAAAGAGGGCAGTAAGAATGAATGAAAGCCAACCACACACCAGCACTTGTCTTTATAGCCCTCAGGATTCACTTGGATCCCAAGCAGCTAATAGATATTTCAGGTGGATGGATAGATGCATGGACAGATACTTCATGCCAAGTGAGAGTCTTTTTCAGAGTAGACCGAAATGTGTTATACCGCTTACCCTGTTTGTCTAGAAGCTGAACCAGAGCTACGTACCATGAAACATAGGTGTTTCCTATCTGGCTGACGAAGGACACCCAGCAGCATAACTGAATGTATGCAGCACTTCAAATGGCACAAAGCCAACAGGGTGGCTTTTGAATCGTGCCTTTCTCTGCAGCTGCTTTGGGGAGCGGAGCCCCAGTTTCCTCTGGCCAGCCCCAGTTGCTGGCACAGACAACCTGAGGCCTCAACCTCCCCCTCCCCAGCCTGGGCAAAGCCCCCCATGCACAAATGAGGTAGAGTCCAGTGAGCACAAACGCAACCAAATAAACCCTTCCCCCTCGCTGCCCTGGCACTCTGCAGCTGCAGACTTTGGCCTCTTCTCTTCTTTGCTGGCCATCCTTTTGATGGAAAGTAGGGAGGAAGAGGCAGCCGAAAGGTATTCCAGTTCAGGGTCACCCTGGTCCCTGTGATATGCCTATAAGCTGTGGGGGTGTACTGGTGAGCCTGGGAACCAGACCACCCCTGGTGGTGCTCAGCAGATGGGATAAGGTGGTGCTCACCCCGTTTTGTGCTCACCAGGACAGACCCAGTATCTCAGCCCCGTGGATGCTCCCAGCAGGGCTAACCTGTATAAACCTTCTTATACTCACAAGATGCACATTCAAATGTGCTGGGAAGATGGATTTAATTGCAGATTTGATCAGTAAAGCAGCTCCGTGTGCACCCTCCTGCAGCACTATGTGTGAAATACACGTAGCCAACCGCTCTGCCATTCGCATCACCCTGAAGTCTTCATATATATTGCAGCTTGAGCCGAAATCTTGTGCAGCTAAACATCTGCATGCAAAAAGGTCTGTGAGAGGCAGAGTTATAGCTTTGTGGGTTTCAGTTCCTTTGGAGCTAGTGTCATTTGTCACCACACAAGTGGAGGGACCGAAAGCTGGCAGGAAGAGGTGCGGTGCCTGTTTCCTTGCTCAGCCCTTCTGGCGTCCTCATCCTCCAAGTGGTGGTGGCATCACCGTGCTCCTCTGCAACGGAGGCTGCTGCCCCAAAAGGAGTCTGCCAGCAGCCTGTGTTGTGCTGTATGAAAATACCCCTCAGAGTGCATTGGGCTTTTACATAGGGCTGATTATCGCCAGCTATGTGGTGTGTGCTGACTGGAAGCCTCTTCACCCCAAGGGCTGGAGCAGGCCTCCCCCTCTGAGAAACAGCTCATGCATCCAGGCGGGCCGGGAGGCAGAGAGGCTGTGTGTGCACGTTGTGGGGTGAAATGGGGTTTATTCACCACACATAGCAGAAGAAGAGTACTCAAAGATAAATCTCCCGCTAGCCTCTCCCAGACAAGGCTGTGTTACCAGAAATGGGGCTTCCCTCGCTTTGGATTTGAACAGAAGGAGCATAAAGATTGGCTTGCAAACAGGTGGCCTTGCTGTGCATGGGTTTCTTATGAAGATGAGCTGTCCCCACAAGTGTCCCGCATTCAGTACTCTGCTCTGTACTACCTCATACCTTTCTCAGTGCCTGGCATCTGAGTATCAAAAGCTACTGAACTACTTATTACCATTTATCATTAACAACAGTGTCATTGTTACTGAATTCTGGGGGAAAAAAAAAAAAAGAAAAAGATGCAGTTCATCATTTACATGCCTCTACAAGACTGGTTCCAGTAACCTGTGTCAGGTTTGCATAGCCCACGGCTCGGGGTGCAGAGCCAGCCTGCCCTGCCCTTAGCACTCAGCTCGCTCCAGACTTCTGTCATCCTCCCCATTTGATAGTAGAAAGTATTGTCAAAGCCCGTGACACCTCCACGTCATCCAGGATCTGTGACGTGTCATTAAGAAGAGGAAAAAAACTTACTGGATTTCAGCCAGCTCAGCCCCAGTGAAAAAAATAGTAATAAAAAAAAGACCTCTTCCTGGTCTGCAGGCAAGCGATGAGTGAGTCATGTGGCATCCTGAGAAACACAGCTCCTGTGTGACAGCTCTGGAGAGGGAGGAAGCACAGGGCAGCTGAAGAGGATAAGAGGCTTTTGGAAGGTCATCAGTGCAAGTGAGTCACAAAAATATGACTCACTCTGAGAGATACACATGCAAATCCAATCAGCGCTGGCAGTTCAATTTGCACACGCTAGGTTTGTGGAAGGACTGCTATGCAGAGCCCACTGAGTAAAAATATAAGTTGAGTGCTATCAAATCACGTTGTTCACCTCATCACTGTCCTGTGTGGCTACGTGGGAAGCAGAAAGCTCCACAGGGGGCTGCTTAGTTCCACCAGCCTTGTCCATGGCATGCTGAGGATCTGAGTCCTGCTCCTCCACGTGTTCTTGCTGCCTGTCTTCCATCCAGCCACTTTGCTCCTTGCTGCTGGCCAGACTGGAACCTCTCCTGCTGGCAGAGGAGATGTGAGCATTTTGCCTAACCAGCTATAAAATGAGTGCAGACTCCTAGGTCTTTGCCAGGCAGACTCCTAGCTCTTTGCTATCTGGAGCCAAGTGAGCTCCAGGAACAAAAACAGCTAAGTTTATGATCCTGCGGTAGGAATATTACTGCAATATTTTTTTTCCTTTATACTGGAAAAAAAAAAAAAAAAAGTATTTGCAATAAGGATTAAAAGGATAGGAGTAATTTCAGATTTCAGTAAAAACTTATACACTGGCAATTTTCTCTGTTCAGGCAAGAATAGGAAGACCACAGACTATTCCGGTCATATGGAGTACATTGATTTAATCTCAGATTGAGTGAAAAGGAGTATTGAAACCATGCATGTGATAAATGGAGTCATCACGTAGTCACCAGCTAGGCTTCCAACCACAGGACACGGAGGGGTTCCTGTAATTTTCTTGATGATGTTTCAGATCCCAGCCTGCTTGTGCTCTTTCTACTGGGGTTTGCTTCAGCTTTCTGAAGACCACGAACGCTCAGTGACAATACTTAAACAGCCTTATCACGGAGGAATCCAGAACTGGTTTCTGTTTATTTTTTCTATTGTCCCTGAGGCATTCTGCATCTGCAACACCTTCTCTGGTTTGTCATGATCTGACTTGTATGCTCATTTTACATGGTAAACCTCACCCCTGCCAGTGTGCAGCATCCTATGCATGGCAGTGAGGTGTCTGACTGTACTCATATCTCTCTGTATTTAGAGAGGTGTAAGGAAGAAAGCTTGTATATGTGACCTGCTCGTTCAAGTAAAATTGGGGATAAAGAGGTGTCGGATCACTTACAGAATCCCTGCACAAACTTACAGTCACTGCAGCAAGCAAAGTGACTGTCCCATGCTTCTCTCAGGCTCATATTCATATTTATAGTAGTATTTCATTTTTTAAATGCCCTGGTTTGTGTACAGAGCTCTGGAGAGCATGACTCACTCCACACTACTCTGCCTGTTCTTTCTACTCCTTTGTTCCTTGGTATCACAAGACTAAGGCAAGCATACAATTTACAGGGCGTCGTGGAAAGCTTCCTTTATGATATGGCCTTTCATAAAGGCACAGAACAAAAAGATAGGAGGCTGAAATTTCTCTAGCAAAAGAAAGCTTGATAATCATATCTATCTTTTTTTTTTTTTTCCTAATAATTAGCTTGTTTATTTGTTTTCATGGAACTTGCTGTATTTATGCTCCCCTTCTGTTCTCAGTGTCAAGCCAGAGCTCTTAACCAGTCCAGGTTCAAGAATTTGCACAAATGTATGGCAGGAAAATTTGTATGGTTTATCTTCTGCACATAATGATAACTCCCTTCTCTTTGCAGGGTTACTTGATAAGCTGCGTGTGGAACTGTTACCGATACATTAATGGCAGGAACAACTCAGATGTGTTGGTGTACATTACCACCAATGACACTGCGGTAAGGGTGTTAGACCACAGAGAAAATATTTGTCTGATATTGTGTCAATATCTCTATTTTCTATTAATTTCTAACTCCTTAGTTCGCCATCTTCATTCCTTCAAGAGTCCTCCTCTGTTGGTTATGTTTAGACTTGAGTTTTAATGGCTTGGGGTGCTGTTGTTGAAGTGACACCTGTTGCTAAAGTACTGGTTTTATTTTATGCATGGTCTGCTAAAGAATCAGTGTTAGGCATAAACTACAGCTGATCTCATGGGCCCAGGAATGCCTCCAGCCCTGAACTCTCCAGCTGTGTGATAATCTCATGTTAAGATGTGAGATGGCACAGCCCCCACTGCTGTGTGGGATGAAACGGGTCATTTAGCCTGGAAGACCACACCATGGGATGCCACAGCTGGAACTACGATCAGTTCAGGGACTGATTAGGACCCAGGGATGCCATGCTCTACACCTGCTGCGAAATGTGAATTTAGCTATAGAAACTGTGATTTAGGGCACTCAGCACTCAGTGGTAGCACTTTGCACCAACACAGAGAGGATCTAAAAAGCAACACAAGTTCAGTGATTCATCTCCCAACATGTGATGGGTTTTGTAAAGTAAGGAGACAACAAAACAAAGAGCAACATGAAAGAAGTGAATAAACAGATTTTAACCACAAAAGATGGAAGATATCGGTTCACTTTATAGTATCTTAGTGCTGACATGCACACGTGCAGAGTACTACTGCTAAGCAAAGTCTTGCTGGTTGTAGAAGGCAGTGAATGAATGCAGTCCATGGAAAGAGCTAGTTCTGCTTGCAGTGATCTCTGTGGAGCTGCCCCACATTGAGGGCAGTGTGCCAAATCAGTCCCTGGGTGACACCACTGGTTTATGGAACAAGTTTATGTAAATTATGTCTTTACGTAATTTATATAACCGAATGACAGCAGCATGATCGTGGTTCTTGGGATCATTTGGGTAAAATTTCAGGACTGCCCTCCTCAGGTTTTCCAGAAGCATGGGTGGTCTCCACATGCTGAGACATTAGACCAACAACTTAAAACCTTGAGAATGAGTGACTCCTGTGTGGATTCAAGGGCTAAAAAACTGCTTTCACATGAAAGCTGTAATTCTCACATGATCTCTGGCTCTAAGAGAAGCATAGGAAGTTTTACAGGCTACGATCAGAGCTGGCAAACAGGACATTTAAGTATAAAAATATGGGTTTATTGAAAGCTAAAACATATTACTATTTTCTTAACCGGAATCTACTTTGAGTAAAATCATGAGTTTTATGTGAAATAATTTTGATAGCCCTTTTTTTCAGCCTGTAGGTTGTTGTAACTCATCTTGAACCATTGCTAACTACACAAACCACAGCACTGGCAGGCTTGGCAGTGGGAGAATGTCAGCTGAGCTATCTAGGAAACTAAATTTACCAAGGCTTTTTAAGACCTGGGTTAAAAACACATGCTCCACTGCTTCCTTTACAGAGCAGAAGACTTTGGTTTTTAGACATGCATGGCTATGAGAATTTATCTCAGTACTTCTGTGTTCACTATAAAATTACGTGTTTAATTACCAAAGTAATCTGAGCTGCCTCCTCATCTTTAAATTTCTTGTGAGTGTTTCTGTGGGGAAAGGAAGCCCTTTCACCCTGTTTTACATATGGCATATTCTTGCACTGAGAGTTTAATTTAACTTTGCTTATCTTGATCTTAAAAGACAGCTACCGCACAGGCAGGTTTTGAGAAAGGCTGCATGTCCCTGGCTAGTGCCCTGACCATTGGACATATTTTCCTTCCCCAGTATTTACATTCTCTTCATGTGAACGTGGCCAGAATCTATTGCTTTCAGCTACAACGTATTTGTTCATTCCTTGTAAGTTCAATGGGATGATGTTAGATCAGGTCCTGTAGAAAGCGCTGTGTGGGAATTTCTCAGCTAACCATCTTCTTCACCACCAAATTCTGGTTCAGGAGTACAGAAAGGCTCAGGAGCAATGCCACTGGAGAAGAGTTTCTCAGGCCCTGCCAGAGAGGCAGGAAGGGAGAGTCACTAACAGTCTGGTTTTTGAACGCATTACTTGGGATGGAGGCAAGCCTCATGCAAAGCCATGTCTGAGTGCTTCTCTCCGGCCAGGATGAGTTCCTTCACCTCCAGGTGATGCAGTCAGGTTCCAGCCCTTGCACATCTTTCCCTGACGAACTCCATGGCCACCTGCCAGCGCCCTGCACTCAGGGATGTGATGGAGGAGCTGATGTACTCCTGAGCAGCCCTTCTTTCTTATGCTCATTGCTAAGCTTCAGCAAGGAACAACAGAGTTCGTAGGGTTAAATCATCATCCTCCTGTGCTTTGAATCAGAAGATTGTTATTCCCTCCCTTCATCTCCCAGTCTGAGGACTGAAAAAGATTATTTTTTTCACAATGCATAGGCTGAAAGAGATCATCAAAAATCTCTTTTCACATAATTTTTAAAAGTAAACTCAAGACAATTGGAAAAATGTGGTTTGAAAACGAAGCATGGAAGAATAAGACTTAGAATGTTGAATGCTGAGGACCTTTGAGAGTTTAGGATTCCTGAGTAAGCCTCATAAAATTTGAAATGTTCTGATAGGTCACTGCTGTCTGCTGAATTGTATAACATTCCCCCAACACTCAAGTGTATTTATGTATGAAACGATGGGTTTGATGATAGGAAACTTCTTTTGGCAAGGCCCTTCACCCCAACGTGCTTTTTAATTACAAACTACAAGTTTCTGAAAAAATGTGGGTTAATCTCTGCCCTCTACTTCAAAAGAAATGTATCATTTTTAGAATCAAACCTGCTGCCTGAATTCCAACAGAGCTGTAGGTCCTAGCTGTAGGGCATATTCTTGTATTCAGGGATTTTTTTTTACACATACTTGTCACTAGCACTAGCTAAAAGAATAGCAATCCATACAAATGGAAGTAAAAATCTGAGCTTAAATATGGGACTGGGCATAATAACTACATTTTAGTGTAACAAGGTTTAAATATATCCTGATACTTCTAAAATCTAGAGATCAGGTCCCAGCTATTATTTCCTAGTATCCCTTGTGCTATATACAATGTGCAAGTAATGCCTCTCATCTATACGCTGCACCCAAGATTTTTTTTTAAAGTTATTAAGTTTTCAATTGCTAGACATGGCATTACCAAAAACATACATACTTCATACAGGCCAACTGTATGAGGTTCAATAAGGCCAAGTGCCGGGTCCTGCACCTGGGGCACAACAACCCCGTGCAATACTACAGGCTGGGGGAAGAGTGGCTGGAAAGCTGTGCAGAGGAAAAGATCTGGGGGTGTTGGTCGATATCTGGCTGAATATGAGCCAGGAGTGTGCTCAGGTGGCCAAGAAGGCCAACAGCACCCTGGCTTGTGTCAGGAATAGTGTGGCCACTAGGACTAGGGAAGTGATTGTCCCTCTGTACTCGGCTCTGGTGAGGCCGCACCTCGAGTACTGTGTTCGGTTTTGGGCCCCTCAGTACAAGAAGGACATCGAGGTGCTGGAGCATGTCCAAAGAAGGACAAGAAAGCTGGTGGAGGGTCTGGAGAACAAGTCTTTTGAGGAGCAGCTGAGGGAACTGGGGTTGTTTAGTTTGGAGAAAAAGAGGCTCAGGGGAGGCCTTATTGTACTTTACAATTACTTTAAAGGAGGTTGTAGTGAGGTGGGGATCAGGCTCTTCTCCCAAGCACCGAGTGATAAGATGAGGAGAATTGGCCTCAAGTTAAGCCAGGGGAGGCTTAGGTTGGATATTAGGAGAAATTTCTTCACTGAAAGGGTTGTGTGGCATTGAAACAGGCTGCCCAGGGAAGTGGTTGAGTCACCGTCCCTGGAGGTCTTCGAGAAACTTGTAGATGTAGAACTTCGTAGCATGGCTTAGTGGTGGACTTCAGTACTAGGTTAAAGGTTGGACCAAATGATCTTAGAGTCTTTTCCAACCTGAACGATACTATGATTCTATTTAGTATGGAGTTCAGACATGGACTGGAGCACAGGTTTGTTTAATGTCAAATTTGAAAGATCTGGCATATATATTAGGATGATTAGAAATTCAAAATCTCCCTGCAGTTATGTCAATATGTTCAATGAAGCTAAGAAATTTACTGCTACAAACATTGTATTACTGTGCCTTACAACAAATTTGGGGAGAGCTGTCTTTGAAAAATATGTTAAAAAGGACATGTACCTTATTTCTATTGTAATTTGCACTCAGGGAAAATAAGTGTCAGTAAGAGATCAATAACAAATCATCAGCAAACTCATCCTTGAATTCAAAATTCTATGTACCAACAGGATTTATCCTGAAAATGGAAAAAAATGGGTAAATCCATGTTCTCTAATATCTACAATTACAGACAAATTGCCATAGAAAATTGCTTGAATCACATTTGTGTTATGATTGCTTGATGACTGCTGTGTGCCACATTTTGAAGGGACACCCATGCCTGTTGCAAGAGAAGATGTGTCAGCTACTATATTTATTCTTATTTATTCTCTGGTCTATTAAAATCTTGGCAAAATCAAATTCTTGGATGTTCCATTGACAGATAAATATGAACTTACTTATAGCTTCATAAAGATAATTATTTTCCCTCTTCTGATGTTTGAATAGGGAGTTGCCTGTTTTACCTGCTTGAAAATATATCTAAATTCAAATTTAAATGGAAATATAAAATTCCTGACTGAGATTTTCTCGAGAAAAAAATCAGATCCATACTAGCTGGGATGTCGTGGTACAGAGGTAAAAAGGGTCCATAGTTACTTTCTGACTGCAGCAGCTGTGAACCCTTCTGAGATGCTTGGATTACAGGTCCCTTTCTTACAAAAGGAGGAAACATCTTTAATATAGAGCAACAGTGTTTGGTTCAAAAGAGCAAGAATCTGTGATTTTATTTAAGTGGCTCTCCAATCCAGCATGTTGTTCTGAAAATAATAACCAGATTATCTTTTGTTTTACTGCATTTCTTAATTTACCACTGGCAAAGCGCATAAGCACACCTGCACATCACATCCAAACGTGATTAGAAGAACGGGCAATTCCTTAAGCACAGTTGCGTGGGCCTTCTTCTTGTTACTTACTTGCTCCTTGGCTCTGTGCGTTTGGAAGTGCTTGGTGGGTCTCACAATGAGTTACTCCGTTTCTATCCAAGAGCAAGCCCGTCAAGAATCTGAATTCATGTCGAGTGTATAGGTCTCAACAGCAATACTCCTTCATCTTCTTGGCTGGCTTCATGGTGGAAAACTACAGGTGTTGCCTTCCAAGAGACGAGCTTTTGTCTTGTCTGCCCTCACACAGAACTGCTCTGCCAGTCCTTGTCACCAGCACTCCCCTGCATATGCTCTACCTTCTCCCACGGTCCTTCTGAGATCCTCACTGCAGGGATATTTAATTTTTAAAAAATTCCAGTTGTCTCCCTCCCTTCCTTCTTACTGTCCAATTCTCATGCCACTAAAATACGTAAGAATAATTTCAGTGTGGACTAGTTTGGTGGGAAAATTCACAGCACAGAAATTTCCAGTTAGTTCTCCCTGACCAAACTGTTTCTTATAAATAACACTTGTAGATCTGTACTGTAAGTAACCTGATAGCTATAGTTATTAGCTACCAGATAATCTGATTTTTGTCACTCAGTGTAAGTGGTTTAAGCCATACTTTTTGCAAGCGTGCCATCTGGAACAAACGAGCCTCCTCCCCACTGCTGGCTGTGAATGGGATGCTCACGTTACTCCCGTGAGATGAAACATCCTCATTCTGTGGCCCCTGATCTAAGTTTGACACCAGAGCAGTGCACCCAGGTTGGCTCCATGAACAGTGTGTGTTATGGGGTGGGGGGACCAGCTGGTGCTGGGCTGGAGAACAGCCTGGACCCCAGCCGATGGGAAGACGTTACCCTGTTATGCCCAAGGGGTTGGTAATGGCAAAAGCTGGAGGTCCAGCTGTGTACCTTAGTCACAACAGCCTCAGGGTTGCTCAAGAATACCTTATCATCTCACCCCTCTAAGCTTTATTCCAGTACTGTAAAAGATGGCAGTAAGGTGGCTCCCACGCAACAAACCATGGTAACCTGAAGGTTACTTTTTCTACTTTCCCCATCTGGGATTGCTTTTTCCTGCCAACTGCTTCGAGCACTCCATGGATGAAGATCAGTTTTCTACACTGATTTAAACTGTGACTGCAGTACCCTGGAAATGACTGTCCGATTTGGAAAAACTGCCAAGTTATGAGTGTGGAGGATTACCCAAAGTTAGACATTTTGTTCTCCGTAGGAGGAATGGCTCCTTTGTTCTCTTGGACAACCGGGGAATTTCATTATTTTATTTTTAACACTCACCATAGCCAATCAGTGGAAGCCAACCTGGTCATGCTGCCAGTGAGGATAAAATGTAAAGCCGTAAATCTCTCCTCAAATTGGGATTTAGATTCTTACGTACTTTACCAAATTGCTCTAATGGATCCTATCTGACATACATTTATCTGCAATGGTTAATAAGTTATTTGGTAAGTTATTCATTTTTGGTTTTGCTTTCAGCACAGATACAGTTCTTTTGTGGACATGACATCAACCGTGTAGTTTGAAATTAATCTGCCAACACTCTTCTTTCGTTTGTTCTCCCTTTCTCAAAGCAATAGGAACCTGTTTGAGAAGTGCAGAGTTCGGTCTTTCATTCCTGCTGGATGATTCCTCTGAGCAGAGGCAGGAATATTCTTTGGTGAGGTTGGAAGAGCCACTCTTTGTGTTATTGTCTCATTCTGCATGTGTGGAGGGTGATTAGTTTGTGTACAGAAGGAGAGAAGGATCCTTAGACGCTTGCCAATTAAACAGACAGAAATGTGAGATGGAGCCCAGAGGCAGCCAAACGGTGCCCAAGAGTTCTTGTTTCTGATAGGCTCTTTGGGACCTGTGATTTCCAAATACTGAGCCAGTTTTGAGAAAGTACGTGTCTGAGTTCAAGGTACCTTTGAGAAAATTCCTGCTTTAAAGGTATTTTCCATAATGCAGCATAAAATTCCTAGAAACTTGGCAATGCTCACCAAGGAGTTGGTCTTGCATGGTGGTTTGTATGCATACCGTTATGGCTGGGCCACTACATCAGAGGCATCTTTTTCCACTGAGTAGTAACCATGAGCATACTTTACAGTGAGCACACACCACAAATGAATACCGCTGCCATGACTCACTCTCTGAGCCCTTCTCGGAGCCTCCGGCTGCGTGCAGGCAGAGGAGTTCCCACCTTCCCTGGTGGAAACTGTCTGATAAAACCTGCAAGAGGGAAAGCAGGTAAAAACAGGAGGCAGAGAAGAGAAAGAAGAAGCAGAGGCAAGAAAACAAAAACAAAAAACCACAGCATATAAGCAGAACTACCGAGCACTTGAAGTAAAGGTGGTAATTAGTTAGTAGCCATGAGTAATAGTCTGCATGTGATCTGGAAGTGTTGCTTAAGGGCTGGATCTGTTTCTTTGCAGAATGGCTCTTACGAGCTTGAATTGTACATTCCCACAGCAATGTCTTTAATCAGAGAATCTTCAAAGGGCTCAAGTCCCATGTGGATGCCAGCATTCACGTCTCTCTCATGTGTGCGTGCGCTTCCTCTTCTAATTGATTCCGAGTTGCAGAAAAGTATCCTAACAGTCTGCTTCTGCCAACAAACAGCTATACGGCTGCTCCAGCACTTCACATTCTACCTGCAGTGAAGTCTCATCCTTTTTCAGTTGTCCTTTAATCTTAATGAAGAGATTTTGTTGCTCCTTCGTCTTTTTTTTTCCACCTTTCCCATCTTCCTATCATCTATACACAGCTCTTTCTTCCACTGCTTCTTTGTTTATGCAAGGATTTTCTCTTAAATTCCAGCATTCCCTGAGGTCAAAATTGCTTCATGCTACCTGCTTGCTCTGCTTTTTTGGGCTATTTGCTAATCACAGTTTTTGTTACAGGTCTCACCTATCACTTACTGGCTGATGTTAGAAGCCAGCTGTGCTGCTCAGACAGGCTATTAATGGTGTCAATTTGGGGCAAATGCCCTCCAAAGATTAAAAATAAGGTTTCCAGAACATTTTCACTTGTCATTACAGTCATTACACTTACACTTACATTTACTTACAAGTTGAATTAGAAATCAAGATACGTGTTTACCTATTTTCCCCAGTGTAATTAAAAAATAAAAAATAAAAAAAATCTAGTGCTGTTTGCAGCTCTGAGAGCTCAAATACTGGAATTACTCTAACACATGAAAATCAGTAAGAAGTTTGAAATAGAAAGAGATAAATCTGTTTTCACTGTTCATAATTAAATTTAAAAAGAAAAGACATAACAGAGATGTGTAATTTGAATCTTCCAAATCTTTTTCAATTCACTAATTAGGAGTGTTGCAATGTAGGAAAAAATAGAGTGTTTATAAAGTTGCAGAGTTTCTTTACAGACCCTTTTTTCTTTTTTCCCTAGCAGGCTCAATTCATTACCATCTGGCGGCTGCTGTTTTGTGGGCTTGAAAAAATGAGTTGAAGTCTTAGGTATAATTCTGAGGATATGTATCAGTGCGGCAAAAGCTGATGACAGCTTAAATCCTTACTGCCAAGGATATACGGGTGTACAAGCTGAGCCCTGTGTGAGTTTTCCAGGACAGGCTCGAGTTGTAGTTACACTGTGCAGTGAAGAAGAGGGGAAGCCTGAATCCGCCCCAGCAGTGTTGTGCAGACCAGGAAGTGCAGCAGGATGTGAGATGCCAAGCCCTGGCAGCAGTCAGCCATGCTGTGGCTGTATAGCCACAGAGCTGGCCCATGCTGGGAGCCCTGCTCCTCTGCTAAGCTGCCTTTCATCTTTAAAATTAGCTCCGCTTTTGCATCGCACCCCCTTGTACAGCGCGAGCCTGGCCATTGCCAAGTGGAGGAGCAACTCCTTGCATGTCCCAGATATTTTAGCCCTGAGCCTCTGTGCCAAAACTCACCCAGCACCCTAAGCTGTGTGGATGCAGAAATAACATCCTCTGTAACTTGGGTGGGAGGGAGCTGCCGCCGCCGGCAGTTCAGTAGGTGGCATTGTTCTCCTAGAGATTGTACTGAGGCGGTGCTCAGCACCGTATCACGGGGGAGTACAAGCAGCTGCAGTTGTTTTGCCGAGGGTGTGACAACAATCCAGAAGGCTGACTTCCTGCAGTTGTTAGCTTCTGGTGATTTCTGGACCGTTCTTCCAGTCTGCCTTCGTTTTCCACAAAGGCGATAGCTTCCAGTAGAGCAACTGCTTTCTTGCCAAGCCTCCCTCAGGACTCTTTATGGACATAGGACTTTCTCCACTGCAGCCTGCCCTGAGCTGCACAGCGCTTACGGTCTCAGTCCTCTGTCTTATGAGCAGTGAGAAAAGCGATGTCTGCTTTAATTGGACTCCATGACAAACCCTCCTTAACTCTGGAAAGAACAAGGCTGAGCTGTCAGTCGTGTGCCAAATTTAGATGTGAAAAAAATCACGAGAGCTTCTGTTTGACAGGTGCTTTACAAATGTGATTTACTAACATTAACAGATTTCCACATAAACATACGGCTTTTCCCTCAAGCTGTCAGTTCATCACCTTTCATGACACCACTGCTTTGTAGTTTTAACACAGCATTACAATAATTCTGTTATAAACAAGGGCTTTCATTCAGCTTTCTCTAGGAAATGCCTAAATGCACTGTGCAATATATAAATATTTTTTTTTTGTATTAAAATAGTAATTGGTGAAAAATATTTATGGAAGACAGAACTAGGCATCTCAAAGTCCCATATCTTACTGCCCCCAAATGTTATGATGAGATTTCTACCCCCAAATTTTACAACTGGCCCATCTCTCTGTTGTGGTGCCAAAGACCAGTGTTCAATCACCCCACATCCCTGGGCAGATAGGGAGGTAAAAATGGTCCATCTGGTGAGATGAAGATAAAATGGAAGCCTTTCCAGCAGTATCTGTAAAGCAAGAATATCTCCCACGAGATGACCATTTCTATTAAACAATTTGGCTGCCCTGTGTGAGCTATTTATAGGTTCCCATCTTTTTAACTCTTGAGTGGCAGCAAAATGTAATTATAAGAGGAGACAAGGTTGGAGATGCATGTTAGTAATTAAAAAGTCCATCAAAAGATTAGTGTGCTCTCACAGTCTCTGCGCTCAGGACAACAGACCAACCATTTGGTACACAGGGTTGTAATATACTTCTCCAAGTCATCAGTACTGGTGACATGCAGTCAAGTACCCCTTAGGAATCATATATTCATCCAGCAAATGCTCATTTTGAAAGCATGAAGGATGTGCTCTGTCCACACACGATCATGATGCACGACAGGAGGTACAGCAGAAGAGGGCTGGCCAATATGTAGGAAAGGCTTTTGTGGCCTGAGGTGAACTATCACTCCATGCCTTTGAATGGGGAGGGTAATTACACCATTATTCTGGATGACTTTTATGAGGTTGCGCACGATGAAAAAAGACAATAGTTTCCTCAATCCAATTTTCTTCCCACGCAAGAGCAATCACAATCTGTCCCTAAATATTGCTGTGTCCTAGTAATATATACATTTATTCATCTATCTGTAGCGCTGAAAACATTGTGCTGCTTCATTACAGAAATCCATAAACTCATGTAAAGTAGCTGAAACAGTGTCTTAGAGAGCTGGTGGCTTGGAGTAAATAAGCAGTTTTGAGAAAGGAAAAAAAAAAACACAAAACAAAACAAAAAAATACCAACTCTAACTCTGTACAGATGATTTTTCAGCATTGAGGCCTACTTTTTGTCTGAATGGAATTATGAATTATCTCAGAGCTATTCTGCTTCCAGTTAGTCCATCTGTAATCATTCTAGTGTGGTTTCTAATGGAAATGCACATATATAAACATACAAACTTCCTGTCCATGTCGGGAGGAAGGTTTCCTGGGATTTATTTGACAAATAACGAATCATGAAACACTTAAACAAATTGTAATTAACTAGCATGTTTGGGGCAAACTTTTCAAGCAAATGCGGCTGTCAATAAAACAAAGAAAAACATTTCCTATTTGATATTAAATACTATTTGGTTCTGACATGAAGCTCTGGTCCTATATCCAGGGCTTTTTTAACTGGGGATAGGGGAAGGAGAAAAAGGCAGATGGGAAGTTTTTTTTGTAAACATTGCTCTCTTAACTTCTTCAAAAACAGTTCCTTTGGTTGCACTCGTGAGCAGGGCAGCCATTTACACTGTAAACAGCCACCTTGAAAGCAGATATTTCTAAGCAGCAGAGAAAAAGAATTGCTTCCACAGGGCTGTTGATCTCATCTGGAAGAACATAGCTAATACAGATCAAGTGGGAGAAAGTGCCTGGTCCTCTCTTGAGCACGGAGAAAGCTTCATTCAGATGGAGGTCAGCTCCCTCCTCAGCACCCCTCTTGCTTCTCTAACTTGCCTGGTCTTGACCTTGCCAGTAATGACCTGCCCATATATGCTTGCTTCGTCTTCATTTCTTTTATTAATAAATTTCTTTTATTTAAGAAGTTTCTTTTATTAAGACCTCTTGCTCTTCTCTTTCTTCAACATCCACCACTAATCACTGTGGTCTGCATGGACCTCTCACCTAATCCAGCAGAGCTGTCCATACATGTACATGCTCAGCTGCAGCTAAAAAAGCTAAGCTCTACGTCTTTCTCCAGTTCTTACCCTGCATGAAACATTTAATAATTGCTTCTTGCCTTAGAATTACTTGTATTTTCCCTGGTTCTCCACTCTGAGGAAAAAGCTCGCTCTTCACCAGAAGGCTGTCAGTCTTTTCATACAGTCAACATAAAGTGTGTCTTCATGCTCATGGGTTAAAAGGCTTTTCTCTGAATTCTTAATGGATTTTGTTTTAATACTTCCTGATTCAGTCTATCTCTCTCTCTTGACAATCTCGGTGTGTGTAATCCATTGTTCTTCCAGGCCAGATTGTCCATCCAGTTGTATTTTCACCCAAATCTGCTAGGTATGCTAATAATCACCCTAAAAGTTTATGTTAACCCATTTTAATTTTACATTTTCCTCTGTCATCTGACTTCTCAAAAACAAAGCACAGAAAGAAAGAAACAAAAAAGCACACATTGCCAACTTGACAGGAAAACATTGCAAAGAGAGAATCATTCTCATCCTTTTCTGCGTGCAGAGTGAAGCAATCAGAAATGCACACAGAAATCTGCTTTCCCCCAGTGACCTTCATAATATTTGTCTCCAACACGAGGAGAGGGCTGTTGGGATTACCTTGAACCGGACAGGTCATGTCAGCAGCCTTCCCTTCAGAGCTGTTTGTAGGCTGTCTGCTCGCTCCACTGCAGCTGAACGTGGTTTAGGTTGCGGTTAATGGCTTCTCACGGCACCGCAGCTGTGGAAGGAAATCCCTCTCCTCTTGGTCGGGTAAATGACAGGAGAGAAGAGAAGTAAGCACGGAGTTAGAGAATGTGATTGCACACTGTGAAACCCACTCCAGACCACACAACAGTAACACCTGTACATTTATCATGCCTTGCGTCTGTCGGTACAAGTAGGTGCTGGGTCTCATGCTGGGATTATTGAGATAAAAAGAACCCAGAACAGAGGATTTTTGCAACTAGGCTTGTGTGGCTTGAGGCTTCATATTGCAAACAAGCTGTCCCTGAACCTGATGCATTAGCCCTGTGCAACATTGAGGAGAAATTTTGTCCTGGATTTGGAAAGGAAGGGGAAAAAAAGGCTAGTCGCAGCAGAGGAGACCTTCAGTAGCTCTTTATTTCAGCCCGCAGCTGTGCCAGCACTCCTCCCGTCAGCACGCCGGCGCTGCATGTTGGGCAGAAGTTCCCGGACGAGGAATTCCTGTGGTTCAGCACTTTTACCCATGACTTGGTCCAGCAACACTCCGGTGATTCCTGCCCAGGCCCTGCCATACTCTCCATCACTTTGTGGTTACTCTCCCTCCCTTTTTAAGTAAAGAAAGGCCTGTACTCATTGACACTTTGTACATCAGCTGCATGAGAGAAAAGGCTCCTTTTGCCCTCTCTCTCTTTCCTCTCTGCGTATCTGCATGGGCCTCCTGTAGGGATTCCTGGCAATGGTCTGGGTGTCTGGGATGCAAATGTCCCTTCTGCAGGAGAAAGAGAAGTACTGCACACATAGCTGTGGTGGAGAGTGTGGGGTAAACATTTCCAGGCAGAGGTCAAATATTTAGCAAATATACATTTATTTTGTAAGTATTTCCACAATTTAGTCCATGTTTCACACAGTCATATGCAAGTTTCACCCAAGAGAGTTTTAAATCTGTCTTTAGGTCTGGAACACTTTTCAGGATGTTTCAAATAATGTGCCTGTTTTACAAATGTGAAATCCTTCTGCAACCAAGTCAAACGATTTGTTAAAACTCAAAATGTCAGAGACAGGACCAGGACTGAATTGCAGTAGTGATGACCCTAATCCTACTCAATCATTCGTTGTCATCTGTCCCTCTTTATATATCGTGTATTGATGTAGTGTGAAGTCCTTTAGTGTCAAGGTCTGAAGCTTTTATTGAAAAAACTCTCAGGTGCTGTTTGCTGCGACCCCCTGCAACGTGTTCACATTGCTCCACAAACTCTCATAGTAAAGCTGGAAGTTGCTGCACCTTGGAAATGCTCACCAAGGTTATAGAGAACAGGAAGATGATCACTTGTTTATGAAGTGCTAGAGTTCAAGCACGTATCCCTCCCAAATTCATGAAGTGATACTCTTGTGTTTCACAGCACAGTTGTTGAAGTACAGAGCATCCATAAGGCTGGTCCCAGAACATGCCTCTCACTTCAAGAAGCAGGGATGGGTCTTGGCTGAAGGAAGAGTTCTCAAACACTCGGCAGCAGCTCACTCCTCTGTATTTCATATGTAAAAAAAAAGAATTTAAATTATTTTACAGTAAATCTGTCTTTTTTACATTTTTTTTTATCCAACCTGATTGATGCATAGGATGTGTTTGTTTGTTTGTTTGTTTGTTTTCAAAGCTATTCTATAATTTATAATCCTGGATTTACAGACAGGAGATTGAAGGGCTGATGCATCTCCAAGCTGAAGTTTGAGAAAACATCTTGAATGCTGACTACCACCATCAGCACATACCATAGAAATTTTTAATCTATGGCTTTTTTTGGCATTATCAAGTACATTTCTGTGCTAGGAATTCTCAGGAAAAATATAGTTTAGAACTGTCTCTAACAATGTTTGTTTCTAACAAGAAATCAACAAGGTATTTTGCCATGGGAACTCACAAAAGCCTCACATAGCTGCTGCCAGCCAAAATATTGTTCAAACCAGAAGCTGTTTTGTGACAATTGTACCATTGCACTCTGTGAAGAGTACAAATGGCTGTGGGAAAATGTTATTCAACGCTCTCTGAAGACACAGCAAGATTGCTGTTAAGTTCAGTGAGTCTTGGGTCAGGTCCTCAAGAATGCAGAAATAATCAATTCATCAAATTTTTAAGTTTACTCACACAGGACTAAGCACATTTTGTCCTGTAGAAATGTACTAGACACCAAACATATCTAAGATCTTGAGTTCAAACAGGAATACATGCAGCAATATGATAGAACTTGCACATATGCTGAAGAAAGAAAAATTTCTATTGGAAATTCTGCTAAATGGGGAAACAGCTGCAAAAAATATAGAAGGATTATTGAAATGATGCAATCCCCCCCCAACCCCCCAAAAAAACAACAACTTTGGGCCAAGATTAATTCTGAACTATTTGAATATATAAGTATTTGCGTGTGTTTCTTTTTAAGCATATTTCTAAGCAATAATTTTAAGAACTTCCACTCAAAAACAGATTAAACAGGATGTAAAAAATAAGAAATGACATATGCTTATACTAACTGAATATGTTATAGCTAGTGGGAAACTTATATGGTAATTATTTCTTCCAGAGAAGGTCATTCTTTATCTTGCACTTTAAAATAGAGAGAAGCTTATGTAATACAATTATCCAAATACGTTGGATGACACCAGCTAAGTCAGGACCAGGATTTCTTATGGGTCAGTTCTGGATTATTTCTGTGTATTATACAAGACTGCTTATCACAAAATGCTTAAATGGTATTGGGAGCAAAGCCCAGCACCCAGGACTCTCTGTCCCACTTAAGCACTAACTATGGGGTTATGGAGCCACACTTTCTCTTATTTTCTCTCCTTCCCAATGGATTATTGCACACTTGGCTTTGCTATAACAACAGAAATGTGGAAAATGGCCTTCCAACCTGCCTGATAACCTTGTGTCTGAGGCATTCATATGAGAGATGGGCAATGTGGATTCAAACCATCTTGGTTTGGGAGCCCCTAGACCTCTGATCTCACAGTCTCTGGGCAATGCTTTTTATCACTAAACATTATACAAACAGCAAGTAATGTCAGCTCCTTTTTTGGATGCATATTAAAGGATGATATTACAATCATCTGTAGTTTTTAAATACTGTTTTAGGGGTTGTGAAAGAAGTTGGGAACTTCTGTCCTTTGGATTTTAGGCGTCCTATAGGACTGGACCCTAATCTTCCAAACGTGTTAGCTGGTCTAGCCATAAAACCCCAGAATTTCACTTCACAGAAATCACTGTGTTCCATAAAATCGGGGCCATTTGTCTTTACTCTTCATAATGACTTTCAAGTGACAATCTCAAACACTCTGTGAGCATTAGTCCCAGAGCATTCAGGGGAACAAACATACATTTTACTCAATTCACAACAAACAAACAAGGAAATGTTCTAATGTAGTGTCCAGGAAGCAAAATGCTTCAGTTGTTTTAGTGCATGTTCTGCCTTGGGGATACCATGGACCTAAAGTATTTTTGACATTCATTAATTATTTTAGACTGCATCCATTCTATTTAGGTTCTCAGATAAAACTGAATAGTGAGTTTCTGTCCACTTTTCCAGCTTCTGAATTCACCCTTTGGCTCAGTGACTGGCTTCCTTTTTAAGTCTCTAGAGAACATAATGTTTTGCCAGAATAATTAAGCAGTTTTATGTCCAAGGAACTTATCTGCTTCCATTAAGCCATGCTGAGATTTAAAATTAAGACAATAGATGAGAAAAATACCATCATCCAGATTTTCATCTCAGCCACTTTGGTGTAAATTCATCCATTAAAATTCTGAAGGAATTCTCTTTTTCTTGAGATTTTTCTAGGTGGTTAACTGTTTTAACAGTAAACAGTTAAAAGCTGAGGTAATTCAGCTCTTATCTTTCTCCCTTTGGCCAAAATGGACTTAACTGAAAGGACAGAAAAATTATTAAGGGAAGTAATGGCCTGAAACTGTTCCTGTCAAAAACAAGGAAAATGTAGTCTTACAGGCAGAGTTGCAAGATTTATAATTATAGTGTTTTAAGAGTTATTAAAATTGTCTTGGAAGCTGAATGATGACTATTTATACTTACAGTTGACAAATGATTAAGTAACAGTAAAAAAAAAAAAAAACACCGCACTGAAAGAAAACCAGTCCATATTTTCTTTGTCTAACTCAAACGCTGCTAGGCAAAGGTAGTAATTTTGAATAGTGCTTATTCTGCACTCATTGGTTTTTACAGCTCACAATTCTGTTCATGTCAAGGAAATGGATGATGAGGGTACTCCAATATTTAAACACAAAAATGAGTGTGGAGTAAGCCTGTAAACTCATCACTGATGGAACTATTCACCAGCAATAATAACCCTTGCCAGCAATAAAGTGACCCTAGACCTTACAGAAATTTGAAAACACTCTTTAGCCTTCTACTGTAGACAATTTATTGTGAAACTTACGGACCTCTTTAGTGACCTCCCCAATTCATACCTCACACACGTTGAATTTTCCAACAGAAGTCCATATGCCTTAGCATATCACCAATGGCTTCTCCAAAATGTCTCCTCTAGGTACTCCTGTTTTCCCTCTCTTCTTGTGGAACTGTTGGGAAGACAGAAAGCATTTTCTGGGGCTCCTTGGGGTCATTGACCCACATATGATTTTGGGGTCCATGGAGCAAAGCAGAGCATTCACCTCCCCAGAGCATGGTAAGAGCCTCGCGAGGAGGCTCTTCTCCTACCTGAAGGATTTCGTTTCACACAAGAGTGAAGGCAGCCAAGAAGCTCACTCGTATCAGCAAATCCTTCAGGAGACCTATTGCAAATGACAGTAACCACAGTGCTGAAGTAGTAATATTGATGTAGCCACAGTAGTTTTAGGATTCATTGATCTAAAAGAGAGAGGATCAGAGCACAGGGAGAGGTATTGTTCTTTATTAATCAACTGGTAGACTTGGGAAATGGACAGCTTTTTGGATTGAGTCTGCTGTCATTCATATTATGCCTGATGAAATGGACTCTGAACCTAAAAGGAATAGACAACAGTTTGGGGCTGAGCAGTACAAGAATGCAAAAAGAAAGCTAAATCATCACAAAGTGAAGTTAATTCATTTTTAGTCATCTGTGGATTAGATTTAATTAATAATTATATTGTTTTATATACAACTAATGAATGTGTTTCAATACGTTTGAGAAACTAGTGCTTTTTTCAGAAACACGAGGATTTTACTAGAGACCCTAGAAAACTGTTAAACTAGTGATCGGCACCAAGGATAGGATCTCAGTTTTAATGTTCTTCACAGTTTACATGTTCTAGCAATGTGATTTACTGAGGTAACAATGTAACACGAATTTATGATTTTTTTATCACAACATTTATATAAAGTTCTATATGTTGTTCTAATTTCACTAGATAAGTATTCTGCCTTAAGTTGTTTACACTTAATTGTTGATGCCATTTATTAAATGCTTATTAAATGCTTGTTAATACAGAGCTTTTTAGATTTTGTAGTGGATGTATGCATCATGTATTACATTTACAAGTTCAAACATATGGTATTCATAAAGAGCAACAACACTGACAATTTCCTTTTCTAAATGGTGAAACTTTTTTGATTAAGGGCTGAAGATGCGAAGGTATCTGTTTTGTAATCCAACAAACGTGCACAGATGTACTTGAACACACAGTGCATGTTTGTAAACTCACGTAAGGACAATGTGAATCACCCTTGGAACCATCCTACAAAGGACTGATCCAAAGCCTATTTAAATCTATAGAAAGATTCCCACTGATTTTATTATGTCGTGGCTGATGTCCAAAACAGATGACCACGGATGTTTCTTCACAGAAAATGTATTATCAACTTCTTTAAAAACTGGTGAAATCCTCCCATGGCAAAACTCCTATCAATTTTAATGGTGTCAGGGTTTTCCCTGTGCATGTTTAGACATTCAGCTTCATGTGCCCTTTAATGACCAAGAAGTGATGTTGATATATCTGGAAACTCCATTGTGAATAATTGATTTTCAGCTGCATAAAGTATCTCTGCCAATGCACCACAGCTGATATTTTTACACCCTATTGATAGGTTTTAGGGAATGCACACTCATTCTTCATTTAGACATCCATTTTACTCTCAGTCCCTGCTGGGATTCACAAACCAAGTGCTCTTTCACCTTCTCACATGCAAGCTATTTAATGTCAGTGCTGGTGACTCTAAAAAATTGCATGATAGCTAGCATGCTGGCTTAAAGAAGTAGAAGCCTTGGTTCAAATCCCTCCTCTGCCCTGTGTGGCCTGAACTTGCACCTCCCATGTCCTAGGAAGCTGTCTGGCCTCCCATGAATGGGGATGATATATGATTAAAGCTGTCCTAATTTCTATCAGATGTTTAAGTATTTACTCAAGAGCTTATGGTAATGTATGTCTTCCCTCTCACAGCTGAGAGCCCCTAAAGCACAAAACTGGAGATTTATTTAGACGTTGGTAATTTGTTCTCTATTTTCTTTCCTTCTTGCCACCCCAAAGTAAATCTTAGCTATTCCAGTGAGAGATCAGAAAGAGAGGTTTGGGGGACATTCCTCACTCTGGTTTAGCAGCCTGAGCAGTCCTCCAGGAGACATGGTTTAAGCACTCTAGACAGAGGACAGCTGTGGAATAAGCAGCTACTGTCACCGTCAGATTGAAGAAATTCAGGTACCAGCAAGCAGTGGCCTTTGGCTGAAATCAATCTGTCGCTGCAGTCAATAAGAATGAGAAGAAATATTTTCCTTCCTAATGAAAACCAACATATAAATTGAAAAGGAGGAACTTTAAACTAATACTGTTTCATTTTCTAACTAATCAGCTCCTGATAACTCTTTTTTGTTATTTTTTAGCACAAGGACTTTTTTTTTTCCCTTGTAATTTTTATCAGCTGGCTTCTTTTTAGAAAATATAACTTTTTTTTTTTTTTTCCTGCAGGTGCTGTTGCCACCATATGATGATCCTGTGAACGGAGCTGCTAAAGATCCACCACCACCTTATGTGTCAGCATAAGTGAGAGTGTGCTATGTACCTAGGGAGGATAGCTTTACTTTTCAGACACTGGAGCAATAGTTTGATAATTTCACTTCCAGGGTATAACCTCTATGGGTTATACATTGCTGTTTTGCTGACATATTGAAACCTAAATTGTATGATTAAAATTCTGTAGATAGTTTTAATAATTTGCTGCAACTACAGTAGTGTGCTGAACTAGTTTCAGAACAATTCTGGGTAGCGATAAGGTTACAGTAGTTGCTGAATAGCTTTGCCCACCATGTCTGACATGCAGTGCTACAGGATAGAGAACTGGCATTCTCAATCAGGTTCAGAGTGTAATGTCCTTTTTTTTTTTTTTTTAATTTATAAAACTTCCAAAGAATTATAAATGCAATTCTCAGATGCCCACTTTGACCTTCAGAATACAGACCAAATCCAAAAGGTGACATTCAGCTTCATTCCTGTTCTGCAAAAATCTATGAGTAAGCATACTTACTCATATGAATAGTGATGATTGCAAGAAGAATGAAAGTTATGTACTATTCTCATCAACCTGGCTAGTAAGAAACCAATTTAATGGGGAAAAATAAGTATGGGAAATCAGAATAGACAAAGCACTCTGTGATGTGTAACAAGGCAGAACCTGTGGTCTACAACGACTCAGTCCCAGCCTGTAACTATTCTAATGGTCAAAACAAAACAAAACAAAACAAAAACAAACAACTTCTTACCAACTTCTGGTAATTTTCTTTTCCTGCCTATACACCATTTTTCTCTCCAGAAACTTCTCAAATAGCATTTTGAGGTCACAAACTCCCTGTTTTTAAAGTCCCATGGTTAGGTGGCAAAGCTGCATCTTTCGCACTCGATATGCAAATGTTTTCCCATTGGAATGTGCCTGTAAATATCGCAGTGTTCTGCTGGGTGTGAAGTAAATTATGCAGATTCCAAGATATATGTTCCCAGCCTATGGGAAACTTATGCATGTACCTTCCTGGAGCATTAGCAGATACGTTTAGCGTGTTTCTCGTATACATCAGCGTGAGGATTTCAGATTCCTTTTATAACTGAACTGGTTATGCTGAGAATCTTCCTCATGGGACTCATCCATCCACGAATGCTTGCGTGAGGTATTTTTTTTTTCTTCCCCAGAGAAGTGCCTCCTGCACATGTAATTTTTTGTTGCTGACGAAGATGCTACTTCTAACTGAAAAGGATCAGGACAAGGAAATACAATGTCTATCTCTACCTCTCACCGCTCCCCCCTGTCGTGCCTCCTCAGCATTTGGGGTGATTAAGCAGGTTGAAGCAAGGCTGATGCCACTGCACAGAGGAAAATTGCAGCGCAGAGCTGAGGGATGGTTTGGAGGGGCACCAGAAGAATCCAAGGGGCCATCGCTCCTGTGGCTGGGCTGGCACGTGAGCCCACACCCTTCCCAGGGAGGACGTCTGTTCTCGCATGCAGTGCATTGACTCCATCCTGCAGACTGAAGAAGAGTGGAGCTTTTCCTGCCTTTTTCTGGAAAAGACCTTTCCAGGGGAACACAGGACTGACAACTTCTTTTCACAGAGGTTCTCACCGTGACAAGTCCTTGCAGAGGCCATGGAAGGAAGGGTCACAAGCTCTTTCTGCCTGTCTTTTCCACACCTCTGGGAAAAAGCACGTCCCAGTCTGCCTCTTGGCATCTTACTTTGTGGTTCATTCACTCTGAGTTCAAACTAAGCAATGCTTTTGACTGAACCAACCCTGAAGTCCATCCATTGATCTCTGTCACAGTCCCGTTGCTTCCTTCAGAATAACTCCATGTATAATGATCTCCTTGCAGTTATCTTTGGGAATTAGTCCGAATTTAGGGGGTTGGGCTGGCTGGTTGGGCTTCTGAGCTTCATCTTCTTTCATTCTTGACAGATTTGTGAAGGATTTTAAATAGTCATCTGTTTGAGAAAACCTGGTTGTAAATACATTCCATCTATGTATACAAACTTCTCTACAATAAAGGGTGTTTCCTCAAAACTGTGGAAATCTTTTTTTGCTGGTCTCCCAAGCACAAACCTACACTGATTCCTCTCCAGTCAATCTGACACGGCAGGATTTTCTCTGTAAATTAAGTAAGCAGCAGTTTTTCATCCAACTTTCCATCCATATTGTGTAAGAGGAGAAAAGAATAGTATAAATTTATCAGATAATTTATTGTACGATAAAAACAAGAAATAATTGAAGTTTCTATTTTGTTGTCCAGAACTGCAGACAGTTTCCCAGGTCTGATGAAGTATGTGATGCAGAACAGGGATATACTGAGCTCTACTGAAAGCTATGACTTCTTTTTTTCCACCTCATTACCGGGATAATATTGTGCTAATTCACATGAAATTTCTGTAGACTCTAGCTTGTCGAAATAAAAAGAATTCTTCACGCATACCATACATGCATAAGTGTGACTGCATGCGTGCTCCTGCCAGTACTCCTTGTGTCTTGGAGCTGGGCCAGTTTGAGTTAAAGGAGGCAGGGTTGTGGAGGGGGCAGATAATGCAACCTACGTTCAGCTCTGCTGATGTATTGGAGGACCCATGGGGGAAGACGAGTTGCCTTGCTCTCAACGAGGCCAGATTCTCCGGGTCACATGAAGAGAGAGAACCCCAGCTGAAGGGATTTTTTGTTCTCACTTGTTGAATTCGTTCTCCATTTCTGTGTCTAATCCTGGGGAACTCACACTACAGCTTTTCTGTAATTCATTTTTATTAGTCAGTCATCTGTGACACACAAAGCCATTAAAAACCTGGCTTGTTAAGTTGTTAGGAGCTTTGGGGACTGCTTGCTTTTCTCACTATTCCTTGCAGTTTTCCATGTCTCCTAGATATTAGGAGTGTATACTTACTCAAATTCTCTCCTGTTTTCTTATCTTAAACTCTATTATGGCAGTTTATTACTAATAATATCTGGTAACTTGAAGAGTGGAAAGAAAATATTTTCAGGTATGTTCTTATGGAACATCATAAATATGGAGTCAAAGTCAGCAAATAGCAGTCTAAACCTTGACAGTACCAGAAGTGTAAGTAGATCTTTTGCTGAGGTCTTTTTTTTTTGATTGATTGATTTTGTTTGTTTCTTTTAATATCAGTTGCAAGGCATCGTAGGCTTCGCAAAGCCAACACATGCTAAAGCACAAATCCCATTTCTCTCATCTGTGCCTGGTGCTCTTATTCCTGATGGAGCAATGTGGCTTCCCTTTCTCAAACACACATCCATGCATCACACTGCAGAAAGTAAAGAGGAGTTCAAGAGGAGATGAATCATGCATGTAGCAGGGCTGGCTACCTGGCTTAGAGGAGAAGCTTGCTAGCCAGTAGTGTGGCACTTGTAAGTACATGAAACTTTCTAAAACAATTATCGACTATTATTTTAGTTGCTAGTCTGTCTGTATTTCTTTGGGAAAGCCCTTGGTCTCTAAAAACAGCCCAGACTTGATATTTTACCAAAGGCCACATCAGATGAATTCATGGCCAAAAAAAGCTTGGCAAGGAAGCAGAGGGAAAAATAATGTACATCCTTTAAGCAACACAGAGAGACAGGTGTCATTGCATTGAGAGGTTCACTGCTACAAAACTGGTTGGTTTATGTGCTCTCTTTCTCCCATGTTATGGTCAGGAGAAAATATAATTGCTCCTGTAACCTGCTACGTTAGCTGTAATGCCAGTTCTGATTCAGATTTTCATCGCTGGAAAGGATGCTGCCTTGATTCCTACCAAACTGTCTGGTTTGACAGAGGACTCTGAGCATATAGTGGCTGCTTCTCTGGAGCTAACCTATATCCTTGCCATTTATATGTCTATACTGGGTATACTAGGTGCAGAATTTGCAGTCAGGTACCACAAAAAGGTATTTCTTGCAAAATGTTGGTGCCTGTGGCTACAGATGTTCCAGCACTATCTCAGTTCACAGCTCCGAGAAACCCCAAACAGCAGCCCTAGCTATGTAAAGGGAGGCTTGGCTCTGATAAATCGGGATTAGAGTTCTTTCAGGGAAGGACTCTGGTATTTGTAAGTGATGGCTCCACACCCATGGATTTGACCCAAAATGGTTCTGCAACGTGGCCAGTTTTTCAGCTGAATAGCTCAGCAGGGTGTGGAAGCCAGATCTGTGACCTTCTGCCTGCATCCTCCGTCTACCTCCAGCAGGATACGAAACAACAGGAGTGAAAACCCCATTGTCACTCTGCCAGCAGATATCAAGTCATTTCAAAGCAAAAAGGCAGTTCTTCGAATATATCCTAGACAATGATCTACTACAGTAGCTTATTTTAAACAAAGAGCTTATGTGAAATTCAATGCAATAATTTGTTTTCTTTCGGTTTATTCAGACCTTGCTGATAGAAGGGCTTTCAGACAGTCCTGAAACATCTTTGTCCTCTGTAGCCAAAGCTGGACTTAAGTAATTGGCCTGAGCTGAGGACACCGGGTCACTTGGAAGGCTGAATAAACAGCAAGGAGATGAATCAGGCATGTAGCAGGGCTGGCTACTTGGCTTCAGGGAGAAGCTTGCTAGCCAGCAGGGAGAGGAGCTGTGAAGCTACTCTAAGAGAGGGAGCTGCAGCACAGTAGAGGCTTTGCAGCCATTCCAGGTCTTCTGCTTGCTCTTCCAGGTCAGCATGACCAGGAATATCAGGGATGAGCAACATGCAGCTTTTTAGCCCCGAATTTGGGCACCGTTCCAGTACCTAAGTGCATCCTGCTAATAACTCTAACAAGGTTCTGCTTTCATGTAGACTATTTCTGAGTATACAAATACTTTTTTTTTTTGATGTGAGAGATTTTTTTGAGGTTTCTTTTACTTCATCATCAGGAGCTCTGGGGAGTTGATTGCCTGCAATTTTGAAATTGGTTCCCCCTCCAAAGTGCCCCATTTCAAGTCCATTAACAACAGCAGGGGAGAGGAGGTGATTGGAGCCAGAGGTCCAAAACTGGTAGACTCTTAGCATCAAATCCTCTTAGCACGATCAGTGTCAGGATGAGCTCTCAAATACAGACACCGTCCTAATAAGACAGCCACGTTCTACTTTCTGGACGGCAGATCTTTTGGGCTCCTCTCTGGGCCACGGGCAAGCACAGACAGATGCCTCATCTCTTATGGAGAAAATGTGGCTGTCCAGACAACTACTTTTACAGTTATATTTTGCATATCACCCGTACACCAGTCTAAGACTGGTGGGACGCTGGGAAATTGATGTTATTTGTGTTAATGATGTCATTCTCAGCAGTAGCAGGTGCACCCACCTGAGGACAGCAAGGGCAATAAAAGTACAGGAACAAAGGTGAGAGCTGGCAATTAGTTGCCCATATTTATCTTTTGTGAGTTCCTGAATTCCTCTCCTCACCAAATCATTAGAAAATTGGAATTGGTTTAATTTCCTTCATTGCATTGGAGCCAAAGATGAAATTAACTTTATCAGTTGCACAGGCCAGCTTAAATTTCCTGCTATTGTGTGATCCTGCTTCTTTGCTTTTCATAAAGAAAAAGCAACTAAAGCAGTTCAAAACGCTTTTAATGAAGCAAAGTAGTTGATACAGCAATTCGTTGTTCTTTTTCCCCCCAAATAAAGAAGTCTGTTTTAACTAAAGTGTCTGTGGCCAAATTTTCATCTTAGGAAAGCTGGTTGGTTTGCACTTTAAAAGTATACTTTCTTTGTGTTTTTTTTTTTCTTCTTCTTCTTTTTTTCCCCATTTTATTTTGGTTTGCTTTGTTCTGTTTTACCTTGTGAATTACCAACAACAAACAAAATAAGCCCATAGCACAGCACAATACATGATAGATGGTTATCTTCTTGTTGCTTTTTCCTCTCTTTGCAATTCCATTTTTCAACCTGGATAAAAAGCTCTGATTCAGTGTTTTGCAAAAATAAAGTACAATAAAATGGATGCATCATTATGCTGAACAGATGCTGTGAGCACTGCAGGGATCTAGAAAAGAAAAGAAAAGAAAAGAAAAGAAAAGAAAAGAAAAGAAAAGAAAAGAAAAGAAAAGAAAAGAAAAGAAAAGAAAAGAAAAGAAAAGAAAAGAAAAGAAAAGAAAAGAAAAGAAAAGAAAAGAAAAGAAAAGAAAAGAAAAGAAAAGAAAAGAAAAGAAAAGAAAAGAAAAGAAAAGAAAAGAAAAGAAAAGAAAAGAAAAGAAAAGAAAAGAAAAGAAAAGAAAAGAAAAGAAAAGAAAAGAAAAGAAAAGAACCCAGAGAAACATGGACCTCAGAAAAAGAAAAACTTGACTGTAACTGCTGTATTCCTATTACCACTGGGCAGTACCCATATGCTCCCATAATTTCAGACGTGTGGCTGTGCAGCCACATTTAGGTAAGTGCTATATCTAGTCCGCAGAGCCGCCTTGCCTGTGGCCTCCTGTGAAAGGCTACTGGGGCAGCAGAGCCCATGGGCGTTGAGCTGGGACCAGTTTATTTTACACAAGTACCCTGAGGATGGGCTACAAATGCTGGTGTCTGAGAAAAGCGGGGAGGTGAATGTGTCTGAGGAAGTACAGCTTCACCTTCACCAGGTGGAATCATAAGCTGGGAGAGTTTTGAGATACGGTCCCTGATCATGGGTTTGTGTTGTCCGTATATATCCATGTCGACGAAGAAGATGTCTTCTCTTTAGTTCATAGCTAGCATTTCTGCATTATACTTGACACGGATAACAAAGTCTGTAATTAATTCTACTTTGCTTTTGAAGCAAAAGGAGTTTATTCATTTTATTGTGAGTCTGTGAGTTTTCTCTTTTGGTTGGACTGGATTTGAGTTGGATTCTCTTTACTACCCAACAAGGTTTACTGCAACTACAAGCTATACTAAGAGGTTACTACAGATCTGCTCATAGCTTTTATTTCACTGTAATTTTGCTCTGATGCCTTTTTCTGTGAAATACCATCTTATATTTGGATAGATTTTCCAAGTATTTGGGGGTAGGGAGGTTGAGGACTTTTTTTTACATCACTAGGAAGACATAACATTATTTAAGATATGCTATAGCTACAACTGTATAGTGGTATTTTCAAGAAATCTTTCATCTTCTGTGCTTTCAGCACAAAGAAAGTTTTCTTTCTCTTCAGTCTTTAAAAGCACAGTGGTCCTGTGCATAGCCAAAACATTGGCAAATGCCACCATTGCCAGTGGTGGTACTCAAAAATCATGTTTTGGAGAGTTCCTGAATTAGAATTTTTAGACTTCAGGTACACTGGGAGATTCATCATACATAACTATAACCTAGAGGGGCTGAACACAATCCTTGGGGATTTTTTTAGGTCACCTCCTACCTAAATTTGTCTATAATTGTGTGATCTAGTGCACAAAAAATATATATATATAATTGATACAGAACTGCTTGTGGAAACAGACATTGTCAAACTATCCACACTATCATTTTTTTTTCTTTTTTTTTTCTTTTTTCCTTTTTTTTTAAATGGGTTATGAAATGGATCGATACGGGCTTCAGTGCAACCATTATACGCTTGGGTATTTCTTAGACACTTTACTTGGTACAATATAATATTTTGACCAGGGAACTATAATGATATAGCAACAGCATTGCACATATGAAATAGATTGCAAAACAGCTGATAAATCTCAGCTGTAGGTAAGCAACGAATTCTCAGCGAGTGACTGTTTCAAGAGAAATTCTGCAGGGGTCAGTTTTTGACTCCATAGTATTTAAAATTCTTAATCCATGACTTTAAAGAGCATACATCATCAATAAAAAGAAAAAAAAAAAAAAGACCAGATTATATTTTGCCTATACCTTTAGCCTGTAAGTAATTGAAGCAGAATGTTTAAAAAAAAATAAAAATAGAATGGGTTGGTGAAGAGCTGAAGGAGCTATTAGAAAATATGCCATCAAGGGAAAAACTCAGGAAATGCAATGTCTTTAATAACTCAGATTTAAGAGGTGACTTAAGGACACAGTATAAGTAAGTGCATAGGGGACAAAACTTTAATAAAAGCTATCTTAAATGTAACAAACAAAAGTGTAACAGAACCCAATGGCAGAAACCTGCAGATAGAAAAATCAGACTAGAAACAAGCTGGCTTTCTGCTATCCTACACCCCATCCTTCATATTTGATAATGTTTTGTAAGGGCTTTTTTACTTGTTAGCAATTTTTTTTTTTTTAGTAATAAAGGAATGCTGTTGCAAGGCAATTCATAAATTAATTCAGGAATGTACTAATGCAAGGAAATTCAGTCTCTTTTTATGTGTAGGAGGTTTAAACAAGAACTTGGATATTTTATTCCAAAACCGATGTCTAGACATGTTCAATGGCTGTGTACCCTTACAAATGCTTAAACTTGCTAGATGTTTTGCTGTTCCCTTGCTGTCTGCAGTGCTGCATGGTGCATTGGGTTTTCTGCAGGCTGTGGAGCCCAGCATTCACCTGCTGCCTAGGCCTCAAGGGGATCCAGATAAGGAAAAAGGTCTGATAATTGTGTTTAACTCCGGTTTGGACAGAGACGAGTGGGCTGGTGCCCGGCCCATGCACAAGCTCCCCGAAGCCATTCAGCCACCTGAGTCCCCCTGTGTGCTCTTCCAACTCACTCAGCACAAAGAAATTTGCTCCCAACAAAATGCAAAAGTGGCTTCTAGCTTATTATGCAGCACAGCCCAAGGTGCAGGTGGGACTTGGCTATTACTAAAAACTGCTATTTACACAGAGGCTTGGATCATCTGCCCTGGAAACATGTCTGGGAAAGTGAGCATAGGACGATGAGCGCAAGGACTTGCAGAGAGCGGGGTGGACCTGCAGTCCTCTCCTGGCTCTTGGTGTCCTCTGCACAGCCTGGCAAGGAATACGGGACCAGCCCTGACAGCAAGGACCTGCCTTTTTTCATCTCTTACCATGGAACAGGTTTGGCAGCACCTACGTTTTCTCATGCACTCTATAAAGCACCAAGTTCTCCAGTGACTGTTGCCACAAACCTATGTGTTGCAGGACCAAACTTCCAGGAGTAAAATCCATTTTAAGGTGATGATTGTTTTTAAGAAACCACCAAAACATCTGAATGCATGCTCATCTTGAAGACTGTGAGTGATCTCTTTTGAATCTAAGTTCAGCACAAGCTTTGATGCGTCCTGGATGAGGCCCTGTGGACATACCCCTTCATCTTCTCAAGGTGGTTAGCAAGTCAGACTTAACTGGGTATCAGCATCATAGCAGTACCACAGCTTCAGTCTGCAACGTTTAATTGACACCACAGTGGTTCATAATATCCATAGTTCTCTGTATCAATTAATGTACCTTACCATAACAGCCTTTTAACAAAATATATTTCTGCTGGGTTGCTTGGAGGCAGGTAAATTGAGTCATATTTTTTGTATTAACATTAAAAAACAAAACAAAAAAACCAACCAACCAAAAAAAAACCTACTCTGTGTAAGTACTGTATTTTTCTTGACACCTGTTACAAGACAGTCTGCTTCATTATTATATTCTATGATAATAGAATATTCTATGGTTTAATGTTGTCAATTTATTTCATTAAAGATGAAATCAGGGCAAATCTCAATGACAATGGCAATAACAGATCAGCCAGGCTGGTATTTCTGCTGCAAATGATGCCACAAAAAGCACCCAGGGGTAAGGCTGGCTTAGCAACTCTTTATTTGCTTGGCACCTAAATCATCACAACTTAAATGTTGTTGTCATTTTCTTTTTTTCATCTTGGAACTACAGAGTTCTGTACAAACACCACTAAGAGCCAGATGGCTTCAGTTCTGCCAAAGTTGTAGCTTGGATGAAACTCAGGTGCCTGTTTTGAGCATAACACAAATATTACCTAAGATTCCCTAAGAACCTTGTTATTTTGCTTACGGTCCAGAAACTGCTGAAAACTGGTGAAAAAAATTGGAGTTTTTTTCATTGTGCAGGGCATGACTTAGAGCTAGCAACTTGTATGCTTTCTGGATCATGTTGTAGCCTAAGTCTGGCTCCTTGTGTATGGTGATCTCAATTTTATCTAAGAGCTGAGTAAGCAAATACTCAATTTGTCTCTGAAAAAGAAAAAAAAAAGGCTGAATTTAAGCATGGCATGGCTTAAGTTGCCTAGTGAAATGTTGCAAATGCAATTTTACTGTACACATGTTGAAAGTTACATCAAAAGTGAAGTGTGTGAATATAGCTGGCAGAGTGGCAGTCCCAGGGCAATGTTTCAGCCAGTTAAAGTAGGTAGGTGCTTTCTGCAGTTGAATACAATTTTCCTGAGGATAATGAAGAAAGGACTTAGCCTACATATGAAAAATATTGGCTTTTCAAGTGCCAGCTGCGGGAGTTCTCACTTTCTTCTTCCATAACATTTGAAGGAAACAAATGGATTCTCCAGGAGAATTTCAGTAGGAAAAACTTTGGTGACTACAATATCTGAGCTTCAAGAAACAAAACTTTTACCTTTTGCCCAGTTCTCTGAGCCACTGCAGGAGACTTTAGTCGCCTATCCACGGCAACTAGAAATATGGAAGCTTCAGACTGCTATGGTGGGGAGAGATAAAAAAGAAGAAAGACCAAAGTGAGGCTGTATAATATCTGGCCAGTGTGTTACTTGCCTTTTTCAGATGACTTAAGAATATTAAGTGATTCTTAGAACTACGTACAGCGCCAGACAAAGTCCTAATCCTCAAACATCTGGACCTAAAACACAGCAAAATCAACACAGAAGTGTGGGAGAAAAGTAGATGCATGCTCTCTACAAATTCATACTCCTTCAAACCCTTTGATCCATGTGATCCATGTCACTCTCCCTAGTTTTATATATATATAAAATGAAGTTGACAGAACAGAACCATGCATCACTGACCCATTGCTAACCCTCAGATGAGTCTTTTCAGCCAAAAGCATGAAATAAATTCTTTGTCAATACATTTGTGTTTGAACCTGTACTGAATTTGTTGTCAACCAGCAGCACATTCCTGGAATGATGGGGAGTGTCAGATGAATGGAAAGGATCCATGCAAAGAAACAGTATGGATTTTCAAAAATATCTTTCATCCTTTCTTTTTAGAAGCTATATAATGTATAAAAAGAATCACACAAGCATCAAGGAGAGAGCTACCTATGGAACAGCTGCTTAAAACAACAAAGAAAAGAAGTTAAGTACACACCATAGCAAAAGGATAAATTTTTTTTTTTTTTCTGGAATGATGACATTTAGCATGTTAACAACATCTTCAAGATAACAGATTAAATATAGCCTTGAACCCTATATGCTTATCTTTTATTTAAGTGGTAACAACAAAGTATTGTGCAGTAATTGACAACTACTTTATATTACAGTGGCTATAACCTCAACAGCCATGTAAGCAAAAAACAAACAAACAAACAAACAAAAAACCCTGCCTTGTCTTTATTTAGGAGGAATAGTAGTGAAGCAATGATGAATACAGTTTTACTTCTGAGCTACAGTAGAAATGTGAAAATCTACTAGATCTAACTAGAAGGAATTTGTGTTGCATGTTTTTTAAGATACTAATTACCAGCAGAGCCAGCATTTCAGGAATCAGTGCAGACCGCTTAATTTCAGTGAGCACTGGTCCCAGGAAAGAGCATCTCTTCTAATTATATAATTAAGCCTGGTGCTTCCATTGATGGACTTCAGTTTGCATATGCATTGTGAACTGTGCTTGGTTAATTGCAGTGCAGCATGGCTTATAAACCCTGCTAGCTACTCATACATATACATTATAACATTTCCAATCATACGGCTGTCAGGAATAAACTTTTGAAGTGACTTAAAAAATCTGCTTTGATTTCACTACAGATTAATACAGATTAATTAATAACTGTGAGCTAAGTATGGACCTAGCTAATGACAATACGAAAATGGGATGCAGGAGTGATCAGTGGGGGAAGATAAAGAAAAGTTATTAGTGATTTCTAAAAGATCAGTTTAAAAATTTTGTTAACATTCAACTTTTTCACTTATGAAATTGGCAGTCAAAAGTGGAAGTTTTCTAGTAAAACATAAGAGAGTCAATAGATATTGCAAATGGAACAGAAAAGGAGGATCTCATTTGGAAAGAATTGAATGATCTTAAGAAAGAAAGAACTAATAGAGAGATGAAATGCCATAGTATAAAATGAAAGATCATATATTAGCTAGGATTCATCCACTGGAAAACAGGTGCAGCTGCATATATTAAGGATACAAGGATGACCATCTGCCAGCAGTGGCAATGCAGCCAATTAAAATGATAATGAAATCCTAGACCACATCAGGCAAAGTATTTCCAGTAAATAGAAACGTTCTGGTGAGAGCTCACGTGGCGTATCATGTTCAGTTCTGTCACACACCTTCACAGGAACCAGCTCAGCACATGCACAGTGAAATCTTGCTTGTTTAGTGAAACAAGAAGAAAGGCTGAGAGAGAAAATGATTGCTGTCACTACATAAGCCAGCTAGGAAAGCCTTGGAGAAGAAAAAAGAGCTATTCAGGCTAAAAGACAACATTGGTGCTGGAAAATAAGTATTAAATGGTCATGAATACTTTTAGGCTAGACATCCATAGGAAGTGTCCAACTATCAGAAAGAGGAAGGTCTGGAAGAGTCCTCTAACAGCCGGCACAAAACTAGTTCCCTACTGTTTTTAATAATTCCCTATTCATCTGCTTTTAAGATGGAACTTACTTTCTGGAATGATTTACATTATGTCATGGCATGTGATAACTAGAAAGCAGACTACATCACTGGGAGTTTCTTCCAGACTGAGAACTGTCCTAACAGATACTGAGAGAAGCCAGGAAAGGGAAGAGGAGACATAGAAAGCCTCTGATATCTCATTGGCAATCTTCAAGCAGCTTAATAATTGCTGCAGATCAAAGCATAACTTCATAGGAGCTTTTTTCCAGGTTTTTTAACGTAATATCTCCCAGCTTTGCTCTGCCTATCCTCCCAAATGTTGGCAGACTGAGCAAAGTCTCTCACAAAAAGAGAAGTACCACAGTGGGAGTGGAGGGCAGTAGCTCAAGGAAAGACAAGTAGTGAAGAGACAGTGAGAATCTGCAACATGGAAATACAGAGAACTTTGGATACCCTATTAAATAAATGAAATAGTTGATCAATAAAGTCAAATGAAAATATAGAGAATAAAATGCCTTTTTATATGGAGCAGGGACCACAGAGACATTCTTGCTCATGGCAGAGGGAAAAATAAAGGTTGCAAAAAGTCTCTGATTCTGGGAGTGGGGTGTTGCAGTGTCAGCCCTTGAAACAGAGAGACATGAAGCACAAGAGCTGTTTGAGGAGCTTGGACAGAGAGATGCAAGAAGTCCTTGGTGTACGCCGTGAGCCTGACTACGCACGTGGTGGAAGGTGTGACCTGCACAGTCCCAAGAGAGGCCATGTAATTGCTCTGTGCCAGGCTCATTCATCAAGCTGCTTGTCCAGCAAAGGTCTCCCTGTCTTCTAAACTCTCTCTCACAAAACAAATAGATGCCTTAGCATGCTGACTCACTGCCTTCATACCCCTGCCCATCTTCTCCAGCTGTGATACCTTGCATGTGTTCAATCTGCTAAGAGCAGCAGGCTGCACAGCGTCTGCGAATAGCTAGTGCTGGGATTTCTTCTGTGTAAATTGGAGCTGAAGCTGCCAAGCTGAGCCTCTGCATGCTCATGTCGTCTTCTCATCACGATTCTTGCTCTCCTGCTTCGTGTCTTTCTCTAGCAACCTGGTAAATCAAGCCACAGCACAATAAAATCTTTGGGATACAGACTGTGTATTTTGAGCCTACAGAGCATTAATGGGCACTGTGGCTGGGGCCTCTTCCTACGCTGCATTACAAAGGATGAAACAGAACATGCAAACTGTTCTGCACCTGGCTTCGCTGAGTTTGTTGTAATGTCTATCCACAGGACTGTTAGTTTAGCTGTCTTTTTATTTTTACTTTTTCCTTTCTTCTAGCTACAGGAGAGATTCAGGAGACAGTGCTCAGCAGGAAAGATGGGGTGAATCTGGTCCCTCTCAGTTTGAGATACACTTGTCATTTACACCTCTCTTTCTGGGGATTAGATTTCGTACACAATTATTGTGCCTTGCCAAACTCACCAAAATCAGCTCAGCTGATTTCCAAAGCCTGTTCACCTCCCGAGCAGCACTGGGAGGTACAACCCGTCCCTCTTTGACCTGGCTGGCACCCCATGCAACGTGCATTCTTGTAACGTGAATTTGCAGGGCTTAGAGATTTCAGAGCTTCTTGTTGGAAGTGACGAACTCGGTTCGTCTTTGTTGTGCTTGCTTTTGCTGGTTTTGCTTGTTTGTTTACCTAAAAAAAAAAAAAAAGAAAAGAAAGAAAGAAAGAAATAACAATTGCTTTGGAACAAAGTTGTATTTTTTGTTCTTCTTCATGAGTAATAAAGCTGTGTTGATGTAAACCCCATGCTTTGCTTTTTCCACCTGGACTGCTGACGGTGCAGCTGCAGGGACAGCTAAGCAGTGCCCCTTCCCTGTGCCCGACCCCCTCACCCCGCCACCTCCCGCGGCATTTCCCCTGACGGGGCTCCCACCAGCTCGCTGCAGATGCAGACGCCGCGGCGGAGACACCGCATGATTCACCAGGGACTGTTTGCCTTGGCCCTGGAGGCCCTCCGTGCGGGGAATGGGATTTCCATTCCCCAGCTTTTCCCTCGGCAGGCGTCCCTGGAAAGGAGCACGGCCCCGGCTCTCCTCTGCCGGCGGCCTCGCGTCCCCCTGCTGCGGGGAGAGCCCCCGGGACGGGGCAGGGACAGGTCTGACAGGGGAGGACAGCGTGGGGGGGGAAGGGGCCGAGGTGGAGGGGGGGCTCGGGGCTGAGACCTCAACCGGTGGGGAGGGATGGAGGCAGGGAGAGGGGCCGGCAGCCCGTGTCCGTGAGGGGGCAGGCGGCGGGCAGCGGGTCCCGGCTCCGTGAGGGGACGGGCGGCGGGTCCCGGGTCCCGGCTCCGTGAGGGAAGGCTTGGGGCCGTCAGAGGAGGGAGGAGAAGGAGCGGAGCCGACGACCCGCGTCCCGTGAGGGGCTGCCGACCCCGCTTCGTCCCTGCCGGGGGGGCGGCGTGCGGACAGCCGCGTCCCTGTGAGGACCGCGTCCCTTCGGGTGCGCGCTGAGGAGAGCGGCGCCCCGGCCCCCCGCGGCTGCCTCCCGGCGAAGAGGCGGCCGGGGCGGGTCGGGCAGCGAGCCTGGTTCCTCCCGAGGGGCCACCCCTCCGCCGGACACCGCTCGGGGCCGCCCGGGGCCGTGCCGAGGAGGAGGAGGCGCTGCCCCGCTCGCAGCCGCCCCGCGGAGCGGCCCCGGCAGCCCCCTCAGGTAAGGGCGGCGGGTGGGGGGCGGCCGGGCCGGGACCCCCGGGGTGGGCAGCGGGAGGGCGAGGAAGGGGGGTCCCGGCTGGGGAGGGTGCGGGCAGCGGGGTCCTGCCGAGGGGCTTCGCTGCTCCCCTTCCCCAAACGCTTCCGTGGCCCTCGGAGGTGCGCGGGGTAGGGAAATTTCCCCTCACGCCCGCTTCCTCGTCCGTGTTTCACTAACTCATGCATTGTCCGTGTGCCGGGAGGAGAAGCAAAACCCGGGTTTTAAGCTCGGTGAGGAATTGGAGGCACTTTACCTGGAAGGATTTATTAAGGAGATATCTCGCAGGTGTCCCCTCCGGCTTCTCGCAGGACGGGGTGCAGCAGGGCTCGGCCTCTGCTGTGGGGAAGGGGCGAGGGGCAGCGTGCTGAGGGTTATGTGCCTGCTCTGGGAACCCGGCCTAGGTGGTGCTCTTAATCCTATAAAAATCGCGGTGGCACCCTTAATGACCACCTAGTCCTGCTTCTGAACACAGTACTTGCAGGGTTATACCGACCCGTGCCATTACGCTCGACGGTGGGGTGGAGTTGGCTCAGAAGGAAGATTGCAACCCCCTGGTTAATTTAATGCTTCCTAAATGCCTGGGTTTTCTTTCTGGGTCATCACTCAGTGATCCTGACTGCAATCTGAAAAGGGGGCATGCTGCTTTATGTGTTATAGCTGTGCTGCTGTCAGGAAGCTGAGGACTTGAGAAGAAATTAACATACTGAGTCCCATCAAGAGCTTAATGAAATACACATTTGTCTTTTTCACAAAAACCTGAAACTTCTGATCCAAAATAATTTTCGAATGATACACTATTCTTATACATGTATCAGCTTTAAGCACCAGCTTTTTTATCTTTTTCTCGTGTACTATATACCAATATCATTATAGGCATATCCATCAAATTAAATTTATTTTACATCTTTAGAAAATGCAGCACTTAATTACTTATGGCTAAGACCTTAAATCCTGCGGACAATATTCACATAGTTTACGTGAGTCTTTCCATTGACTTCACTGGGATTTCTCACAAACAAACCCTGCACAAACACACACTAGTGGTTAAGAGCTGGGACCCGGCTGTGATTGTAAAGATGCTTCAGTCAGTCCGTGCAAACTAGGGAAAGGCTAATCAGATGTAAATGCTCTCCCATGACTTATAAACTATCTCCATGGGAAGGTAAAGCACTAACCACTGCTATTTAATTATGATCTGCACATCATTAACAAGCTCCTTTAATATAGTGTACTCATTGTGAGGTGGTGCTTTCTTTATGAGTAAGGGGTTTTGGGAATGGAGTGTTTTATAACCCCAAATTATTGTTTTGTGTTGGTGCTGGTACTGGGGTCAGTGTGGGTTTGCGAATATGTTTCAGAGCTACTGGATCTTTTTTGTAAAGAAAAACTTTCTGTTTGCAATTAGGAGCAGTCCATTATGGTTTGTGACTGTACTTCAAGGAGACAAAACTAAGCAGCCCGCATACATATTATATGTCGTATAATACATGCTTTCATATAATTTCCTACTCTGAGTTGTAAAAGTGAAATTTCTCAGCTTTGCCATGCTACTCTTCTGCGAACTTAGTGGAAACTCTGATGTCTAGATCCAATTCAGAACCAGAAAGTGCAAATAAGCCTGCCCCTAAAGAACAAGATAATGAAAAGGTCTGTTGTCCAACTGGCAACTGAAGAAAATTGTAACATGGAGATTGATGCTGTCATAAAGTAAGAATTCCCACTGCAAAGGCTTGCCGTCTGACCACTGGAAACTATGCAGAGTAAACCATACTATGGGTGCACTGTTCTACAACATCGCTCTTAATTTTTATATGGCAGGCTTCTGAAATGATTGAAATGATCGTCAGCTTCCGCTCCGAGCAGGGGTTGAACCTGATGACCTCCAGAGGTCCGTTCTTACCTCAATTAGTCTGTGATTTGGTGATTTAGTAGTTATTAGTTCTACCATGGTGTTACCAGGAAGTCTATCTGTGATTTAGATGAATGAGTTAGAAATAAGAGATCTCTGAGTGTTCCTTATTTCGTTAGTAGAGAATTAAATTATACCTGTAGCACATGTACTCTAAGCCCTTTAGATAATCGAGTCCATTGTGTAGAAGTCCTAATATGATATTTATACCTCACAACAAAATGTAATGCAGACTTAGAATATTGCTCTTTGCTTTTTCTGATGAGCTGTGTGTTTTGGTGTGCATACTCATCATACGTGTGTGTTTCTGCCCTCCATGCTCAAACAGGCAAGCTGTTTTCCCCTCATCCACAGCACTTCTTTGACTGCTGCCAGAATGTGGCTGCCCTTACATATTCCGTAGCATCTTCAGCCACGCTGCATATGGGAACTCATGCATATTGCAGGGTTTGTGGCAGTAGCTGGCTGACCACCTCATGTCATTCACCTCCCTTCTAGGAACTGCTCTGGAATGTGGTTTGGGTCTTCCCTTTGCTGTTTTGAGATGTAAGTTTATTCCTGTTGTGGTTTAACCCGGCTGGCAGCTAAACACCACACAGCCGTTCGCTCATCCTCCCCCCTCCCTCTCTGGGATGGGGGAGAGAAACAGGAAAGTGAAGCCGGTGAGTTGAGATAAAGACAGTTTATTAAGACAGGAATATAATAATAACAATAATAATAATAATAGTGATAATGATAATAGTATTAGTAATAATAATGTGTAAGAAACAAGTGATGCACAATGCAATTGCTCACCACCCGCTGACCGATGCCCAGCCTATCCCCGAGCAGCCGGCCCCCCACCCCGGCCAGCCACCCCTATATATTGTTTAGCATGACGCCAGATGGTATGGAATACCCCTTTGGCCAGTTTGGGTCAGCTGTCCTGGGTCTGTCCCCTCCCAGCTCCTGCTGCACCCCCAGCCTGCTCGCTGGCAGGACAGAGCGAGAAGCCGAAAAGTCCTTGGCCTGGTGTAAACACTGCTCTGCAACAATTAAAACATCAGCATGTTATCAGCGCTCTTCTCATCCTAATCCAAAACATAGCACCCTACCAGCTACTATGAGGAAAAATTAACTCTGTCCTAACTGGAACCAGGACAATTCCCCTGCCATGTTTGATTTTATTAACACAGGACACAACTCGGGTGTGGGCATTTGCAGCAGCGCCCAGAATAATTAGGTACACAACTTCTGGTTCTGAACCCACTGCAGACCTGGGTTGCTCTTACTGTCTGGACACTTGTTACCTTAGTTTGGTAAGGGAGTGTTTGATGTTGCCGAGTCAGCAATTAGTTTTATACTGTGGTGGCTTGCAGTGCTGTTATGGAAGGTCTTTGCATTTGGGTTGTCTGTCTCAGAATACACCTGAATTACTAACTGGCTTTTAGATAATGGTTTTCCCAAGTTCTTCTCATGCTACCGACAGCACAAATGGCCAAAATTAGCCCCTTAGAAGGAGCTACTGAATGTGTTAACGAGGGAGTGCTGCTCTGCTGCTTTCTAGGACTCGATGTCGTCCTAGGTAGGTTCGTGCACACTTCTGCAGGTAGTGCCTGCCATCAGGACTGGGGAACAGATTGGGGATTTGCAAATGTGGAGCACCTGCAACGTTGTTCCCTCTCAATGGCTTAACTCTATCAGTGATCTGTGGTTGATAGCCATGGTTTTAGGGGAGTTGTACCCATGCTGTTCTGAGCCTAACGAAGACCTGCTTGTGCCACAAGGAGCCATAGAAACTCCATTTCATCTGGGGGAACAGGATTATGTAGAGTGCTCCTTTGTAAGGACGAAGGCAAGATGGTGCTTCTTGCTGACGTGCTAAATATCCTCCTGATTGTGGCTGGCTGCCTCCACACAACACCTGCATAGCTAGGGACAGATATTTTCCAGTGCGGGGCTCTGAGGAACTCCACAGCTATTTTTCAGAACTGAAAAGTGCCTGCATCAGCAATCTGGTCCAGAAAGATGGAGGAAATTATTAATACGCTGTGTCCTGACACCCATGCCACACACAGTGATTTCAGTGAGTAATGGACCAGTAATGCATGTGCTGGCTTGTGGTAGTGGAATACCTTGGAACATGTTCTAACTGATAGTTAACGGGGCTCTGAAGTGCCTGCAGTCCTTGTTTTTATCCTTTTTTTTTTTTTTTTTTTTAAATTTCTGAGGTGGTAGAAATGAGAATGAGGTATTTTGTGTCTTGCATGTAATAGGGGCTGATTGGTTTTCCAAGTAGCTCACAGTGCTTGCTGACCCAATTTCATTGACTTACGTTGATCGCTTGCAGGTTCTTTAACTTCAGGAAAAGCTTTTAGATATAACCACAGTTTGCTGTTATCTTAAAAATGGGTGGATGATAAGGAGTGCTGAAAGGATTTCAGAATGTTCTTGCTTTTATGCGCTTGTGATCTTTGTATCAAGAATACCGAAGTTAGATCTGCAGGCAGCTTAATGGAGATAAATGTCTGTGTCTTTTAACTATCAGACAAGGAAAGCTGAAGGCAGCTTGTAGCAGTCATAACAGCTGTCGGTGGTGCTTTTTTTGTCCTTTTCCTTCCCATATATGATGAGAAACTATATAGGGTTCAAGAGAGGGGATGTTATCTGCAGTTACTAGAGGTGTTGAAGTCCCACATAACTGCTGCAAATTGCCCCTTCTGTGCACAGAGCCGGTTTTGGTAGCAGCTGGAGAAGGTGGTGGGGCAGGGGTTTGTGGGGTTACAGGGTCTGATTTAGCCTCCAAAATGAACTCGTCCCACACAAGAAGGAAGGAGACCACCCAGAATAGCAGTAGGCTTGAGCTGGAACATCTTACTATCCTGGTTTCCTGATTTCTTTTTGGACACGATCTGCCCAGCAAGGACCTGAATGAAAATGCGGTGGCCTTCAAAGCCAATGGAAAGTTTTCCTAATTCTCTGTATGAAAGAAATTTCCCTGCAATGGAGTAAGAGATGGAAGAACTCCGACTTTAGCACGAGCCACAGAGCATCTCTCCTCCTTTGACAATGTTTATGAGTTATCACAGGAAAGAGGACAAATCTTAGAAACACGCACCATGCGATGGAGAAGGTCATTGATTTATCACCACTGGCACTGAATATCCAGTAGAGCCTCTGCTCAAAACACAGCCATTAATCCCCTGTGAGAAGACTTCCATGGAAACATATTTTGAAGGATAGAAACAGGCATGTGGTGTTTGAACGTTGTCCAATGAAGGAAGTATGTATTTTAAAGATGAAGTCACAATTTCATTTTTTCAATATTCTTACACTGTAATTCATGGAAGTTGAAAAATGCATTAGAGGGCTTAAAAAAAAAGTTGGTTGTATGGGTATACGACTAAGTAAGCACAGGTAACATTGATAAGAAAAGGCTGTGGCAATGTTGAGTTCTTGACTAGCAGCCAGTTAGGGAGCAAAGGAAACCTGAAAAGAACAAGAGAACCTGTCTATTTACTTACTGTCTTCTAGGAAAATTATCCTTTTCTGTACCAAATTTCTTCAAGATTTGAAGCAGATATTGCAAACAGCCCTTCAGGTTGTACCTCTGTGAAAACGCTGCTCAGGACCCTCCTCTTCCTCTCTCCATGGGTGGAAGGAAAGAGCACTGGAAGCCTGGTGATCAGCCTGGGTGAGCCATGTGTCTTGCCACACCTCTTCCTGGTGCCTTTGGCTTTCGAGGTGTTTGGGATGGTTGTCATACACCAGCTTGATTTTGGGGCTGCCCCGGTGAGTTGTCTCCTGATGGCACAGTCATGAATACTCCTGCTGTAGCAGCCGGAATTGAAGGGCTTGAAACATATTTTCCAGAGAGTCACTGAAAGTAGGTGTTTGTAACTTGGGGAACACGCTTTTAGCTTGGTAGAGCAAGGGTTAGCCAGCAAAGCGATGCTACAGAGAGCTGTGCCAGCAGCCTGGCTTAGCCTGCTGGGAAAATGAGGTGTTAAATACCAAGTGTGGTGCAATAAACACTATCCAGCTTCGCCAGTGAAGACAGCGGACCTTGCAGAAGACCCAGAAAATAAACAGAGAACTGTGGGAGGGCTGTACACATGGAAGCTGTGCGACCACAGTGCAGGCTGGTCGTGTGAAAACACAAGCAGCAGTGGACACAAATATGTACCTGGAACTAGAGCAAAGCACCCCAGTCCAGAGTGCCATCACCGCAGGAAAGTGGTACAGAAGTTTTGAGTTCGGATTCAAGGTGGCAAGAGAAGAGCACAGGTTTGGATTGGTGGTGCCTTCTATCACGTATACTTACATGCTCTCACATGTACTTCATATACTATACTTTATACACGTCCTATATAGCTTTTGGATTTGGGAACTCATTGTTTTTTCTCATTTAAAATTGATGCAATTTCCCTTTTATTTTTATTTTAGATTATCCTTGTATATCAGAACTTGGAGATGAGGCAAATAAGTCTCTCCTCTGTTAAGCACTGGTTCCTTTTGAAACAGTAGTTTAAAATGCTTGTGAAGGTAGGAGTACTTTGGTAATAGGGCATTTATTGTTGGGACTGTAAGTAGGCTAATTTTCTAATTTTCAGACTGGTAAGGGTATTGAGATCTAAGGATCTATGTTTTCTGAAGCAAAATGAAATGCTATGAAGCAGTAGAAGCTATGCTAAGCTTGAATATGAAGATCTCCAGAAAACTAGGTACTGTTACTCAATTCTTCTGTTTCTTTAGTACCCCTTTTTTGTCACCGTTGACTCATAAAATCATGTAGAATTGAACATTAAAAAAATTTTTTTTTCAATATGTTTCATAATTCAGTGACAGCTAATGAATGATTCCTTAGGCATTTTGGTTTATCTGGTCAGCTAATCATATATTTGCATGCTTTATAAACATTTTCCTAGTAGAATTCAAATATTTAGAGCCACAGCAAACATTTTGTTTTTCTGATTTCTGAAGTTGCTTGTGGGCAGAGTTGATCCTAGTGAAGTTGTCACCAAATATAAAAGATTGCTGTGAAGGTATAAACTATGTTAAGGGGCAGATCGTAGGAGAGTTTAGTTGGAGGTACTTTGCAGAGCTGGGAGGGTGGTCCTTAATTCTTCGTCACAGCTTTCTTTGCTCACAGGACAGTTCAGGGATGCTCTCTGAAGGTGCTCTGCCACAGCATTGTTGGTTCTCTGCTAATGCACCATCAGGAACAGGTGAAATGACTTCACTTAGAGAACTGGCATGTCCTTGAGGTTCGTTTGCCTACTGGTCCTAACCAGCTGGCCAGAAGGAAGGAGGCCCCCTTGCAGAGTCCCGTGTTTGTTGCTGATGGCCTTGAGAAGTGAGAAGACGACCTGGGAGCAGCTTTCAGCAGTAACTACTGTTGCATCCAGCAAAATTTGGTCCCGTTTTGAGCAGTGCATGCCGTTTACAGAGTCCATCTGTTTCTGACTAGAGCACTGGAACTGCTCTACCAATAATACCATCCAGCTGTCCACGCTGCTGGGGCTCCAAAAGTTTACTGCTTTGTGGCAACTGTTATAAGTGGCAACTATTTACATAAACTCTGCCCTGTTTTGAATGTTCTTAAATCATATGTTACTGAGTGACATTAAACATTTAAACATGGTTGGGCAAAAGCCCTGTTCATTTTGCCCTATGGCATGTACACCAGAACATTGTGTTCGTATTTGGGGGTGCCAAGTAGGAAACACAAAAGGAAAAATAGATTGGTGCACAGAAAAGTAGTGCCATGTGTATACAGTTGTGTAGGACAGACTTAAGAAAAATGGATAAAAACCTTTTTATTAGAGAGAAAATATTTCCATAGAATTCTGTATTCTGCTAGTGGGTGCCTCACGGTGGTGAAAAAATGTAATTCTCTTGCTGAACCTGGGCATTTAGTTGTCTTCTGTTACAGATCTGTGGCTCTGTGTAACTATGCTTATCAGGCTTAGGACCCTATTAAAATTGTTTTCATTATTTCAGTTATTTAGCCAAAATTTAGCCTCACTGCTTGTGAGGTTGCCACCATTTCAGGTAGGACAGTCCTGTTTTTGTTGTGAAAGTGGGTAGCTTTATCCATCTCTTGCATCATCTTTTGACCAAGCTTCCACAGTACATAACAATCGTGTTTTGGGGGAAGGTAGAAGGAATAGCCATCTGAAAATGTCACCTACAGGGGACATGGCCAGAAGATGAGCTTTTAGCATCTCAGTCTTAGCTTTCTGCTTGTGGGCAGAGTCAGCCATGGCTTTTGATGGTACCTTAAGAAATTCCTGGACACGAATCATCTCTTAGTAGAGGGATTTTGCTGGTTAATTTGCTCATTGTTATAAAAAAAGCTTCTTAACTTGGGGAAAGCTCACTGCTAATCATCAGAAGTCATCTTCTTGAGTAAACAAGGTTTGTTCTGCTCTTTTACCTTCATGCTAACAATCAAGAACTGTCTTTTGAAAGAGAAGCATAAGCTGTTTCCAGTTCATGTTCACAGTTACTGTTTCTGGAGTATATTAATTTCTCTTGTCTTATTCTCCAAAATTTTCTGAAGCAAGTATCTGTCAGACCACAAGAACCATTAAACATGTGAAAAAATGCACACTACATGGACTGCTGAGTAGAATAATGAAAATTTATTTGTGTCCTCATATCCATCTGTGCTAACGAGCTCACTGAAAGAAAGTTCCTTTCTTGTTTTAAAAATAATTGATTTTTATGGATGTGTCTAAGAGTTGATACATTTACAATTTTAGCTACAAACTTCAACTAATAATATACATGAAGACTATGCAGGGTCTGCTAACTGCTACTTTATTATATAGATCTTCCTTCTTGAAGGTGTAGGCATATCATTAGATCTGACTGTTGGTGTGTGATGGGAGGGAAGCAACACAACTGTATGGTTGACATGGTTGTAGTGTATCTTTTTGTGTAATCACAGAGCTCATCTCCTTCTCTCCTTTACTGCAGTTTTGCATCCTGGAATGTCCCTTTACTTCTTGAAAATGATGAAAATGGTGGCATGCTTCTTCTTGCTGTTCGGGCACGCTCTGCTTTCCACTGGCTCTGTCATGGCAAAAGATCTCCCCGGAGGACATTTCATCCGAAGAAGGGATGTTAACTCACAATCTCTACTAGGTAAGTTACAAAAAGAACAAACCAAAGAAAAATAACAACCACCACTAAAAGCCATCTCAAATATAAAGATAATAAAGATAAAAGGCATAAGCACTTGGCCAAACCTTGGCTGAGTTAGTTTGTAACAGTTTTCAGGCAGGAATATGAGAGTTTGTTGACCTAGCAGCTATTGAAATAAGGTGTTTACTTTTGGGATATTAGATCTATTTTATATAAGTGCCATGAAATAAACATTTGCTACAGGACTCTTGTACTGGAAAAAAGGCCTTATTTTCAGTGTTTAGAGAAAATATGTTTTGGTGCATGGAGGTTCTGTCAAAGCTGTTTTTTACTATGCAAGCAACCTTTAGCTTTTTATATGTGCTTTGGGTAAGGGTGACTGAACTAAAATCATTAGCTATTGAAATGGGGCTTCTTGTTACATTACCTGATGTTAATCCCTTCATTCTGTCAAGTTGATTTTATTCATAATGAGTAGCTTATTTTTCCTGTTTTGCCAAAAATCTGAGGACAGAATTTGGCAGTTAGCTTGTGTCTGTTGTATTTTAAAACATAGGTTCATCTCTCTCATTGATCGTTGCCAGTTCCCTTTCTTACTGTCTCTATCAGAAGTAATAGATGTGGTCTTGAGATGCTTGGGGTTCAGCAACTGGAGGCTGAAAACCACAGCTCTGGAGACCTAGTCCATCAGAAGGCATGGATGTGAAACAGCAAAGAGAAACACTCCCATTCACTCCTTATTCAACAAGACTCTTAATCTTTCTAAGATCTTAAACTCTAAAATGAGATTAAACAGAAGTCCCTCCTGAAACTTTCAGGGTCTCCAGCAAATATCCTATCTTATTATTTCAAGAAATGAACTGTCTCCCTACAAAATGAATGCAATAGGTGCAATGTGGAGAAACTAACAGGTGTCATGTTTCTCAGCTTGGCTTTTTTCTGTGATTAAAAAAAAAGATCTTCTATAGTCCCTTTTTCATATTTTAAATGGTAGAAAATACATTAAAAGTATTAGCACCAAATATCAAGTCAAAAGGTACAGATTAAATTATTTCTTTCATATTTCAAAAGCCGGGCAATTTTGTGGCCCCTGCATTTGGAAATTTCTGTATTCCTATTCGGTTTGGCATGTGCAGGATGCAAACAGTATTGGCAGCTCTGGCTGAAAGAACCTTTTCGAGACATTAAATGATGCAAGAAACTTGGGACATTCTCTGGTCCAGCCCATAAAACTACGTGGCAGTTTGGAGTCAGCCTTCTGGACCTTGCATTCTGTTACAATAAATTAGGTCACCTGCTTCAAATTCTGCAGTTGCATATGAGCAGTGGCATAGTTAAAACGTGCCTCTCTGCAAAGAACAGAATGTGTAAAATGCATGCCATTCTGCTCAAAAGCTGCACTGTTCTTTAAATGACACTAGAAAGAGCTGGGCCAAATCATGATCTCAGTGGCATCAATTTTATTGACTTAATAAAATCACTCAGACTTAGAGCAATTTAACAGGGATTAGAAGCTGTTCCATTCTATATAATATATATATTACAAATAGTGGCAATGACAGTTGCTGCTGTTGTGGAAAGACTTGGTTGGCAGGCAAAAATGAGCAATATAGCTGCAAAGAACCAATGGATATGTGGAAAAGCAATTCAAGTTCAAGTAGTTTTTGTTGTTTTTGTTGGGTGGAGGTCTCTGTTTCTAGGACTAGAATGAAGGATTGTGTGTTGTAAGTATTAGTAACATCAAAATTTTATTCATTTTTTTCTCTATTACCAATTTTTAAAACAAAAGTGCACTGCTGTGACAGGTATTTACTGGTAAAATACTAGTAGTGGCTATATACAGAAGAAAAAGTCCTTGCTGCAGGAAACTGGCAATATAAATAAGCAAAATGGAACAGATGAAAAATCCTGTGGTATTATCCAAATAGAGATACAAGTACTTTGGGATCCAGCTTCAGGAGGATTTAGCTTTTTTGGCAGCCATACACTCATTCTTCATAGAGCTGTTAATTGTCTTGTTAGGGCTAATGAACTATAGGAAGGAAATTCTAAGAAAGCTTTCGGAAGGAATGAGCTATGTCTTTTCTGTGTTCTTATCCCCAGTCTTTCTGCTAAACCTCAATGTGTATTGGTTTCATTTTGTAGAACTTTACTGAGCTTATGATTTATTAGCTATAGTAATAATTCTAAACATTTCCATTAAAATCTGGTGTCTTGTGTGCAATTGAACACAAAGCTTTTGGAACTCAGCGTGGCCTTTGAAAGTCAAACTGCTTTGAGTAGGTTTGACTTTTCACGCTTCTCTTTCCTTAAACCCTGAAACAAACTCCTGAGTATTTAAAACCTGTCAACTGTGCTGATTTGATTAACTTCATGAACATTTTCCTAAATCATCCTTGCAGCATATTAGTTGCAGAACATGAGTAGTTTGTTTAGAGAGAGAAAATATTTGCGTATTTCTCATATTCACAGAACATATATTACATTGTTGGAAAGCAATGTGTTAATGTAGGTGTATCTGTGTTTGGAGTGGAGTGGTGTCCTGAAAGACCATGTGAAATAACAGAAAGAGATGGGATGGCCCATGGAAATCTATCTTTTCTGAAGCAGAGAGCAGTCCCCTCTCCCGTTAAATGACATACAAATTAAAACCTACCTTCTCTTTCCTCTTATCAATAATTTGATCCTGAGTATTGGATCCCTTGGCTTATCCTGATACCTCAAAGGAAATTAATCTTTTTGATTCAGAATCTTCTAAGGGTTTTACGAGAGCTCTGAAGAGTTTTTACTTAGCTGTCTGACGAAATCATTGTTCCTGCTGAGTGCAGCTGTTTTGTTAGATTACACACAGATCAGTGAAAGCGCAGTTTGCCAACTTAGTGTTGCTTTTTGGATACTAAAGAAAAGCAGTAATGGGAATATAGCTGGCTACATGTTTTTAAATATAAAATGAAGTCTATTACATTAGCTAATTTCCTTCAGGTATAACTGAGATGGACTTCTGCACTTAAACAGGCTGACTGGGCAAGCTCTCAGTCAGTTGCTCAGAGAGGTAATCCCAGTACTGGGATTTCAAGGAAGTGGTCTGAAGTCCACAGCACTTTTCAGCAGGTTCCAGGTTCAGAAGTGGCACATACCCAGTCCTTGCAAGATGCAGCTATTTTGTGCTTGATGTTGTGTGTCGGGGGAGGTGAGGAGGGGGAGCAATGGTTATGCTGCATCTTAGGCATTTATTGTAAAACAAAGCAAAGTAAAATGTCAGAACTGTGCAAAACCCACAAGTTTTTTGGGGGGTTGGCTTTTTTTGGTGAACTCTGTTCTTGTAATCAGGGCGTATATTTCGTGTCACGTCATAGGCATATTTCTTTGGAGATCTCTGAAGTAGATGCATTGGAATAATTGAATAAGCTGTGGATTAGTATTATAAGCAATGACATTCCATCTGTTCCTTAGGAATATAAAACGTGCACCTACCTGTTTTTGAAAATAACAACTTAAGTGAATGAAAAACCTAATCTAGGGGGCATTTCTTTAAATGCTGCATGATACCAGAGGAAAGAAACTACAAGAGATTTACTATACTGTACAAAATTGAAACAAAGGGAGGGGAAAGGAGGCCAAGAGGGAAATGTTCTTGGCCCCTGTTCAGTAGAAACTGTGGCTAAACTCAAGTGTCCTTGTCTGTGTTGAATTATATTTTGCAGCAAAATATATAATGATTTATCTCTTGGTTGTATGTATAGGGTTCCACTAATAATATGAGGGGAAGTAATTTGAAGTACACATGGCTCACTAAATTTATGAATCACTGCTAGTCTTTTAAAATTATTCCAAACATTCTTATATCCAACTCAGTTCATAAGCTTGTTTGTATATAACTTCAGGGTTTGAAAGCATTATCCAGTTAACTTTTCTGGGTTAAATTTTAGCCACAAGTGAGAAGGGAAAATACATGATGAAAGTGTGTACAGTCTGTAAAGCTTCTGTGGAGTACAGAAAAGATTTGTGTAGTTTTGATTGAGTTTATTGGACATTTATACCCTCAGTGCTGGCCAGAGGTCTCTAAATCCTGCTAATGTGGACTGCTGAACCACGTGATAGCAGCTGTAGGAATCTCATTCACAGCCTCAACATGTGTGTTCATGTAATTTCTTCACACAAATGCAACCCTGCCAAGTTTTTTTGTCCTCAAAGACGTTAAGCAGGGTCATTGCAACTGAAGTCTGCATTGCAATTGAAGGCAGGATTGTGCCATGATAACTGCAGCATGTTCCTGACAAGCTACGCTGATATATCTGGGGAAGTCAAAACTATTCCTGGTTATAGATAAAGACAGGAAGAGGTTGTGAATTACATCTTCTGAATTATCACATATTCAGTTGCATTTTAACTAAAATCCTTCTCTAATTAAAAGGTAACTAAATTTTTATAAGGATATAAGGTATTCAAGTACATACAGTTTAGACTCTTGCTAATCAAATCATAAAATTGACATTTAAATATAGATTATGTTACTTGGAAAATGAGAGCAAAGCATTTTATAGTCTGCAAAATCACTTGTTTCTTCCTTCTGAGTAGTGTAGGTACAATCAGTGTGCTGTAGTGGAATATTAGCAATCCCATGCTTTACTTTCCAGTAGTGATAGCTGGGAGGTCTCCTGTGGTCTTTATACTAAGGCTTCAAGCTTCAGCTTTCATCTTAATATCTCAGCTGTCAGCCTCTTCCCAGCAATAGCTGATACCTGTTATCTACCTGGTCTGAAACAGCAGCAGGAGTTTCACATGCCCAGACCCTGGTCTGAAGCAGCAGCAGAAGTTTCATTTGTCCAGCCCCTCCACTCTTTAGGCTCCTGAGTTTTGTTGGCAGTGAAAGGCCCTCTCCTCTCTCTGTGGCTCTCAGGCTTTGTGGTCTGCCTTGTGGCTTAGCCTCCCAAAACCCAAACAGGAGTCTTGGAGTCTGGGGAGGCAACAAGTGAGTGGTGACCGTACCCCTACCTGGGTAGTTGTTCCTGCAGAAGTTTTTATCCCTAAAACAGCCCAACTAATGAGCATTGTGGGCTAGCTGGGGCTGTGACAGGCTTCAGGGATTTGTGTCCTGAGTCTGCTCATGTGCAGCCAGCTGTTAGGGAGATCAGAAAGCCCGGCTTCTGATTTGTGTTAGCAATTCTTAGCCACATAACAACGTTGTGCTTGCCAACTGTTGTATTTGGATTTCACAGTTAATTTTTTAAGTCATTTATAAAATAGCATTCAATTTTCAGCCATTTAAAGAGCAATTCAGTAATTAATTTTGTATGTGATATTGGATTTCTAGTAGCATGAGGAATTTTCAATTTTTTCTGCAATAATTCTGTATTGCATAAGTATAATGTATAAGATTTCCTCTGTATAGTTATTTCCTCAAAGCCTTTATGTTTCTCACTTTTATCTCCTTCCTTCTTCCTGTCTTCTCTTTTTGTTTCATTTTCTTATGCTCTTATCTTTTTCCATTTTTTCTTTTTCTTTTTCTTTTCCCTTTTCCCTTTTCCCTTTTCCCTTTTTTTTTTTAAGCGTTTTGTAAGTTTTCCACATGGAGGAAAGAATATCTGTTGCTACAGAAAAAAACTGAGTCATGTACCAAGCTGCAAATGCTCTTTGTATTTCTGAAATTTTGTTACAACCCCCACAAATTACTGTGAAATGCCACTTCTGCTTGAAAAAAGAGTTTGTCCTGACAATAATTTGCAGAGTAAAATAACAGACTCCATTTTATTATGTATATTCTCAAAGAGTTCAAAGCCTCTTTTGCATTTTTATCTGGAAGGAAGATCAGGCCAAAAAAAGAACACTGAATGTTCAAAAGTGTGGTGTTGGTTTCAGTGTGAGTACTTCAGCTTAAGAATTAAAACAAACAAAACAACAAAAACAAACAAACAAACAAACAAAAAACAAAACCCACATATGTGCAAAATTAACTTGAAAAGCCTGGAAACAACATTTGCATAACCTAAGGGATAGCTCATTTTACAGGCGTGTGTGGATAATCAGACAGTATTGTGGCTGAAGAGGGGGATTTGCTCTTTAAAATGCTTTGGAAGCTGGAGAAGACCTTATTTAAGTACTGCTGAAGTGGTAGGACTAATGGTTTGCCAGTGGGTATGATGCCCTATGCATTTTTGTGGGTAGTGGGAGATGCTATATGGCAGTATCCCGTGGTGCTGTTTCTGAAGCTATTCTGGAAGAGCCTAGTACTTAAACTGTTACCAATGGATAGAAATATGTGGTTTCAAGTCAGCTGATCAATGAGTAATGTCGAGGTTGCTAACAGCTTTCCCCATAAACAAAGACACAAGTGGCTTAAAAAAAGTATGGATAGGAGTTTTTAAAATATTATGCTAATGTCCTGAAAGGAGGACAGCATAAACTTATTAGTCAGCTCTTTCCACTGAATTTTTGACACTGCTACTAACAGCTATTTACTTGTTCTGTCTGTTCCTTCTGTAGTAATTTCTGTGTCCCTTGAGTGGCATCCAAGGTAGCTGGGGCAAGATAGAAGTTTCAGATCTTCGAGGAGAAAGATATGAAGATCTCCTATAAAGCTGCCTTTTTTGTGTTGGTTATGATGGATTTGTCGTTTCACAGATTTGTGCAGGAAACAACAGTCGCAGGCAGAGTAAATGCCTCCAGGTTTTCTGGATTCAAAGTGGCATTACCTCTGTATACCATCATGTCTCAGAAAACAAATTCCTCATCGTTTATGTGTATGAACTACACTCAGCTGAGAGCATACAACATTTGATGCTGGTAGGATGCAGTGGGTAGATGTTGATGCTGTTGGGACTGACATAGGGATACCAGGGTGTTTCATCTCTCTGTCCTGGTGTTCCCCTGCTGCAAAGGAAAGCAACCCCAGTTCTCTGTCCCTGGTCCTTCTGGCTATGAAAGCAGCGAACCAATAGTTTCCATCTCAGAAATGATAAAATCTGTAAGAAGAACTGAGAAGCTTGAGAACATCCCTACAACATACTTTAGTTTCATACCAGAGGCAGCACCAGTCTCGGTAAAGAAATGGAGATGTATTAGGAGTCAGTTTGGGACTTGAGTTAGAGAGACTTTATGCTAATAATGACCTTGTTACTTTGGAAAAGATGACAGGGAAGTAATATAAATAGTGAGGTGAAAGGAGAGCAAGGTAATGCAACTCTTGCTGTGACTAGTAGTAGAGAACTTGCATGTGGAAGGAAATGGAAAAGTGTGGATAAGAGCCTACTGCTGTACAGTTCTCCCAGAAATTTTGGAAGTTCCGAAAAGATTTTGTCAGAGGCAACAAAGAGATTTCTGGAGGCTGTGTTCCATTTAGAGAGCGCTCCCAGATGAAGAAATGTGTAAGGAGGAGTGGGTGAGCTGCCAAACTCATAATGAATCTTTGGGTTGGAGCCAGAGGCCAGTGAGTTTGGGAAACATCTCAGAGCAAGGATGGGGCCAGGGAGTATGGGGGCAGGTCTTGGACCCGTGGTCTGTTCCACAGCTGGGAAGAGGTGGAGTCACCTGCAGGACCAAGTGCAGCACATACATGTGCCAGGTAAGGGGTACTGAGCAGATCCCAGCACCTACTTCAGGAGCTAGGGATGGTTATATCTGAAATCCATCAAACCACTCTTTTTCATGTGTTTCAATTAGAATGAGAAAAGAGGTGGAAGTAAGCTTGCAGAAAGTATCTCACTAGAGCCAAGAAGTGCTTGGAATTATTGCTATTTTTAATTTATTCCTGGCAACAGCCACAAAATGTGTTTTCCAAACAGGAACAATGTTAAATTTACTGCTGTGTGCTTCATGCTTGAGTTTTGCTAATGAAGCTACTGCACTTTCCTAGAAGGTGTATGTAGACAATAGGTACGTATGCCTTTCTTCCCATCAGAGTGTCTTACTCCTGGTGTATGTATGAAAGAATTGCAAATTTGAGTATTGTGTGCTTGCTCAATTGTACAATGAGAAGGTCAAACCTTCTGATTGAACTGAGAAATCTTTTGGAAATATCCGTACCTGTCAAACCCGATCTTTCTGGCTGGATACTCAGCCAGGGAAAACCACAATTCTGGAACTTTAAGAAGAAATAATTGATACCATCAGGTTCATGCATTTTGCAACAAATTTGGCAAGAGTTGTACCAAGGTTTGTAAAGAAAGAAGTTGTAAAGAAAGAAAATTTTGTAAGAAGAAGTTTTGTAAAGAAAGAAAGGCAAGTAAGGTTGAGGGACAATGAAGTAATAAAATGACAAAGAAAGAAAGGAAATTTAGGAAGAAGTTTTATAATGTGCTAGCTGGGAGAATAGTCTTCTCCTGTTATTTAATTGAGTGAAGACTTCGGTTCTGTTATTCAGATAAAGATAAAAATCTATAAATAAACCTTGTTGTTGCTGGCAATCTCACACATGTAATTTTTGTATATACATCACTGTAGAGTGAGCTAAGAAACGCAAACTATTGAATCTTAAAATTGTCACTAATGCATCACCTGCTCAGGCAACAATTTGTCTACGATCTCATTTTTTCTTAGCTGATCTCATCTTTCCTTTTGCTTAAATTGTCTTAGTCTATAGCAAAAGTCTTCATGGAACTAGTATTTACTTGTTATAAATTACTTTTTCAGTGTTTAAATATCTTAACACTGGTGTAGTATTTACCAAATGGAGTAATTAAGGAATTGTAAAGATGTAGGACAACAACAGAACATAAATAACTTCATTTTAAACAATCTTTTCAAGGGAGACAGCTTGCAAAAACTGTTGAAAAAAATTATCATCTAAAACTTGGATCCTCTGAGTGTGTTCAGCTTGAATATCCCAAAATGGAAATGTTAGAGGATACCGATAAATTAAATAATGCCAAGGGACATTTTTGGGCATTGGGACTCCACCATTATTATTGTTAAATTTTTAGAGCTGTCTCTGGCCCATGTTGATTAGCACTCCCCAAGCAACTTCTGTGCCTGATGCAGAGGATATGGGGGGCAGGGGTTATTCCCAGCAGGCAGTTTGCATGGAGCCACTCTGTTTTAGTGGGAAGGTGAATTTAATGCTGTGAATGTGGGGCAGCTGACCTCTGAGCTTAGTTTCGATTACTGAAAGTAACTCAATAAAATTTTCAGCTTTAGAAATATGAAGTACTCTTTTGAGCTGTACTTTATGAATCTATCTCTAGTTGGAACCCAGCTGGATTCTTCCAGGGAGAACCAAAATGTCCTTGCATTGTTCATTTGGCAGAGGTGGCATCACAGTAACTGTCATTTCTAGAGAAACTGGGTATTGAGCAGAGGAGGAGAACGTGTTTACTCTTGACCTGACCTTTCCTTTCCTGGCCTTGCCTTGCCTTTGGATAATATATCTCACATTTTGAGGCTTTTTTTTTTTTTTTTTAACTTCTGTGTTGGCAATACAAAAACTGTGCTGACTTAGATATAGGTTTCTGGATGAGTAGCTCTTCTCAATGAATGTGTCACTGCTCATAAGAATTGTAGAAGGGAGTTACTTTGTGGTTTGAAGACGTTTGCCAAACTTCTGAGAAAGTTCTCTGTTTAAACTTAAGAGCTGGTAGGAGGAAGAAGTTATAGTTTGCAGGGCAAGTGCAAAACCATGGAACTGCTAAAAGGGCATCATTGAAAGTTTATCTGAGGGGATGAGTGTTCAGATCTGTTAGCCATTACTGATTGCCACTCCTCAAAATACCACCCAACTGGAGTTTCGCTTAGTAAAAGAGTTATACTTTATATTTCATGGAACCCAGCTGAATCAACATTAATAATTACAAGTTTGTTAAAAATCCCCAGAAGGCAAAGACTTTAAATTTTTTTATTTATTTATTTTGAAATGTTTGGCATTTCTGTAGATAGAATTTTTCTATTGAAAGTGGTTTTGAAATATACTATATTACATTCTTCTGCATAACTAATGTTGCACAATGGGGGGTATTTCTGGTAGTACTATCTACTAATGCTCTCCAGGTTTCTTCCCACCAAGATTCATTCCTGACTTCAAAATCAGGAACTGAGTCTCTTCAGACTGGGATCCGAATCTATACATTCAAATTGAAAATCCACCCTGAAATTCAAAAAATTCAACAGCAAGGCTTGTGTTTTGAAATAGCAGTCATTTTGCCCTCCTCTGTCATTCCCCTCATAGGCACGCACACATTCTTGGCCTTCTTTCTGAATCAATCTTTCTCCTTGCCCTGCTCCATCAAGTCTTATCTTAGTGTTACCTTTGTATTATAACTGTGCTGGGATATCTCATATTAGTAAAAATAATAATTAGATATGTCATTGATCTACTAAGTTGTAAAACAGTTAATGTGTCAGGATATATGTATTCCATCAGAACTGGGATTTTTATTTTTCTGCTCAGTTTGGCTTGCATTCAACATGCTCTGATTTTGAAAGACTAAGCAACTCGAGCATATTCCTACACTTATGAATAAAGCCACACTGTAGACTGCAGAGTAATAAATCCAAGCATTTTTATGTCATCAAAGAGCATTTTCATTCTGTGCCCACAAATGTTCTTGGTAATCTATGAAAGAGGCTTCTGAGTTAACAAGTGAGAATAGGCATCCTTCTCACCCCTTTCCTTGGCAGCTATACGTGGTTAGCATTCATCAGCAGTCACAATTGGGCTCGTGTAAAGGCTTGTGGAGAGGCAGATGTTGTTCCAATTGAGTCTTTGATTGGCCCACTTGTACTTGTGCTGTATGACACGGCCTTTAATTATACAATCAAATAACTACTTTTTTCACAGGGCATCTGCCTCACTCAGCGCACAAGATGGGTAAGAGTGTTCTGGGAATTGAATTGGGTTTGGCAGGGAGGGACGCTCCTGGTTAAGAGCACCTCAGCTTAGTAAGGTGAGGATGCTACTGCAGTTTGGTGAGTTTTCTCACTTCCTGTAATCTTTCTATTAAACCTCAATTCACTTCATATCACCATCATCCCAGGAAGTATTTTAAAGTCCTTTTAAATTTCTACCATACACAGCCTCCTGTGGCAAGGCTCATAGCTCACGTCCCTCTGCTTGCCATAAGCCTGCCATGTGCTGGCTTCCTGTATAGGAAAAGCCAGTGAACGGCCAGTCCTTATCCATTCTCACCCTGCAACTCGCATATGTCAGCAATGGATGCTGAGCAGAAGCCAGGGGGTGTACCCAGGGCCTTGGAAAGCTCGTAGCATGCCCAGAAGGGGCAGCCTTCGCTTCTGCTGTTACCCACGATAGTTTCATCTGCCCGTCTGTGCAGTTATCATAGACATACCTTGTGGTATTTCAGCTTCAGTGGCTCTTGGAAAAAAAGGCTGTGTTGATGACTGAAACAGAAAATTTCAGGAAGTGTACGAGCGGTCTTTTTTCCAAGTCAAACGCCATTGTAGAAAACTGGATTTTGTCTCTGGTGCAGCCACAGAATTTCAGTGTGATGCTGAGCTAGTCCAATAGACTCGACTTTTCCCAGATGGCCATTAATTATGTGTTTGAAATCATGGGGTTTGATTTGCAGAAGTGCTGAGCACTCACAGCTGCAGTTGACGTCATTGAGAGCTGTACTTTGTACATGCAAATTGCTCCTTAGTGCCAAGTTCCCTGAAAAATCAGCCCCTTCACGTCTTGGATCAGTCACTCCAATTAACAGATGCTTTTGACCTGGATTTCTCTGTGTCTGTTTCTTTGTTTTTAACAAAGGACTAATACCACCTTGTGTCATTGGAGTGCTATCCCGTTAGGATTTCTCAGTTCTCAGGCACTACAACAGCAAGCATTGAAGTGCAGCCCACTACAATAATAACTATGTAATTCAGAGAGGGTTTCCGTCCTGCATGGAGTATGCGGTCAAAGTCTCAACAGTGCCTGTTCTGAGCACTGATCTCATGAAAATAATATACTCATCAAGTAACAGGCAGCTACTGCTGTTCACCAGAGACCAAATTCAGATTGCCCAAATAGCTTTAGTTCTGGCATCTCCTATTTTTCCTGTATTTTGCCAACACTTGTCAGGGTATTTGTTTAGACAGCATGTTTGACACTTCAGGTCAAGCTAATCTGATCTGCATTTCAGAATTCTTGTAAAGAATTGTTGTTTTCGTTTTGTCCTCTAGAAAATACTTGTAACAGAAAACGTCTGGATCTTGTCTTCATCATTGACAGTTCTCGCAGTGTACGTCCTTATGACTTCGAAAAAGTGAAGGAGTTCATTTTAACCATCTTGCAGTTCCTGGACATCAGTCCCGATGCCACCCGAGTGGGCCTGATTCAGTACGGCAGCACTGTCAAACACGAGTTCTCTCTGAAGACGTTCAGGAGGAAGCAGGAGATCGAGAGAGCAGTGAAGAGAATGATGCACCTGGCGACTGGCACCATGACTGGGCTGGCTATTCAGTACGCCGTCAACATCGCGTTTTCAGAGTCGGAAGGGGCTCGACCTCTGAGCCAGAACGTGCCTCGCATTATCATGATCGTGACAGATGGGCGACCACAAGATCCAGTGGCAGAGATTGCTGCGAAAGCTCGCAACTCAGGAATCCTGATTTTTGCCATTGGAGTGGGAAGAGTGGACATGAACACGCTGAAGTCCATTGGGAGTGAACCGCATGAAGAGCACGTATTTCTGGTTGCTAATTTCAGTCAGATTGAAACACTGACCTCTGCCTTCCAGACTAAAATTTGTGGTAAGGCTTTTATACGTAGGTTTGAATACATAGATTGGAAAAAAAAAAAAGAGGAAAAAAAAGTCATGCATTGTCATTTTTTTGTCCTGTGGAACCTATTCTGTTAGAATATATATGCTGAAAAAAAAGGGAGGGTAGCTAGACAACATTCAGAACAACAATCATACATATGGGGAAAAGCTAATTCTACTGCTACGTGCCACAAAATGTGATGTAATTCCTAACGGTCATAAGCAGCGAGGCAAACACACATACCATGATTTTCCTATTCGTTGCATAACAGCAGTTAGTTTACAATCCTCTGCTATTTGAGCATTAGATAAGTTGTTTCATCTAGATTTAGATGAAAAATCCTAGAGATTTAGGAAAAACCTTTACCATGATATTATTCATTCATACAATAAAGTAAATAATATTTTAATAGGTGTTAATTTACAATAGATAAATCACTTCCATCTGTAATTCCCTGATACAAAATTACCTTTTACAAATATTTTGGCATATATAATTAATTTTATTCCAATCTTTGTACTTAATATAATGGCATGAAACGGAGGCATTTTCAGCAGAGTCCAGGGAAAGAATGCATGGTGAGACTGAATGCTCACTCATCTCTTATGATGCCTTTGCCAGGAAAGAACTGAGGCTTATTGTCAGGATAGGCTGGAGAATTTTCCTTACTTGGTCTTTTCCAAAACTGTTTCAAAGAGCAATAGAGCTCCAGATGAACTGCATCAGCACAGAACATCATCACAGACATTCATCAGATAATAGATTTTTTCCTGTTTCTTCCTTGCTGTGGTATTAGCTGGCGTAGTAAAATACATTTAAAAACCAAGAGAGAGTAAACTAAACATGGATTGAGAGTTTAAATGGAATGAACAGCAAATGCTACAAAACTCCGTTTTACGGGATTTTTAATAGCATTTTAGAAATGAATCCAGTACAAGTACTACTTAATCTTTTTCTGACTAGGCAGTACCCAGTAAATGTATTAAAGTTTGATAGTTCATCTTAAATCCAAATACACGTGATCCTCAATAAAACCATCCCCCTGCAGATGGAGGAGTATGGAGGCAACAAGGATTGCTGCTGCCTCCTTTACTCAGTGAATGCCTCCACACCATTTGCTGTTTCAGGAGCTGAAGGTGAGATCCAAAAAAAAAAACTAACAACATCAAAAAAAATCACTTAAAAACCCAAATTAAACACAGAACTTAATGTGTTAGCATCCTGTGGATTTCATCTTAAGGAACTAAACATCAGATAGGATCCTTAATGTCTTGTTGAGTGTGGGCTGTGAAGCAGCATTCGGCTGTCTAAATTTGAGAGAGAATCTAAGCATCTCATAGCCTGGAACACCTAGGTTCCTCCCAGGAAATGGGGTTAGCTTTTAAAAGTTCTCCCTGCTGTGGACCTAGAGGGATTATCATTGTAGCTGAGTCAAACATCTGGACACCTTGCTTCTTTCCTAGAGCAATCAAGGCACCCCTCTCTGGTCAAGTCTCCCGGCACACAGTCTCCTAGGCTTCATGCCTTGGGAAGAGAACTTGACTCCTGATTAGTCTTTGGGTCTGGGTTGCCCTGGTGTCTGTGGGAATGTGCCTTCATGGTTCCCATGAAGATAAGAGAACTTGGCCAAGTGATGAAGCTCAGTGGACAACATAAAAAGTAAACTGAATTAACCACTGTTTCCCATGGATAGCAGAGATGTCCCAGACCTTAGCAACTAAATTCTCAGAAGAATCCATTTAAGCTGACTGGGCTTCATCCCCTGCTAAGTCAGACTGCAGTTGCTGCCTCTGGCTCCTAAAGATTCAGTGGTGTCAGACATAGCAGTTGAGACCCAGGGATCCTGGGGGCCCCTTTTTATTTCTATGCAGCAAGGTAAAGGAAAAGGAAGCAGTATCCTGGGAAATCAGAGGCATGAGGAATGAGACAAGAGCTGGAAACTCAGAATGGAAATAGAAGAGGGAACAGAATCCAGGAATGGAGATGTAGAATGAATAAAAGAGGAGTGAGAAAGACACAGAAGTCAGGCTGGAGCCATCAGGAGTAAAATAGTCTTTATTATTCTCCTGAAAAGTGGATAATGGTGTCATCCCCATTTCACACTGGAGGAATGGAGGCACAGAAACAGGGCTAAAACTATCAAGACCGTCCACTAACTTTAAATCTTTGACTCAGTGCATTCAGTGGTCTGATTTTCTAGATCATTTAGCATTTTAACATAATAGAATATATGCTTCCTACATACCCTTCACTTGCAGCTGAAAGAGGTCCAGCAGCTTTGTATTTACACAGATAAAATACTTGAGGAGTTTTGTTATGGCAGGATATGAAGAGTTCAAAAAAAGCTGATTGGGAGATTTGGCAATTGTGGTGGTTTGTATATTAGTAATAAATGCATAACTCTGGCAACCATTCCCAAGACTGGATACATAGCATGTATCTCAAAAAAAACCACTTTTTTTTTCATAAGTTCCACACGTACCACATGTTATTTTTTAGGCTTCTGTTGTAGCTACTAGATTACCATTGAATATCTATTCCATAAATTTTGGTGTTTGTCAACCTAGCACAATAAGGAGCACATCAATCCCTAACTGTTATTGAGCAGAATATATTATTTTCCTCACATTGTTCTCTGAGAAGTAATTCACCTGCTCATTATAGGAATGACATACAAGCAGTGCTCTAGCAGAAGGAAAACATCAATGAGATTTAGTAATTCCCCAAAAAGTGCTGATATGGGGAAAAATAGTTAAGTAATGAATTTGACAGAATAGGCTCACTATTCTTTTTTTTTTTCTTCTTCTTCCTGTCTCAGTCTGTTGCATTTTACTAGTTGCTATTAGAGACATAAAATATAAACAGATAAAAAAATAGAGTCAGGAAGAGTTATACGCTAGCATGTAGCTCAGCTCAGCTCCTCCTTACTGAGTCTTGGAGATGCTTCACCTCATTATAGTCATACATTGCCCATACATTCCTCAAAATTAATAACTAAGCAAGCAAGATTCTTCATTGAGTTGTTTTCCAGTCATTCTTCTTTCGTATTGTGCTGTGGGGTTATTTTCTTCATTCAGGAAATTAAATGTTCTCTAGAACAGTTTGTACTTGAGTTACACTTATTTTCTAAATTTGAATGTGGTAGGTTTGTTTCATTGTTTTCAGGGAACCACCAAGTAATTAGTGTTTCCAGATACTCTGTTGTAATTTTTTTGGTTTGTTTATATCTCCATTCCACATGTAATTTCATGTCCAAAATCATGCCACCAACATCAGCTAGACAGCTAATATATAAATTCCTATTTTTGTTAGGAATAGACATATAACACTGTTTGGTAAACCTACACTCAAATGTAAGTTTAAGCTTCCATTTTTGTGTTGACTGTTGAAATTTAATTTGAAATTTTTAAATGGCTTTGGTAAAGCTTTTTAAACCGTATATTATTTAGTTGTGACACGCAGTTAATAACCTCTTACTTTTTTCTTTCAGTTCCCCATATGTGCAGTATAGTTGAACATCGCTGTGATCACTTCTGCATAAACACCCCCGGCTCCTATGAATGCAGATGTAAACAAGGATACATCCTGAATGCTGACCAGAAAACTTGCAGCAGTATGTTATCTTTTTAACTTTTCTCTTTCGTGCTCCCAAAAAGCACTTAACATCCCATGCTCTTTGAGCTGGGCTCATAAAGGACTGAGCTCAGTATGTAATTAATGCTAATCATTGCAAAGAGTCCAAAAATGTAAAGTCGTATTTCTTTTGCCTTTTTTTTTCTTTTTGTAAATGAAGTTTTCATAAGCCTTTATGAAATACATCAAGCTAATTTTTATACATGACTCTGCAGAAGTAAACTGTAACTACATGAAGTTGCTTTTGAAATTTATTGGTGCAATAAGATCAAGAATGAAACAACAGTCAAAGAAGGAACTGTTTCATCATCCCACATGAAGTGAGTCAAACTAACTTAGTAACCTGTCTAGATAGCAACCAATACTAAGTGGTACAGAAAGGTGGAATAAACCCCATACTGGAGAACTGGGAAATAACATGCCATTCTGGAAAATTCTTCTCAACCTCTGCTTGAAGTCTAGCCTTAGGACCTTTAAAAAAATAGTGTCAAAAGTCTTGCTTATGCTCTCATTTTCTTTTTTAAAAAGATCAACTTTTTCAAGTTTAAGTTATTGTCTTTAACTATAGTTTATAGTAACAAACTGTACTTCAGTTTAATTCTGATCTTTGTAAGCAGTATTTCTTTTGTCCATTTTGACTTGCTTCCTAGTAATTAACAGCAGACTACATAAGATGGGTGTGCCAAATTTATTTCTGTATCCACCATTATTTTAAAGCAATTGTGAGATACTGTTTTTTACCACTTAGGGAAAATGCACTTACAGTTTCTTACCCCACAACGCTCCATGGATTCAAGCCAAATTTGCCAAACTGATTTTAGCCAGAAGAATAATTTTGGAAAATGTTTTTTCAAAAAGCTGGAGGAAACTGTCATGGTGAGAGCATAGTATGTCCCCATCATAATAGATAATTTAGAAGTGAGGTGAAGGATGCATGCTCAAATCCTGTTCTTGTGTTTGGAACTCATATGTTCAGCATCTTAAATAATCAGCTAGTTTGGGATTAGAGTTTGTTGTTGTTGTTTTTTTGTCTCCCTTGTTTAGTGTTGTATTTTACATCAAATACTTAATGACCACTGAAACAATGGGAGTATGTTAGTATCTGGGAGGACTCTGCTGCTTGAAGATTAGAGTCCTTACATCTGCAACAGGACACAGTTTCAGTCAGAGCCTTAGCAAATAGAAATGGGGACAAAAGGATGTCAGCACTGGAGTGATGTGGGCATTTTTGCCAGTGTGTGGGAGCGTGTTCAGACCCCTTGAGCCCAATAGGACACTCCTTTTGAATTGTTCACCTCCCATGCTGTTGAGCTATGGGATGAGCTAGATTTAAGAATCTTTGTTTTCATTGCCTTTCTTACCAGCATCCCTTACTAAATGTAGACATTTGTCATATGCATGTGTGAATTATAGAGGAATACTTAGTATTAAATTTAACACTTTATTCCAGGTTTTGTATCCTCAAGAAGAAGAAGAAAAAATCAATCTGAAATATATTCTAATTATTACTTGGTTTAGCAGCTAAGCCAAGACAAGAACAGTGACAAGAACAACTTTTAACACAGCCTATTCTCTATGCTTCTGCACATTTGTTGTAGCTCTCCCAAAAAAGGGCGGTCAGAATCCCAAATGAGGCCTCCAACTATGCAATCACATTTCAATAATATTCCCTAGCCTCTTCTTTCCTTTGTTTCCCTTTTAAAATGCTACTCATGCAAAACTTTTGTATCCTATAAACCTTTCTTTTAAACCCTCCTTGTGCCCTTGATTTTCTTGTATCAAAGAATTTTAAGGAAGAATTCTTCTGCTTTCAATTTTCTGGAATTTTTTTTAAATACAAAATTTATCTTTTTGAATTTTCTCTTACACATTTTTTCATATCTTCACCCCTAATGTCACTTTGGACAATTGAATTTCAAGAATAACACTGGAAAAAAAAAAAAAAAAGTGGAGAATCAATTAGATTTAAATAATGGAGAAAAATTGAGAATTTTATTGCAAATATGAAAAAATGTTTCTTTATTGTGTCTTCTGGTTTGTTGTGTTATATTTCCATAGTTTTTATCAGCCAGTAGTTCAGTTTTTGTTCATTGCACTGCTTCATGTTACAGATTAATTTCCAAGAAAGTTTTGGAATTGTGTGTGGTCTTCCTACTGGTGACCCATGCACAGTAGCCCTCGATGTGTTGCTTTATACACTTTTTCAAATTCCACTGCTTCTTTTTCTTCTTCTTTTTCTTCTTCTTTTTCTTCTTCTTTTTCTTCTTCTTTTTCTTCTTCTTTTTCTTCTTCTTTTTCTTCTTCTTTTTCTTCTTCTTTTTCTTCTTCTTTTTCTTCTTCTTTTTCTTCTTCTTTTTCTTCTTCTTTTTCTTTTTAAGTTATGACTCAGTCTTACTTTACTTTTCCCTGGTTACCTATCTCACATGATATGCTTAACTATGTACTCGTTTTGAGTAGGTTTGATTTTCCTAAATGTGGAAAGGACATGAGTCATTCAATGTGTTTGCAGCCTACTTCTAATGGATATTTTTCCACATCACCAAACTATAAGCTAATTTTAGCAATAGTGTACTGGACATCTAATATTGAGAGCCATCATACTGACCATAAATGTTCTAGGATGATGCAGATCATTGATGAAGGAGGGAGATGATGAAGGAGGGAGCAGTCTACCAAGGTCAGACCATTACGTCTGAAAAGTCCCCAGAGAGGTAACAGCATTCGTGAGCAAAGGGGAATGAAGCTAGACAAACTGGAGAGCTTATTTGTAGAGGGAAGCTGGAGAATGGCGATGGAAAAACCCCCAGTCTGTGACCGTTTTAGTTACTTTCATTGGCTGCTGATTTTTCACCCATGCAAAGAGACAGCATGTTCCTCACTGAACCTCTAAGTAAAATAAATCTTCATTATATTTATGTTTAGTGCAGTACATGGTCAACATACAACAGATGTATTTATCTAACTTTTGGATGCACTTGTCAACTTGTTCATGAACAAATAGTTTCCTTACATATACATTTTATCACTTGCTAAATTAAGCAACACATAAAAGATGAATGTTATGGAACTAAAGACATACTCCTTTCATTTTTCTGAACTTTTTTTTTTTTAATGTTGTGAGAGTACAGCATATCAGTATTCAGTTCTTAAAAGCTCTTAACCAAATGGCTTAAATCAGCAATAAATTAACAAGTTTGCTTCAGGTTGGAAAAGGGTGCATTTGTCTTTTGAACGGATGGTAGTTTTGTGCCATAATGCATTTCAGTGTTGCTTTGAAGGAGAAAAAAAAATGCTATATTTGTGATTTGTTGCCTTCCACATGAAAATAATAATTAAAAAAAAAAAGGCAACTCAGCTATCTTCCAAAACAAAGCCAAGAAAAAAAAATCCTTTGTTCAACTTAAAATATTCTTTATTATTCTTTATTTATGTCATTTAGCTGGTTTTGCATCCATGCAAAGGATGGAAATCATTAACATGGTTTTACATCCATGCAAAGGATGAAAACCTACTATTGCTCCTCTTACCAACTCTCATCTAAATTGTCTAGAGAAGAGTGGTTGTGTCAGATAATGGCTGTTCTGTACTCATTACACTGTTGGTGTAATTTAATCTCTTTCATTCTTCTCTAGATATACTCAAATCTTATACTAATACACAGAGTAGTACAAAAGAGCAAATGTGGCTGAAAAAATTATTTGTAGAGTTTATATTGGAACAAGAGAGTTAAACAACTGTTTATACTGTTCATCATGCCGCATGATATGAAGCAGAGCACTATAAAAGAAAATTCATATTTGCTTGGCTAGTTTCCTTAAATGTGTTCCAAAAGCCTTTTTTTTTGCAGCTGTAAATGGTAATTATGTGTTGAGCAGTCTCCGGGCCTGATCCTGAACAACACAAAGTACTCTGCTTTCCAGAAGTTTCACTGGTGAAACTTGGGGTTCTCAGAAACCTTCAGTCTATTGTAAAGAAAGCCAAATGTGCTTCATTAGACCAGGAACTGAACTGACCTCATTTGCTGTAGAAATTTTTCCCAAGAGATTTTTTGCTTGGGAGGGGTAACTTGCTATGGTATGTTGCACAAAACTGAAAAATGATAAAACTCAGAAATGAAAGGCTTTTGGTGCCCCATTTTCTTTTTCGTTCCTTTTCTATCCTCATCATAATTTATTAGGGTTGATTGTACACAAAATTAAAAAAAAAAAAGACAAATACAAAAAATATTAAAAAAAGAGAAGTACACCCATTAAATGTTTCAGAGATATATTCAGTCAAGCAAGTCCACTAGGCACCAGTGTCCCAGTAATTGTTGTTGCCTTCAGCTGAAGGAATAACTCCTCAGCTTTGAGTGGTTGTTGTTGCTGTTATAAAAGTTTCACTATGTGACAGAATATCAGCATGTTCTGTTTTGAAATGAGCTCAACTCTAAAGAGCTGTTCATAGATTTCTGAAATTTATTTCCAATATGCAGTCTGCCTGTACAATATGGAAGGGCAAAGAACTTCATATTCATGCAATTATGTCTTGTAGCTCAGGACCTCTGTGCTGTGGAGAAACATGCCTGTGAGCAGATTTGTGTGAACACGCCTGGGTCTTACGTCTGTCAGTGTTATGAAGGGTATGAACTTGATGCAAATGGAAAGAATTGCATTGGTGAGTATGAGTTTAGCAATTCACTTTTATCTTTTGACACAAATCAAAGGAAAATTAAATGTAAATTAATGTCCAGTTTGGCCATAAACAATGATGGCAAAGCTGTCTTCTTCTACATGGGTGGTAGATAAAGAAAAATATATATTTACATGATTGTAGGCCCTTACTTATAAGGAACAATGACTGGGAAAAATTGTTCCAATGAATTTCACACAGAAAAATAACATTGCTATCTTGAAACTAAGCATCTAATGTTTTATTTTAGATCCATGCAGGTGGCCAGCACGGTACTGGCATGTTATATATGGCCATTCAAAAACAAACAAAAGCAGACGAACTTGGTAGTTCCTTTTCAGGCAGAAATTAGACAAACACAACGTGAAAGTGGACAAATTATTACCATTTCTCACTTGGTTTTATGGTTATGCCAAGAGAACTTTCAAACTCTTTGAAAGGATGGCTTTAAGGAATGGTTGGTCCCCATTAAAAGAACCCATCCAATAGGTGTCTTTAATTTTTACTACGGGTAGTACAGAAGCAAACATCAGGTCTAAGACAGCTCAAAACAGCAAGCATGGAAATACAGTACAAAAAATTTTGGACAAAAAACATACTTCTTTTTCTATTAGCATATAAGTATCTCACTTTTTATTTCTTTTCTGTTTATACACAGTAAATATTTTTAATATAATTGTGGTACATTAGGCTATTGCCCTTCTCATAAATGTTTCATCCCATACTACATTTCAGAAAAATGCTGTCTTCTGTAATCCACCACAAACATAACCTGTCTCTTATTACCTTCACAGTTGCTATGCAGAATAATCCTATTTTGAGGTGCAAAGTAGATGACAGTTTATGGAACTGAGCAATCTGCTTATAGTTTCACATGGGGCACACAAATGAGGTTTTGAGGTTTTTTAGACTTGGAATAATAAATGCATTTTTAAAGAACATTGACTCTACTTCTCTGCAGAAATGTTTACCGTACATGTAGCCTCACGATCCTCATAGGAGTGTTTACAGTTCTTAACATAATTTTGCATCAACATAATTTGGGCACTAACATATCCCTTTAAGAACCTGCATTCTGAAGTTGAATTGTTTTGAAAATGCAGCTAATAATGGTTGCTCAGGCAAGAAAGCCTTTTAGATGATTATAGCCCAAATTTCTACATCTAACGCTCCACAGGATTTCATCCAGTAACCTTAGCCTAATCCTCATGTCCTTCACCTGTGTCAAGGTCAGACTTTTCTCTGCTATTGATGTGATTATATCACTGAAGGGAAAAAATCCATGACTTCTCTTAGCAGATTTTTGTATCCCTAATTCTTTTTTACCATATATTTAATCTGAGATATTCATATTTATTGTCGTCAGCTGTTATTGCTATCTTGTTACGTTCTCTTCCTCATTTCTGAAGGGCTAATTTCTCTAGTTAAGAATTGAAGGCAATGCTAACTGCTTTATTAACACACCTGTCAGCCAGTTACCTGGATGGCAATAATTAAATAAAAGCTCACAACCAGCAACTTACAATGCATTCATTTAAAGTAACCATTGAATGGTGGAGTAATCTGAGTGTTTGCAACACACTGTTTATGATAAAATGTACAGATAATTATGGTTAGCAAAGCGCTACGATTTTGCCTTTTAAAACAACTTTTCATGTTAACTGTCTGCCTTTCATATGAACAAAATCCTGCCAGTTATAAGTTTGGTGGCGATGAGCCCTTCTTTCTACATTATGCTGCTGAACACACAGCCCTCTCAATCTTGGTCCCACTCTCCCCATCTTCTTGGTGTTGCTGGCCATGGTGTCTTCTCTTCCCTGGCACTGGTGCTGAGCTGTCCCCATACTGCTGCAGCTGTTGGGCGTGGGCTCTTTTATCCTGGCAATGATTTGGCTGCTGGCACCTGACTGCAGTCCTGGCACTGCTGCATTTTTTGGCTGTTTTCTAGGTTTTAACAAGTCTTCCATGAGTCTTCTCTTCTACTACTCCACACTGTTTTTCATTCTCCTTATGCCTTTACTTATTTTGCCACATTTTCTTCCTAGGCTTTCTTCTACCCTTCTCCTTAATTTAATTAATTCTCAAAAAAAAAAAAAAAAAGAAAAAATACATAAACATCACAGTAGTAAAACAGCAATATTAGAGAAAGGTAACCTGTGCTGCTCACATATCGGAGAGGGCAACCTGAGCACCTAGGGTGTGAAATTGGTAACTAGATGTAAAAGATAGCTCTCATCACTTAGCAACTAATTCCAAGCAAGAAAAACATGGTGGAACAAAGATAGGGAGATGACAACTGAATTTATTGCTTGCTTGCTTAAAAATATCATTAATTCAGAATTAATTAGAAAAGTTTCTTATTGAAATAGGCATGGGCCAAAATTAAGATTTCACATTCTGGTGCCTATCCCGCGACTCTTGTGACAATAAGGAAGTATAAGTTTTATTATTTTTAACAAAAATGAGGAAAATATTATTTTGCTTTGGTCTTATACAGCTGTTATGCATTTTCTGCAGGATTGCAGTGCTTCAGTATAAGAAATGTAGATTTATAACTCTTTTCAGTCTTTTCAGGAAGATTTAAGTCCTCCAGCAACTTACTTGCTGATTGACATGCTGTTGACAACTTTCCCGTCTAAGCAAGTACCACCAAAATGAAACGTGAAGCTGAAAGTGAAATTAAATTCTAGGTAGATTACTAATGCCAGTCTGCAAGGATAAGCCTGCATGGAATAAGGGACTGGGGGAGGGAGTGGAAATAAATAATACATATCTCCAAAAGCAACTGTCAAGAGAATATTCTGACTTCCTAACTGTCAGTGGAAAGGCTTTATTTAAATTGATATGCTCATTATTGGTAGAGGCCAACAGACCTACTTCTATGAGTAAGAGGTTCCCAGAATTAATATATGTGAAGCAAAGCAAGCCTGGTAAATTCAGCATCTTGTATGAATTATTTATTTTGAGGTGTTTCTTTTTTTTCCTTTTTTTGCCCACAGTACATTAGCAGCTGCATAGACCTAAGAAGGCACAGTCCTTCCCTGGAAGAGATTGTCATCTGAAAGTGCTTGAGGCGATAGTTACTCAGATGTTGATAATGAAGCATTCTAAGACCTGTTGAACCATTCAGATGTCTCTCAACTTCATAATAATTAGTTGGGCAGTTACAGATGTTCTGGTAGAAGTGCATGTTCATTACGGTTTAAATGCAGAGGAGCAGGTGACTTTATGGAGGGATTTAAATAGGCTATTTCCCAGGTATGGTGTTGTATAGAAAGAAATTGTATATTCTTTCACTTATTTATTACTGTGTGTTTTAAAACACTTGAAAATGTGCATGTGGTTAGAATTAATTTAAGGGGAAAGCTGACTAATTACATGACACATTATATCCTTGAAATATATATTCAGCAAATACATTTTTATATGAAGCTATTCAGTGTGGAAACAGGAATGTACTTGCCAGGAAAATGGTCTCACATGGTAGACAGTAAGTAATCTAATTTGACATCATTCAACACATTTATTCCTAAGAATAAATCTTCCTAAAGAAGCTCTTTCAAGGTCACTAAATGTATTATCTGCTTTCCTGACCAGACTTTGACTAAATATCTTAGCACACCTGAGTGTGCATTATTTGCAAAGGGAAGGCTATTAAAGAAAAAAATTGTTTTCATTAAAACAAACTTACAGCCTCTTAAAACAGTTTGGGAGTATCCACAATATACAGCAATAAAAAAATTAGTCAGTTGGCAAAGAGGGGGAAACTTTAAACATCTGTGAAGCTGGGCACATTGCTCTCTTCTGCAGAAAGAATTAGGTAAACTTGCCTAATGTGGGCCTGGAAGCTTTTGGGGGGTCAGAACACCTGCCTCGTGACTTGTCTTTGATTTCTCCTAGGGCTTTCTGTGTAAAGAAACAGCTCAAACTGCAAAGAAATAATATAATTTATTTTGCTCCTTTAGCACTTTGAAATAGGCTCGTCTAAGTAAACTCTAAAGTGTTATATTATCACCCTTCTGGCAATCTATCTTGCAAATATGGATTTGTGTAATAGGTGACCAGACTTACGAAATACGTGACTAGACTAACTATGATGTTTGATTTCTCTCACACAAAAGGCATTATATAAGCAAAATATCAGTGGTGAAAATCAGCTGAAGCGTCAGACTTTGTAGCTGCACCTGATTTGTACAGGATGATTTTGGACCAAGGTAGAGGGGATAAATGTGTCATGACAGTCTTCAGTGTAGGAGGTATTGCCATAGGTCTCTTATGTATTCAGGCTACTGGAACTAGTCTTGATAACTAATATAGCTAATATTTTAAGGAAAAGTAGAACAATTCCAGGTCTGGATTTGGAGAGACAGAAGACAAAACTAAATCAAACAAACTTTGCTTGGCCCTGGTCTCTGAACAGAGTTGCTGACTGAGTCATGGTTTCCAGATCGGAGAAAACGCTTTGAGAAGTTTCCTGACAATAAGGGAGCTGATAAATGTTCAAAGGATAGGAGAAACAATCTGGGATTCAAATGAATCTGATGTACCAACTGGTAAAGTACACTGCTTTCTGCAGAAAGGTTGTTCAGGAGAAAAATGATGTCAGTTTTTCCTTTTTTTCTTGTAGTTACTGTGTATAACTAGTACCATAATCTCTATGTGTAATAGTTCTAACTTTGTTTTTCTGATTATATATGTTGCTCTTGTTCTTTTTCAGTTGTAGACTACTGTGCTGTGGATAACCAGGGTTGCCAACATGAATGTGTTAACACTGAGGACTCCTATTACTGTAGATGCTACCCAGGGTTCATTTTAAATCCAGACAAAAGAACTTGCAGAAGTAAGTAGTGATAAGCTTTAATTATGCACAGTATGTACTCTTTCTGTCCAGTTCTCAGCAGTAATTCTCCCACTGTTCCTGGGAACACTGAATAATATGTTAGGTATAGAAAATGTTGGAGTGCCCTTGAATCCAAAGGTCATAAAAGCAATGAAAGTTGTTTTTGGAGGTAGTTTGGATTTTAGGGGGAGAGAGTAGGTGGAGGGGCCCCTTCTGTAAACAGGAAGCATTTAACATGAGACCAGGCTCCTTTTTCAATAGTAAAAGCCAAAAGCTTTGTCTTGCATATTCTCTTTGATTATCCATATATTTCATTTCGAATATCATCTCCCTAGCTGGATAAACAAACAGGTCTGTACAAGACGATTTATAATCATCTTGGTTTGTAAGACAAGCTAAAATTAAACAGAGTGAGTAGTTCCACAATCAGAGAAAACATTGCAGCCTGTTTTGCTATGGATTTTCCTCAATAGAGAATTCTTTGATACTTGTGCCAAAGCTCTGGGAAAATCAGTAGCCTCTATAAAACTTCCATGTTTCCACCAGCTTATCATAACTTCAGAGGTTTCCTTGTTTGTCAGACTTGATTGACACTGGACTAACAAGTTCAAAAGTTACCAGAGCTGGGGGGGGATATAAAGCGGAAGAGAACTAATAGACCAGAAAATACTCTTGCTAAAGCTTCCCTTAATTGGGAAAATAAGCTAAAACCTCTGTAGTATGTAATGTCATAACTCACTTCAGGAAATGTGAAGGGAAAACTTTAATGTATACTCCTGGTTACCTTTTTTCATAAATGCAGACCTTGGTAATGAAACTTTAGTGTCGCAGCTCTAAGCTGACAAAACCCTTTAGTTTTTAGCAAAGTGAAACTGCTGATGCCATTGATGAATATAATCCATACTGTCTAATAAAGTGAACAAACATTATTTCTGTAGCACTGTATTTCAGTGGTTTTTTTTTAAAGGCTTGGGGGCATTTCAACATTTAGTGAAAGAGATGAAGTTAACCTATTGACTACAGTGCATATTATGCTTGTTAAGTCACTTAATTTTAACATTTAGAAAGAAAGCATCTAATTCAGACTGCACATCTGACCTTATGATTCAGGGAAAGAGACATACCCTCAAGCAATTCTTCTTGCTGAACTTCAGAAGACTTCTGTTTGTCCAGTTGTAAAGTTTATCAAGGTTTCTCTATACTGCCGTTTGCTTTCAGACAATGTCCCTAATTTAATGTCACCCACAGATTTGCTGAAGGCATACAGATGGAGTATTGCAATGGACGGCTACAAACTCTTCAGAAAGGATAGGCTAGGAAGGAGAGGCAGGGGGCTAGCCTTCTATGTTAGGAAATGTTTTCATTGCCTACAGCTGAAAAATGGTGATGACAGGGTTGAGCGTTTATGGGTAAGAATCAAGTGGAAGGCCAATGAGGCAGATGTCATAGTGGGAGTTTTCTATAAACTGTCCAACCAGGCTGAAGAGGCAGACACAATATTCTATAAGCAACTGGGAGCATTCTTGTAGTAGCTAGTGCTTGTTCTTGTGGGGGACTTCAACTTACCAGAAGTCCCCAAGGAACAGCACCCCGCTGGATCTTTTGCTTGTTAACAGAGAAGGACTTGTTGGAGATGTGAAGGTTGGTGGCCATCTTGGGCCTATGCCCAAGATGATTATGAATTAATAGAGTTTTCCATTCTTGGAAAAATTAGGAGGGGGGTAGCAGAACTGCCACCCTGGGCTTCCAGAAGGCAGACTTTGTCCTGTTAAGGCAGTCCTGAAGGGCAAAGGAGTCCAGTAAGGCTGGACACTCTTCAAGAACGCAATGTTGAAGGCGCAGGAGCATGCTGCCGCCACATGCTGAAAGATGAGCTGGTACGGAAGAAGATTGGCCTGGTTGAACAGAGCTGTGGCTAGAGCTCAGGAAGAAAAAGAGGGTTTATGACCTTTGGAAGAAGGGGCAGGCCACTCAGGAGGACTACAAAGATATGAGGCTGTGCAGGGAGAAAACTAGGAGGGCCAAAGCCCAGTTTGAGCTCAGTCTGGCTACTGCTGTTAAAGACAAAAATGTTTTTATAAATACATAAACAAGAAAAGGGAGGACTAAGGAGAATCTCCATCCTTTATTGGATGTGGGGGTGAAACATAGTGACAAGAGATGTGGAAAAGGCTGAGGTACTTAATGCCTTCTTTGCCTCAGTCCTTAGCAGCAAGACCAGTTGTTCTCTGGGTACCTAGTCCCCTGAGCTGGTAGGTAGGGACAGGGAGCAGAATGAAGCTCTCATCATCCATCAGGAAACGGTTAACATCCTGCTGAACCATGCAGATGTAGACAAGTCTATGGAGCCAGATGGGATCCACCTGAGGGTACTGAGGGAGCTGGTGGAAGTGCTCACCAAGCCACTTTCCATCATTTATCAGCAGTCCTGGCTATCAGGGGAGGTCCCAGTCAACTGGCGGCTAGCAAATGTGACGTCCATCTACAGGAAGGCCAGAAGGAGGATCCAGGAAAATACAGGCCTGTCAGTCTGCCCTTGGTGCTGGGGAAGCTCCTGGAGCAGACTATCTTGAGTGCCATCACACAGCACTAACAGGGCAACCAGGCGATCGGGGCCAGTCAGCATGTGTCTGTCAAAGGCAGGTCCTGCTTGACAAACCTGATCTCCTTCTACAGCAATGTGACACGCTCAGTGGATGAGGGAAAGGCTGTGGATATGGTTTGGCTAGATTTCAGTAAGGCTTTTGATACCATTTTCTACAGCTCAAACTCTCAAACACTTACTAAGCCACTTTACCTTACACTTGATGTCTTCTGAGCCTTGCTAATAAAATAAATCTTGAAGAAAAGAAGAGGGTAGATTTTGATGCTAACGAAGTTGAGACAACATGAGAGCTCTTCAGAGCAAAAGTGTGTTCTAGTTCCCATATGTTATGAATCACACTGCCTTTGAGTTCACATAAACAACATGAAGGAACAAACTTCAGAACACTGGATTTAAAATGTTTGTAAATTAAAACTTTTAGCATAAATTTCTACATGTTTGGCTTATGTACTGAATCTCAGTGACAGCTGCCAACTAGCCAAGACTCACACCCATGCCAGACCAGATCACTCTATCAGTAAGCAGGCCTGGGCCAAGGGCTCCAGTTTTTGAGATCTTGTGATTATCAAAGAACCGTGGTTTTCTGTTCAAAAACAAAAAGTAAAAAGTAAGCTTCAATGCTCAAGGCTAAAAAAAAAAAAAAAAAAAAAAAAGGCATGAAAATGTAAATGTTATCAGTACAGTCATGCATGTCTTACAAATTTTCTCTGGGAATTACTCCAAATTTCTCAGAATGAAATAAAAGGAACATGGCTCATTAGGGGAATCCTGCCAACACCAGCAGAGTACTCTTTGTGTGGCAGAAAGAGAAGAGGGCAGTAAATTCAGATTGTCAGTGAGGAAGGTAGAGGTAATTCCCAGCTGCTGAGTTAACTGTTAAGAGGACTTTTGCTACTATTGCTGCTTGGTCTATTATTAGTGAAGGCTTTCATCACATATAAAGGCTCGATTGCATTAGTCTACTGCATATACTAGAAAAGAACAGTTCCTGCTTCAGGAAGCTAATTATCTCTGGGAATAATAATTAAGCACTGAATTTCGGTTTTCAGGTTTAATGAAGTGTTCAAAAGTGCCGGATGTTATTAAAAATATAACTTACTTGATTTCCGACTCATTTATCTATTTTTACCAGTGATGAAGGATTAAAACCGTTCTTTCCCTACAATAAATTTGTTAACTCCCCTTATATAAAGCTAAGAGATGGCCACATATCACATCTAAGTGAATGTCAGGTTCTTTGACTTAATAGTGGTTAGCGCTACAGGGTAAATAGCCCAGTGCTTACTGCAGTATTATCTTCCCTTCTAAGGTACTTTGTACAAAAGTAGTAGCTGTTTCTAGAGTTTGCTCATCTTTCCTATGATGAGCGTTTTAAATGGAAGAGCTATGTAGCAAGCGCTCAAGGCTTTTAAAAACACTGATGCTTTTGATGACCTGGTTGTCCCGCTTTGATCTAATGAATAGCATTCAGAAGCTTGGTTGTGTATTTATTACAGATCATATCAAACTTGCTCTGAGTAAAATAAATAGGCAATTTTGATGCGGCAGTGTATAGGGCTGAGCTGTGAAATGTTGAGAAATATTTAAGATTCTAACTTCTGTACTGCACGTAGTACATGTGTTCTCCAAGAATTCATTTAAGAATACATATCAGGTCTACCCTAGTATAACAGATTATTTGTCAGAAAGGAACATTTTATTTTCACAGTTTGAAACAATATGGTAAAAGTTCTAAATGGTGCACAAGGAAAAAAAATAAATAAAAGAAAATGACGTAAAAGTTTTTTGCCTAGCTTATATCTGAGGAATTATATTTCTCACTGACACAATTTTTTCCATTTAGGACCAGACTATTGTGCTCTTCAGGACCATGGCTGTGAACAAGAATGTGTTAATACAGATGATTCCTATTTTTGTCGATGCCAAGAAGGGTTTAGACTTAATCCAGATAAGAAAACATGCAAAAGTGAGTAATCCTTTGGACATAATGAAGTTCATCTGCTTTTATTTCTTAAACCAGCTGTGAATGGTTTCCTTTCTGAAAGGATGAAAGTTTTCTCTATTATAAAGGTTGAAACAAATCTTTCTTTATAAACTTGAATTTTAACTGAGCCAGTCATGCTAGAAAAATACATAGTTTGCTGTTTCATAGACTAAGTTGTATATTACACATTTTTTTAAGAGATGCAGGAAAACTTAAAGTATAATATAGAAACCACAGTGGCTAAAAAAACCAAAAAGTTTGTTTCTTATTTTCTGACTTTCTGACATTGTCCTGTAGTTACACAAACAGCTTTTTTTTTTTTTTTTTTTAATTTTACCTTGCTTTGCTGCTGAGTTGCGTTAGCCAAGGACAGATGTATTTCATTAGCTTTGAGAAAGTAATGGATTGGTAATGTAGTTATGAGAAGCAACTTAAAATCACACATGAAACCCCATACAGTTTTCTTCAAACTGTATTAACAGCCTCAGCAATGGTAGGGTTCCAAACCAATTGTACATATTATTTACTTCACAAAGCCTTTTGTGTTACAGCTTGTACTGAGTTGGGGTCCAGAAACTCAGCAAGTTTTCAATGTAATGCTGTTAATAAAGAACTATCTTGACCTGGTGAATCAGTTCTAGGGGGGGAATTGTACTGATATTTTATAAGTACGAATCTTGATTAGAGCAACATAATTATATTTCTAGACCCTCATAAAATTTATCTGTTTTTACAACTATGTTTTCTTTCAGTCTTAAAGATGTTTTCTCATGAAGCATCATTATGTACACAGTGTGGTTTTTACAGCAATCCATACTCTGGCTTTTATTATCTGTATGGTATTTTAATACATCCAGGTTTTTATAGAATGGATGTACCTTAATCAGTATAGGAGTAAAAGAACTATATTGTCTGGAATACTTATTGCTAAGGATTTAATTAAGAATTAAAGACAAATCATAACTCTCTTTTGGGGTACTTTTCCTTAACTTTAGGGGACTCTGGATTTGGCTGTAAATCTGGTGACTTTTTCAGGATTGAGCTCCCATTCCAAAACTTGTTATAACAAAGCTCATGTTAGATAAACTTGTAAAGTAAAGTAGAACATTTGCATATATGCCCTCATTATAAATCAGGAAGAATACATCGCTGGTGACCAGCACCAGGCATTCCTCCTCCACCGTGCACCATGGTGCATAAATTGTAATGACTACAGGAGCAGGGGTATGGAGTCAAAGTGCAGTCTTGCTTAGCCAAGTATTTGCAGTCAACTCACAGATCCACGACTCACTATCAGATGTGCACAGTTTTAAAAGCTGTCCAAAGCATAGAATCTGGTACCATTCAACAAAAGTGAGTTTTTCTAAGCTGTTTTACTTCAGAAACCCTCACGACTGGCTTGAATTCTTTAGTGCTTTTCTCTCTACAGAAGTAAACTTCTGTGATTTTGGTCAGCATGACTGTGAACATGAATGCATTAATACGGAAGAGTCACTTGTGTGCAAATGTCATCCTGGATACACCCTACAACACGATGGCAATACGTGCAGAAACGAGTATCTCATGCACTGCAGCAACTAGTTACTGCAGTGGGGTGAGGTGTGAACAGAACGAGAAAATGCTCCTGAGTCCCTTCTGAGATCTTTTTGAGCTATGCAAACCTATGTTTCTGTAAAGTCAACCACAAGCCAGCCCTAATGAAGTCATGATATAGTAAGATCCCAGATTCAATATGGAACTAAAACATCATCTTCTCCAATACAAATAACTGGGAAAAGGTGTTCAGCCATGGTGTCAAACACAACGGCAGAGCTTACTCTGGAACATCTGTATCATTGCTATGAGCTATTTAACTGCAGCACACTTAAAACTAATGTATGTAATGTAATGTAATATGTGGAGATGTGTAGAAATCTCCCCCTGCAATATGTTTGCACTTTCATCAATCTGTTTAATAAAGTGTCCTCTGTTAATAAGAATGCTACTAAAGGAGGGACCAGTGTTGCACCAGAAGACACCAACAGCACTACCCACTTCCCGTCACCTAGTTTTCAGCAGATACTGTTGTTGTTTTTTCCAGAGAACCATTTTGCACGTCATCTAAAATATTGGTAGCGTTTTTGCCTGATGTACTTATGATAAATTTTTCCAAAGGAACACTCTGTCACTGAAATTAAAAATAGTTTATATGCTAGGGAGTAATTATTTTTAAATAAACTATGTGTGATAAAGCCGTATTTAAAGATACTTGGATGTGTTGCAAGAACTTTTTAACAATTATGTTTTTAGGCTATCACAAGTTGAATATCTAAAAATAAGTATTTCCCAAGACACAATTTTTTTTAAATACAGACCTTTCCCCTTTTCCCTCCCTTTCTCTTCCTTAAAAAAAAAAAAAAAAAGGCAAATATGATGAACAAATTTACAGTTATACTATTTCTTAAAGCCTGGAAATTAGTTGCTTTGTGAGTACTCCACTCCTTGAAAGCATGTGTTAAAAGATTCTGCATTAGAACCCAAAGTATTTAAATGTTAAAATTCACATTAGTGTGGATGTTTGTATTGTAAAAGATGGTGCCAAACTACAGATGCATTTTTTCACAGACTCTTTTTTTTTATTATTATTTTCTCCTTTTTTCCACATTTTTTGTGTGCTCTGAGAAGTTACACAAGCCTCTTCATGGTGATGTAAACCCTTGGAATAAGGAGACTGTTCCAGCTGGAACTTGCTTCAACTAGTAAAAACTTATACCTCAGCTTTGCTTGTTCAAGCCAATGTTACCTCTCCTTACGTATTATGGTAAATCTGGACTGACTCCTGCAAACGCATTGCCTAGTTAAATAAACTAATAAACAGCAATATTTAAACCTAAGTAATTTTATGTTAAGTATAGGATTTTTTTTTTTTTAAATGTAGACAGCTACAGACGTGTCTGTTCACATCTGTAAATGATTTGCAAATAGAGACATGAGACTCTGTTTGTGTCTGAGGGAACTCCACTACTTTTGATCAAGTTAAGCTAAAGTGATTTGGGCCTATATAACTAAAAATAGCCATTAGCAAGATGTGAAAAAAATCTTATGAGAAAGTTCAGTATAAATCTTTTTTCCTAAAATGTGCTTTTTCTATACTTACGGAGTCAGCAGATTACATAGTACATTTGCAAGTGCACGTATCTCACTCTAAAGCTTTGCTGTCTGTTCTGTGGACCAGTTTCATACAAGATTCAATAAATATTCCATTTTATCTGACTTGGAATCAGAATAGAAATAGGAAAACAAAGTAAATGGAACAAGTTTAGACACTCCCATACTCATAATTTGTATCTTTTCTCCACTGGGCTTGAACTGCTGTAACCTGTTGGCAGGATAGTTTTAATTTGTGATTGCTCATTTGTTGAAAAGATTTTACTGTTTATGAAATAATCTGGAAGCTATAATTTCTTTTACGAGAGTTACTAATATTCCTACTTCTCTCTGAGAAAATTTTATGGTGAACAAAAGAGAGAGTCTTGCCTTTTAAAGAAAGAAAGCACAATCCTGTGGGTAATATGAGGCAGGACGCTTTGCCTTAGTTTCTCTTTGTGACATTCGGCAAGTACTTCATCAAGTTTGTCGTCTGCTGTGTGGGGTTGTTTTATTCATTTCACTTAGGTGTTGTTAATTAACTCATGTTGTTCAAATAGGTGGGAATGCTGCATAAATAAAAAGCTGTATTGATCTTTTCCCCTTGGCTCTGCCAAGGTATTGTGCACAAACTACAATGTCATAGTGTTTGTACCTAAAACTCCATTGTGCTTTCTTCAATTATGAACACAAATCAATAGGAGTGGACCACTGTGCTGAAAGTAATCATGGCTGTGAACATCTGTGCCTAAATACCGATGATTCCTATGTCTGTCAGTGCTTTGAAGGATTTGTCATTAATGAGGACCTAAAAACCTGCACACGTAAGTCTTCTTCTTGATCTCAGCTCACCTGGGAAAGGTTTCTGTTTTCATACAGGGAAGAGGACACACCTTCAGCGGAGGGAAGTGATACCATCCAGAGGGACCTCAATAGTCTTGAGAGGTGGACCTCTGTAAAACTCATGAAGTTCAACAAGATGAAGCACAAGGTCCTACACCTGGGTCAGGGCAATCCCGAACTTGAACACAGACTGGGTGATGAGCTAAGAGAGCAGCCCTGTGGAGAAGGACATTGGAGTACTGGTGGATGAAAAGCTCAACATGAGCTGGCAACGTGTGCTTGCAGCCCAGAAGGCCTACCATATCCTGGGCAGTGTAGCAGCAGGAGAAGGGGTAACAGTTTTAAACTAAAAGAGGGTAGATATAGATTAGACCTTAGCAAGAAATTCTTTACTCAGAGGGTGGTGAGGCCCTGGCACAGGCTGCCCAGAGAAGCTGTGGATGCCCCATCCCTGGAGGTGCTCAAGGCCAGGCCGGATGGGGCTTTGGGCAACCTGGGCTGGTGGGAGGTGTCCCTGCCCATGGCAGGGGTGTTGGAATTAGATGGGCTTTAAGATCCCTTCCAACCCAAACCATTCGGTGGTTCTATGATTCAATTTATTCTCACAGATTGAATTTCAAAAACACATTAATAATGCTTTGAAAGCAGACACAGAGAGTAAAAGGACTTGGGAAAAGGCACTTGTCAAGATGACTGTAAATTCTAGTGTTTGCAGCAAGTCTTGGAAGATATGTCCATCCCCAGTTGTTGAGGACAGTTTTCCAGTCACATGACACATGTGTCTGACTGACATTTTAAGATTCGTGTTCCCCAGGCAAACTGCATCATCTGATCTGGGGCAGAAGTGTAAGTCCCATACAGCTTTACCGCTCACATGGGAGCCCTAAATAAATGAACAAAAGTTGTCCTGACAGCTCTCCACCCTTTATAAATCTAATGATCACTGAGAATCATTGCAGTTTCACAAATGGCCATATTAGTCTTTCATTGGAAAAAAAAAAATATATAAAAAGGGCCGGGAAGAGAGGAATGTGATCATATTTTGCCTGGTTACTTTTCCTGGACCTGTCGTCTTTGATGAGAGAGTTTTGGCCACCTTTTCTGCAGATTGCAGAGGTACATTGTTCTTCAAGCTTGTTGAGTGTTGGAGTAGCTCCAGACTTAGCTCCTTTACTTGCACTTGGGCCACACAGTTTTAACAGAAATCAAAATGATACAAAAATAATCTTGGATACAAAGATAATATTGGGAAAAGTGAGGCAAATCTGCAAAGGCAATTTGCCTTTGTCTTTAACCTTATCTTTGCCTCTGTACTACCCTTTTTAGCCCCACGCAACATCTTGGCAGATACTGCTTCTATCACTGCAAAAATCAAAAAAGGGACAGATAGTAATGCAAAATTAGTACTCTTATATTGTACATATAATAGGGATTGGGGTGTGCTAGAAACAATTTATCTGAAAATTCATCTAAAAGAACCACTGGAAATTCAGAAAGAGCTGACCTGTTTTTAATAGTTGATCAACTTGCGAATGGAAAAATCCTTTTCCTTTGTAGTAAAAAGAGGTGTTTTATTTCACTCAGTCATTTTCCTCCAGGCTGTAGTTGGAGACCCATCAGCAGCATTAAAACTGTGCTGTGGCTTCTGGAATCCCTCCATGCAATAAAACTGAGAGATTTTGAATGGTGGTTCTTCTTGCCAGTGTATCCCTCCCCTCATATTTATTTAGGAATAAGATTTGTCCTATTCCTGAGCTCCTGAGATGAGTCGCTGAGATATTGTGGGTTTTTTAGACTGCCATGAAAAGAGCTCTGGCACTTGGGATGTCTTGAATGAGTGGCTGAGTGGGATTAGCATTTAACATATACCACTCCTAATGGGAAAACATCGGGGACATGACAACACTGGTGTGATATATAGAGGCACAGGTATCTTAAGACAGCTGGAGGAACACCTGAGTGGTAAACAGATTTCTGCTTTGACAGCTTAGTACAAAACAATGAGTGGCACTGTGTGTGTAACCTATAAAGAGCAGTGAGTGCTGTCTGCGGATTCCTGGGGATATTGTGTCTTTGTACTATGCAGAAGAAACACTCAGGAAATTTGAGATGAAAAAATGGACCACATTTGACTGTTCTTGTCATTTTCAGTTCTTTGCAAAAGCTTGGATAGCCTAAGCCAAAGACCACTGAGGTCCCAGAGAGGTTTTCTGCTTGCTGCCACAGCAGCTAGGTCAGGCACACAAGCAAGTTCTGGGGAATGCCATGTTTACCTCAGATCATTTAGAAACCATTTTTGAAGAGTGTTCACAAGGTAGCTTTTCTGTCTTTGCCACTGTCTTTTATAAAATCATTGTTAAAGTGCTGTTTTTATTATAATTCTGTTTGTGAGTACTGAGGCATGGACTCTCTTGAGTTATTCTAAACATTCTCAACTCTGCTTACAGCAGTCAATGCAAAGTGTACCACAAAGCCTTCTTAAATTTTATTGAAGGTGTATGTATATTATCGGATAAGGAACAGGATTGTTGCTTAAGTGATTCAATGTGTTTATATTTACTTGCTTATATGCAATGCAAATACTAGGGATGTAAATAATAGTTTAATTAATTATTAATATTTAAAAAAAATAACTTTCATTGCTCCTGCAGGAGTTGACTATTGTGCTCTGAGTGATCACGGCTGTGAACATTTGTGTATAAATGGTGACAGATCTTATACTTGTCAGTGTTTTGAAGGATACAGGCTTCGGAATGATGGGAAAACTTGCAAACGTAAGTTATTATTCAGCAAATCAGTGCTAGATTTTTATTTCACACACACAAAAAATCTGTAGGGTAGGATTTGATTGCCTAAACATGGCTTTCATTTGTGTCATTTTAAATGCTCTAGGATTGCAGAAGTTCACAGTTTCCCCTTTGGTGTCCTGTTTGCCAGCAGTATGTCAATGTCTTGGATACTCTAAAGGGGCACTGGGTGCAAACTTTTAGGCACCTGAATGACTCCCTGAATGTCTGGGACATACAAAAAGTAGCTCTGATGCTGGTCTGTTGTGGATCCAAAATTATTTTACTCCAACTTACACCCTTATATCAGACAACTGTAATTTTCTTCTCAAATCAAGGCAAAAATATATAGCATTTCAAAAGACTTATACAGCACAAAGAAGCCTGCAATACTAATGGAATGTTCACTTTTCCCCAATGTGGTATAAGGGTCATTGCAAAAGAGATACCATAATTGCATTATACATTTGGCTACGTTACGCAGTTCTGAAGAGTGACAGATATAAAAAGGAACTGAAAATTTCTCTCCAGTATAAGAACACACACTACGTGATCAAAGAAGAATTGTGCATAAGCCCTTAGAAAACACAGAGGCATGAAATACTTTATAACTATAAACCAAATCATATCCAAAGATCTCATCAACATCTGCTGTTAAAAGTTTTTTTTGTAGATGTTTTTTAAAGTCATCCAGGCCCTAACATGACAAATTAAAATCTCCATATTATCAGTTTGTATTACACATACCACATCAACAACCTACTTTGTTAGTCCATGCGAACAGAGACAAATTTTGCCTGTCTTAAAAAGTACTGACACTTTAACATTGCAAAAAGCTAAAAGGAAGTGAAATTTTGTGTCCATGCAACAGTCTTGGCAAGAAAATAAAGGGTGGGGAGAATAAAGTGTAAGTAAGAAAGATGTTAGTTTATCCAATGTTAATAAATAGACAATTTAATTTTATTTTGAAATATAAGTTGTAACTAAATCACCTATCAGGAAAGCCCACTGAACATCAGCTTACCCAACTATAGCTGGCAATTTTCAAGAATGCCACAGCAGGATTATACAGTTGGTCTTTCTCATTACATTTAAACACTACATAAACTGAGCTTTTGTAATTCTAGTTTACAGAAAAATGACAAACACCATCTGAACTTAACCACAGGGAAAGAAAGCATAACTACATCAGGTTTGAGCAGGTTAATTACTGAAGATAAAATGATGGTGATGGAAAGATACGTTTCTCACCAGAAAGTTTACTTGAAATGTGGATGTGGGATTTAGGTATCTTTGGAAATCTCTGTGGGTAACTAATCTTCATGCTGGGGACACATGAAATTATACAAACTCTGGAACCAAAACGGTGCACTTTTCCGTAGTAATAAGGTTATAAAATTTGTACAACAAAGATGTACCTTTTTGTTACAACAGAAATTGACAGCAGGTGGTATAAACGATTTGCAGAATTGAGTCTGGAATACCAGCAAGAACAAGAACATTCAGTAACTGAACATCCTGTCCTTAACTAACGCAATTCTTAATCTGTTAAATTACTCTCAGGTAAAAATGTCTGCAAATCAGTCAACCATGGCTGTGAACATGTTTGTGTTAGTGCTGACAATTCCTACATCTGCAAATGTCGTGAGGGATACATATTGAGAGAAGATGGGAAGACATGCAGAAGTGAGTAACCAATATATATTGAACATTTTTGCACGTGCATTAGGCAAGGAAAGAAAGGAGTTTATCACTTCTCACTAGAAAACATCATTTTGATACCTACATTTTTAACATGTTTTCATTCAAAACCATATTTATATCTGAATCATTCTCAGGACAGGACATCTGCAAATCAGTCAGCCATGGCTGTGAGCATATTTGTGTTAACAAAGATGACTCTTATGCTTGTGAGTGTCATGAGGGTTTCCTGCTGAGAGAAGATGGCAAAACATGCAGAAGTAAGTACTCTGGTAATTACTAGTAGACTTTTATCTACAGTACGTAGATCTGTGGAAGTGTTTTAACTAAAAGCAGTAGTTTATTCATGATATACTATTGTTATACCTGCCAGAAGCTTGTAAGAGACTCAGTGGACAGAAATGGTGTATTTTAGTAGCTAAACTGATATGACTGTAGACAAAAAAGACCCGCAAATTTTCAGGTACCAAGAGTTAGAAGTGTTAGCTGCCTAAATTTTTGTCCATTTCTTCCAATGATCTCAGTAGACCTAATGAAAGCTATTACTTCTCCCTGCATAATATATTCATTGTAGATGTGCTTTAACCAAAAACCGTCAACTATTCTCAGATAAAGACATTTGCAGCTCAGTTGCCCATGGCTGTGAACATGTTTGTGTTAATGCTGATGAGTCATACATCTGCCAGTGTTATGAGGGATTTGCATTAAGGGAAGATGGAAAAACATGTAGAAGTAAGTATCCTTATCTTTAATAGAAGTTTTCCTTATAATCTGTGCATTTGTAGACATGTTTTAAAGTCTGGCACCATTATTTTTTTTCCAGATAAAGATGTTTGCAATTCTGTTGACCATGGCTGTGAGCATGTTTGTGTGAACACTGATAATTCATACATTTGCCAGTGCTATGAGGGTTTTGTATTGAGGGAAGATGAGAAAACATGTAAAAGTAAGTTACTTGATGTTAATGTGTTTTTTACACTCAGGGGTCTACTGGAGAAGCATGTTGTGTTAGAGGTAGGTCTTATTTATGATTTTACCTGACAAAAAAAGAGGATAAATTCATTATTTTACTAGGAGGTTATTACTTTTAGCATTTATATTTTTGGAAATGTACTCATTTATTAAACTGTAGTAAATAAAATCTAGATTATTCCTAGGTAAGGACATCTGCAAATCAGTCAATCATGGCTGTGAACATCTTTGTGTTAATAATGACGACTCATACACTTGCCAATGCCATGACGGATTTGTACTGAGGCAAGATGGGAAAACATGCCGAAGTAAGTAGCTTATGAATAAAAGCAGATATTTCATTTCTCTTTTACTTGGAAATTATTCAGTGATTCACAGTGGTCAGAACGGAATATTGTCCTGTATAGATCATAAGATTTTTAGGAATTAATTATTGTTGGAACTAAAGCTGTATTTCAGAAAATCAGCCAGTTTTAAGTCTTTATGTGGCTTTTAAAATGTGAACCTCATTTCTGGACTATGCCAAAATTTAATCTTGAGCATAGGATGTTGCTACATTTTACTTTGATGAGTTGAACTTCTAATTGCCACTGTGTTGTTCTGTGTATACTCATGTGGACCATAATTTAACCTGTTCCTTAGCTTAACCTCTTATCATGGTCTTTAGTACATGATAAGCAGATGAAACTCCTTCAAGCTCTTTATATGTTTTCTTATCTTTTCATAAATCTCTTCTTGCTCTCCTAAAGCCTTTTGTATTTATCAGCATCCTTGCGGGGACACCACACTGGTACAAAGTCTTACAATACAAGGTACAGTAGGGTCTAAGGTATAAGAACTATATCCCTAATTCTTTTTTGAATCTACCCTTTTTTTTTATGACCAAAGATAGCATTAGTCTCTGACCATACAACTCTGCTAAAACTCATGTGTAGCCAGTTATCTACCATGACCATAGCCATATAAGGCTCTCAGTCACACAAGTGTCCCACATCCTGTGGGAAGTATAGCCTTCATTCTTTTTTTTCTAAATATGTAACTCTAATTCTGGCTATTTAAAAATATATATGGCTTGTTGTTACTCAGCCTGCAAAATATTCCCATCTCCTTATATCAGCAGCTGCTCTATTTTTATTTGCCATTCCTTCAACTTTGGAATAACCTGCAAACTTTGTCAGTGATTATTTTATATTTTCTTTAAGATGGTTCATTAAAATGTTAAATAGCAGAGAGGCATTCCTTAGAAAGAAAGCCACTTGACAATTCCCAATTTACAATATATCCTGAAGACCTCTCTAGCCACTGTTAATCCATATAATGTTTATTTTGTAGTTATTTTTGTTTTGTTTTCTTAATCAAAATAAATACCAAGGCTGATACCTTACTGGATTCTCCATTGTATGAATAACCTGAGCTTTACAAAACAGCATCATAGTCAATTTAAAAAGATACTTATTTACTTTTCCCAGATCTATTTTTCCATAATACCAACTTGATTAATTTTCTTTCTTTGATTTTCTCTAAATCAAGGTCGACATTATCTATTCCATTGTTTTAATGCAGATTAGTGTCAAGCTGACAGGCTTACAGTGAATTATTTGTCCTTTTCAAACACTGTGTGTGTATGCACAAGGGATGGAAACTCCTCAGTGTTTTGGGGCTTCCTTGGAGTTCTGGGAGGTAACAAAAAAATAACACTAAGCAAAAAATAACACTAAGCCAGCTCTGTTACACCTCTTGGCTGCAAGTGATCTGGAGTTACTGCTGTTTCTTCAGTAGGTGCTGTGTGACCTACTACTCAGCTCATGAAACATCATTCCAACAATATTATCAGTAGCCTATTTCATAAGTTCCAGTTTGAATATACTAAATCTTTTTTACCTTTTCTGGATTAAGATTGACAATTCTATTATTTCTGTCTACTAATTAACAATATACTGTTAGAATGATTTGGTTTTTTTAAATAGCCTTTAAATAACTTACTCATACTACCTTCATTTTGTTGGTCATGCATTCCCTTTTCCTTTATCTTATTATTTCCATGTTTTTGAATTTCACATTTTCATTTTCAGTAAATAATGTGAATTTTCCTTTCATTCATTATTCATATCTTATAGCTGTTTTCTGTTTCAATTTCTAAAGGAGGTTGGTTTTTAACTACTCTGGTATTCTTTTTTGATGATGTGACTAAGTTTTTTTGGCGGTATCTAGTTAAAGTTACCTAAAATAACCTTATATAATGCAGTCATCATTACTTTTTGTTTTTATATTTTATTTTTTCCTCCCATCACAAAATCCATAATTGCTTTCAGCTATGTAAAATTTATCCTTGTGAAGTAATAGCTGTTTGTTGCTGGCTTGTATTTCATTCTGTTTGAAATCAACAAATATTGCACACAGCTGTGCATAAGCTGATGCTAACTGATGCTAATTTTTACTTTCATAACCATTTCTTGTTTACCTGCTAGAACACGATCTAGTCTAGATTGTTATGTCTTGAATGTAATGCTTGTTGAGTTAGAACATTGTCCTCTATAGTGTTTTTTGGAATTTTTGTATTGGCAGCATGAAACTTCCAGGTAATGCGTCTCAGACTGAAGTTCTTGTGAAAACATAAATGTCTTCCCTACACATTGAACTTACTTGCTCTGCTAATTGCTAAGAACCAAGAGAAGACAGTTGATGTAATCTGGATTTTGGCAAAGCTTTCAATACAGTTTCTCACATTATCCTTCTGGACAAAATATCCAGAATACAGCTAGACGAATACATAATACAATGGGTGAACAGCTGGCTGATGGGTCAGTCTCAAAGGGTGATAGTGAATGCGGTTACATCAAGCTGGCAGCCAGTCAGTGAGGGTCCACAGGGCTCCGTTTTAGGGCCAGTTCTCTTCATTGTGTTTCTAAATGATCTGGACAGGACTTGACTGCATAAGTAACTTTGCAGATGACACTAAATTAGCAGGAGCTGTTGATTGTGGAGGGTTGAGCAATCATGAACCACATGAAATTTAACAAGAGTAAGTGCTGGATTCTGCACCTGGGATGGGGCAACCCCAGCCATATGTACAGACTGGGGGATGAGAGGCTGGAGAGCAGCCCTGAGGAAAGGGATCTGGGAGGTTTTGGTCGACAGCAAGTTGAACGTGAGCCAGCAGTGTGCCCTGGCAGCAAAAAGGGCCAACCATACCCTGGGGAGCATCAAGCGTGGCATTGCTAGCCAGTCAAGGAAAGGGATTGTCTCGCTTTGATCTGCACTGGTGTGGCCTCACCTCAATTACTGTGTGTAGTTTTGGGTGCTACAATATAAGAAGGACATAAAACTGTTAGAGTGTCCAAAGGAGAACTATGAGGATGGTGAAGAGCCTGTAGGGGAAGATGTATGAGGAGTGGATGAGATCCCTTGGTTTACTCAGCGCAGAGCAGAGGAGGCTGACAGGAGGCCTCATGGCAGCCTGCAGCTCCCTCACGAGGGGAGCGGAGGGGCAGGCGCTGAGCTCTGCTCTCTGGGGACAGCGACAGGACCCGAGGGAACGGCATGGAGCTGGGACAGGGGAGGGTCAGGCTGGGGGTTAGGGAAAGGTTCTGCTCCCAGAGGGTGGTCGGGCACTGGGACAGGCTCCCTGGGCCTGTGGGCATGGCACTGAGCCTGCTGGAGTTCAGGAAGAGTTTGGACAATGCTCTCAGACATACGGCCTGATTTTTGGGTTGTCCTGTGTGGAGGCAGGAGCTGGACTCCGTGATCGATGTGGTTCCCTTCCAATTTAGGATATTCTATGGTTCTGTGATTCTGACCAATCTGAACTTTGCTGTCAGAGGTATCCACGGTTATATTTCCTATGTAAAGGTAGTTCTGCATTAGCAACTGGGAATATATTTTTTTTTTTGTTGCAGTGAAAAAGCAACAGGGAATGCTGATAGATGGCTTGACTTCCTCCTGTACTTTCTCCTCCTCTATCCTTCTTGAAGAGGTTATGATGAACTGGTTTTAACATTGCACTCATACAAATTCCCCCATCAGTTTTCAGCAATTTATTTATCCTCTTAAATGAGTAGTTCCTATTCTCCTGGATTTTGCTTATGCAGATTCTTGGCATTGATGTAAGAGTCCTAAGGAATTGTTTTGCTTTGTGTCCTGTGGTGTTTTGCTTAATTTTGTTTTCACTAGCATGAATTTATGCTAAATGACTATGCTAAATTACTCCTTCCTTTTTCTCTTACTGCTGTTAGTGTAGTGTCCCCCTTAATCTAGTCAGATTAATCCTAAAATGATTCATTGTCAGTGGGAGACCGTCCAAACCGTGCAGTTCTTTCTGCTCAGATAGTAAAGAACTCGTGCCCCATGTGAGCTAAACTGCCAATCATTCATCTAGCCAGAAATTTGCTTTCAGCATGCATGCTTCCAGATTTCTGTGCTCATGGGATTACCCCTACAGTCTTTATATAAATATAAATATATATATACAAGTTTAACTGGGAAATCACATTAAATATTATCTGACTATTGCTAGGCAAGGATATTTGCAAATCAGTCAACCATGGCTGTGAACATTCCTGTGTTAATGCTGGTGATACATTTATTTGTAAGTGTCAGGAGGGATTCCTGCTACGAGAAGATGGAAAAACATGCAGAAGTAAGTAGTCCAATATTTATCAGCAAACTTTTTATCTGCAGTTCATGCTTGTGTGGAAACGTATTAACTAGCAAGAGCTGTCATCTATTCTCAGATAAAGATCTTTGCAAAGCAGTTGACCATGGCTGTGAACATGTTTGTGTTAATACTGATGATTCCTATATCTGCAAATGCCATGATGGGTTCCTGTTGCAAGAAGATGGGAAAACCTGCAAAAGTAAGTAGCATGATAACTTAATTTGGTGAATGACGCATATAATCAAGACCTTTGCTGATATATGTTAACTACTGACTCTTTTGTTTGCAGACAGGGATGTTTGTAATTCAGTCAACCATGGCTGTGAACAAGTTTGTGTGAATACTGAAGATTCCTACATCTGCAAATGTAATGAAAATTTCATACTGAAGGAAGATGGAAGGACATGTAGATGTGAGTAGCCTGAGCCATAAGAGTATGGTTTTTTTTGAGGCATTTAAGTGTTGCACCTGTGAGTGTTTCCACATGTGTATGTTTATTTGTGATTTCTAACTACTTGAGCTACATTTTGAAGATATTATCTCTCCCTAAAGAATCTCATCTAACAAGCTCCATCCATTCTCCTCAGATAAAGATGTTTGCAAATCAGTTGACCATGGCTGTGAGCATATTTGTGTTAATACTGATGATTCCTATATCTGTGAGTGCCATGAGGACTTCATACTGAGGGAAGATAGGAAAACTTGTAAAAGTAAGATGTTTGATCTTCATTACGTACTTTCTGATCTGTTCATGAAACATATCATGTAGTGCGTTCTTTCTGTCTTTAACACAGCAATAACTTCATAAAATAACATGCAATCAACTTAATGGAAATGAGCTCCTTCATGGAAGATTATTGCTCTAATTTTTATGTTTTGTGAAAGTTATTTACCTGGATAACAGTGTTAAATATTATTTTCATTATTCCCAGGTAAAAATATCTGCAAAACTGTCAACCATGGTTGTGAACATGTTTGTGTTCCTACTGGTGATTCATACGTATGTCAGTGCCACAAAGGGTTTATACTGAGGAGAGACAGGAAAACATGCAGGAGTGAGTAGCTGGAACTTTTATGGGGAATATGTTATTTCAGTCATAAAAGCGATAACAGACTAAATTTTCTCAAAAGTGTCTTATGCCAGTTTTGCATTTGAGAACAAATCTAATAAGGAAATTCTTTTAACAATTCTCAGATAAAGACCCGTGTAAATCCATTGACCATGGCTGTGAACATGTGTGCATTAATAATAACAATTCATACAGCTGTCAGTGCCATGAGGGTTTTGTCCTGCGGCAAGATGGAAAAACATGTCGAAGTAAGTAACTGAATAAGTCTATCAGACACTCTTCTCCAGTATTACTACATAAAAAAAATCAAAGATGTTCTACTTCTTTGTCATATGTTCTTCAAATGACGTTTGAAATATTTGAATTTAGAAATATTTTAAATAGAATACATATAAATATTTCAATTTTTCGTAGGCAAAGATGTCTGCAAATCAGTTGCCCATGGTTGTGAACATATTTGTGTTAATAATGATGATTCATACATCTGCAAATGTCAGGACGGATATGTACTAAAAGAAGATCAGAAAACTTGCAGAAGTAGGTACATTTTATTTGGAAAGAATTTGTTTCTTTGATTTTTAAAATTACTTGACCTCACTTCAAATGCCTCACTTCAAAACTGATGTATTGTTTGAAAGCCCAAAGCATATGTGAGTGTGATGGGAAATGTCTTGAACAATTTAGCTTGATGCTCTTGTAAACAAAAAAATAACAAAATGAACGGTTGTTTTGATACAGTATCAAATACAATAATAATCCTTTCCAAACATCAGGAAAAAAGTCAGAACAAAATCTTATTATCAAGGAATGTGTACTTTAAACAGATTCATATACTGTGGAGCTTTTATCTTTATATACTAAATTTTAAAATATCATTAATTCTATTTTCTTATCTTCTAACGTGACATCCTTGGAACATGATATGCATTTATCTCATCACCCTTTTAATTTCTGGAGGAGAAACTCATCTACTGGAGCTCAGTAAAAATATTTATTCTGCAGAAATGGATGCCTTACTTGAGGAGAGTATTATTACCAAAAGAATGGTAACATGTGCATGGCTGATCTCAGTCATAATTAAAACAGTTTGCCATGAACTGTTGCCCTGTCTCAACATACGCAGTGATATTGAGGTGGTTCTGATATTCAGTTCATTTCCATTGTTTTAGTACATGACACATCTTTTCCTCAGATGACTGCAGAAAGGAATTCTTGGACAGTGGTTCTAAAAAGGAGCTATGGTCTATGAAGAACTGTCCAAACTTTAAAACTGAAATTGCATATCCCTACTGACTTGCTAACAGACAGCTTCAGTAGTTTCTGCAGTCAAAGCAGAGTGCTTACAGGCTGCTTTGGTTTTTGCAAGTGCACTTAACCAAGTATGAGAACTCCAAGTTTGTCGGTATCTCCTGGATTACCCACAGCTTCAGTGGGTAAAACAGAAAACATTAATTTCAGCAATGAATAAGGCTTCTAACTACAAGATTTTTAGAGAGTTACAAGCAAAACAATGTGTATAAACCATTCTGATCCAACATTATCAGCTAGGCACCCTTCTAGCATTTACTGTCTCCCCTATAATTTTTAGCTGTTTGCCATTGGAGGTTTAAATTTGTGTTATAAAACACAAGCATCATCTGAATTTTGTCCCTAGACATGAACCTCATCCCAAGCTGTACGGCAGTCTGCCTAATCCTTCTCTCTCAGCCTTCCCCAAGCTTTTTGGCTCTTGCCTCATTATTGCCTGCAACTCTAAACATAACCTCTAGATTTTCAACTTATATACAAGTATAGCTTCAGCAACTCATTTCTTTTTACCACCTTTATGTTTTTGATACTTCTGTAGTACAAATACAGCTTCAGTGATTCTCTTCCATTTATTTCAGTGTTGGTCATCTACACAAAGGTAAAGTTAGCATACAGGCCTATCCCTAGAAGAAAATGGTCGAAACTGTTTCTATATCCTAGCTATGTTCTTCAGTTACAGTTTTCCCCACTTAACTGTCTTTCTTAAAATTTGCTTAAAAATCTATTTTACAGCAAACTTAAAAATGTGAAGTATTCTACAAAGCAGCACATCTTGATAAATATTCACTGTGATTATAGTTTGGTTATAAACTCCGGTCATGGGCACACTCTTACCTTTTGATATAGACTGTACACAACATCTCTAGACACACTGGCAAGGTTGTCTGAGCCAGGATCAAGGTACTCTAGATGACACCTGAGTTCATACAGTCCCTATGTATCTAGGTCCTATTTTCAACTTTGTGGACTTTTTCATGGTCTGAACACTGCTGCTTATTTCATAGGATGCACCGAAGGCCCAGTTGACCTGGTGTTTGTGATTGATGGATCGAAAAGTCTCGGAGAGGACAATTTTGAAATCGTGAAACAATTTGTCTCAGGAATATTGGATACGCTTGAGATTTCACCCAAAGCGGCTCGAGTTGGTTTGCTTCAGTATTCCAGTGAAGTCCGCACAGAGTTTACATTAAAGCAGTTCAACTCAGCCAAAGACATGAAGAAAGCTGTATCACAAATGAAATATATGGGGCGAGGTTCCATGACAGGACTGGCTCTGAAGCGAATGTTTGAGAGAAGCTTCACAGAAACAGAAGGAGCCAGACCATTTTCAGCAAATGTCCCTCGAATCGCTATTGTATTTACGGATGGACGAGCCCAAGATGAAGTCTCTGGGTGGGCTGCTAGAGCAAAGCAAACTGGTGAGTGGAAGTGTCTTTGATTCTTTCTTAAAGGCAAATATTGTGATAAAGAGGATGTAGAATCATAGAGAATCATAGAGTAGTGATAGTGTAGGTGTGCTACAGTAAAACATTACAGGAAAACATTGAAATACATTTTCTGTGTTCTGAGAAACTGCATTAAGAACCAGGCCTGATGACCCCACAACATGGATAAAATAGCCAAATTTTAGACGATTGTCCTGGTTTCAGCTGGGATAGGGGTAATTTTCCTCCTAGTAGCTGGTATTGTGCTATATTTTGGATTTAGGATGAGAATAATGCTGATAACACACTGATGTTTTAGTTAATTACAGAGCAGTGCTTACACTAAGCCAAGGACTTTTCAGCTTCTCACACCGCCCTGCCAGTGGGCAGGCTGGGGGTGCACAAGAAGCTGCAAGGGCACAGAACAAGGACAGCTGACCCAGACTGGCCAAAGGGATATCCCATACCATGTGGCAGCATGTTACACAATAAACATGGGGTGGCTAGCCGGGGTTGGGGAGGAGCCACTCCTCAGGGATAGGCTGCGCATTGGTCAGCAGGTGGTGGGCAATTGCATTGAGCATCACTTGGTTTTATATTCCATTATTATTTCTGTTGATGTTATTATTATTTCTCTTCCTTTTCTGTCCTGTTAAACTACCTTTATCTCAACCCACAAACTTTTACTTTTTTTCCTCCCAATCCTCTCCTCCATGTGCCTAACGGCTGTGTGGTACTTAGCTGCCTGCTGGGTTAAACCACAACAACTATGCTGCACATATTTTTTCTGTTCTTGTTTTATTGACTTGATATGACAATCACTGTGATGTATGAGTAGCGTAGCCCTGGTCAGGACTGCGACTTCTTTGTGCGAAGAAAAGGATATGAGAAGAGTATGCGCCAACAAGGTTGCTGTTACAATGAAATATCAACCAAGTGCTTTAAAAAAAATAAAATGAAAGATTCATACACTAAATAGTGCGGTCTGGGAAAATATGTGGTGAATTTACAGGACTGAAGGAAAACAGTACTAAGCCAACCTTGCTTACTTACTGAATGAAACCCCAGCTCCAGACTGTTTACACTGATATTTGTAGCACTACAAGCCAAATCCATCCCTTGTGTAATTGCAGTGTAGGCAATGTAGTAATGTTGAACATAAAATTGGCCTTGAATGCTTTATCACTGATATCTCCAAGTCTTTAAAAAGCAACAGACTTCAGCATGACTGGTTCATTCATTAAGTTGAATAAGCTTCTGGTGAATGTTTTGCTTTCCTGGCTGAAGTGCAATTGTAGGCAGATTCATGACAAAAAGTAAGGAGATGCTCGAGCAAAATATTGAAGAGTTGGAAAATGCATATTTTATGATGTTATCAGGCCCAGGATTCTTCATCAAGAAGGCTAAAGTTGCAATTCAGTGAGTGTGTAGCTGTTACTCTTCAGTGACTGTAGAGAGACACCGAACCTTCTTATCTTAAGTTTTATCTGAAACCAAACAGCTGAGAAGTCACTGTTTGCTCTTGAAATCTCACAAAAGAGCTTGAAGTACTATGAAGCTAATTGCTGTATCATGGATCAAAAAATCAAGACTAGCTGTGGACATTTTCTATGCCAGAAATGACGTAGCGAAATGTTGTGTCAAGTGATATGTTTGCAAGAATAAAGAAATCCGTGGTTAACTGCTGAAAAAGGGGATATTGAAGATCACCGTGTTTTCTACTCATTGCTTGTTTACAGTCTTTCCAATTAGAGGGCTGTGAACCACTTCCTCCTGCCCAGGTATCAGAGTGAAGAAGACTATAAATCCTCTTTTCTTTTCTCCCTAGCACGTCTGCAGGGGAGATGCCTGTATGGAGCATCCCTGCTGTGAGGGCCTTTCTCTCCTAGACCCCCAGGATTCCTTTCCCATGTTCTTCTTACCCTCACAGGTTTGGGTGCCTTTGCTGTGCCTCCCCACCCATCCCTTAGAATGAAAGCATCTAGTATCCATTTGCTCTGAGGATTCCAGTGAAAAACTAATTATTTATGTATTTTTTAAAAATTATTGGCATCTTTCAAGAGTCTGACCCATTTGCTGACACATAATGGGTCTCCCCACCAACCCACTAATTGCCTTTATCGCACACACCCTGCATGCACAGACACACACAGACCAGGAACTCTCAGTACAACTGGGAGGCTGACTTGTATGATTCACAGAACCACAGAGTGGTTGAGGTTGGAAAGGACTTCTGGAGGTCATCTGGTCCAACCCCAGGACCAGTTGCCCAGGACCATGTCCAGATGGCTTTTGAAAATCTCCTAGGAGGGAGACGCCCCCAGTCTCTGTGGACAACCTGTGCCAGTTCTCCATCACCTGCAGAGTGAAAAACCGTTTCCTGATGGTCAGAGGGAAGCTCCTGTGTTTTAGTTTGTGCCCGTGCCCTCTTCTCTTGTCACTAGAACCACTGAAAAGAGCCTGGCCCCATCTTCTTTGCATCCTCCCTTTGGGTATTTAGAGGCATTGATGAGATCTCCCCCAAGCCTTCTCTTCTCTAGGCTGACCAGTCCCAGCTTGCTCAGCGTTTCCTTATAAAAGAGAAGTGCCAGTGCCTTCGTCATCTTGGCCCTTTGTTGGACTCTCTCCAGTATGCCCAGGTCTCTGTTGTACTGGGGAGCCCAGAACTGGACACAGTGCTCCAGATGTGGCCTCACCAGGGCCCAACAGGGTCAGGATCACCTCCCTTGATCTGCTGGCAACACTTTGCCTAATGCAGCCCAGGCTCTCGTTTGCCTTCTTTGCAACCAGGGCACATCACTGACTCATGTTCAACTTGGTGCCCACCAGGACCCCCCAGCTCCTTTCTGCAGAGCTGCTTCCTAGCTGGGTGGCCTCTTGTGCTGGTGGTTGGGGATGTTCCTCCACAAGTGCAGGATTTTGCACTTCCAATTGCTGAACTTCACAAGGTTCCTATCAGCCCATTTCTTCAGCTTTTTGAGGTCCCTCTGGATAGCAGCATGGCCCTTGGGTGAGTCAGCCAGCCCTGCCAGTTTTGTGTTGTCTGCAAACCTGCTGAAGGTTTGCGCTGCCTTATCATCCAGATCCTTAATGAAGATGTTGAATAGGGCCCAGTATTGACCCCTGAGGTATACCACTAGTTAGTGGCTTCCAACTAATTCTCTTGGATGTTTTACAGTGCTCTTTATGGGTTCATTTACAATTAGCAGTGGCCAACCAACCCTCATCTCTTTATCTTAAAAAACATCTATCTGTTAAATGACAGCAAAGCAGTTTCTGCACATCTTTTAAATAACTGAAGCATATTAAGCCTGTTCAAACACATTTTTGAAGATATACAGCACGTATATATATTTCTTGTGCTCTCCCACTCTCTCTCTAAAATGACTAATACATTTTCCTTTCATGGAGGAGCAAGGGTTTAGAAATGCCAATGTAATAATTATATGCACTTTCTTTTGAATCTAGGTATAATTATCTATGCCATTGGAATAGGAAAAGCAATTGAGGAAGAACTGCTGGAAATTGCTTCTGAACCATCATATAAGCATCTCTTCTATGCTGAGGATTTCACAGCTTTGGAGGACATAAGTGAAGAGCTAAAAGTCCAGATCTGTGAAGGTAACAGTATTCCCCTTTGAGCTAGAAGAGGAATGAATGCTTATAGATTTATTTTGCAGGCCTAAAGTAACAAGTAGTTTTATTCATGGTGACCTCTGTCATAGTGGGTCATCGGTGTCAGACTTTGCAAGGCATGAGTCGCTCATGGTAATTTTTCTGCTCTTTAATATGTGAGGAAAATATATGCCTAATCTATCACCAGGTAAAGGTATAGAATAATTTCATTTTCTTTATTTTCATAATGCTTGTATAAAATCTACACTTCTGTGCTTAGAAGGATCAATCGCTTTCTTTTTGCTACACTGAAGCCAGCCGTGCACTGAACCCCACCCTGCCGAAGCAGCATGATCTAGTTCATTAGGAATGTGGGAAAATAATAATGGATTTATAGAGCCTAATGAGACTTGTAAATTGCTCTTAAGATCAATAGCAAGAAAACAAACTCAGCAAAACAAATTATCAAGATCTGTTGTGCGTATTTTTCGAATATTAAAAACAGTTCATTGAATATATATTCAAAGCTACAAAGAGTAGATCTCAGTTGCACGTAAGCTCCACGTTTTGGTTTACAAATGTGGAAGGTTTGCTGCAGAAAGCACCCTTCCTCATTCTGGCACAAACAGCCTCAATCTAAACATTCCCAGCTGACATTTTGCAAGGTACAGGGGGAATGTGAGCTGGGATGGAAGCTGTTCAGCTAGAGGAAGGACGGTATGTTTCTCCCACTCACACGTTCCCAGGACTCAGCATTATTTAGAACATTCAGATTTATACCTGAAGTAAAATGCAGAAGCATCACTGTGAATAATACTGAGCACAGCACTAGAATTGTATCGGGTGGTTTAATTTTCACTACTTCTGTTTGGTTGTTTTTCTTGAAATTAAATGCAAACAGGTTTTACTTTGTTCTTTAGCTTTATTGTGTAAAATTCACTGGCAAGCAGCTGTGCATTTCTTCCTCATACAGATGTCAGGGAAGAATCTGAAAAAAAAGAATGTGAGAATGTTTCCTAGGTTGTATATTTTGTGCTTCTTATAGTTATATGAATCTTCTAGCTCCGTCTTTCTGAAATTCAAAATACTGTGATAGCATAAACCCAAGTCTGTTCATTAACCTTCTTACCAGGAAGATAATCTCCTGATGACAGCGTGTCATCTTAAAAGCTTGGGGAGACGCCAAGGCCAAAATTGGCTGGCAACTGGTATAATAATTCTCACTCATTAGCAAACCCCAGAGCTCAGTGATGGAAATGCATCCTTCAGGTACCCACAGCAGTGTTTAGCAGCCATTTTTTTTAAATATATTTGATATCATATGAAAAATAAGTAAATTCCGCCCCTCTGTGGCAGTTTCTAAACTGCACCTCTAGTAACTGGTTAGAGGTGGTGCCTCACAGCTTCTGTCCTCCTCCTCTCTCACCTGAGGCAGTGCCTCAGCTGTTTGTTCGTTTGTTTGTTTTCCTGGACACTCCAGGAATTTGCTCATCAGCTATTGCTCATTAACTCATACCACCAGAAATTCTGCCTCCATGCTTGTTACACAAGCTGAAAGTTTTATTTTTCCTTTCAGTTTTTCCTCTCGGCTTATTTTTTTTTCCCATCCTTTCCAACAGCAGTAATTTCATTTTGACTCTAGCCTTAGTCCTCAGCTGAGGTCTTCTAAGGCACCAGACTGTGAGGGCAGGGATGAGCTCTCTGCACTTTGTGCAGCTCAGACATGGACTCCACTGACAAAGCCTCTTATCCCCAGTCCCAACTGTGGATGGGCTGCATGTGTACAAGCAAAAGAGAAGTCCTCCAACTCTGTTACGGGGTAAGGCTTTTTCCTTTTATTCTGCAAGAAACCATCAGCTCTGTAGAACAGTTGCTGATTACTATTAATTATTCTCGATGACTAGTAATTTAAAAAAAAAAAAAAGGTGTTTTTTCTCTTATGCTTCTTACTAAGAGGAACTCACTTGGAAGGTTCCATTCATTGCCTTGGTTAGTATGAATTTCTCGTACGACTGGAAGCACTAACAAGGCTACAGCGATGTCATATTTAATAGGCACTCATCATGATGGTTCCACCCTTGTTCTGAGCACATGCGTTACGGGAGCCTTTAATTACACAGCTACATGTATTTTTGTCACAAGGCCCCCCCCAGCCCTGATCAGATGACGCCTGTTGGTTAACATTGTTCTTCCAAATTGCAGATCATTATCGCTGCTGCAAGTAGTCAGACACTGCCTTTGAAGATACTTTCTTGAAGGCTTTTTCTAACGTAATATTTAGATTTTGTTCCAAAACAGAACATTAAATACAAACACCTAACTTTAGTGTGGCTTCCTCAACAAATTTGAAAATTTATGCTGACTACACTAACTTTATCAAATAACTTAAGGTTAGCAGCCTCTGTCTGTACTTGTCTGATTTGACAGAGGTGATGAGATAGAACTGTTTGGGTCCAAACCAGTCTCTGAAGCCTGAATAGGAGTTTCTGAAGTGCTCAACTACCCTCCCAAACTGGAAGCCTCTTGCCCCACCTCTACCAATGTATCCTGCCAGTCTTGTTTCTTCTCTGCCCCCTACATGTGAATCCTTAACTCCTTGTCTATCTGTCAGCCCAGTGTCGAGATCTCGGACTTCTCACATCAGTCCTTCCACCCTTCCTAGACCGTCTCATTAGCCTACAGATCTTCAACTACTTCTAGAGCGATTTCACAGAATCACAGAATTGTAGGGGTTGGAAGGGACCTCCAGAGATCATCGGGTCCAACCCCCTGCCAAAGCAGGTTCCCTGGAGCAGGCTGCCCAGGTAGGCGTCCAGACGGGCCTTGAATATCTCCAGAGAAGGAGACTCCACAACCTCCCTGGGCAGCCTGTTCCAGAGTTCTGTCATCCTCACCGTGAAGAAGTTCTTTCCTCATGTTGGTGCGGAAATTCCTGTGATCCATAAAATTGCACAGAGCCTCTTCAGCTCCAGCCGTAGTCGGCAGGATTCGAACCTGCGCGGGGAGACCCCAATGGATTTCTAGTCCATCGCCTTAACCACTCGGCCACGACTACACACAATTTACTACTTAGTGTCAACTACTCAAGGCTCACCTTACCTGTTTTGTCCCACCTACACTGGGAATCTCACCATCCTTGTTCCTAGGTGGTTATTCTTATACTAGACACCTCACCTACTTTGTTTCCTCCTCAGCTCGTGATCTCATCCCACACCTCTCTGGACTCAGATCTAAGCTCTGAGTGTTCCCTTCACCAACAGGCTCCCAGTCATGCTTTCTGATGTAGTTCTGCCTGCTGAACTCTGGTCTTACTCAGCCACTCATCTGTTCACTCCCTGTTCCTTGTGCTCAGCATTCAGCCCCCACCCCCCAACTGTGTCATCTGCTTCCCAGCAGCTTAGTACATCTGCTTATTATTGTGTATCCGTCAAAATTCACAATTAATTGAAAGTGAAGCATTAATTTTCTAGAAGAGAACTCACTCCTAAGAAACAAAAGTTGTCTCTCCATTACCCTCTAGTGGCAGGAAGCAGGTAGCGTGCAGAACACCCTTGAGATGGTTATACCTGTAGGTGTAAAATAGGGGGTTTTGTAAGTATGAAATAGGTTTCCATTTCTCTAAAGACACACTTTAACTAAAAATTGGGTATGTGGAATCTGGAATAAATTCCTGCAGTCTAAAGTCTGTTTGATGAGCTATATACTGGTACTGCTGCTAATAACTGTAGTGCATTAAAGAAACTCAACTGCACCCTTCTCACCAAACACTCCCAACTCCCCGATCCACATTTCCCGTTACAAAGGAGAACACTGAAGGAGAATGAGACATGTCTTCCTTCTGCAAGCAGTTTTTATTCTTACTCAGTCCACCCCAAAAGGACCAACAGATGACAGTGAAACACACAAGAATTGTCACTAAAGGACACCACATAGGTTGCTGTAATTGCAAAGCGCTTCACCACCATGAAGTATTTGTAAAGCACTTCCAGTTTTGGAGGAGTTCTGATAGTCAGGTTGAAGGGTCAGTCCTGGTACGTATCACCATGGACTTCTTCCAACCTGCACAAGTATGATGTGTTCTCAATGTATGGTGAGAGAGAGACAAGTAAGAAACATTTCCATTTCTGTGAAACTTTTATTACTTCTTTTGTGACCTCTTTTCTTTCTACCAGCCTTGAAAGATTCAGCTCGCCAGCAAGATCTGTCATCTGGAAGGCTTCGTAAGACTGGTCCACAGTCTTCAGGTTGGCTGTTTTAACACAAGTGTCCTGCTGTCTCCCTGAATCGCCGCTAAGTTAGCTGCCTTCTCCATGGCTGCTTCTGTACAGAACCCTAACAGTTCACATACAGGAGAATTGTTCACCCATTTCCCACCCTAACCCCCTTAAAAGCTACCCTCTTTTCTGCAATTCACATCTGCTTTTAGTACAGAAAATTTTGAGACCCACCGTAACAGACGCATGGCTGCATGCTCCCTTTTTACACCATCCAAATGAATTTCTTCAAGGGGAAGCTTGTATTTCAACACTGCTTGATTTTTAAAGCATGTTCAGCTTTCAATCACTGCTGTTTCTCACAGGAACCTCACAACTCCCTTTCAGTTCTGCAACCCACAACTTAAATCATGCACACAGTAAATACAGCCTAACAGCTTGGTTCCTTCACATCTTCGTATCACTAGTCCTCTCCATGAATGATCCTCACTGCAGTCAGTGAGATTACCCTCTAATTAAGGAGAACTCTGTGCATGTGAGTAGCAAAAAATAATGCATAATTACGTGAAGTGGGTTTCATTTTTAGACTTTTGGGGGGTTTCCTGCAGGACCTGAATCAACCACAATAACCATCACAGATGTCCTTGCCTGTCCCAATCTTGCAATACACCATAAGTATCATTTTGAAGACAGTCACACTCACTCCACCAGAACAACAGGTAATTAGGTTACCTTTGTTTAGATAATCCAGACTGCTCTTTGATTATCTAGGCTAAGAAGTGCCGTGTACTATTTTCCAGTATACAAGATCTGTCCCATAGCATTCTTTTGGATGTTGACCTGTTTTGAGAACAGGGAGCTGTATTAAACCTACTCTGCATTTAAGAATCTTTGTCTTTCTCTCCCTCAGCCCATTGGATTTATTCGGCGTTTAAGTCTATGCTTGACTGTTTCTGTTTTTCAGCAAAAGATAAAGACCAATGCAAATGTGAAAACCTTGTGACATTCCAGAACTATGCAACCAGTGAAGTAAGAAAACTCACACAGCGATATATCCTTTCTTATATGTAAAACAAGAGGGATGGGTTAAAAGAAATTATTAACATAGCAAGTATAAGCTGCCTTCATGGCACAGATCAATCTACTGCAATGAAAAGCTGAACTACTTAGTAGATACTGTTAATCTCCAAGAAGCAAGGCTCCTAAGACTTGAAATCTGTTTCTCCTTCATAGAAGGGACCAAAATATTAATATGGATCTTTCAATGATCTGTAACAATTAACACCTTCAGGATCAGCAAAGAAAGCACTGGTTAAATTCAAGACTGATACTCTGCTTTGGTTTCCTTCTTCAGATGTTAACAAAACAGCATTTAGTAGCAACAGGAACCATCAGATATTTCCCTTCCGAGATGCTAGGTGAAGCACCAGAGGCAGGAAGGTGCTTAAGGTAAGATTCCCAGTGAAGAGGAAGCAGAGGACACAGTGTCTGATTATTTTTGCATGAACAAATATGCACACAGAAAAGGAAGCGTAGATTGATAGATTCGAATTCCCAAAATTAAGCTTCACTACGAGGTCAGCAATGCTACACATGCTAACCTGAAATTGCCTAACTTGCCTGCCCAAGAACTCCACTATCAGGTGTGTGAGAGATGAGTGGTGCTCTTAAGCCAGCTCAACCATCAACCACAAAACTATTTCTCCTGTGTCTGTCAGATACCCCAAAATATACAGATTTCAGCAAATGATAGACAAGCAAATCCCGGAATGTTGTCCACCAAGCCCGATTTAGTACCTTCTCAAGAGTACCCCTACCAGCTCTTGCCTTACATCCAGCTATTTTGTGTATCTCAACAGCCAGCCCCACTGTTACTTCCCATCTTCCCAAGAAAAACCCTTCAGTAGCAAGGAATCACATTTTGCTCATTTGGTTAAATTATTCCTTGCAAAGCAGAATTATTTCATAAAGGGGGGTGTTGTAGGCCAGTCCCAGTGGGCAGCTAAGCAACACTTTCCCCTTCCCCCTGATTCCCAGGGGGACAGGGGAAGAGGAAAAGAGGAATTATAGCAAAACTTGCAGGTCAACAAAAAAATTGTTTAAGCAACAACAGAGAAGTGGAAGGACAAAGAAAACAAGTGATGCAAAGACAATCACTTCCCACCTCCCATGAACAACTGATGCCCAGCCATTTCTGAAGCAAGAGATGGCTAACCTCCCTAAGCCCTCCTAATTTCCTATTTTATTCCATGCTATGTAGTCATGCTCTGCAATATGCAACTGGTTGGACACCTGACGTTATTTTTTAATATTATATACTATCATTAGCTCTTTCCTTAACTTTTGTCTACTGGAAGAAATGACGAAGAGAATGGAAGACTTGGAAAACAGGCTAAAATACTGACCAAAGCATCAAGTGTACACTACACTGTATATTTATACATACAAAGTTGTGAGAGCTATTTTGTTAAATCAGTTTAAAGTAAAATAACAAATCCTTGTCTCAAGTTAAATAAGAGTATTTTGGACTCCTGCATCTGTAATACTACGTGTTCTGTCTTGCATTGATTGCAGATAAGAATTTTTTTGAAAGTTTTATATATAAACAATTTAGTAACTAGCAAAAATTCTAATTCAGTAGAACTAAACTGAAATAAGCTATGCAAAACATTAAAATGCTGTTATTTTTGATGTGAAACCTCCACGTTCTGAAGTATTTTTAAGGTATGAATTTATTTGGGTTGCTTTTCTGTACTTCCCTCCTCCACTCACTCTGCTCCTATTTCGAGCACCCTGACTGCACGCCTACGTGTAGTTGTATGTACGTGCATGTGCAAGAACAGAACAGTGGGATGGCATTCGCAGCAGTTAGATTTCATACATTCTTTCCAACAAGTGCAGACTACTGAAATCAGCTGGAAGTGAAAATACGAATTTATGTCTGTGTTGAAAATGTGATGAATGTAAATGAGCAAAGCAGGGAGTCTGCTGGCTTATCACAGTAGCACCATCTGAAGTTCCAAGTACTCTTTCTCTTGCCACAAGACCAGGTTACCTCACCCTCCTCTTGGTCAGCATTCAGCGATTCTTTCATTTTTCTGAATGCAACTATTTTCATTATGAAGACATTCTTTGGGCAATACAACTAGCTGCACGCTTGTCTGACAAACGCTAAGATGAAAATGAAACAGCAAATCGCTTCCAGCCATTCTGGCTAACTGAAGTGCTTTCAAGTTTTACCCCCACTCCTTAGCAGCAAAAGCACTCTTCTGCTAGCTCTACTTTCACACTGCTGCAGCACCAGAACTATTTCTTGAAGCGACCTAAATCTGGGGTTTAATAGATAGACACCGGTAATTCCTTCTTTGCTCTGACACGTTTTGCCTCTTTACTGTCTCCAACCTGAAGTACACAACTTTGTATGTTCTGCTCCAGAAACCAATGTAGCTGCAGCAAAATTAAATTATCACTGATAAACTAGTAAGTATGCACGTGTACAAAGCAACAAGGTGTAACAGGTATTCTGTGTTTTAGCACTCTTTGGCAAATAGAATGCAAATTTTGTGAGACTGCTGGTACATACTGATTGTTGTTAAATGTTCCTTTCATTGCACGTCAGCAAAGTGCCAACACCCCACTTAGTAGTCACTAAGGAACAGTCCTGTGAGACTGTGGTCTCACACAAAAAAAAAGACAAATCCAGAAAATGCCAACCTCCTCAACAGTAACACGTGTACATATTTTCTCTTGGAACGAATATACAGTAACTTGCATTAGTAGTTTGTGACTGACTATGTGAAAAAAATACTAAAATAAACTTATTCACACTTTTAAGTAAAGCCATTGTGATCCCCCAGCAACATCCCAAATTTGCTACTGTGCCTCACATTATGACTTGTCTTCCCATTAGCACCCCAAAAACCAAAACCTACGGGAGCAATACCCTGTTGGGATTTGACACCGTGCTTACTGTGGTCAACTCCTACTCCACTTACCTTGTCAAGAGCCCCAACTCATACAGAAAGCAACAGGCAAGTTTTGTCCCGCCAATGTTACTTCTAACAGAACAAAAAACACAGTGGTGATAAAGAATCTTCTTTTATATAGTTTGTTCCCTAAAACCAGCAAAGTATGTATAATACAATACAAGTTTTTTTTTTTAAAACAGATCTGTAACCAGTTTTATTGTAGAAAGAACACCATTACAGCATTTACTTCTCACTGGTTTGTTCTGGCATGCTTCTAATGATGTCAGAGTCACCTGTAAAACAAAAATACATCGTTACAAGAAGATCTACAAAAAGATCCATTTCCAGAAATAAGCAAAAAAAATAAGAGATTCTACAAACAAAATGTAAAAGTAACGTGGAAACGGTGTATTTATAAAAAAGTAACTTTGATGGCTTGATAACAATACTTTTACCTGCATTTTTGTTAATTCATACTCAGTATGTTTATGATAATTATGCACTTGTCACTAGCATTTACAAAGCCAGTACTAGAGTGACAATCTAGTCCTGGAGGACACAATGCACAGTTTTAATATAGCGAATGTCTAGCCTCCCCTGATCACGAGAATATCAGGACAGCGAGAATATTCGCATTGCACTACACAGCAGGAAGTCTGAGTTGCAGTTTTTTATCTTAACATAAAGCTCTTAATCTGACAGCCACAAAATAAAACAAACCTAAAAGCATTGTTTTGGAAACAAAGCTTTACCTGCTATTTGAATACAACCAAGCTAAATAAAGGTTTCTAAAGAAACAGTGAATTCAAACTGACATCACTTGGGGAACATTTGATGAAAGTTAAAAATCATTAAATCCGTACGTATGCATTTAATTAAGATAACTCTTGGTCAAACAGAATAATGGAAGATAATTTGATTCTTCTCCTAGAAGACTCAGGAAAGAAGATAGGCAGTCCCCTAATTAGCAGACTCTACAAGGAACTTGAACAACTCTGAACAAAGAGTGCTACCAAGCCATAGCAATTACACACCAATTTACAGTTTTATCACTTAATATGATTTTCAGCTCTGGTACCGGACTAGTATCCACTTGCACATAGCTTATTCTAGTATAGATCACCCCAGGAAGCAAGACAAGTCACAATCCAACAATTTGTTTTGCTGAGACCCTTTGTCTTGGATTAAGAAAGTTCAAACCCAATTGGCACAGACGGCACGTGACACAAGCTCACGTTCTAGCAGAGGGCTCAAACACAAGTACCGTTAAGTTGCTTCCCAGCCACTGAAAGAACCCTCATTACAGACTGACAGGTAGACAGAAGGCAAGCTCACAAGGTTTAACAGTGAAAGGAACTACACACAAACTTAAGGAAGAGTACCTGTAAGTTCTAAGAGCCTAGGACTCCCAAAAGAATGGGATCTTGGGCAGAGAAAATTAAGAACGGTACAGGGAAGTAGAGCAAAGCTACAACATCACGCCTGCGCATTACTTGCTAGTGAGCAGCAGTGCTCAGACAATGGAGGAACCGCTGATACACACCCGGCTTGGTCATTATACGGCAGCAGACACGTACCTGGGTCGATGATGGCCAGCGTGCACACTCTGTAGTATTTGCCACAGGCTGTACCCAACTCAATGTTGTTGCCGCTGTAATGGTGGACGCCGGTCTTTGCGAGCATAGCGTAGTACTCGATCTCCGACTTCCTGAGATTCAAAAACTGGGTCTTAAAGCATTGACAAACAATTCTGATCGAACATAATACAGCAACAACAGTGCTAACTCCAACCACAATTAAACTCTACAGTTTTCTTCCTCTCCCAGAAAAACACATCTATTTCTTGCCAGAAAACCTAACAGTCTCCTACATTATGTCTGCATCTATACTTTCTTTAACCTGTCAGATACTCCTTGATGACAAAAAGGGCCCTGAAATTCAACAAGGAACATGTCAGAAGATGGAAATTGCCAAAGACTTCGTTTTCAAAAAAAATATTTCTATGGCCAGGAGCTTTAAGTTATAACTTAACTTTGACAGCAAATACTGTATTCTTCAAATATATTTTAAATCAGTGTCAACTACCAGTTTTTCCTACCTGTAAAATTACTTTCCGATATACTACTTTGAAAAAGCAGGAATTGAGTCCCACTACACTTTCAATAAATGCTATCACAGTGTGAAAAATCTCACAGCACATTCTCTAATGTGAACTCTTGGTATTAGGAAGCTAAAAAACATCTGGGAAGCATTTTAATACATCCTGACCTGAAATTCATATACACCAATCAACCCACCATGTTTAATTCACAGTACTATGGAGCATGCCAATAAGCTACTCTGTATTACCAATTCAAACAAAGCACATGCTGTATTTATACAAAGCATTCGCCTTAGCTTAAAAAAGTAGTAATTCATACATCTGCTTACCTCAAAGCTGGGCAGTTGTTGGCGAGGATGACCAGCTTGGCTTTGCCCTGCCGAATCATTTTCAGAGTCTGTTTGTATCCTAGCACATATTTACCACTTTTCATAACCAGCTGAAGCCTAGAGTTTATAGACTCCAGGGACTTTTTCTGAAGACAGAAAAAAAAAAAAGCTTTATTATATGCTACTTTGCCTTTGACAAAATGGCAGGAAACATAAGGTGAAGAAATTTCAACTACAAGCAATCTTTTCATGACTTATTATTTGCACAACATACAATTGTGGATAAGAATGATGCTGATACTATACTTGCCCAACTTCATCAAAATGCCTCTTATCAATTACACAGGGAAAAAAGCATTATTGGTGCTACCTATGTTAATCAACGTAAGTGGTATAAGAAACCTGCCTTTGCAAAGCTCAGCTATGTCAACTCAAAATCCACACCACCTCCACCTTACGAAGCCGAGCCAGGCTCTGCATACGGCACTTCCCAGGGCACGTGTTGACAGCATTAAGCGGGTAGGCAAAGCCAAGCAATCACATGCAAAACGAGCAGCTCCCCCAACACGAGAACGTGGTGCTCGTGCAACAGCAAGTGCCACCACCTAGTAAGAAACCCATGCTTGCTAAAACAGCCTTGAAATTATAGTAAAAAGATGGCACGAAACGCAAAGTCTGAGCTCCACCACCCTACCACCCACACCAGGAGCACAACACCAGCTCCCCTTTCCTCCCCTCTAGCCCAGGGACCCCGTGAGCAACCTGGGATGTTCCATGGCGGGGAGCCGAGCCCACAAGAACCGGCCTCAGGCCGTGCCCCTCAGAGGCCCCCCGGGCCCCCTCGGAGGCCCCCCAGCTCCCCTCAGAAGCCCCCCGGCTCCCCTCAGCGCACCACCCGCCACCGGCAGAGGCCCGGCCGCCACCCCACGCGGCCACGCGGCGGCCGGCCGCCACTCACCGTCTTCTTGGCGGCCACCATGTCGCTGGCTGGCGTCGGCTGGGGCGGGAACTGGAACACACAGAGGACGACCGGGGGTCGGGTTAGCGCCCGGCTGCGGCCCCCCGAGCCCCCCCGCGCCGCCCGGCCCCGGCCCCACTCACCGCTGAGGCGCCGCCAAGATGGCCGCCACGAGCCAAAGGAGCGAGCCCCGGCACGCGCCGCCTCTCCCCGCCGCGCCAGCTCTCGCGAGAGGCGCGAAGGCGCCGCAGCCCCGCCCAGGCCCCTCCCTCCGGCTGTCAATCCGCCCCCGCGCGCGGCTCCCATTGGCTTATCCGGGGAGGGGGCGGGGCGAGGCGGGGGGACGTGCAGAATACGCTCCCCGAAATGGCGGCCGCGCCTTAGCGGCCCAGCGGGGTGGTCGTGCTCGCTCGCTCTCCTCATCGTGTCCCTCATCCCCAGCGCCTTACGGCGCCCTGTGTCTCACGGAGCGATTTTAAACGCTTGTTTTTCTCCCTCGCAGCCTCCGGGAGGCTTCAGACGCTGCTCAAGGGGAGGCCCAGGCGGCCTGCCTTCCCCTGTGAGGAAGGGGAAGAGATGCTGATGGGCAGCCCCTGACCGAACAGGGCCCCAGTGCCGAGCTGCGGGCGTTATGGCCCCAGCGGGTGCGGGGTGGCTCCTTCGTGGCTGCCCGTGTTGGCAGGTTCAGCTTTGGGCATGCTTCATAAACCCCCTGGCTCTACTCAAGGCAAAGGCCTCTCCTCTCCCTCTCTCTCTCAACACGGGGCACAGAAACAAAGTCCTACCCCTGTGGGCTTTGGAAACAACTGTCTTTGAAAATACCGAGAAAATTTCTGAGTACACGCTACTGGAGAATGCAGTTAGGGTGTGAGAAAGTTACAGCTGTGATAGTGTTGTCTGTAGGTTCGTGCTCAGTACAACCTGCCAATAAGCACACACAGTCAAAATCTACACAAAGGTCTTTTAATTAAAAGCTTTGGGACTACAGGGGTCCCATGGCGCTTCCTGGCATGGGAAGACATCCCAGAGCAGAGTAAGTATTGGGGAGCAGTGGGCAGCACAGGTTCAGGTGATGCCCACCTGGACACTGCAGGGACTGAGTTAGGTTGGGATCTGGGGTGTTATTTTGGAGTGTTCCCCTGTGAAACCCTGCAGCAGCTGAGAGGCCCAGTCTGTCCCAGAGGGTTGGCCCAGGATGCCTGGGGACGAGCCCCAGTCTCTGTACTCTCTGCAACACTTCTTCTAGGAGCAGATGCTTGCTTTCTCTGTCCACGGTCAGACATCTTCCATACCAGTGTTCACTGCATTTCAACAGCACCCTAAGTACTGATGGTATAAGGGAGAAGGCATCCGTCATCTCTACGGATCTTTGGCACCGCTGCATGCAGTCAGTCAGCCCAACCCATCTCTGCTGCAGACGTGATACTGGCTATGCTACCTCTAAATCTACAGGCCAGCTAAATCGTGCCTCGTCCACAGTCAACTCTTTTCAAAATTATACGGTTCCCTAATAGAAACATCAGGACAGGGAGGTCTGCCTGTAGTACAGTAGGTCTTCTGCTGGTATGACTTTGTGCTCTTAGGGCACACCGCATCATGTGCGTCTCAATGTATGTGTTTTATGATGAAATTACAAAGCTAGCATAAAAGCATTTATACATTTGCCTAGGTTGGCATAAGCATGGGAGAGCATTGTATTTGTTGGCTTTCGGAAGTTTGATGCCTTTGTGTGTTATGTAGAAAAAAAATGAAGAACAAAGCCAATACATACCAGAATCAGTTACAGTAGGATGCTTATGTGAATATAGTTTATTTTGATTAAGGAAGGGAAATAATTTCTAGAAATATATTGCTATGCCTTTCTACTGATATGGATGCCTTCACACAGATTTTTTTTTTCTGGTATATGGTCACACACCTTATCAAATATTTATAAAAGTAAAGCCTTTTCAGTGGCAAGCAGCCTTTGGTCAAAATGCGTGCCATCATCCCAGTCATTTTCTTGTGTACAAACTGGGTGACAACTTTAGTTTTTAGCAGGCCAGTTTAAGAACCTAGATAAAAATCCAACCTGCTAACATTAAGATGAAAATGAAATAAAGGTATATAAGGGGAAAAAAAATCACCAAGCTTCAGCTGACCTTAAATTTAACAACAGAAATTCAAATATTGGTCCATCACTGATTGAAAAGTTCTTTGGCAATAATTTCTAGATTAAGAACATATGAATAATATATGCACTATTTAAGTCATAATATGAAAAGTTACATTTTGATGGCTTCCTGTAGTCCAACTTTACTTATTGAAACAAGTTTTCAATATTTTCAGCCCTTCACAGAGCATAATTACATCAATTTTGAAGCATTTTTCAAACTTTTCTTTGTCAGCTTTGTCTCATTCTTTTCTTCTTCCTCTTCCTCTTTGTGTCCCAACACTCAGGTGCACTGCTGTTATTCCCACTGCCAAGTTGTGCCTTTTCTTTTAATTCTTTAAATTTTTACCTAGTTGTTTGTGGTCATCTCAAATATTCTTCTTGCGTTTTGAAATTACTCACAAGAGAGTATAAAGCTCAGTGGGCCTAGTGAATTCCTCAGTGCAGTTCTTCTGGTCGACTATGCCATGTTTTATGTTATTTTGCAAAATTTGGGAATCCTGCACAGCTCCTGAAGAGGGAGCTGTTTGTAAGGGTACTCCTTGTAACCTCAGCTCAAATTAGGAGAAAATGTAGTACTTCCCTTAAAAGCTTGTAGAACTAGTTCTTTCCAGTGATGTGTTTTTAAAGAAAACAAACAAAGAAATGCCTTTCTGAAAGAACTTTCTGTCAGAAACCAGTCACTGGGACCCAAATTGTGACACTAATTCTGGATATGTGGGGAAATAGAGTCAGAAATAGGCCTTTGCACTTGTTCCTCACACCCCAAATCTCCCTTATGTGGTCGTGCAGGTATCTTCTGAGAGTCTGTGGTTCATAAAATGTCTCTCATAAAGGCAAAGGGCTGTCTCAAGTCAGATGAAGTCAACAACAGTAGTAAGAAAAGGCTTTGGCCCCTTGAAAATTCCTTAACCAATATTACATGGCCACTAAATATCAGTCAGCAGCTTGAGTGCATGTGCATTTACAATGCGCTGTTCCAGAATTAAAGCACGGGGAAAGCATTGAGGCTGCGTTTGGCATGCAGGCCAAGTGCCGTTCCCTCTGCAAGGGGTGCTGTGCTCCTCCCCATGATTAGGCCACGTTACAGTGTTACAGCAGAAAAAAAGTAAAAAAAAAAAAGTAAAAAAAAAAAGTGAGGGAAGCACAGATGCCACCATTTCCAACAGCAACAACAACAACAAAAAAAGTCTCAGGGTGAAGAGAGCCAGGGAGCAGCTGCCAATGTCAGGAAAACCATCATTACTTCTCCCATCAAGGTCTTCCTGCCCTAAAGGAGCCACCATGGACACATCCAACCCTCCTGCCTGCCCCAGTGGCCAAGTTGGGCCAGGAAGATCAACTTCTTCAGGGGTGAAGCTGGTCTTTTTTTTATGGTGAGGGTGACAGAGCACTGGAACAGGCTGCCCAGGGGGGCTGTGGAATCTCCTCTGGAGACTTTCAAAACCCACCTGGACGTGTTCCTGTGTGACCTGATCCAGGTGTTCCTGCTCCAGCAGGGGGATTGGACTAGATGATCTAGATGATCTTTCAGGGTCCCTTCCAATCCCTAATACTCTGTGATTCCGTGAGGTCTCTCACCACCTTCCTCTTGTGTGTGTGTAATCAGGTTCTGTAAGAAGACACCAGTTAAAGGTATTTGGAGGCATAAACTAGGAGCACGAAAGACATAGGACTTCTCAGTCACCGGTGGAACACTGACATAGCTAAAAAACTGAAGAGCAGCTTCATCATTCGGGATCTGGAGGAAAATGCAACAAACTCAGCATATGAAAAATCCTAAGTGATGTAGAAGGCAAAAAATGTGCAAGATCATAAAGAAACCTTATTTCCTTTGAGTCTGGACACGTGATCACAAATTACTGAGTCATGGCTGGATTAACAGTCTAATTGTCCTGCTTTAGCTGGGATCATAATTTCATGATACATCAACTTCAGCAGAGATGGCAGCTAAAGGAGTTCCCAACCTGAGCCTTTTTTTTTTCTTCTTTTTTTTCAGAGTTGTTTTTAACTCAAGCCAGTGCTTCATTTCATAATGCCATCTCAGCTGTACTGACACAGGCCATGGGATGTCCTGCTGTGGGTGGGAATGAGCTGGGACCCGGGGAGGGGAGAGGCGCAGGGCAAGGGAGGAAGCTCCTGAGGCTGCATCACCACTGACAGCCAAAACTACAGAGCAAGCCGTGGTAGCAGAGCGTACGCATGCTTGAGGAAAGCCAGGCAAGTTAACAGGTTTTGCTTCACAGCGGGGGCTGGCTAGGATCGTGGATGTGGTCTCTTGCAAGTTCAGCTGCAAGCAGTAAGTACTGACCATACTCTGCCAAGGCACATGCATTTCTGCAGAGAAATCCCAAAGCAACTTTCTCCCCACGTTGTAGAAATTCAGGCATTGCCCCCTCAAATGCGACGGCAATAACGCCATCATTGGCTTACTAACAGAGGAGTGTCCCTCCCTGATCATCTAAAAATTACGTGTAATCTGATGGCAATAAAATGAAGCAGTAAGAAAAAGAGAAAAGTGCACTAATTATGTATGCTATTGCAGATGATATACGATCAAGTGGGGGGAAGTAATGGAAAGATCTCTGTTGAATGAAGAAAGATAAAGAATAATACTGAAGTCTGAAAAACAAGTGGTACATGGATACTATTTGGCGTAGCCTGGGATGGATCATTCTGTTAAATTCTCTGAACTCTGTTTTTTATAAAGCTGAACCAGCAGCACTGCTGACTTTTAGAGAGAGCGCGCATCTCCCTGACAGCCTGGGACTCGTGTGGCCTCTGCAGACATTCAGCACAGAGGAACGGCTGAAGCTGTACCCCTGCTTGCCCCCGTTCCCTGCACTTGAGCAGGGAATGGGTAGAGCTCACAACTTGCTGCTTGTCAGAGCTGCTGGGTGACTGATGGGATCAACCTCTTACCAGCAAAGAACCGGGAAATTTTGTGTGATGTGATTCAGGGGTGGGCTTTAAGTCACCACCTCTCCTAAACCCACCGCAAGGCTGAGGCTGTGTATCTTTAGCTGTGCTTCAAGTGCCAGAAGTCACATTCTAGCCATGAAAAACAAGATCCAATTCAAAAAAGGAAATTGACCATTTGAAAAGCTAGGCCCACCCCTTTCTTTTACCAATGTGGCCAAAACATACTATTTTGATAGGATGCAATATATAATTTCATGATAATGTATACAATAAAAATGCAACATATGGAAAAACATAATCCTTTCTTACACTTCAGTCCCATTAAATTCTCTGCACAATTATATAACAACTTCGTGTGAACACCTGCGTCCATTATTTTCTCTTTTTGCACTTGTCAGGGCTATTAAAAGTGACAGACCGTGTTCTCTGACAATAATCACATTTACAGCAAATGCAAACATGTTCATCCAATTTTCACAGGGTCGTGCACTGAACTATCCCCTTCATTGTCAGGCAAACAAATACAGCTCTTTGTTTCAGACCATTGGGAATTTGGAATCCAAGTAATGTACAGGTCTCTTGAGTCAGTATTCAAATCTCTTCCCAGCCATCCTTCCAATGACTTTACTCAGAGGAAGGGAAGGGAAGGGAAGGGAAGGGAAGGGAAGGGAAGGGAAGGGAAGGGAAGGGAAGGGAAGGGAAGGGAAGGGAAGGGAAGGGAAGGGAAGGGAAGGGAAGGGAAGGGAAGGGAAGGGAAGGGAAGGGAAGGGAAGGGAAGGGAAGGGAAGGGAAGGGAAGGGAAGGGAAGGGAAGGGAAGGGAAGGGAAGGGAAGGGAAGGGAAGGGAAGGGAAGGGAAGGGAAGGGAAGGGAAGGGAAGAGCTGTAGGGAAAAATGGGCTGAATGCAGAAAGAAGGTTACCTTATTAGGGTACAGGGAAAATCTTGAGGTTAAATACTGTCTGTTATGAATACCTGGATATCTGCACACCTTGGATATGCTTTCAGTAAGTAAAAAGATGTTTAGCAGTGCCTGTGTGTGTGTATACACATGTATAAGTACATACATATAAAAATATATTCATATATATATATGTATAGCAATCTTAGAGTGTCAGTAAAACAAGATATTTACATTTTCTAAGGGCCAAATTGTTCAGAAATCCAGAGATACAGATTTCTAAAAATAGCAGGTAGTCTGATAATAAGACCTTCAGATTCTCTCCTTTCCTGGAAAGCACGAGGTACATCTCAGAAGCTAAGTGTCAAGGTCATTGGCATCCTAGGCAAAATAAAAAGCTGTGTTTCAGAAAGCAGTTTGCTGTGGTTCATAAATCATCATCACAGAGCAGCTGTAAATGGAGCTACACAAATCTGCCTCAGTGGAAAATTTGGCCTCAATTGTCCACCACAATGAACTCTAGGATATTTTATTGCCTGGTCCGTATTGTTCTTTCTGTAAAGAATAGGCAAAGAGTTGAGAAAAGGAGTCGTAGTTTAAAAAAGAAAACTCATTATTAATATCATGTTTTGAAAAGTCTACTGTAATATGGTAAGTCCCAGGCTGTGGGTATATAGTTTCAGGGATCAGAAAGTAGACATAAATTTACTAGTTGGAGTAGGAATCTTGTCCAAAATATTCAAAATGATGATCAGCTGGTGAGCTCCAGAACGAGTTAAATTAGAGAATGCCAAGTGCGGGTAGCCCAGTCCTGCTGCTCCTCGCCAGCTGGTTGGGACTGAAGGGCTCTTGGGAAAGTGAGCCAAAAAATAAATTCTGTTACAGAGAGAACAGTCACTGGAACAGCTTCCCCGGAGACGTGGTCGAATCCCCATCACTGGAGGTGCCAGGTAACCTCAGCTAGGTTCCCTTTTCCTGGGGAAGCCTGAACCTGACAATCTTTCAGGTCCCTTCCAGCCTGGGCTGTTCTGTGATTCTCACCCCACACCAGGGGGATCTCATCACTGTGTGTAAATCCCTGAGGGGAGGGAGCAGCAAGGACGGAGCCAGGCTGTGCTCAGTGGTGCCCAGTGCCAGGACAGGAGGCCCTGGGCACAAACTGGCCCCCAGGAGGCTCCCCCTGAGCACCAGGAGCCCTTCTGTGCTGTGCGGGTGACGGAGCCCTGGCACAGGCTGCCCAGGGGCTGTGGGGTCTCCTCCTTGGAGCCCTTCAGAAGCCGCCTGGACGTGGTGCTGGGCACCCTGCTCTGGGTGTCCCTGCTTGGGCACGGGTGGCACCGGGTGGCTCCAGAGGGCCCTGCCGGCCTCAGCCACTCTGGGATCTGCAATTTATGGATCTCTCCTACATCAGCACGGTCTCTAAGTCTGTCTGACATCCCTGCCAAGACCCTGGACCCTCCCACCTGGCAGATGGGTCCCCGTATGAATTTGCTAGCCCGGCTCAAAGTGTGCTAGCAAGTTTTAGAGGCACAGGATTAAATCCGGCAGACCTCCAGCTGCTGTCACTCAGGAAAAATCGCTAGGGGAAGGAATCCCTGCGCTTAAACCTCCCCGCTATCCCCGGCATCTCAGCCACAGCCTGCAGAGGTACTGCTGCAAGCCCGCAAGTCCCAGCGACCTCCTCACCCCCCCGGCTCCATGTCCCTGCTCTGCCCAGCGGCAATTTCAGCCCCTCCTCGCCCTGTCCCCCCCCCCCCCCCCCCCGGCCCCAGCACCCAGCCCCAGCACCGCCCGCCCCCTTGGAGCTGGGAAGAGGCTCCAGCGCCATGGGCTGCTCCAGCAGCGCCCGCAGCCGGCCCCAGGAGCACCCCCCTGGCACCGGGGAGCCTCTGCGGGGTGAGCTGGGCTGGGGGAGAAGGTGGGGGGCAATAGGGGCAAGGGGCATGGGGGTATTGGTCTCTGGGGTATGGGATGCTCACCGTTTCCCACAGGTGCTGTGGAAAACCCGAGGGGCTCTTGGCTCCCCGCGGTGCAGAGCACCGCGGGGAGCCAAGAGCCCCTCGGGTTTTCCATAACACCTTACAAAAATTCCATTATCCCTCGCAAATCCCATGTTTGGGATCTCTTCCCCCCCCTTATAATAACAAGGGGGTTGGGGAGCTCTCACTGTAAGAACCCAGTCACTGCAGATAGCGACACAGAGCTCTCCGAAAGGGTACGTCCCGAAGACAGACGCACAGAGGTTGTTTGCTTTTCATTTTGCTGCGCTTCTTTCCTGTATTCTCGAGTTTATCCTTCCGTTGCTGTTATTCTGGCTGCAGCATCCAAGTTTTCCTCGTGTATTTATTTTCTCTTTCCTCCCTCGCAGTGTCACGGCTTGTAGTGATTGCAGGGGTGCTAGCAGGTTGTATGGGGTGAGTGCTGTGTGTGCCACTACAGGGACAGCATACAGGCAGCCTCACGGAAAATATCAGCAGAAGTCTCTTCATATTGTACCCGCTGTCTTGTTCGCCTGGTCAGTGTACCAAATTCCTCTGCCTTTTTGTCCTCTAGCTGAATGATATTAATGCTTTGTGCAGGAATGCTGAAGGGCTCAGGGAAACAACTGAAGTTATTTGTTCTGAGTATCTCAGGAATTCTGTCTGAAGTCTTTTTCATGTTAGTGTAATTATTTAAAGTCCTGAGTACATAAGCTAATGTCATGATAACATATAATTAATTGCAATTGCATCTGAAATACTTCCATTAATTGGACTCTTACCAGCCAGATATGTTAGTTGTTTTCTGATTTAAATTACTGGGAGACGAGAACTTGAAATAAACTTCTCTAAATGTGCCAATGGAAAAAATGTATTTAATTTCATTCCATTGATGTATAACTCAGAAAAATGAGGCTCTTTCAAAAGGAAAGAAAGAAGGCAAAGGTTAAAATATTGTACCTGTGGTCCACTTAAATTCAATGTGCTTTTCACTGCTCCTCCAGCTGAAATTGTCTACAACAGGGAAAATAAAAAATATAAATAATGAACAAAAGAAAAACTATAGTTTATTAAAAACAAAACAACAAAACAAAAAAAAAAAAACAAACAATAAGGCATCCTAAGAATGTTGACTGCCACACAATTTTCATTCTTGTTGCAGATGAAGGTATTGAACAGATTACCAGGAGGTTCATTTTTTCCGTATTAGAGAATTCTTTGCATTTAATTGAGAGCAAAAGAATGCTTCAAGGCTTCCCAGCAGTGCAAGTCTCACATTGCATGGGAGTATTTTATAATCCAATTTATAAAAAATGTCTTGATGAAGAGAGGACCAGCTGATGTTTATAGGAGCTGCAGGAAATTCCCAGTAATTTTTTACTGGTTTTGTGGAGTTAAGTTTCTGTTACTGGTAGAAACAGCGAGTTTTCATGTCTCGTTTATTTCTGCCTGTGGGTTTTCTATGCTACCCGTCCACCTGTACTAAGCAAGATGAAGGCATGAGAAGTGTCTAAAGGGATAAAAAATAACACGTGAAAAGACCAAGCCTCTTGTCTGTTGGCATAGGTAGTCACTGCTTAGGGTAGCCAAGGTGAGACTCTTCAAGGTGTGTGACTCTTACAAGATGCTGGGAACTCAAAAGCCATCAGGACTTGAACAGTGGATGGACACTTGTGCTCCCACTGATCCCTTTGGGAAATATGGGCCATAAGCCTGAAATCACCAGAACTCTGTGCACAGAAGGAGCCTTTCTTGTGAAACACTGTGCACAGGCTCGTGCCAAGTCTAAGATTTATTTACTGTTACTTTGACTAGCTATCTGTTTGCAGAAAGTGATTCCACATTGACTTTCATGTTAGGGAAAGGAGTACCTGGCTGATAAGGTGTGATAGAGATCTTGAGAAGGTAAACGGGGTAACACATTTGCTGTATCCTATATCACAAGAGATGTGTCATTTGATGAAATTACTTGTAGCAGGCTTAAAAAGAGCAGCAATGTGCTTTGTGAAACCCTCCACCCACAGAGACAGGTTGACTTACGAGACAGAGGCTTATGCAGCTCATCCTACCTCCTTTTCTTTGTGTTGTGTTATACTGTGTATAACCGTACCTCTACACAGCCACAAATCTGAGGTGTGTAAATGGGCCTTTCATTGACTTTGTGTGCTTCTCATGCCTTTAAGAGGTGTTGAAAACCCTGTCTACTCCTTTCTTTAAACCACAACCTCAAATTCTTAGAATTTTCACATTTTGTTTTTAAAACATTACCGGGTGGAAAAAATCACACGGAGGAGTTAAGCTGACAGGTTTAGCTATTGCCTGATCATGCTGTAACATGCATAATCCCCATGCAATACTATAAGCAGACCATAATAAAACTCATGGCAATACCCTAATAACATTTCCAACAAATGCATTGAAGACCTGGGGTTTTACCCTGTGGCTGTTAGCCTTGCTGACACCCAGCTGGCACACAGATTAATTACATTGGCAGTAATGAGGACTAAGAGCACAAAAGCAGCTCAGTGCCTGCTCCCCTCTGACTGCTGCTGTAGGTGCCGAATGGTCAGAAAGGGGTATCTGAAGTCACGTCTCCCTGACAGGCTGTGAGGCTCTGAATTTTGAGCGGAGGGAGATGCCCAGACCCGGCTGGAGCTGCTGTTAGCGACTTGCTCCCTGCTACGTGTCCCGCCAGTGGTGCTGGGTAGCTGCTCGCTCACAGCACTGGCTGTGAATTTTGGGGGGCCTTGAATCACCTGCATGTCCCATGTGAAGCCAAATGCCTCATCTGAGCTCAGGAGGCTGCTGAGAAAGCAAAGCACCTGAAATGTCTGCTGGCCACTGCCCAGCATGAGGCCTGGTTCCTTTCCATATTTTTTTCAGGCTGAACCTCCCAGGATATGAACCCTTGGATGGTTTTACCGTTCCCATGTAAAATGAAATTTTACATGTCCCATGGACAAAGTTGCTTCCTGTCTATCTCGACACTTCAGGTTCCCTGTTCTTGCCCTTCCCCTGGCTCAGCCATCCTCCTCCGTGTCTACAGGCACACACTAACTGGATGGTGCTCCCTGTGGACCTGTTTTGCCTGAATGCCTCAAAAGAACTGTGAATTTATCTTAAAAACAACAGTATTCAAGCAGCCTTTTCAAGAGTGAGATGCATTACTTTTTTTTTTCCACTGTTTTCACCTGTGTATATGAAAAATCATACAGTTCTGCTCAGTCTTTGATACTACGATAATAATTTTCCCAGAAAATGCAACTCATACAGATCTTGTAATTATTACATAAACAAATTTTGTGCATGACCTCCCAGTGTTTCCATCCTGACATTCCTTCTGACAAGGTTAAGTACAAGCTCGTGTCAAGCTGAATTTAGTCAGGAAGGGATTAAATCAGTCTGATAGGTAGGTATAGCTCAATTTGAGGCTTCAACTTTTATCATTAAATACCTGTCAGAGTAATTTTGCCATGTCTTTGTTCATAAATTCTGTCTGCCAGAAAGGCCCATTGCTTTAAGTGAGTTGATGAGAGATGAAGGGAGCGGAAGTTTTATTGAGGTGAGCCTTCCTGTTGTTGAATAGTTTGTTGGACAAAGGAATACGAATGGTAGCTTAATATTAAAAAACAAACAAACAAACAGAGCCATCCTGCAGGAGCAGCAGCCCCGGTGAGCAAGTATTGTCTGTAGGTGTGAGCTCTTTGACAGGTAGTGCTTGTGTGGCCCAGTCCCCAATGAGTCTAGTCCTCATCTAACCTAAATGGCCTCTCATCCGTTATCTGTAACTCTCTTTCTTTTCCTTGCCGTGACTGACAGCGTCACCAGGTGAGAACACCCCAACCGCAGACGACTACGAGACCATAGCTGACCAAACCCAGCTGGGCCCGGCGGAGGAGGTGAGTCTCGCCTCGGAGGAGACCAACCCGGGCGAGCGCCTGCCAGGGGACGAAGCTGCGGCTGTGAGCCCAGCCGAGGAGGAGAAGATCGGTTCGGTCAGGGACAGGGAGGAGCCGGAGGGCAAGGAGCCGCTGCCTGCGGGGTCGGAGGAGAGCTCTGAGCTGCCGTCTGCGTGGCGAGAGGAGACCACAGGGCCTTCACCACCACCGGCGCCGGGAGAAGATGCTGGGTCACTGCCACCAGGCCCGGCGGAGGACAGTGGGCTGGTAGAGGGCAGTGACAGCTCTGTAGTGGAAATCCTCAACAAAGTGCATGTTACTGAAGAGGACCACTTCATTGAGGGTAATATTTGTGCTTTTGTAAATTCGGGAGACCAAACTCTGCCTCCAGAGACACGTTGGGGAGTCCCTTTGAGTTTAGGGAGAGCCTCATGTGAGCTTCTGCAGTCAGAATTTGGCCCACAGAGTCTGTACAATGTAGAGCATAATAAGGCATGGGTGGGGAAGTCTCAGACTCGCAAGTCCAAGCTGTAATAAATCCAATCAGCATTTCCAATCATTATCTCTGCTATTTCATTTCACACCCTTTGTGTTCTTAGTGGGTAAGATGCCCCGCCATATCCCTCATTTAAATGTTGTGTTTCTGTGTAGCTCAGACAGTGCTTCATATTTGCAGAGCCCAAAGGCTCTATCCCTTAGTTACCTGTGTTAACTATAACGTCCCTATGCACATGAAGTTGGGGGCTGGACGTCTATCTGTAGAGGAAAAAGCAGTTCTTAGATGCGCCCTTGGCATATCCAGTCTGTCCTAAACAAGCTAATAAGCAAGCAGAATAGAGACAGGATTGGAGGGACATGGGGCTGGGCTTTCCAAAGATCCTTGGAGATGACTAGCTTGGGACGAAGGCTGTGTGCCCGAGGCAGAAGGGATCTCCACTGCACCAGGCAGCTGTCAGAGGGACCTTTAGCAGGAGGTGTGCCCGTTGCCAGAGACTGCAGGCTGTACTCTACTTTGGGTTAATGCCCCCAGGACATGTGCCTCTTACTGCACATGCAGAAGGTGAACACCTCACAGGAGGAGTCAGCTTTCTCCTAAATGGTACAAAGCAGCTCAGTGAGGAATTGGATACTTCCCTGGGGAGCAGTTCTTCAGGGAATATACAGGTGAAGCACATGAGAGTTATTTCTCTGCAGGGAAACATAGTATCAGCAGCCTTCCTCACTCCACATTTGCCCTGAAGAAGTCCAAAATGCAGAAGGACTGCTCTATGGGAAGCCCAGAGCCCATCGCATGCACTGCCTCTTAACTCCATGGCTTTGCTGTGCACGTGCGTGAACTGGGTACATAAATCTGACTCTGCATCCCAGTAGCTGAGGATGGGTATTGGCTTGTCCTCTCCCATGTCTCTTTGTAAAAGAATTCTGAGGTTCTCTTCTAGATAAAATGGAGATCTATCGCTTGGAATAAAGTCTTGTTTTATACAAGCAGTAAATGACTCACCTGCAAAACACTTAGTCGCACCTGGCTGAAAAAACTCCAGTGTCGTTTATCACCAGCTACAAGCTTTGTGGTGCAGCACTGGGGGCAGAACAGCACCCCCTGAATGGTGTAGTAGGACCTACTGTACATGAAAGCATGCTTGCAACTGGACGTTTGCCTGGGGATCAGTTACTGGGTTTTGGCCACCGAGCTATCCATGCTGCTTGAAGGGCGACCAAGTAATGTTTTTGGGGAAAAGAATTTTCCTCTCATTTTTGTACCAAGGTAGAAGTAATATTCCAGTGTCTTAACTTGCATGCATTTTCTTCCCATGAGGTATGTGATGAAGAATCGACTTTTCTTTCTTATGCTGTGGTGCATAAGGACTTTTGTTTTCCTTTACTAGCTATGTGAGTAGATTAATTATGTAGTAGCTTCCCTGCTGCACAGTTTCAGCCAGAATGGCACGTTAATGTTTTGTTCCAATTGCAAATAAAACTGCACACATGTAAAAAAAAATAATCCATTACTTAGGAAAAATAATGTGAACAGAGATTGCGCTTATGATGTATATTGAATAGAGTGTCAAGGGCATTTTATGAAAGGGTCAGGAGGATTTCACAGGCATGAGGGATGTGTGTACCTGGATGATGGAAAACGATGGGGAGCATCCTGGTTGATCCGTTCAGCTGATACCTCCACACAGTGCCCCTGTAAAGGGCACTGGAGAGCTGACGGAGCAAAATCAGGTTTGCAGGAAGGAGCTGAGGCCCACGGTGCTTTTTCGTGGATCCTAATTTGATCTCCATGGTTACTGTTCCCAGGTGAGATGGGAGAACAGGTGGAAACTGAGCTGCTCAGTGAGATAGTAAGTGGAGGGCCTGAAACAAAAGAAGAAGAAACAGGAGAAGCTGTGGATGGTGCAGCAGCAACAGAGATAGGTATGTTGACAGAGGAGGGAAGGACTGCATGGGTTATTGTTTAGGAGACAGAAAAGCTCTGATGTCCTCAGTGAACATGTCTTGTCACCTCCATCCTGGGGTACAGCTGCTGCTTTTTGCAGTTTAATACAAGGAAGAAGGAGAGTCATAAATATTTTTATCCATGTTAAGAGATGTTTTTGCTTTTTGCTAAAGATGACGCCACTTTTTTCATGGGCCATCTTTTTATAACACGTGAGATACATTTTCACTGTTTGGAAAGAATGCTAGACTGTAACATGCAGTCTTGGAAAACAGAAACCAATGTTAAAATCATGACTCTGCTCATTATTATTTGCCAAGCTTGTTTTTATGGGTTAATGCCTTAACACCGCTGTGTGATTTCCATCCTGTGCTGGACATTCATTTTAGATCCCCTTGTTCTCACTACTAGCTGAAATCAGCAGTGTAGCACTGGGGTGAAAGCACTTTGCACAGTAAATGCAGTCACATGGTGGGAAGGAAAAAACACCAGGTAAATAAATTGCCTTTGGAGAATTATAACACCAGCTAAGAGAAGAAGGTGAGGGAACAGGACTAACCCTCCATCAGACTTAGAAATTACGTTCACATTTCCATCATCACAGTCTTTCGGCAAAAAGAGAGAGAAGAAAGAGAGTCTTTCTTCTTCCTCAATATTCACTGAGTAACCTACACTCAGAAGTGTTGCTGGGCAGGTCCAGGAATGTGCATTTGAAAGGGCTTTGCAGGCCAACTTCTGTGGCTGGTGGAGAAAGACAGGTTCTTCTCCAAGTGGGAAGACCCAAATATCTGCAGCAGTTGTGCTGACTGCAGCAACCCAGCACATTCCACCTGCTACAGGATTCAGGAAAACAGTTTTCAGCATGAACATTGCAGCCTGGAAGATCAGTAGTTTGCTGGCCCAGGCATGTGTGCCTTTATGACCTTCTGATTATTCAAGTAGAATTAGATAAGCAGTGACTAAAAAAATGCACTCATCTACTTGTTACTTCTCATCCATTTAAAAGTTTATCACTTGTGTTTTGTTACATTTTAAAGCTGGCCTGTAGAAAAAAAGCTATTTTTGGCTGTTTGCAGCTATGTTCTTGCAGTTCTTGATCTGTGTTCTTGATCTTCGATTTTATGCCATATAGCTTTGCCTGTGAAGTCTGGAGAAGTTTATTCACTTGAATGGTTTTCAGTATCTTACCCCTAAACTTTTGCAAAGGGTCAGAATTATCTTTCTGTGCTGTGAGTTCAGCAAAGCACTTATTTGCTTCTAGGAAACCTCAGGAAAAAAAAAAAAGAAACAAACAAACAAAACCACAACAGAATCCTGCTTCTGAAGAGTAAGTGATTTCATCACGCGATGATTACAGCTTTGATGAAATACTCCCTTTCTGCATTTACCTGCCCTGACAATATTCTCCCCAACATTTCTAGAGAAGCAGAAAGAGCAGCCCTGCTCCTCTCTCTCTAACACATTTCAGAGGATAGGAGCATACTGGTGCAGACAGCTCAGTGAACAGCTGTGAGCGAGCAAAGCAAACGCTGTTAAGAACGGAACAGTGGGCATATAAATTTGGGATGCTGTTGCGTAAAGGAGCAATTCTTCCATCTTGAAAGGATATTGAAGGACTAAAACAAGGTTCTGGGCAGAGAAGCAAGATTGCTGAAGGGAATGGAAAAATTCTTGCTCTCAGAGAGATCAAAAGCCTTCAAAGTCTTGCCTCTGAGAGGAGATAACTGAAAGGATATGAGTTGATCACAGCACAAAATAAACAGTGCTCTAAAAGTAGTCGAGGCTCCTCACTGAACAAAGAAATGCTCAGTGACACTATTGAGTTCAAAACCACTAAAAGGATTTGCAATATTCATACAAATTGTCAGCCTCTGTGTTGCAACTGGACCCTTCTCTCCTGTCACCTGCAGTTCCCTGCAAAACTCCACCTTCCCTGTGTTCTCTCCCCAGCCTCATGGCAGTACCACCTTCCATTACAAGAACCCCAAGTCCCATGTTCCCATCCTATCCTTGCAGGGTCTTTGTAAGAAAAACTTGTTCTTATGTTTAAATATAATCTCTCATATTTGAATTCGTGCCCGTTGCCTCTTGTTCTTACAAGCCTGCTTTAAGTTTAATGTCTGTGAGATCTCTGCTTGTGTCAAGTATGACCGAAACTACCTAGTGATTTCAAAAATTGTTAAGAGAAAAGGCAGCAGGGTGGGAAGGAGCATAAAATCATCCCAGCATAACTGGATTTCACATAACGATGTTAATGCCTAAAAGAGGAAGGCTGTATGAACGGGGTGGGGGAAGAGGAAGCAGAGCCAGCAGCTGCTTGCGGCTGTTTCGAGTCCGCACAGAACACCCTTACAGATTTTGAAGAAAAGCACATAGCCCCTTCATGCTGTGGTACTTCCAGGGCACTTGCATACAGAATTCCTGTAGGATATGTTGAATATCAAGTTCTATTCTAAAGTAATTATTACGTTATTTTTCTTTTCCATGTGTTTCAGAAACAGCTAATAACAAGGAATAGAAGCTATGTCTGTATGAACATCCTCTTCGTGGGCCGGATCTTCTGTCCACATGAACATTTTTTAATCTTGTTAAGTTGGGAAAATAGAGCTTTTATAGAATGAACCACATATAAGAATAAGAGACATCAGAAAAACTTTTATATAATATATATATTTTTGAAGTCAAGCTGCCAAGACTTCAAGTATTTGGAATACCCGAACTCTCACCTCCCTGCCACAGAGTGCCTTCTGTACGCTGTTAGCACAGTGCAATAATTTTCTGACAGTAGTATAATAATTCAGTTTTCAATTAAGAATATGTCCAGGTTCATATAACCAACTTTAATTCTTTGAAGCCTTCAACCAGCATTATATAGGATAAAGGATACAGCGTAGCATTTTATTTTAATAGTAGTGTAAGTAGAAAGAAATGGAAGTCCTGGTCCTGAGAACTCTTGTACACGCAGGCAATTTTTCTGAGTGCCTGGACTACCAGTTTATGGAGCTGCTAAAGTGTACAGCACATAGAGGACTGGAAACCCCAAATTGCCCATTTACTAAATGCAGAGGCTAGTTTTTCAGAAAATGGAAGACAGACAGGGTGCAACGTCCAGGGAGCAAGTAGGTGTCTTTTCCTAACTCTCCATTATTAAAAACATGTATTGAAAGGCTAGTAGTACAGTATACATAATAACTTCTGCATAACTGGAAGAAAAAAGTCATTTTGAACTAGGAGTAGGATGTTTTAGTCTTTTAAAGTCTGGCACACTTAAAATATAAATTCACAGTAGTTAAAACACATGGTGATTAATAAGCCATCTTTAGCCATGTAGCTCCTAATATACACTCGTGGCTTCTAAAACAGATTTCTAACTAGGGACATATGGAAGCCTGTTCCCCAAGGGGAAGTCATCTATTAGATTTCCCTGTAGAGCTGTCCTCCAGAAGAAACATGCATTCAGGGACTGCGTTATTTTCCAAAATGCAAAGTAATCATTTTGGAGCTGAAGTGGAATGACAAATCCTTCAGACTTCCTGTGGAAAAGGTGAATATAATTGATGTCATGGATCTGACAGAGAGTAGAAATTTGCTCTGACAGCGAATGTTGCAAAGGGATCATATATCTTTATTGGGGACTGTGTTTACAGGACTCTCTGGCATATGGAAGTAGACAGTGGAGAAAAGGTCAAGTATCTAAAAGGGGCAAGCACGTTAGTATTTTTATTAGCTTTATTGTACAAAAGGACTTCACAAAATATTTTATCGTCAGCAGCAAATTATGAAAATCACCTCTAAGCTGCACACGCACATCTGACTCCGGATGACTTTGGTTTGTCTTAAATAATCTTCATTGACAACCCTGGCCCACCAGCTTTTTTACTTTAGCTGATATTCCTTTGCTACATCACTGCATCTAAGGTTTTCTGCTTATCAGCAATCTTTTCAAGCTACAGCTATCTTGTCAACTTCAGTTAAGGTTGCCTTTCTGTAGGCAGCAGCATAAACTTCTGAAACCAAAATGCATACTTTCTTTTAAAGGATTTTTGGTAGGTGGATGTTGCAGTTTTATTTTTTTTTTTATTTTTACTAGTCTTCTGTAATAAAAAAGTCAAAACAGGCAGCTGGTTCTATTGAAAATCTATTGACATTAAAGTGGAAATTAAAAATTCTAACAGAGGTAGTCAAACTTTTTGTCCACATCCCCAAATCTTTTGATGGCAAAAAGCCATGAGAGACATACCATACATTTTAGAGAGCTGAGGAGCAGGGACACAGGATAAGGACTCCCTGGCATGATACAGGATGAGGCTGGACACGCAACTGTGGCCCAGGCTCTTTCACCTTCAGCTGTCCCAGTGGCTGCTTTCCTCCTGTAAGCTGAGAATTTGGTTCAGCCACCAGCACCTGTGTTGGCAAACACCTGCTCCAAACAGAGGAACTAAAAATCAGTGGGGCAGCCATGCTGACTACTTGCAAGTTGCATGTTAGATGAAGAGATGCAGTATGACCCATCACATTGAATGATTTAAAAGCATAAACCGATGGAAATTCCATGACAGAGACCAGTAACATTAACAGCAAAAGCAGAAATGGCACTTGGAAATAAAATATAAACATACAAGGGAGTCAAGATAACCTGCTCACCTCAGAACCACTCTTGCTGCCACTGTTGTTACAAAGAAGATAGGTGACAATATACAACTTTACATCGCTGTTCAACTTTTTCAAGTCATTAAAAGCAATGCTAATTGGAAACAAGGAGTGTGAACCAGTTATGGCTCAAAAGGTCAGCCCTTCTCACTCATCTTCAGTCCTTACGTATTTTGTGATTACAATAAATGAAAGCTATTTTACCTTCCCATAAAATGAAATATGCTTGATATTGTGCTAAACATGAAATGTTAATTGGATAAATTACCACAAAGTCAGCACTTGGATGCTAAACTTATGCTGAACCTCTCTGCCTTAAGAAAGACGACAATCACTGTCCCACTGGGGACTAGGGGCCTAGTATTCATGGTCTGTGAGCTACCAAAGCATGTACCATGCATAAAAGGCCAAAATACAGGCCGTCGTTTGCTTCCACAAACCTGTAGATATCACAGAGATTGCCTAGGGCAGAAATTGGTCTGTGGATCAAAGAGCTTTCTCATTTAAAGTCTGAGAAGATGTACTCTGATGTCTCTCCTTACATGATATACCTCCAGAGCTAGGACAATGTACCTTAGATTTATTTTTTTTAAATAACCAAAATAAAAACCCATTTCCAGAAATGTCTGTCAAAATCTAGACTATCTTCAGTCCTTAACTTCATCCAAGCTAGTAGTTATCCCATGCTGCAGAGAGTGGTGGGCAGGACTCTTGAAGTAAAAAGGTATTCAAGCTAACAAGAAAGTTCTGGTAAGAATTCTGTTTGAATTACCAAAACACATAGCCCTAGAGGAGGTTAATTTCGGACCCTATTGGCTCTACGCAGACAAACACGTGTAGTGTTAGGATCTCAGAAGATACTCAGCAATCTGGCTTGCTAGGGTTGGCTTTTTCACTGAATGCATAACTTCTCTCAGATAAAAACTGCAGCAAGAGCAAGGTGCTTGTAGCAAAAGATCAATGCAGTTTAAATTTTAAAAATTAAACTTTAAAGTAGTCTCTGGTTTAACAGAGAACAGTTTTATTAAAATTATGTACTGAACTTTATTTTTGTGTTCCTTAATCTGTAGACAAGATAATCATTAAGGAAAAAAATTACTAAAGAAATACCTAATACCAAAATTAAGAATTGCTTTACATTTATGGAACCAGAATGGAACACAGGACCTGTTAGGTTTTGCTGTTTCTCTCTAAAGTTACATGCGATTGAAACAAATTTTAAACAGTGAAATTAGTATGTCACAGGCTGAACTGCAACTTCATACTTTTCATGCTTGCAGCTCAGTCCAAAAGCAAACCAAAAAAAAACCTGTTTAACCTAGTTCCAGTTTAAACAAGATTTCTTAAATATTTTATACTTTGCTAAACAGGAGATACTTCCACAATACTTGGTTTTCATATTGGAGAATTATGGGACTTTGCCTTTTTGTTTAAAAAATAGAATCAAGAAATATAATTCTACTTAAAAAATTCAGTTTTAAACATGTCTGTAAAGTTGATTTTATGTTAAGAACTGCTGTTACAGTTATAAATAAAAGAGTTTCTCTCTGTTATTCAAGAATTTTTGTACCTGAAGAATACATATTTAGGTCTGAGACACTCAAGAAGCCATGCAACTGGACTTCAGTTAAAAGCTAAATGATCTTAGAGCTAAAAGTGAATTTTTAATTCCTGGCTGTTTGCAGAATTTTACTTACTGATGCAAACATTTTTAATGGAAATAGTGTACTGACTCTTACTAGTTGCATCCAGCACGCATTTTTTTTGGGGGGTGCTTCACTTACATTTCACTCTCAGCCTATACCTTACTGGGGAACGTAGTGGTATATTCACACCCCTTTGTGCCAGTCAGCAGCAGGGAAAATAAGAGAAACAATTAACTAACTACATACATACTGCCACCTAGTGTTAGGTTTAAGATTGGCAGAGAAGCAGCATAGCACAAGTAAAGCAGGCAGGCATCACAGTAAAGAATGTTGTGAGAGGTAATAAGGGATAACTCTTGCTATTACTTAACACTAAACTTAGCTCATGTTCCAACACTATTGCAGTCTGCTGGGGAAAACAGTTCTGCTACAAAAAAAGTTAAAGTAATTATATGTGAGCAAAGCTGTAACAAAGAAACAAATATAAATTGGGAATCTGTTTAAATAATATAACTCCATTCAATGACATTATTCTTAATTATTCTTAACTGACAAAATGAAGCAACATTTTCTCTGTTTCTTAGAAAATCATATCAGGAAGTAGCTGGTAGTAACATGAATACATCTGTTCATGTTTATTCTTAGGAGGGATTGCTTCTTGAGTTAGAGATGTAGAATATAAAAGACGATAGTAAGCAGAGAGAAAGAGCAGAACCATGACTAATAGCTTTTATTTGTGGAAAGTTTATATTCAGAAGAGTCAGGTACTTTTCTAAGGTTACTGCTTGATAATTCAGATAGCAAAGTGAATGTATATTCATTTACCTGAATAAACCAATATTGTGTTTAGATACATGGCTGTGGGGGAAGACAGGGAATCAACTCTACTATGAGGTAGCTGACTTTTCAAACTAGTTCTGTAAAAACACGGTATCCATTTCTACTAATTTAGATATAAGATGAATGCAGAGGGATAGGGTAGCTTACTATCACCAGCATGACTTCTCAGTATTGCTTAAACACCCCACCAAGCAGTTGCTTCTGTTCTTAATAGCAAAGAAATGCCAAGAACTGTAATGCCATGGTAGCTGAAAGCTTGAAGGATTATTTTTCACTCTTAGCTATTAGGTGACAGATAATAAACCTACTCTTTTGGTTTGAATTATTTCTTACTGAAGAAGCAAAATCAGGACTTTCTTTGTAATGGAGCATGAAAGCATAATCAGGAAAACAAAAAAGTTTGTTCCTAGAAAAGACAAACACATTTTTAAAAGATATAATTATCATTTATTGTCATTAAACAGGATATTTTCCCTCATACAATTGGAATGTCTTTTTTTTTTCCTCACCACAATACAGTAAAAGTTGAATTATCATGAGAAAGACTATGAAAAAAGGTTGCAGGTACAGATTCATTTGCAGGTGATTTACAACTATGAGCACATTACTTCAGAGAAGCATAATTTTCTTCTTTCTGAAATGAATATTCACCCTCCTAAGAAATCGCTTCTTTATGAAAAAATGTGAGCAAATTCCAACACTAATCTATTCTGTAAAGAAAGCATTTAAGATAGTTTAGAAATGAATACAACAAAATTCTCCAAAACACGTAAGTGAAACGTATGCTAACCAATTCAAGTGTTCTACTGTTTTCTCATTTCTGACCTTTTTTCTTATTTTAAATAATTACTAAAAGCCTACTGTTACAAGTCATTAGTTTTTCCATGTCCAGATCACCCACAGTTAACTATCATACATTCACCTAAAATGAGTACTTCAGTATCTGAATACCTCATCACCATCACAACATAAGGCCCCTGTTCTACAATCAGGCTCAATCGATTTTAGCAGTGCTTCCATGGGTTTCAGGGTTCACCTACAGAGAAGCCACTGTAAGCTTGTATTTTACAGACTGCAAGGCCACAATCCGGAAGAAAGCACCTGTCCTAGGTGTAGGATACTCAGCCTTTACTTATAGAGAGGCTGAAACATCCTGGATGGGTCCTTGAATGGCAATCGCTTCAATCTCAACTCGGGCACCCTGTGAGACAGCAATGAAGAAACATATTAGGAATTTAAAAGTATCTATTTTATGAAGCAATTGGATATATAACATGACTGATAAGAACAAAGAGTGACATTTGAAGGGGATTATATTTCTGACAGTGGTATTACTGATTTAGTAACGTTAACATTGAAAATTCACTTTACTCTTCCTTACATACCAGAAACCCATATTTCTACAGTTGTAGCCATCTTCCATTACACAGCGAAGTATCTCATTTTCAGAACTCTTGTATGGGGGAATAAGACCAGTATACTTAAAAGCAAAAACTATTTTATTCAATAAAATAATCACAATTGAACCTATTACAGAATAAGAAAAGTTGTCATAATGTTTCAGAAGCAAGTACTTAGTGTGACACTTACTTTAGGCAAAGCAGCAACTTGATAGGCTGCTCTGGCTGGGAAATTGGACTTGAAAACTGTAATTGAAACAAAACCATCCACAAATCATTTAACTTTGCTTGATAAACCACACAGCTCTAAGTCATCTGTATAAAATGCAGTCACTGGAATGGTTTCAGGCTCAACGAGACAAGACAATCTTCTGTCCCAGCTTTCTTCTCCCCCACCTTTTTTTTTTTAATTAAATCACTGACTGTTCTAGTATCTCAGCAAGCTACCATTCATCATCAAGAAGGTAGCTACAATTGTGATCTAGTGGACAGAGATAACACGTGCTCTGCTGACACTGCATGGCTTTGACACCAACTTGGCTGAAACAGAAATACTGAACCAGAATGGTGATCAGCCAGTGCAAAGTCTGGAGAGAGGGCTCTTTCACAGACAGAGCAAGAAGGAGAAACAGGACCCTGGCAGGAGTCATGAGCAAGGATCCCAGATTTGTATAACGTTAGCAGGGGGCAAACCTTACTCATATCAAAGGAAGGCAGAGAAAATAGGCCCTGACCTACTCCTCCAGTCTCAATTAGGCCTGGAGCTCAAGCATGTTAAAATAAGGGGAAAAAAAGGGTATTAGTCAAGATATAAGAGCTGAATTTGCATAATGAAATACAAGTTTTTCTAGTGAGAGTTAACACTAGGCTCAGAAATGGCACTTGCCATGCTCCTGCACTAACAAAGCAAGTTAATAACTCACATCAAAGAACAGCAACAACAGCTTTCCTGAACAACAGGTAGGAGGTCTGTTTGCCAACAAGTAACCGAGTATCCAGCTGGTCTCTTTTTCCTCCACTTAAACACACAAAATTCCATCCTGACATGCAGAAGACTGTACTGATAGCTCATGAATAAAAGACTTCATTCAGGACCAGATGTTACTATCTAATTAAAACCCAAACCTACAAAAATAAGGAACTTATGCGCATAGCCTCCCAAATTCTTCTGCACAACATGGCTCATGAATCACCAACTTCAGTTTACATTCAGTTTGATTAACCAAGCATTATTCTCGTATTCCAAAGTGCAGAAGGGTGGCTCATCCTCTTAAGTGAGCTTTGTCCCATAACAATAGCACAGAAATTATTAAAAGATACAGATTTTAAAGAAATAAAAATACACAACCTGAAAGTAAGCATTTTAAGGCTGCCTACAGCAGAATTATATTAAAGACAACACAGCATCTGTCAAGGCAAAAAGGAGTAGAAGATCAACCTGTAGGGTTGATATTTATATGAAAAGTTAGTGGGATGGTAGGACACGAGTCCATATGAAATTCAGCTGTACTTGTTCAGGTGTTTCCATGTAAATTGCTTTAATTTAGTGTTGTATTTCTAATGAAATCTCAAAGAAAGTGGAATTAAATCATCTGAGTCATTAAAACACAGTGAGTGTAATTAGTTCTATAAGCCATACTGGTAAAACAAACAAAAAAGTCTACTTACATTGTTTGTAAATATCGTTAATATCATTGAAGTCCTTCATGTCTGCCATCAAAACAGTAGTCTTCACAACTAGAAATTACATAACCACAGTTATTTTGTGAGTTTCTTGCTTTTATTCCATGAATTTATCTCAAATATTATAAACATTTTGAAAAGTTTTCCAAACAGATATTGACCATTAGAACTACCACCTACAGAACCACCTTAAAAAATCTTAATAACTAGTATATAAAACTTTAAGGAATTAGATATTCCTGATCTGTTTTGGAAGTATCCGTTTTAAATTTCATTATAAGCCCAATTCTAAAAGGCACCGAACTGATGAAGCAGGTTGATTTAAGAAAGCTATTGTAAGCCAAATGTTGGCAAAAAATTATATATAATAACTGCTGCCAAAAAAGTCCATAGAATGTCTGAAGATACAGTCTACGCTAGAATTTTTTACCCATGACTGCCTAAGCCAATATTAATCCTGGTTTGGCTCCACTATTAGAGCTTGCTTCAAAAGAAAAAGTAATGAAAGTGCCTAGAATATGAACACCATAGACATAGACCTGCTTTTACCTGAAGTAAAGTCTAGGATGTTTAAAATGCCTGTAGTCTGTTGCAGCTCTATCTACACCTGAGCTTCTTCAGTTAGAATTAAAAAAAGTTAGTATTATGGTCAGAAACTTTGGGGGAAAGGCAGTGTCCCATTGATACTCATCACATTAAGACTTGCACATTGATATTTTTTCCCCTCTAGCTATTAGTAGCAACTTTATATTTTGCAAACAGCTTTATTTTATGTCACTATTTTTTTTTTTAAATCAATTTAAAAATAATCACTTGTTTGCCACCATCATAACAGCACCTACCATTGCCATAGTCACAGCCTGCAGCTTTCAGGATTTCTCCCATGTTCGTTAGAGCCTAATGAGAATTGAGATAAAAATATTTAAGTAGCAGCAAGGTTGTATTTAGGTAAGTATGTAAACATGAGTTGTAACCTAGCTACAGATCCATGTTGTAGTCCACCCAGCAAACCTTCAACAGTCATCAGTGGGTAAGAAAAAAAAAACCAGAAATAGCTTAAAAAGTAAATTAATGAAAGGGAACGTCTAATAAACCCCCATCCATTCATTACATGCAAATGTAGGATGCAGCTCAATATCATCCTATCTACTCACACAGCTTCTTTGCTGCTGGGGGAACGAATCTTTCCCCTACTCAAAGCCACTGGGGTCAAACCTTCATTCAAAACATTGATTCTTTCCTACTTGAAATACAGATTCTTCCCTTGACCTCCAAGGTTGTTTGGATAGAAAAATGACAGGGATGGGATGAAATTACTTCTTACTTGCACATCCTCCAAGGTGAGGTAAAATGTGCTCTCTAGGACTCTCCAATTTCTCATCAGTCTACATTTCAAAAAGCACAAGCCAACTCCATTAAAAGTTTATTGCCAGAACACATCTTACCTGCTTAGCTTCTTCCTTTGCACCTCCAGAGACAAGCTGCCCACTGGAAGGCTCTATACCAATCTGTCCTGCAATGTACATGGTCCGGTCTACAAGCACCGCTTGGCTGAAAACAGAAGAGATATTTTATGTTGATAGTTTCCCCACCAAAAGCATTTAACTATTCAAAAACACTCCCTTGTAAGCACATTTCACATTTTCTTCAGTCATCTGTAATATCTCGGAAAGATAGGTTAACACAGAACCACCTAGGTTGGAAAAGATCTTCAACATCATCAAGTCTGACTTACCAAGTCCCATCATTAAACCATGCCCCTCGGTGTCACAGCGCTTATGAGCTGGGTTACGCGCGCACAAGTTTGTACACGCAGTCATACGTTCAACCTGTGCGTGTTTAGTTCAGCTGGGATTGAACCACCTGTGGAAGACAGCATAGCTGTCTTTGAGGTAAGAAAACCTGGTTCTCAGGAAGGGATGAGTGCAGCAGCACAACACTAAACTCAGCTGCACATATTCTGCACTGCAGATAGACGGGGGGAGGCGAAGGATCTCCATCCCGAGAGCAAACCCTCTCCCCACACCAAATAACCCAAGTGACCTGTTGGCTTAGCTCAGAAGACTGCAGAATTCGAGCTATTTGCTAACCATTTCTATGTAAACATCAGGTATGAAGTCGAGTTAGCAATTATTAACATCTTTAATTACCACAAAATTAAGAGATTAAAACAAGGACTTAAACTATCTATTATGCAAGAGACATAGTTTGCATCCCTTCAGCTGACAGCTAAAAATATTTTGTAAAGAAATTAAAGAAAGGGTCTTCTCAAAACGTTTACGGTGTGTCAACGCCATTTTTCTTATCTCTTCCCATTCCACAAGAAAATTTATTGTTCTAACAGCTGAACAAGCCTCTGAAGTTACACAAACTGGAGATAGGCACCTCCCTGAACTACCTAAATTAGCAGCTTAGCTTCCCTTTTATGTCACTGGAGAAAGAAAGCCACTCTTTCAGAGAATGCTTTTACTACCTCTCTTAATTGCTCAATCCATTGACTTTACGTGGGCCTAACCTGGTTTAGGGACTCAGTAAAATGATTATGGTTAGGCAATCTGAACAATGCCATCACTCCCATCTTCCCTTCCACATTCTCTTACAATTCCATTAAGGGAAAAAAGCCAGTGATTTATCTGATGGAGCAAAATATCTTACACAGTGATTATTCTCTGACATCAGCAACCACCTAAACTGGGATGAGACAAAATTATACCATTTAAAGAAGAGAAACTGGCAAAAGATATTTTTCTAGCTGACGCAGTCTAGATAGGAAATGTGTATATGAGCACAACACAGATTCTTCTTTAACTGTTTTCTTTCTTAGCATATCATGCTTTGTTTGATGAACAGGCCCTCAGACCACAACCTCGTGTTTCTGTTTCCTGTGTGGAGAACCACACAACAAGGCAATATTAGCTCTCTGAAAAAAAAAAAAAAGAGATTGTCTTATACTGCTTATTATAAAGCAATTGACACCACAAAATGTTCATCCTAACTGACCTTTGGACAATCCCAAATCATGAATAATTGGGGAAAAAAAAAAGAAAAAGCAAGCCGAAGCCTTCCAATACCACTGCCAGATCAGCAGCAACCTTACTGAGTCCTCTGCTCCTCGACTTTCTTTTCCCTTGTACGCTTAGCCGTGGAATCCCCTATTCACTGACACCAGTAACAATTCTCCAACTTAAAAGTACATTTCCACTGCAATCAAAGGCATGAGAAAAGCTCACAGAAACTCCAAGCGCACAAACTACAATCAAATGTTAAGTGCAGATGTATCCTATACCTAGGATCAATCATAGCTACTCTTTATGATTCAGCAGAGACTTAGGCATGTGCCTCAAGTCATTCCAGCTTCGGTACACCTACGTGCATTCATTCCTAGATGGCCATTATGACCTTAGGAGAACGCCCCTCAGAGAGATGGCATCAACAAACATGCTTTTTAATGAGAACAACTGGAAAAAGTCAGGTTTTCTTTACCCATAGGGTTGTTGATTAATATAAGAATAATATCTCTGCTGCATCTTTTAAAGTGTATAAATATATCAATAAAATTACTGGAAGTTGGATGAGGTAAAGGAGGTATAAGATATGGTAGAAGTAGCACCCTGAAGGGCTGCAGCAGAGACAGGAACACAGCCCATACACCCCAAACCTTCCCTCCACGTTAAGCCCTCCTTCCTCTGTTACCATGCTCAGAGCAGAGACACAGCAGTTTTTTCTTGTGCAATTTTTTGCTCACTGGACTTTGAAAAGTTTACTGGAACTCGATTAACTAAGTTAGTGATAAACTTATTGATGGTAGCCCTGTCATACCAGTAACAGGCTGCATAATAAGAAGCAGTATTTCGTTAAGAACTACCAACAAGCACAAAACACGGGAGTGCAGTTAATCCACAGCAGAAATCAAGGGCTACATTAAAGGCTAAGCCAGTTGGTGTGCGTGCAGCTGAAGAATTGTTGCTTTCCCTGTCCCAGGTGCCCTGTATAAGTGATGCCGAGCCCCTGGCTGCAGTCCACCAACAGCTCGTTGTTTGCAGAAGTTAACCTTTAGGTCATGGGACTCTCTCTGCCTCTACACATGGTACTTTTCTAAGTTTACAATTCCTATCGAGAACATCCAGCTTGAAGTTCAGAACGTTCATTTTCACAGGAACGGAGACAGATAATGTTTTTGAAGGCATTAGGATGCTACAAGCAGTTTTAAAACCCCAGGAGCCTGTGTTTAAATACGAAAAGAAAGCATAACATGCCCTGAATGCATAAATAGGAACCCTTGGAAAACACTGGTAAAAACCCCTCAGTACCTTAGACGTAAGTCTCCAGGAACAATTTTTCACATCTAAATAACAAAGACAAGCCTTTTTTGGGATTTTTTTTTTTTAAATTAAGTCCAGAACCGTTGCAATGAAGAACTTAGGCATGACAAAAGCCGAAGAGCAGCCCGTTTTCCACCAGTATCTTCTGGCTTGAGGAGCGCTTCCAGCCGCCTGCCGTGCCCCTGTCGGGGAGGGAGGCGTGCCACCCTCAGCAGCCACCCTCCCGGGCTCGCTGCCCCCTGCTCTGCCCAAATCGGACTGTTTCCGGCGGGGACTGACCCCTTCTCTCCCCTTCTCGCCGATTTCTGCACGGTTTCCCCCCGGTGCCTCCCGGGCGGACATTTTAGGGAGCCCCGCGGGCGGGCTGAAGCTCCCCGCTGCCATTTCGGAACCGCTCCCCTCGGGGGTCCCGGGACCCCGCCGGCCCCAGCACCCCCGTGGGCAGGTCCAGCCACCCCATAACCTCCTCATAATCCCCCCACAGCCTCCCAGCCTCCCCATAACCTCCCCATAACCCGCCCCGCAGCCTCCCAACCTCCCCGCAACCACCCCACAGCCTCCCCTCGGGCAAAGCCCGCTACCCTCAGCCGGGGCACACCTGTAGGGACCCAGCGCAGCGGGAGCCTTGGCGGTGCTGATTATTTTCTTCACCAGACAAGCCATGGCTGCCGCTACCCCCCTGCCTCTCCTCAGCAACCCGCCACCTACTGCCCCCCCACCTTTACCCTCTCCTCCCCTGCCCACAGCCGCAGCCCGCCCCGCGCCGCAGGGGTTTATGGGAGATGTAGTCCGAGGAAGGCGGCGGTGGCGCGGTGCGCATGCGCACTGTGGTGCTCGGGAGGCGGCGTGTGGTGAGGCGAGGCCGCGGCGTGCACCGGGGCCGGTACCGGCACCGCGTGTCCTCCTCCCCTGCTCCCCGTGTGTGTCCTCTCACCCCCGGCGGCCATGTCCGGCGCGAGGGAGAAGAAGCGGGCCAAGAAGATGAGGAACCAGCCGGCCAGCGTCACCATGCCTGCTGAGCCGGGATCCGTGCTCGCCGGCGGCCCCAGGCCCTGCCCGCCCCCAGGTACGGCCCCCTCAGGGTCCCCTCACGGCTCCTCAGGGGGGACCTGCCCGCTGCCCCCTGGTCTGCGTGTGCCACCGCACGCCTCAGTCAGGCTTAGATTTCTTTTATTTTAACCTATATTATTTTGGGGAAAAAATACAAAGAGCGCAGCATTCGGAGGTTGGCGCGTTGCCTCTCTATTTTGGGGTGAAAAAATGATGTTTAAATGTTCCTGCATATCGAGCGGACGGTGCTGAGGCAGGCAGGGTGATGCAGCAAATTATGGCCAGCCCCGGCTGAGGGGTTTGCAGTGTCCTCAAAGCAGTGCTATCGGATTAAACACTGCTTTCTGCCATAATCTTAAAAGATTACATGGTTATAATTTTCTGCCCTGCTGAATAGCATATGCATAACGTTATCCTGTAGTGTTAGTGAGTATCTTGGTTTTATGGGGCTAGTTCTGCAGAAACAAGGAAAAAAATACAGAGGAGTTATAAAACTATGAATCTATGTAATACCTAAAATCATCTGATTTTTCTTTGGGTATTAAATCAGTCACTACCTTTTGAAACACTGTTTTTCCATCTTATTAAAGTATTCAGTTCCTCCATTTTTAGGCTAACCTAACAGTGGAAGGTGCATTTGTGATATGAGTTAGTTGCCATTCAGCTCTCCTCTTTCAGTTGACTTGGGCTGTAGGTCTCCGCAAATTTGCTGGCTCCAGCCTCCATCCCTATCTCCCAGCTACTTCCTCCCCACCCTTACCTCACTGTCTGGATAGTACTGCTCCCAGCCATGTGGCAAACTCAGATCAGGGAATTATTCCATGTGAGAACTTACTTTTCTTTCTATCCCAAAGTGTGCGTATACATACATATATATATATATTTCAGTTTGAATTGCTGCACTGCTGCATAATGTGTGGTTGCTTCTGAGCTGGTTACAGGAGCTGGAACAGCATTCTTGCTGAATGTGAAACTTCAGTTTCACAATTGCTTGAAACAGAAGAGGGAGGTTCCTTGCTGCTCTAAGCTCGTTTAAATTGAGGCTACTGGAGGGGTATCTGCTCCTCCAGGCTGTGTGTTCCTCATGCCAGTGGCAGAATTTATGGGACAATACGTTAAACTTGTTTAGGAAGCTCATCAACCTGAAAACTGATTTTTTTTTTTTTTAATCTCCTGCCCATTCCCTCTGACACAGGATGATTATCAGTGGAGGGGCTCCCTGAAATGTATGGCCCTGCGTTCCTGCTAGTACTTGACTTGGTGCAGTGGGTGGGTTGGAAGAAATGGCTGTATGGGCTCTCTTTAGTCCGGATACCCAGCATGAGCTGCCTGACAGCCTTATATCAAGTTGCAGCCAAAATCCTAACCAAGATTTAATTGCGTAGGTTGAATATAAGCTCATCCTTCACTATGGGCTTCAAGGCTCTCTTAAACTTCCTTGCAATGCTGTTAAGGTGCTTGTCCCTCTTGAGGGGTATTTCTCTAGATTTTTGTTATTTAATTTTGATGTTGATGTAGATGCCTGCACCAGAAGAGTGTGTAACTTACTGCACCAACATACCTGTATCATGCTGAATTTACTTACTGCTGTAATAGAAATACACACACGAGACTTATTTAAGCTAGAAGATACTAGACAAAAATACATATGGTTATGGGTAAAATATTACCTTTGCTGGTGTCATACTGAAACCCCGACTAGACAATAATAAGAACCACTACTGATGGCGGTCAGTATAGGCTGATTTTGATCAGGTCTTTCTTATTGGGCCTGATAGAGCATTGGAGGCAAAGTCTGAGTTGGGTACCATTTTCAAAATGTGTAAAAACTCCTTAATCTACCGCAGCTTGCTGCTGGGCAGCTCAAATTTTTTGTCTCTTCTGATGAAAAAGAACTTATTTCTGTTTTCTCATGGCTTTTTCAGGTACATGTTAAATATAGTAGGAGGTGTGTGTAATGTAATCGTATTAGAAAGGATGGTTTAGCATTTATCCATTGCTCAGATGACTTTGTATTTCTGTTACCTCTGTTCATTTCTAAACCCTTCAGGAGATGTTCGTTCCGAGCAGCAGTATCAACAGCAGAAATTTGCGCATCAGTCATCCGGGCCTCCCTACAGGAAAGACCAGTATTTTCCCAGAGAACAAAATAGAGGAGAGAGAGGCAGAGGAAGAGGAGGATGGCAAGGAGGACACCAGAGTGCTTCTGAGGAAATACCTAGATACATAACAGGTTTGTATATACAAAAAAAGGCCACAATTTCCAGGGCAACCTGCTGCTATTTGTGTGCTGTCTGTCTTTGGTTTTGTGAAATAGCAAAAATCAGAACTGATGCTGTGTTTGGTGTGTCCATTTGGTCTTCTGTTTTTCCTGATTTTCTCCAAAATACAGATATACTTGTGTACCAGAATGAACGACCAGATGTTGTTCAGTGAGTCCTTTCAGACTTCTGAGTTGAAAAATTGCACTTACTTGTGATGAGGGGTGTGCATTTTGCTTTCTGTTTACCAATAAAATGAGTACTGACAGTCATCTGTTTTTAATGTAGCCAGTGAAACTGTTTATGCTCATGATGTGAGTTAAAGACAGCTTTTCTTCTAACAGAATATTTGTTTAGGAGAACAAAGAGACAAATTAGTTTTTCAAAATGTGGCAGTGCTATGATAATGAATACACTTCTGTAAGTATAAAACAAAATCAACCTCTGGCTCTTTATTTGATCATTTTAAAACAGGATGTAATACGACTACTGCTTCCTGTTTTTCCATGATGAAGCTTTTACATCTCTCTTAGTACCATCTGAAAACATTGCTACTCTAATCTAGTAAGGAAGTAGTTGATGCAAATAGAACTTGTTGGTTACACCACAGCTTTTTAGAGTCATTCATGTCCAAGTATGTGCTTAAATAAATAGGTAAGCTTCAGAATATCTAAAGAATAGTTGTTACTTCAGTAATAGACAGTACACAGTATTTTCTTTTACCTCAAGAAGTCATCGGGTGGATGTAGCAGAAATACTCTGCTGGAGTTCAGGAATTTGTGTAGCGTCCCCTTCTTTGATTATTGCCGTTTGTCGTGCTCTGATACGGTTCTTTTCATTGCAGTGTCTACCTTTGCTCAAGCTCGTGCTGCTGAGATGAAAGCCATGTTGAAAGCAGTTACGCAAAAGTCTTCAAACTCACTAGTTTTCCAGACGCTACCTAGGCACATGCGAAGGCGAGCTATGAGTCACAATATTAAACGCCTACCCAGGAGGCTGCAAGAGATTGCCAGGAAAGAGGTATAAGTGTGTTTTGATAGTATTTGGTAAACTGTATCGTGGGCATAGCTGATGTACGGTGTTCAGCTGTACGTTTGTTAATGTTTAGACCTGAGCTGGTCTGCAAAACTTCTGTGGGTACACAAACTTTGGCTGATATTTGGATCCAAAATGCAGAAACTTCTCAGTTTTAGATGGTAGCTCAGGTAGATCTCACTAACAACTTGTCTCTGTGATTATTGGGCAACTTGAAAAGTTACTGGAGTAGTGATAGAACCCTTACTGCAGGAGGGCGGTGAGTTTGGGCGGTGAATCTGGGTTCTAGGAGTCCTGAATAACACCTGCCTAGCTTGCACCCCGCCACTGCTTTGAGATGTGACCCTGCTGGACTCAAACCATCACAGCTCATTGCTGCAATTGTTCATGTGTTACAGCTCTGACATACGCTGGAGTAGCTGGCAGCTGCATGCAGCTTCAGACCTGCTAATGAGTATTTGTGGTTGCTCATGAAACTCATTTTGGAGCGGCATCTCAGCATTTAGTCAGAATGCTCCTGTGTAGCTACTTGCTCCTAATCCACTATGGCATTAATATGTATTTTAAAAAAAGGTATCTGTCTGATTCTGTCTGATGTTTGTCATTGATCACTATACTTTCTCTGGACACTTCTTAAAATGATCAAATGAGTTTTCCTGATAAGTTTTCTATGCGTTAAGGTTGGTTGATTGACATATTTCTTGCACGCTTTCTCCCCCTAGCTTTGCCTTTTTCAAGTTCTGTGAGATCTTACCCCTTCCTTCCGAGTTCCCGAAGATTCATGATTCAGAAATTGCTTCAAGTACTTCTGCTCATGTTCCTTCGGGTGTGGTTTATTAGACCTTCATAACCTGCATCTCTTTTTTTTTTTTTATTGCTCTGGTTGGCATTCTTTTTGCTTTGTTAGTCATGGTGAGATTTTATACAGTTTGGCATAAACAGCATGGGCTGTTTTGCATGGTTACACATTCTGTCCTTGTTAATCTAGATTCTTTCATGTTTATATTTCTTCTTTTGTGTCCTACTTTATTAACTCATTTCATGTGGAAGCATTTCTAACTTCTCTGTATATACTCACTCTTATCCATCCTTGTTTTCACTTGTATGATTCTTGGATTTTTGAGGTCATGCAGCTGCATTTCTTATGCTCTATTCTCTCTCTTCGGGTCTTTTTGTGTAGTTTGTGTGCCTACGCAGGTTTTTTGTTTCATGGTTTCTTGGGGCTTTTGTGTCTTCTGAGCCATTTCCCTTTCTAAAGGTTCTGCCTATTAGTTTTTGGTGTTTGAAGTCTGCTTCTTCAAAGTTACTGTTCTGATTCTGCCGCACTTTCTTTGTTTTCTTAGATCCTTTAATGTGACTGCTTTCATGCAAAAACTTACCTAGACTCTCTCTTACCTCTTCACAAGTTTGAAGACAAATGCATTTTTTGTCTACAGTACCACATCACTTTTTTCTCTAGTTGTCTTTCTGAACAAATCAGTTACGTACCATTGTCCCAGTGGCTTCTATTGCCTTTTCTGCAGGCAATCACATGAGTGTGATCGTGACTTGGAACTTGTTTTATTCTTCTGTGCCTGTCTGCCTTGACATCGTGGGTCATTTCAGTGTTTCCTCTGCTCAGGGCAGTGACTTTCTAGCGTTCACATTCCTCTGCTGTTACCCTTACAACCAATGGTCTGTTGTCAGCCATTTCTTGGCGAGCCCACAATGGGCATCGTAAGAAGTATTTGTTTATTTATTTTTCCCCTACAGTCCCTATTTCTTTCTGCTACTTCTCTTCACAGAAAGACAAAAACTGGAGAGGCAAGCTTTCCTCTTCAGCCATGCATTCGCTCTTAGTGATTCTATTCTTGACTGGGTCGTTACCAGCAATTTGGTTTTACATCACCAACGGCCCTTTCTTGTTTGCTTTTGCACACTGTAGAGACTCTAACAATCCTCAGGTCCTACCTGCCAGTCTTTGAGTCCATACTGCTTCTGTACAAGCTCAGATTTCGAGGCTTTCCAAGTATCATGTTCTTTTGTTCACGTGGCTATACTGATGTTGGCACAGGAAGTAGCAGAATCACAGAATGGTTTTGGTTGGAAGGGACCTTAAGGATCATCTAAGTTCAACCCCCCTGCCATGGGCAGGGACACCTCCCCCCAGACCAGGTTGCCCAAAGCCCCATCCAGCCTGGCCTTGAGCACCCCCAGGGATGGGGCATCCACAGCTTCTCTGGGCAGCCTGTGCCAGGGCCTCACCACCCAACAGATCTTACTGTTCACTGGTAAGTTTCTGAACGTCTGGGGATTTTGGTTTAACTGTGGGTTCAAGTCAAACTTTGATGTGCTTGTATGGATGGGGCTTGCATATAAAATTTCCATCTGTTAGTTACCCTCAAATGAAGTGGTAGAGTTATGGAGAAATAACATCAGGATAAAGTATAGTTTAGATTATGCTAATGCTTTCTGTATCCTTGTATATGTTAACCTTTTTCTTCAACACAAGTTTGTCCTTTCGAGATTTACTTTGATGTCCTCTCTTTTAAAAACAGGCAGAGAAGGCTGTACATCAGAAAAAAGAACAGTCAAAGACTAAATGTCGCAAGGCTAGAAGGCGCCACGTGAATTTGGTAGCAGAGTTTAATCGCAGGCAAAGAAAGAATATTTGGCTGGAAACGCATATTTGGCATGCAAAGAGATTTCATATGGTAAAAAAATGGGGATACTGTTTAGGAGACAGCCCTACAGAGAAGTGCTACAGGGCTTGCTACCGAGCCATGACAAATCACTGCCTTCTTCAGGTACCACGTTTGCATCTGTTTTCTTGAAGTAATTAACTGTTCAGTTATAAGTGTTTCTGTCTCTTTGAAGTAATGTTGTGTCAGCTGTTAATAACTGCTAGCTATGAAATGAATAATTTCATAACTGCAGTGAAAGGTGGAGAGCATCAAAGAGAACAAGGTGAGCCTATAGAAGAGTCTTATGTATTAAAAAGGTAACTGTGACTGAAATACTCCATTTTCAACCATAAGAGCTTAGAAATGAAGTGAATCCCTGTATCTTCTTCCAGAGCAGGGTGCTGTTGAAGACAGGTGCTTTATTGTGTGACCTTTCTGATCCCTTGGTTCAAGGGGAAGGTTGGTTCTTGAACGAGAAATGCCTGACAGCTGTCCTTTAACTAGCAATGTTAAGTTAGAAAGGAAAATGTTTTCTCTTTGACTCAGATTTCAGTGAATGAAAAAATACTGCTACAGCTTAAATCATGGAGCTCCATCTGATTTTTCCTTGCCAGGTTCACTTGCAGGAGTTATTCTCACTTTACCACTATTCTGTTGTTTCAGGATTTATCATATTACTGTTGCCTGGAATTGACTGGTAAAGAGAATGAGCTTCTGAAGCAACTTGCTCGAATATGTAGTGTTGACACAGGTAAAATTTAACTAGTTTGAAATAAAGTTAAGATTCTGAACAGACCAAAGGTTGACTCATCCTTTTCCCTTCTTAATATGCCAGCAGTCTGAGAAGTAATAACAGTTGATACTTAGTTGTGATTTTTGGATGGAAAACATGATTAAAATGTCCTATACTAGGACCACGATTTCTTATTTTCATTTGTCTTGTAGTAAATGAATTATTATTGTCTTCTTTATTTGGTACTGTCTTAACAGCCAGACTGAACTTCTTTTTTTTTTTTTTGTTTCTTAAACAATTTTGTTTTTCAATAAGTATCTTCTTCTTCAGGATTGACATTTGGAGTGGCGCGTTGTCTGTCTGGAAGATTCCAGGGTTCCCTGAATCTTTACCGAGCAGATCGCTATCCTAAGGATACGCTTGGTCCCGTTACGTTTATTTGGAAACCCAGGGATGGGTCTGAAAACAGACAGTTATGGATCTGGATGCATCCAGCTCTCAAACAGGTATTTTGTTTTTCATAGTTGAATTCCAATTTGTTCATGCATTATCTATTCCTTATGCTGGAGATACTTTCTGAAAGGTGTAGAAGAGACAGTTGTAGTACTTGGCCTTAGGAATTAAAAATTACAGCACTGTTTTCACACTGACCATATTTGTGTTCTGCAACTTGTTCTTAAGGTGCATGCCTCTGAGATTTTTGTTGTGAGCTTGTTCAAGTTTTTCTAGTGACACTTCCCTTGGGGTACGTTCACAATGTGCTGTTGCTTGATTTGCTTCCTTCTCACTGCCACCCATGACGGGCTGTTTGGTTGCTGTCATCACAGATAATCATAATCTGCTTCTTAGCTATGAACTTCAATAAGTAAATAAAATAAACTGTACACTTGCAATTTTTCTTCCATTAATTTGAGTGACAGTAATTTCCTGGCAACAGTATTACATTCAGCACTTGATAGTAAGGCATGGACTTAAGCAGAATGAAGATCATTCCCTTAAATCCTTATAAGAAATTAAAATGCTAGAGTGTAATTCTTAAAATTGTACTTAAGCTTTGTAATGCCCTGCTCATCCTCCTAATCCAAACTTTTGACTTCTCTTTAGGACATACTGAATGAGTTAAAAGAAATTTTTCAGTGTTCAGAGCCTGAAAAAGTCTGTATTCCTGAGCCAGTTACAACATCAGTTCAAGAGGAAGAACAAATGGATGTCGTTGTGAGCCTTGGCAAAAAAAGAAAGAAAGAGGATAAAGAAGGAGAAAAAACTGTGCCAGTGAAAAAAATAATTGGTGATGGCACTAGAGATCCGTTGCAGTCCTACTCATGGATCTCACAAACTACTGGTGTTGTGATCAGGTTTGTTCACAGTAGAGTCAGAAACTGTGACCTATAACCAGTTAAAAGTAGATGGATTATAGCTTAACAAAGTACTGGGGGAAAAAAAGTGTGCTCTACAAGCATACACTCAGGTGAAACTTCCCTCTGTTTCAGTGATCGAACTATGGAGATTCTCAGATATCGACTGATCGGCCCGCTATCACACTGTGTCCTTACAGAGACCCTGAAAGCTGCTTCCCTCCAAACAGTAAGGAAAATAGCAAGTTGGATACTACTGTAGCTTTAATAAGGTTTCTAGGGTGCGCAAACTTCTTTTTGCTAGAAAGAATCACAAACTGTCTAGCCTTACACAGGTTAGCCTTTAAAATAAGTATTTTTACTCTGTTAGCTTCTCTATATTGAGCCCCTTGACTGATGCTGATCTCAGGAGGAGCTCTGTATGGACTTCAAGTGTGGGTAGGAAGAACACAGAAGCTATGACACTATTGAGTGGGCTCTGAAAGTTTAGTAGGGACACATTGTGTTGAGAGGTCTAGAATAATTCATGCTGTCTTTGGCGATCTATAGATCATGTTTCTCAAGCAACAAGCTAGAGCACTCTGTAGAGCAAGGCATGAAAAGTATAGAAGACTTGTATTTTAAATCAAATGCATAATTTCTACAGGATTTAGTATTTTGTCCACCTCTTGGCGTGTAGCATCTCTGTGGTTTCAGTGTGGGATTTTGTTGTCTCTTGCAGCAAACATGAGAAGGCCATAAAATTTCTGGCTTTCTATAAGAAATTACCGACTACAGAGTTAGGAAGGATTGTGGATTGCTTTGTTTACTTTTGGAACACAGGTTAAATTGAACGTGCTTATTGGAGGGTATTATAAAGTGGAATATAGGAATAAGCTGCATCAGAAATAAATGATTTTGGTTTGAAACCTGGAAGAAAATAATCATAGTGATTAAGACAAACTGAGATTGAATTCGTACTGATAGAAAATACTAAATTACTACTTGAGTTAATTAGATGGTGTTGTTTTCCAGGAGATGGCAGATTCAGAATCGGAACTGAATAAGTGGTGGGTAGAAAACTGCAAGGACTCTGAAAAAGTATCTCTTCATCAACGTCAAACTGCTATCTTTGAGCTATTAGAAGGTATTTGGGCATGGGTGAAATGGGAGGAAGGGAAAATTCTTAGGTTCTAGCGGTCAAAACTGGCATGCTAACAAGTTGGCTTAGATTTGGAAAGGCTTTTTTTTTGCTTCATCAAGATAGTGATGCTAGTGAGTATGTATATAGGTAATTACTGTGACAATGTCAAAGGTTTGAGGATAGCTACGCTGATGTTTTTTTAAAGGGAACATTAAGTCCTCTGTGTAGTCCAAACTCTTAAACAGATAAATCTTGTTTCTTGTCTTTGTGAACTTGGATTTGAAGTTGTTGATGGGATATAGTTTATGTTGGACTATATCACTCACGTATATACACACACTTAAGACAATAAGTTGTAAACTGCCTCCTCAGATAACATGGTAGACTCCTGCTCAAACTGAAAGCATTTTGTCTTGCTTTGCATGTTTTTGTTCCTAATGAGCATTTGTTTACTTGGCTGAGATGTAAAATACAAAGTAAACAACATCTTAGTTTTTAGCTCTGAAAGCAGATAAAGAGCTGGTGATGTTAGATCTCAAATTATACTCAAGCTCCCCGGTCTCAAGCAGTTAAGCCTCAGATTGGACAAGATGAGGTAAAAATTACATTTTTTTTTCCCTTTCTCTGGAAGAAAAGTAGAAAAGAAAGGTTTGTTACTTAAGAGTTGTGCCAAACGTAAAGGATGAATATGAGTCTGTAAGTTGAGCGAGTGACCTCATTTCTATGCTAAGCATAAGTATAATTGCAGACTAAGTCTTATGCTGCTGTTGTTGTCTTTTGTTATTGGACATTTAACAAGCATTGGTGAGTTTTCAAAACATGCTAAACTGAGTACTCTGGCTTGCATCTCTGGCTTCTAGTGGTGTCACATCCCTGCAGGCAAAAATGCACAAAATAACAGTGCAGAAGAAGATTGCAAATTTATTTGTGGTTTCATGGCAGTGTTCATCTATGTATTTTTAAAGGGATAAGTTCACCATCAGAAATGCCACCAGGTACAATACTGGGCCTCACTGTTGGAGATCCTCGAGTAAATCTGCCAAAAAAGAAGAGAAAAGCCATGCCAGACCCTGAAAAATACCAAGGTAAAATGCCTTGCTTATATTGTGTGTGAAACTGACAAAGGCAAGAGATTCAGTTTCTTTCTACACTTCTGTTTTCATTTACTGTCATATTCTACTGATTTTTTTTCTTGCTGTTTTCCTCTAGCATTAGCTTTCAGAATGTTTCCTTCCTCTTTCTACTTGCCTTGTCAGAACAGAAGCAGCCTGAAAATTGCATAGAGTGCATAGGTTTTAGAACAGCAATTGTGAGGGAGGGATGTGCACCAAAGCTGGTCTTGTGCTCAGTGGAAGCCTCTGTCTGACCATACAGATGATCCAGGTTCGAATCCTGGCAAGGCCAACCAGGTGCTAAAAGATGCTCAGTTTCTGTTCAGTATTTAGTCTTCCAGGTGCTGTCTCTCTCTCCAAGAAGATGCCTGCTGTTTCTGGTTTATAGTCTTTGAATGGTGAAATTTGCAAATTCACTAGGGAGAAAAAAAATAAATTGCAAGGTTAGTATTTCAAATGGTCAAGACGGTATCTTCCTTGAAAACAAAAGATGCATGGGTGACTACGTAGACTCATTTCAGTGCTGACTTGCACAACGTTTCAGTGCAAAATACAAAATCAGTTGGATTTGAACGTCCTTGAAAAACGTGCAAGAACATACACAATGGGATTTGTGTACAGTGCTGTGTAGGCATTTACAATTAGGTTGATTGGACACAGCCTGGCTAACTTAGTGTGAGAAACAGAATAGTCAGCTAGCAAACAAGACAAGTGAAGTTGCCAGAGACTTCAAAATACTTCGTTTCCTTGGTGGTGTGTTTACAAGATACTGGAATAATCTAGCCTTAGCTTTCACTGAAAACCAGGTTGAATGCTGATTTAGGTTACCATCTTTTAGCTCTCTTTTAGCACAACTCTTCCTATTCAGGTTTTCTTATATCCTCCTATTTTAACCTCTGTATGTAGAACAGCCTTTCTTCTGTTTATTAGTTCTGCTTAGCTACATTCTCATCATTAATGTTCGTGTTGGAAATGTTGCTGCATATGTGACCTCTACTTTGGTTCCTTCGTCCCGAGGAGTAAGGTGAGCTATACACCACTTGTTTACAGAGACTTGTTTGAGCTGGTAAAGGAGTTAGCAACCACAAGAAGTAGTCTGTTCCCTTTCATTCTGCTTGTCATGTCTGTGAAGATGCGTTCAAGAAGGTGAGTTCAGTGGAAGGCTTCTAAGCATTGGAAAAGGCACATTGCAGTTTCTGTCCCACTGCCAGAGATGGTCGTCCCTCAGGAAGGAGAGACACAGTAAAGAAGTAATGATGTAAGGCAGGGAGACAAGAGGAAGTAGGTACCTATGCCTGTCTTTCTTTGGCTGGCTAGAAATGGCCATCTTCAAGGTCTTTCTACTTGCAAAAAAAATCTTCTAAACCACAAACATTCAGAAAATCTGGTGTCACTTTCTGGTTCCTTTCTGAGATTTTTTTAAAATTTTATTTTATCATAAGCTCAAAATATTACCTCCCCTCTCTGACTTCTGTTCAGGTGAGGGAGAAAGCCCTTGATCAGCTAGCAAGAAAAAGTAAACTGTGTGAGATACCTTTTAATTTAGGTCCCGCTAAAGGACTTGATGTTGCACAGACACATCACTACCAGATAGGTTAAAAGTAAGCAGAAGAATGAAGGTAGATAGATAATACAGCTGTCTTCTAACAGAAAATCAAAAGGACATCATGGTAAGGGAGCAGAAAGGGAGAGAACAGCCCTGCTACAAGAAGCAGTAGGGAGGGAACAGGAATGGCTGCTGTTCTCCATGTTTCCCACCTGAATGACTTCCTAATGCTGTGTGGGATGACTTAGAGGGTTATTCACAGTCTGCTGTGTACCCATTAGATGTGCAGTGGCTAAATCGTATGGTGTGGTAGGTCATCTCTCCTACTTAGAAACCTCAAGACTGAGGTATAACTACCGCTCTCCTCTCAGCCTCAAGTGTTAGTTGAAAAGAGAGGCTACTGTTACTCTCCAAAGACTCTTGTTCCCATCCTGACTTGGTAATTGACTATGTGACAGCTACTACCAGTGCTGTATCTCTGTCGTAATGGGTTTACTTGTTCAAGTAGCTAAGAGAAGTTACATTTTTGAAAAACTTCTAGAAAATCTATCCATGTTAGTTTATTAAACTCAGATACTTTTATAATTTTCTAGTCAAGGAAAGCCTTCACATGCTTTTGATTCTTAGTGTTTTTGAAGAAAAAGTAAAATTGCATCTGTACTAATAAAAGGAAGCCTAGGCATAATCAGTTACTGTGCAAAATATGTTTTGTATCTATTCTCTATCTGCAGGCATTATCCATTCTTCACACTGTTTACTGTTTCAGGACCTGAAACTATGTGCAGCTTAGTTTGTGATCTTGTTGGAGCATGTGGTTTTGTTGCACGTTTTGTTGCCTCTATCTATCAACTGTATTTGTTCTTTGTTCCTATCAACCTCCTTGATTGCCTGGTGGATTTGCAGGAGTTTAAAAATCCATTAAATAAATGGAGGAGAAACTATTGAAGGCCATTCGATGCAGAAAGATCGCGTCTAACTTGAAGTTTGTAAGCCATAAATGTCTAGAATGACATCACTGCATACTGATCTTAGTGTTGCACTCTTCCCCAGAACCCTATTATTGTCCACACTTGGAGTCATATTACTGAAATATCCAGCAAGAATGTCATCAAAAGCAACATGTTCCCAGGGGTTATTTGAGTTTGATTTACCAGTTTTACCAGCATTTTTTCCAAACGGTTCTGTCCTGCTTACACTGGTTCTTTTGTGAGGAGTGATCCAGGAAGGGATTCTGTCCTCCTCTTCAAATTTATAAAGGGCAATTTGTTTAAACAAAAATAATGAGGGAATTTAATCTTGGCACATAGTATATACATTACCACGGCAATGATATTACCAATGTTTCCACAGTAACACCCACAAAAAAAAAGTTAGGCCTTTATTCTAGATAGTTGATCCACTGATGGAAGATGAGGTCTGTAATTCCATTGAAATGGTTTTAATTTGCTCCTTCTGTAAGAGGAAATCTTTTTATGAGCCTTAGAACTACATAAACTTTCTAAGCCTTGTTTTGATATAACCTTACTCAGATGTGGTAATGTGGTAAGATGACCTTTGTGTAAGAAATGGTACTAGCCATTTGTCTTAATGACATGTCACGTTGACTGAGCAATAAAAAGGAACCCTTGCTCTATTCCACACTTTTTTCCGCTTTTTGCTTCCTGGACATTCCAATGCTATTGGGATTAATATTAGTAAGATCGAAATGACACTGCTTATGGTAGCAGATTGTATATTTGCTTTAGTCTCTTGTTCTTCAATGGGTAAAAACCAATAGATTTTCTTAGCCAGTGCTTACTAATTTAGAGATGCATCACTTGTCAGATGTGCAAATAGTTTAGGTAAGTTACGGCCCTCATCTCTGTCTGTGGATTGTCATACGTGAAATCTCTGAAATGACATGGATCTATCCATATTCCTTTTATTTTATTTTGTTTTCAAAAAGCTGTTCTAAGGTAATGCCTGTGTAGTTTTCCCCCTGTGGGTGACGTGTTAACCAAAGGTAACTTCAGTCTTTCCCAGTTACTCACACTCCTGAATGCATATGCATGGGTTCAGGCTGTGTGTTTATTCACGGAACTGACCTCATTTCTTTAGGCTGTGGGATAGAGAGTTTGTGAATAAATCACTTTTCACTGCCTTCTCAGCAGGTTTATGCCTTCTGGAAGTCAAGCCTCCCAGCAAGCGGTCAGTACTTACATGACCGCAAATTAGCGTTAGTCTTCTCTCCGTTTTAAAGTACTCTTCCGACATTTTGATACACTGCTGCTGTCTTATGGGAGAATACAAATTCTGCTGCTCAGCATGGGGTATGGTGGAGCCTCTAAACAGTCAGTGAATGAGATGCGCATAAGGAGAATGCATCATGAAAGATAAGTGAGCTAAAGTTACTTCTGCAAACACAGAGCCTGATTCTTTGCCAATAAACACATTCTTGCAGTGGTTTAGGTATCCAGCCCTTTGCATTGGTTCTCCTGGTACCCCCCGCATACACGCTGTGAAACTGTTCCTTAACAGTACTTTTTTTTTTTTGCTTCTGCTGCTGCTTCTCACAGACAGAAAGAAAAATTTCAAGTAGAAGCACTCTTAACCTTACTTCTGTCTTCTAAGATTGCTAAGGTAATCAGTTACATATCAGAACAACAATATGAAATGAAACAAAACTTTTCCTCTGCCAGTATTGTTTGAGCACCAACCTTTGACATCAGCAGAAGCAGGTAACATGCTGATTGTCATTGAGCTTTCTGTGCTTAGTAATGCAGCTCCCTCATTTCCTGTACTAGCTGCAACATCTCACTTCCAATATCATAAGCAAATTATTCATCAGTAGGGTTATTTCTCCAGAAATCTTACGTTGTGGAGTGAAGAAAACAGGAAAAGGCTACAGTTTGAATTACAGTATGCTTTGCAGAGAGATGGGATTCTCCAGGTTGAATGGAGATTAAGGTAAAAGAATGTATGTTGTTAAAGATTTTAGGGTAGTGAGGAGAATATTGGGTGGACTGTAGGCAAAAAAAAAGATAAATCCTGCCCTACAATATAGGAATTCCAAAGAACTCCAAGAATGACAGGGATAGCATTATCTCAGCTGTGGTAATAGAGATAAGAGGTAAAAAAATAATTCAGAAAAAGTTACAGTGAAGAATTTACAGTTGAAGGAAGTAGAACATGTTTAAATAATGTAACCTAAAGAGATTCTAATGTTCACAAATACTTTCTGTACAGAAGATGGGAAAGGCCCTTCCCTTACCTTCCATTTGCCTGTAATTACGTTCACCTTGGTTATCTCTAAGAGTCAGGAAGGAATTCCCTACCACAACTACTCGCGTTTTTGCTGTCTTTTTCTCCTTCCTTCAGTTCGTTGATATTTGCTGTATCTCCAGACAGGACGTGCTTTTCCTCTGGGAACGTAGAACCTTTTCAGGTTCCTCCTCAGGTTATTGATTTAATTTTGGATCACAGAAGGAATTCTTGTGGCTAAATTGGCAAGGACTAAAGATTTTCTTTTTAGTTGTCATCCATAGCATGGCTCTTTCTGTGTTTGGTTTGTTTGTTTTAATAAACTGGAAACCTTACAAAATAAAATCTTCTGTTTCCGCTAGATCTTGCTGTGCTGTACATTGCAGTTGTAGTCCTTCTGCTACAAACCTTAATTCTGTGCTGTATAGAGGTCTGTACCCAGTGGGTAGAGAAGAAGATCTGTTGGCCGTTCTAAATGAAACAGCTATTAGGTGATTGCCTGCTAGTGCATGTACCTGGAACGGATGCCCAAAATGACATTTATATTTTGGATCTTTATTTTAAATTAAGAACTGTAATAATTTATTTGGAGTCTTTACATTAATTTTGTGAAGATGTCCACAGTAAAATGCAGAGTCCTTCTTAATTTGAAGGAATGCCACCCTAATCTGATTACTGTTTTAGTATTTCTTCCTCATCATTGTATGTAAATGTATCTTATCAGCAAGAATGCTTAGCAAGTATCAGGTTAATAGCGCCATCAGGCTATCAGGAGTGTTGCCATATTAAATGTTTCTGTTGATTTTTGCAACTGTAATTACTATGGACAGTATGTATTTTTTTAACAAGTAATTATTGCAATTATGTTTGGTAGTATCTATTGTATAGTTAGGACTACTGAACAATCCCTGTCTTCTGTGCACCAAGTCTTTGTCCACATTAACTGGAAAAATTACCTGAATTTTGTCTTTCAAAAGACAAAACATTATTTAAAAACAAACAAACAAACAAATTGTTCCTTTAATATGTAAGACTGTAGATTGCAAAGTGAGCAGCAGTGAGTTTTAATCACATAACTCAGTGGGCAGTGAGTTTTAATCACATAACTATTAATAGCTTCGTTGTATCATTTGTTGGTAAGGATTATTTTACTCAGAATATGGATTGGCGTGCACTGCGTACCATATATGGAATGCTGAATGCTTTTAACCTGTAGGTTTTTAACCCATAGTTTTTCTCTATTTTGCTTGGACTGCGGAGTTGAAGCAGAGGTAGGTTTAATACCCCAAATGATGAACTGTTATCATCTTCAGTAGTACACACTCACTTACGCAGTGGGACTGTGCAGACATACTCAAAGCAGACATACTAATACCCTTCCTTGAAGTGCAGAGCCTGAAATGATCCAGGGAGTGGAAAGCTAGTGCTAAATAAATACTGCATTGTAGTCGTATCCGTAAAAATATTGCCTGTATGTACACTTTTTAAAGGTCAGATTCACTTATCTGAAAAGTGCTTAGGACTTATTTCAGACTTTGTAACATTGCTTTTTTACCAAACCTGGGTGAGCTGCATACTTTTCCTGGAACGCCAAATTCCAGAATATTAAAAGTTGCTTCCTAAGTATGTAACTAACATTGCCAAATGTGATGTCACTTTTACTAGGGAATGTCTGTAAGAAAACTCAAGGTTAATTCTTCTAAGACTAACAGGTAGTTTATTTCATGTTCTGTATTTGGAAAAATGTGTGTTAAGATATATTCCAGACACTCTGATGACTGTTAACCTCTCAGTAGTGTTTTTTTTTTTTTCCAGTTTGCTCATTGTACTCATGATATTGGAGTGGTTTCGATAATTTGAAATTTAAACTGCAAAAATGTGAATTTTGCTTGAAGGTTCTCTTCTTTTGTAGATAATGATAAAGTTAGGCAGCTGTACCTGGAGGGTGTACCCGTTGAGTGCGCTCACAGCTTTATCTGGGACCAGGACATCTGTAAGAACGTCACTGAAAATAAAATTTCAGAGCAGGTAACTAACAAGGTGGATTGCCGTGGAGAAAATGGTTAACGGTCCATATATGAGACTCCTGAAACTTATTTAACTCCAAAAGCAGTAGTTTACTAATGTAGTAGTATCCAACTGCTGAGTTTAAGTGTCTATTCCGTACCATTTATGTAATGTTCTTGTATAGGCAGTGTTTGTGATTCACTTAAAAGAAAGCTTTACTGGATTGTCCACAGGACTAAAATCATCATAGGTTTATTTACCTGAAGGATTTGGAATTGGATTTTCCTGCATCACCTTAACTCGTGTATAGCAGATAAAAAGAGACAAAGTGGCAAAGGGAGGCTCTATCCTTTTACTCCTCAGTCAAAGCTAGGTGGATTCTTCTGACAAAAGAAAGGAAAATGAGACTAAGTAGATCCTTCTGGTCGTGAACTGCAACACGCTGTGTTGTGTCATTCTGGGTAATACCTGTGATTTCTAGACAGCTTTAAATGTGCTCTTACAGGTTTGAAACCTTCTATTTTGACATTTCTATTGGAGCAACCCACAACTGAATGGGCGAAAAGGTGATCTAGTCACAAGAGGTGATACATTTTGGCACCATTATAACCCAAAAGAGAAAATGTTCATATGGCAGAAACATCTCTCCAAATATTCTTGCGATGCAAATTAGTTTTGTGTTCTTTCAAATTGACCACCACAGTGTAAAAAAGCAAAATGCTTCCAAAATGTTACACTAGCACATAACGGGATCAGCACAGTCTTTGTGGTCTTCCTGCTGTTGTGAAATGTAATGTTTACCTTACAAAAACAGCTGATGCAGAAGGGACGTATAAAGTTGCAGTCTGGCGTTCTTCTTCTCATAAATGTATTCATAATGCTGTACAATGAAATATAACAACGAGTGATTGACAAAGCCTTGGTGCCAGCATGCTTCATGCAAAACTGATTCATGACTAAATGCTGTTTCCATCTCCCTGGATATAGTTCAGATTTTATCCATGTATCGGCAGATTTTCTGAAAGCACCAGCTCAGTCTAGTCTTGTGCATAAATCTATAAGAATCAAGTTGGAATACTTGCTTTTCTTTCTCATCTTTGCTGTACATTTTTGCTTTTGAGTTTCAATACCTGCCATCCATTAAGGAATATGGAAGTTACAAGAGAGGGAAAAAAGTTTACTTTTTTTTCTAAAGGTATATTTTATGCCTCAATGATGGTCAATTCAAATGTGTAGAAAGTTTCTAATTTGTTTTTCCTCGTCATAAGTTATCTCATGTCTGTGTCTCAGAACGTTATCTGGAAGAGGGAAAAAGGTTACTAACTTACGGGAAATTTCTCCTCCTTCTCAGGATTTAAACCAAATGAGAGCCCAGTTATTGGTACCTGGATCACAGCTCGATTTGGGTCCTTGTGAGTCTAAGATTCCCATACTGTTGGTGCAACAGCCAGGAAAAATGGCTGGAGAAGATCGACCAGGATGGGGGAGTGGCTGGGATATCTATCTCCCAAAGGGCTGGGGCATGGCTTTCTGGATTCCTTTTGTAAGTGACTTTCCTTGGAAATGGCAAGTAAATACAACAAATGATGTCATTTGGTTTGAAATACTGATTTTAGCATACTTCACATGGTGTAATCAATTCACCATCAGAGGATCAAAATCCCCAATAGCTTTCCATATCTTCTGTTGGGTATAACTGTGCCCACGTGGCAGTTTGAAGCTTGAAGCGTGGGGACTATGAAAAGAAAGCTAATGCTATAGCTCTTGGGTTTTGTGTTTCCAAGAGCATATGTCTCTGAAGAGAACTCATTTGATGCCAGCTGCTAATCCATTTCCAGCTTGGCTATCTCCACTGTTCTGACAACATTCTGTTGCCTCTGATTTGAGGGGAGCTTGAAACGCAAAGTTGGAAGTTAGGCTGAATATTTTCCTGGTGCTGTTAGGAGTATGCTACTTTTGAATGTTTAGACAGTTGTTACAGTGCCTTTCTACAGTTAACTTTCTAATTTTGAGTGGAGAGGGTACAGTGGCACCTATTGTATTACAATAATTGAACAGTGATTTTATGAAATTAATAGCGCATTCATAGAATGGTTTGGGTTGAAAGGGACCATAAAGCCCATCTGGTTCCAACCCCCCTGCCATGGGCAGGGACACCTCCCACTAGACCAGGTTGCCCAAAGCCACATCCAGCCTGGCCTTGAGCACCTCCAGGGATGGGGCATCCACAGCTTCTCTGGGCAGCCTGTGCCAGGGCCTCATCACCCTCTGAGTGAAGATTTTTTTTTCCAACATTTAATCTAAATCTTCCCTCTTCTAGTTTAAAGCCATACCTGCTTGTCCTATCACTGCTTGTGGAAAAAAAGTCACTCTCTGTCTTTTTTTTATAAGCCTCCTCTAAGTACTGGAAGGCTGCAATGAGGTCTCCCTGGAGCCTTTTCTTCTTCAGGCTGAACATCTCCAGCTCTCTCAACGTTCCTGGCAACATACAAGATCAGAACCTGTGAAATTCTATTTATTTTTCTTGATTATTTTTCCAAACAATCTTAAAGAACATGACTAATATTTTTGTTGAAGTCATCATTTAGAACTGTGGAAACCATACTTAAGTTGATTTTTTTCGAAAGCTGAAGCAGTACTTTCAATTTTTTAAGGCAGTAGCTTCAGGAGTATTAATGTCTTGTTTCAGTTAGTAACCAGGAATCAATACAAACATGGCTTTTTTGGGGTTTTGGTTTTTATAACAGATATATCGAGGTGTACGAGTTGGTGGCTTGCAAGAGGCTGCAAAGCATTCTGAATATCAAAGAACACCTCACACTCCAAATGATTTCCCAGATTGCCCAGCGGGAATGCAGTTTGCCAAAGAACTGGAAGCCACCCTTCTTGAAAAATTCAAACGGTAATACTGATTTCAGGACTGATCCTAAGAGTGGGAAAAGAAGTAATGCTGCTTAAAGTAGTTCCTTAATTATCTGTTGTTGTGTTCATTTAGACTTGGACTTTATGAAGATATTTTACTAGAGTTTTAAATTCAAGTATTATTTAAAGGAGAAAAAAATCCAAGCTGTACATAACAGAAAGACTCTGCTAAACAGGCCGTATAAATGAACTAAAACCTTCTATTTCCAGACATGTGCTCAGTTACAAGGCTGTAAGAAGGCTGCGTAACAACTTATTTCAAGCAACCTTAGCAGCAAATGGGAGGAGGGAGGAGAAAGCGAAGGCAGAACATTAGAGTAGTATTCTGTGGTAAAGGATGAAGTGAACAAAGGGGTGTATTTCAGTGTCAACCTTTTAAATACTATTTTTAATACTAGATATTCTGCAGTTTGCCTTTGTTTTCATTGCAGTAAACATAGAACTCTTAACCATACTTACGGGTCAGCTAGAAGTGTCTTCTGGACAAACTGTTGTCGGTTTCCCTTTGGACTAGGAAGGAGAAGTAGGAGAAATTCAGAGGTGGGAGAAATTCAGAGGAAATGGCGGTGGTGTCAGTTGTAGTAAGTAGAAGTATCCAGAATGGCTGAAAGGATGTAGAGGGCAGAAATACAACAGTGTTGTCTAGAAGTGTAACTTCAGAGTTACTGGTCAATGAGATTACCAAGTGAATGCACAGGTAGCTTTCTGTTCTAAATACTTGTTTTCAAAACACCGTAGATCAGTATGGCAAAATAGGCATTTAGCCTTTTGAAGCCCTAATTTGAAATAAGGGCCTAGGAAAGAAATATTCTTACCTACTTGATTTATCATTAGGCGTCCCCCTGCAAAAAGGGCAAACTATGTCAAGCTGGGCACTCTGTCCCCTTTCATCTGTCCTTGGGGGCAGCTGACGAAGAACTGGGAAAGAAGAATGAACGATTCAGAAGAATTTCTCTGCCCTTCTTCACCACACTCTGAGCACTGTGCGACTGAAGGGAATGGATTTTGTGACCCCGAACCAGAAGTGGTCAAAGAAGCTTCCTCTGAGACTGGTGAGGTAGAGGAGACCATGGAAATCACAAGCTCTGAAGGTGCCATAAAGAGAGAGGATGATCCAGGCAGCCAAAACTTTGGTGAGAGAGATGAAGCTATGACAAGAGACTTTGTTGTTCTCAGGTATGTCAAAATGATACAACCACGTGAGGTGTCATTCCTTTATTAGAAATAATTGAATTGGGAAAAGGAACAGCTCAGCTTTGATTATTAAGTTGAGAGAATGAATTGATCCAAATACAATGAGGAGGAGATTAAATAGTTTTGCTGAGGACCAGAATTTTGCTGTTGAGTGGAAGTCCTGTTTTTCTCCAGCAAACACTGTGACTAGATGAAGTAAGGAATTATCTTAAATATAACAGTCTTGAATTTAACATTTTGGAGTTGACATGCAGTGCCTGCTTCTAGGCAGGCAGAGCTTTGAGGCCTATATTTGTGACTTAAAAATTGCTGTGTATATCAGCTTGCATACTCTTTTCTAATGCACCATCTCAGGTGGTTCTTGCACTACTTACATATCTGCAAAGAAAATAGAATCTCCTGCATTTCAGTGCAACACATGAGGGCAGCAACAGTGTTTGGAAAGTGTCTGAATGCAGGTCTCCCGTTTTTGTGTAGTTACTAGAGGAAGAAAATACTGGCAGTTCAGGACTGAATGAGTGTCACTGAAGGTTTTAAAGTGTTTGCAATTAAAGCAGGTTTTAACATGGAATGTCTCCTTAAGAAGTACCCTAACACATGAATTCCACTCACCCCTGTTCTTTTTGTGCTGAGTGATACAAACATCGGCTCAGAAGGTTACAGAAAGCCCCTGGGCTTCCTTGATCATGGTCTTGTAAATAAGTGAGTTTCTGGATTTCTCTTGTGCTACTTGTTAATAACTATCCTTGATGTTTATTTTTAAAACTTTTTAATAGGAGCAAGAAATTGCTAATGCAGGTAGCAGCCTGGTGCTATCCCACTTCTGGAAAAGATCGTCGAATCCGCCTTATTTCCCGACTTGGACAAAAGGAAATGACTGAGGATGTCTTTTTACCAATCTTGATGCGCTATCCCAGGGCTCTCGTATGGGTCAACTTGTCTCTCTTGAGAAAGGGGAACCCTGAATTACACGCCATGATTTGCATCCCAACAGAAGATGACTTGCTGCATTTAAGCAAAGACAAACTCTTCTGCGGTCCTCAGGAACCCAAGCATCGTGACATATTCAAGCACAAAGTACAGAAGCTAAAAGAGGAGAAGAAGAAGAAGAAGAAGAAGAAGACGACAAAGGAGGAGGAGGAGGAGGAAGAGAAGAAAGATAATGTGGAGGCTCTAGAAAGTGACCCTCCCAGCATTCTAGATAAAGAAACAACTGAGGAACATGAAGACCTCATACTTGGTCTTTGGCCAGACACTCTCCCAGATATGACTTCGCACTGCTCCAGAAGTCTCCTGGGATATGTCACTCGAGGGGATTTTTCATTGGCTGCAGGCTGTGGAGAAGCACTGGGTTTCGTTAGCTTGACAGGTTTGCTTTATATGTTACATGGCCAGCCAGCAGATAAAAAAGGGCTTGTTTTGTTAAGAACTCCAGCATCTTTACAGTACAGATTTGCCAGACTTAGTATTGAGGTTTAAGTATCATTACAATGCAGCAGAATGCCAAAAATACCAAAGAATGTGTGTTATGTCTTCTGTGGCCTTTCTGAGATGCCTCAAATTTGAGGAGGTGTTTCTGAGTCCCGGAGTCTTGAGGAGTATGAAACAATTGAAAAGCTTTGTAACTTTATCATGAAAATAACTGATGCATAAACAGACCAAGTATTACTTCTGATGTCTGCGCTGCTAAGGGTTTGTAACAGTAACTTAACGATTGTGATCGTCTTTATCTCTAAGAAGCACAGAGTTCATTTTTCACCTCAGAGCAGTGGCTGCTATAACAGTCCTTACACAGAAAATCACAAATTTTTCGTTTTTGAAATCTTGTGGTCAGATGGCTGATATGTTGAAACTTTCCAGTTCGGTGTTCACGTACAAGCACATGCCATCTGGGCCTGTGTGTATAGCAAGGGGCTTTTACCGCTTCCTTGGGTCCGTGGCTACAGTGGAATAGAGCTAAGTAGACAAATCTAGCACAGAAAGCAGGTGAGGTACTCTGGTGGAAAAGCTTTGTGCTTAAATGAAATGCAAATAAAAGATTGTATAATCTTAAATCGTAACAACTGAATCTCTTAAATTGGAAAGCATATCAATTTCTCAGTTTTGAGAGAGAAAACTCTTTTAAAGATAGTATAAGCCTTTCAGATGTCAATGGCTCTTGGTGGGTCAGCATACATTTTCTGTTAATAAGTAGGGATATTTTGGTTCCTTAAAACATGAATTTATTTTTGTATGGAAAGTGCTGCGACTGAGGTTTTCCTCAATTTACAGTAGGGTTTATGAATGTTGCTCAAACAGTCATTAAACCTGTAAAGTGTGCAGGGGGCAGGTGAGGGGAGCAAGGTATTTGATTTGGGTGGGGAAGCGTGGTTAGTTAGTTGGTTTTGTTGGTTGGACTTTTCTTTTTTTCTTTTTCTAATGATAGCCTTAAACTTCCAGCCATTCTTGAGTTAAGCAGTTTAATAACGAGTTTACAGTAATACATTGTAGTTCAGTAGAAGCATGATACAAGTATATACCAGGTGGTAACATTTACCCTGAAATGATCATGACAAATAAAAATGTAATCTATTCTTGATTCAGGAGTCTACTGTTCAGCTTGGTTCTTTAAAAAACTAAATACGGATCAGTTAACGGTTTTGTCTTTCTAAGTATCAGCCTGTAACTTAATTCATACACTCACAGCTTTGTTTGAAAAAGTCTGAGGTGAATAAATTAATCTTGGGTGGAGTTTTTTGTTGGAGGAAGGATTTAGAGTACCTTAACTCCTTAATTATTAAAATTTCGGGACGTAGTTGGATTTAAATAGGACACATGCTTGGGGAAAGGAGGGGAACATCTGTGATCGCAAGTGAAGTATGGGAAGATTTACAGATCGATCTAGTTAATTTAGGCTTGAACTCATTTGTTGAGGATTTTCCTGTTAATTCTTTCCGGACGAGAATGATAAATTCACTTCTCAAGTTTGCGAGTGCAGCTGGATGGACTTTGAGCACTTTCCCAGCCGCCGTGACCAAAGGTGCTTTGCAGCCACCTCCCGCACCGTGGGCATCGTGCGGGGCACACCGGCTTGCAGAAAGACCACGGCTTCCGACACAACTTGGAGTACAGCTCCGTGAGAAATGGTGCGTGACCATTCTCCTGCAGCGCACCTCGTGAAGTGACCATGGCAGGAGCACACCGAGAAGCCGGTCCAGCACCGCTTTGCTTTGCTTTGCCGGTAGATGGCCCCAGAGGAAAAGGCTTGGTGCTGTGCTGGTCCGGGCTTCACATGCTCGCCATGTGACTCCGAGCTCTGCAGCACGTAGGTATGTGGAAATAAAGAATCCCTTAAACATTACAGTCTGGCTGCTCTGATCAAGTTCTCTCATGGTAATAATCCTGGATTTAATGAACCTTTTGAATTGTGAGCTCAGTTGAAATATTTCTAGGATCAGAGTTTCCAGAGTTGTGCTTCATGGGAAGAAAAGAGGGGAGGTGATGTTTATATGGCTATTTCCCCCCCCCCCCCTTGCCTCCCCCATCTTCTCAGATACATATTTTCTTGCCTCCCTAGACCTCGCTTGTATGTGAGAAAGAATGAGGAGAAGCCCCCCACCCAAGCTATCATTTTTTTTCTTTTCTGCTTGTAGATCTTTTGTTCGTTGAATCTTTTTTTTTTTTTTAACATCTGGAGTCCTTTTTCTTTTCCTCCTATTGGTAATTTCTGCCAGGTTTTCATTTTGACACTTCCTGTTACTTTTCTTTGATTTCCATTCTCTATTTCTGATTTATGATCCTCCTCTCTGGTGAGCCAATGAACAGAAACTGGAATCCAAGTGCATCCTGTTCTGTGTATCGTGTAATATTGTTACACAGTTGTTTTCCTTTAAGTCAATGATTTATGCCTTAAGACTTCACTCTCCTTGTAAAATGCTCTGCAAGCCCGATAAGTTAAAAATGCTCAAAACTCTCAGCCAAAGTTTGTCAGAAAAACACTGTGACTTTATGTAGCTGCAAGGAAATTTTTATCTGTGGTTGGGATTTCCAGATTCTGAGTGTCTCAAGGGTGACTTAGTCATAAAAACAGTGTCAACACTGGATAATCAAACTGTGGATAATTAAGCCTGTGTTATCTCTTTGTCAGCTGGACAGTATGTCTGTGTTCATCATGTTGAATCAGGTGTAGTTTGTGGCACACATCTGTTCTTAGGCTGTATCTCGTTGCAGTTACTACCCTTTGGTTAATTGCCCCAGAGCATCTGGATCAGCTCCCATGAGCTCTGATACACAGGCATTTTTGGGAACCCAGGAAACTCAAACCCAGTGAAAAAAAAACCAAACTCATAAACTGTCCGGCTCCCATGCTGTTCTCCAGATAACTCTCTCAAAATGGATGCCAGCACAAACCCTTAGCTCTCATTCCTGGCTTCCAAGAGCTTTTGGAAGCTCAGGGGAAGCACAGAAGGCAATTCTGGCATTATCTGTAGCCCTGAAGAGCTTGACTGCTACTGCCTGGTTGTGTAGCTTTACATAGCGCTCCCCCAGAGCATCTGAACAAACACTGTACTTGAGACTCACCTGGCAAAGGGTTTTCTCCCAGCCTGGACCATGCCTTGCAAGGTAGTTGCCTGGTACACGAAGAGAGCATGCAGGGACTAATGGACCCACCAAGCCGAGCACCTTGCGACTCTGAGATGCGCATACCTCACCACTGCAGATCCAGAAAATAAGGCTGCAGAAGAGAGTGGTGATTACTGAGGGGAATGAGGTGCTGTGGGACCGCTGCCAGACCGTTGTGTGTTTGTTAAGGAAGTTCAGAGCAGGTCCAGGGCAATTGGTTTGTTTAGCAGCGTGTAAGGAATGGAAGAAGTTACCTGGCAGAAAGGCAGCTGGGGTTGCTGAAACAAATCTGGGAAAATAATTGGCAGGGTGACAGGCCGCTTGATGGAGGTGTAAGCCCTGGGGGCTCGTGGCACACACATGCACAGAGGGTAGTCAAATGCAGCATGACAGTTTGCTTTCAGTGCTTAAAGTCTGGAAGAGCCAGACATGTCAAACGTGATCCATTCACGTGTTCCTGTGAGGTAGGTAGTAGGAACAGAGCTGGGGGGAAATAAGCTACCAGAGGCACATTGCTGAAGTGCTAAGCCTGAGAAAAGCAGAAAAGCAATAGCTTTGTTTTATTTCCCCCCCAAAAAAAAAACTTTTTAAAAAAAAGGCAAAGCCCCACAGTCCCCCTTCTAAATGCTCTTCCCAGAGGTCAGCAATCTGAACAGTACCGACAGTTTACCTCTTGCAAATTCAACTCAGCTGTACTAAAACTCTTCTTCGTGAACGTGGGTCTCATCAAATCCCTGCAAGAGCAAGTAAACTTGTACTGGATAATGAAAAGTGAGAAAGAACAGATGAGACGTGCTGAAGCCATTTTGTGGCAGCTTTGAAAGTCAGAGCCTACTTGTCCCTGGACAAAATAAGATTAATGAGTTCAAGGTAGTTTGTAAAGAAGGCAGGGTGACAAATAGAATAGACAAAACACAGCATTCGTTTATTGCATCAGGTCTTGTCTTGAAGAAAGTACATTTTGTAGAATGAAGAACGCCTATACCAAATAATGTTTAAAAAAAATTTAGGATACTCTTAAGACATGCAAAGCTTGTACTATCATCAGCTTGCCTAACCCATTCTAGCTCTCTTTTGGTCAGGGGCTCACTGCAACACTACTAACGTAGCAGCCTTGCATGGCTAAGCCAGATTCTCAACAAACAAATCAAAAGATGTCCAGGACAGAACAAGAATAAAGCAGAGAATGAAAGAACAATCTGAGTGAAATTTCATCATCCGAATATGTGAGGATTTGCTGTGATTTCTAGAGAGGATGGTGTAATTCATTATTTCATTTGATGTCAAGAAGCTCAAATAATAGGCACGATGAGAAAGGCCATTTCTTTCAGCTCAGTCCTTTTTTCAGCATCCTATTTTTTAGCCCACAAACTGTTTTATTTTAAAAACAATGCAACAGTTGTGATGGGTTGGAGGGCTCATGCATCCATAAGCCGCTGTGCCCATTGGGACTCTTTCACACATTGTTTCTGCTAATTTCTAGTTTTGTTCTTTTGTCACACTGGGTAATACCAGAAATGCCCTTCCTTCGCTCTTTCCTTTTTTCCCTTTTTCCTTCCTCTTACCCCCTCTCTCCCCCTCTCCTGTCTTTTATCAAAAGCATGAAGCGAAAGCAATTCTGGCAGGCACAACCTGTTATATAGAATTTTATTATTCAAAAGATAAAATTAAAAGCTATCTCCGAAATAACCTCGTCCTTTCCCCACTTGAGACACACCCCAGTTGTTTTAGCTGCGCCTGTAGTGATGCATCCTAGTAGTGATGTCTACTGTAGTGATGTCTACTGTTGTGACCAATGGTAAACACATATCCTCATCAGAGAAAGAGATTATTGTATCACATATATACTTCCCCAAAAAATCTTACTTGAGTTGTAACAGGTGTCATCCAAGGCGGTTTCACTTGTGCTAAACGTGCTCAAAGACTTTGAATGGGTTGGGTGAGAAAGGGCGACCACACACAGCAGTTTGTTGCTCTTCTTTGACGCTCAAAAAATCCAGAATACATGCACAGAGGAGAAAATTGTAAATATTCAATTAAAAATACACTTTCCAAATTTACATTTAACACTGATTTTTTTATTTTATATTTTTAAGATGCATGTGGAAGTGGTTTTGACACAGGCCAATAGGGATTAAAGGGTTAACTATAGATCATTTATTTTCCTGTAAGACATTTTGTCTTACAGGAATCAATTGCATCCAGGTTCTCTGGATATTTTTACAATGCAATAATTCTTGTAAATGTATTGGCAAATATATCAAGGGGGTTCTAACTGATATCACAAAGAATACATCAAATTAGCTAAGAACTGCAACCAGATTTTTTTCAAAGAGAAGCAGATGAAAATAACCATTAGTGCATTAATAAAATAGTACTCCGGTGAAAGTCTTAAAAGTAAATTAAATGTAGTTTCTGTTAGTCCTTTAAAGACTTTCTCTGAGCTTCTATACTTTGAGGCGTTAATGATCTGTAAGCATTAGAGAAAACTAAAAAAACTAGCGATAGTTTCTATTAGTCCCTTCAAGAATTTACTTTTATGCCTGTGGGAAGCACACAGTGACACGACTTCTAAACAGCAACTCCAAATCTATACGTTTCTGTAGCTCCTAAAGTGCCACCACATTTCATCCCTGGGACGGAGGAGGTTTCAGCGCCCAAGCTGGACATCGGAGTTGCCCGACGGTGCACGCAGGTAGCTGGCCCCAGCTGAGATGGGCACTTGGGCGTAATCAAAGAATTTGCAGGTGGAGCAAAGCAGCTCTCTGTTGAAAGCTGTGGAAACCCAACCCTGCTGTGCTGATGGCGAAGCTCCTGAGTCCTTGGATTTTGGAGAAGGAAGGGTGAGGAAGAGATACCAATTCAGGCATTCTGGATTTATTTGCCAAGAAAGAAAAAAACTTTTTTCTTTTTCTTTAGGTCAGCAGACACGCAGAAGGCTAGTTTAACTCCTTTTTAAGTTGTCCAACAAAACCAGAAATAGCCAGAAAAAAGGAAGCTTGCCCTGCCTGCAGGCTAGTTTCTCACATCATATGCATTCAAGCCCTTCTTGCTGTGCAGCTCGCTGGTGCGAGGCAGGAACTCACTATTGTCGCAAGTTGTTACTGTGCAAACACTTGCACATGGGTAACCACACGTGCTGCACATGGTAAGAGGCTTTCTAATGAAAGTACATTTAAATCACTTCTTCCCTTGGAGTAGGCAATGCAAATAATTCTTCTCTTTGATTGCCTGAGGAGTAGAAGAGGCTTGACACAGCTTTAAAATTAAAACCTCCAAAGCCAGAGATGGTTTTAATCTCTCTTGGTAAAAGCGCTGTGGTTTGAAACTTGAGTTTTCTCTTTATTTAGAAAGGTAGTTTGGATAGCATGCTATGTTTTAACTTGTAAAAATGCCTCAAGTTCAGTTGCTATGAAGGAAGGCATCCTTGCAGCCTGTGGGTGTGCTGTTGAAATAATGGTGCAGATGTAGTAAAATAGATCACAACAGAAAAAAAAAAGTATTTCCAAGAAAGGCCAGTACAAATAGTGTGCTATCTGATAGCACAGAGCATAAAAAACATTAAAATGCTGCAGTGATATCTTTTTTGGGGAAGGCGTTCTTCATTTACATTTTTAAACATGGCACAAAGATGCACCAGGTCCTGTATCCTCACCTGCCTGTGGTGCCTCAGGGCAGTGCCCTGCCAGGGTTTGAAAGGTGGATTCAGTTCCCACCCGGAATTTTTTCCAAGACCTGGGCAATGAGGAGACTTACACACATGTATAAGTCAGATCATTATGACATGATCGTTTGACTAATCTTGGAGCCTTTTGTAGAACCAGTAGCAGCCATCCACTTGCTGTTTTAATTTTTTTCTACTTATTTACTCATGATGCTAGAGCACTTGAATTGTTGAAATTGATAGATGTTTTTCTGTTTTAATATGGCATTTCAAACCAGCAGTGTGCAGCTCGCCACAACCCCAAAGCAGACCTCAGCTCATGGGAGGTTTGGGTCTGCTTCCCCTGCTCTGGTTGTCCTCAGGTACTTCCTCTAGGTTCTCTGGTGAGTTTCCTCCAGCCATGCAGGCAATGCCCTCACCATTTGGTTTGGTGTGGGATGGATTACTTTTTGACAACTTTCCTGTTCCAGTGTAGTGGAGACCACAGCGGAGGGAAAGGCCATGTTTATGCTGTAAATTCCATTTTGGTTCTACTCCGAGTAAATCTTGGCCTTCATTTTGAAATACTGTGTACTTTTTAGTCAGACTTCCTTTTGTAAAAGGCCATCAAAAGCTGAAAGATTACTGTCCCACAGTACGAGGAGGGATGCTGTTAGTCTGGCCAAGTAGCTATCAAAAATATGCAGGAAATACACCATAAATTCATTTTTCTCCAAATGTTTTCTACAGGCAAGATCCCAGGCTATTAGGTTAACTCCAGGGACTACAAAGACAATAACTTGAACTAGAAGTCCCAGGACAGTAGCCAGGTTTCATGTGGTCTTCGGGGACAGGAACAAAAAACCCCACCAAAAAGAAAAACTTCCCTTTTGCCATTTGAAATGCTGAGCTCCACTGTCAGCTGGATTTCAGAATTTATTAAGAAGCAAGAGAGGTGACCTCCTCTATCTGCAAGGTCATTAAATTAATGACCATTAAAAACTGATTCTCATCCAGATCCATTTGTAAAATTAATTTACATATTTTCAAGAATGTAAATTAGTCTGTGGGGACCTAGGCTTGGAGAAAACATTCAAGTTGCTGTATCTGTTTCCATCTTTTCAGTCCTCAAAATGTTAAGACCAGTGAGTACTGAAATGCGTTAAAAACTTCAGCCAATCTTCTGACTGAAGTTCAACTCTCTTTCTCAAACGGGAGCTCAACATGGCTTCCGACCTCAAGGACAGGATATATTTTTATCCCACATCATAAAATGATAGAAAACCCTTAAAAGAATCCCCTTTGAACTTTGATTGTCATCATTAAAAATTCATTCCTTTAGGGTATCACCTATCTTCTCTGATAGACTGCAGTAGTCACCCTTTAACTAATTGGATGTTTTTCTGTACGTGCCTTCGTTTTTTTGTCAGGGTGAAATTGTTTCAAGAAGAAAATATGAGGGCGGAAAATGAAAGGCAGACATTTTCCCTGACCCTTTAGACCCTTTAGGTATTTTTTTCCCCAAAATGTGAAGCAATATATCTTAGAGAAAACTCAATAGGATTGTGGTTTCACAATAAATTAAAATACTTTATTAATTTAAATTTAAAATGCAAATATTTTGAATAAAATTTTCTGTTTCCATTAAATCTAGCTGGTTACCACTTCTAAGACCTCGAATATCCTTGGATAAACTTGCTGGGCGCTTCTCTTCTCTAAGTCTCTTTCGGGCACCAGCATGTGCTCTGAACTGACTGCTTCCCTCTGAAGAATAAAACCATCAATCTCTATTTCCTGCCACTTCAAATTCAAGCCGGATGCTGAAGGACAAAAAATAGCGATTGGCAGAGCTGGGAGAGGGAGCCAGGACTGAGGAGTGCCGGCTCATCCAGCAGAAAAAACTCATGTGAAACAATTCCTGGTCTAAGGAAACCAAACCAAAACTCTCACTATAACATCAATCACTGATAGAAACAAAAGCTGTCGTGCTTCTGAGCATACTCCAGCTTAATGAAGGGACAAGCAACTCGAGAAAAAAATGAGGAACCCCCAACTGTGACAGCACATATGAGCAACATCTCTTCATGAGGGAAATAAAGTACTGAATTAAAATTTATGGCTTCCCAGTAGCATTACATACCCTGGGAACAGTGAATATTTTGTTCCTTCCCCAAATGACAAGTGTTAAGATCATAAAATCAAACTCAACTGGAGTAGCAAATTGATTCTAGACTATCTGGTTCTTCCAGGCTGTGTCACGCAGAGCAGAGTCAGTGGTTGGTTGCCTAGGGTTGCAAAATATTAGGAATAACACAGTATTTAGTGACTGTTCATTGCAAGCATGCCTCTGAGAGGGGAGGTGTGTTCATGTGTTACTGTGCTTAGCGCAGCAGAAACCCTAGAATGGAGTCAGTCCTGAATGTTGCGTTTCTAGCCAACTTTCCAACAGCAATGAACTAATAGCATTTCCAAAGGTTAAGATTTCTGTAACTTTGCCAAAGGGTAGGGTCATGCCCTGCTTTTCTGCTAATACAATTTTCTTCCCTCATTTTTTTTTTCTCATGACCTTTTCCCCACTATTTGCCACCATCCATTTTGGCCCTTTCCTGTATTGCTACAGACCTTTAACGTATTGTGGAAATTATCAGCTTTGTATTTGTGTTTTGCTCAGTCTGCAAGTAACTGCTGTAACAAATGTGCCTAAGCCTCAGCTGCTAACCATGCAACAAACAAGGTTGCCTCTTAACTTCAGATGTGTGCAAGGTTATTCATGTCTCGTGTGTCTTGAAGGCTTAAGTCTGGCTTTCATGGAATATTAGCTTGTCAATAGTAAGCACATAAGCAAGTGGAAACACTGCCCTGGCGTTCACCCTTACAATTTGGTGACGCATCCCCCTGCCCCACCTTTTATTTTATGAGACAGCGCTATGTTCTTCCTAGAAGAGAGTGTTCCTAGAAACCTTGACTCTTGATAAGGAGATCATCAACACTTTCACTAAACTACAATTACTAGATACAGGCGTTCCTGCCCTTTGCTCTGGCCACCTGGTTGTGGCCAAAGACATGATAATGACCTGGCTGCATTACTGATGATAGCCGATGTTGCCTGTCTTTTGTAAATTTGGTAGTTCACTGCTGGAAGATATCCAGTACATGGTTCTCAGCCCCAGAAACTCTTCTCACTGCATCTGAAACTTTCTTAACATTTTTTTTTTCTTCACAAATGTGGTCTTTTAATCTTCCCCTTGGAGTTGCATGCTATTCGTGGTGCAGCCGATGAGCCACAGTAATGTCTCAGAGGCCCTGCGAGAGATCAGGGTTTCTGTGCCATCTCCTGGCTCAACAAAGCCACTTAGTGGCACATAGTGCAGTGTGGAGAAATCAGGTATTGAATAAAATAAGATACTACACTTGATCTGAGCCAAAAGAGAGTAAGAGACACAAATAAGAGATGATCCCTGTACAAAGATGCCACTCTTCTGTGTAAATCCCTCTGAAGAGCAATAGTGGCCAGCATTTATTGGGTCCTTGTGTTGTTTATTGGAACCTATTATTCCCTACTTCCCAGAAATAAGCCTTCAAAATTATAATTCCACTGTGACTATGTTGTTTGACTCGAAGTCCAACTTGCTTCCATTTTCCTTGGGAGCACAGTGCATGTTGTGCAGCCCGACAGAACCTGCAGATGGCACCTGCAGGAGAACTTGCTCAGGGAGCAGGAGCTGGCCCACACGCTTCAGCCAAGTCCCCATCCACCCCAAACGGATGGACAAACGTGCTGTGGGGAGACTTACAGCACTACTATACCATTTTGAACTCAGCAGGAGCTCTCCCGGCGCATGGGATTTGTCCTTTCCAGCCCTTTGGCTTCCTCGGGCCATTTCTGGAGACAGCAGTTCTGCATGTGGCTGTTTGCTGCACATAAATGCTCCAGGTGCAGGTTTAATGAGTTTGCGAGACAAAAACACCCTACTGCACATGCTCATTAGGCGATTTCCAAATCCTTGTAACTGTCAAGTCAACAACAAAAATGTCCTCCGGGACCCAGCCCCGTGCTGCACTCCACGAATGTATTTCCATGGCAAGTGTCACTGCCTGAGACTGCCTTTTGCTTTGAAGTCTTGCTTGAAGCATGGGGGAAGGCAGGGAGAAGGTCTTAGTATATTTTTATAATGAGGAAAGGATTTTTTTTTTCACTTCCCGCTCACTCAGTAATGGCTGAACTTTGCTTCCTTTCTTCTTGTTAAGGAAAGGTGCCAAAATAAACAAAGCCACAGAGTTGCAAGCAGCCGCAACGCCTGGAGATCTGGAATCAAGAGGTGGCAGTTTCATAAAGTTTGGGACTGAAAGCAAGGTTGTGATCAAAGCCATTTTACCACGTCGACCTCTGTTCTCACCCTGGTTTTTCATGGAAGGCATTGCCTAAATAACTGACAAGAAGCCAACATGAGGAGAAGCAACAGAAGGAGAAAGACGTGTTGGGAGAAAAGATGCATTTCAGATATCAGGGGCTGCCTGCGAGGCGTGAGGTGAGCTCCAGGAGCCCTTGTGCTGCACAGCAGAAACTTGGAGGCCTCAGAGGCGTGGAATGCTCCAGGGAAGACAAGGCGATGAAGTGCAGGAGAGGAGAAGGAGCTGGGAGCGCTGCCGCGTGGTCATCCACAGGGGTGGAAGGATGAGGGAAGAGCAAGGCAAGAGCAAACCGAGAGGCTGATGGCGGTGGGGTGAGCTCACGGGGCACCTTGTGTGGGGAGGGGCTTTGAGATAGCTGGGCGGAGGGTACCCCTGAGGGCTCGGGAGTGTGTCTCTCAAGGACGTGAGGCTGCACAGGGGTGAGATGAAGCAGGTCCCTGCCCACCTCTCCCCGGACCGTCCTGGCTCGCTAGCGGCCCTGCGTGCGCGGCCCACCTACTGCTCCCCAGCACTTCAGCTGCGCGCCCTTGGCGCCTCACTGGGGCCAAATGTTTTTCAACTGCTTTTCAAACTCAGACTTGGGACCTGTATTTTAGCTCTAAGATAAACATTTTGAAAGCTGTCTTCTTTCTCACAATGAAGGCATGAGGTGTTTTTAATTATCTTAGGGAAGCTTTCCTTGGCCAGGCCGATTTGTTCACTGTTTCTCTTGTATAGTTGGTCTGTTTGTCTTGTAGAGCTGGCCTATAAACCAGCTATTAGGAGTTTATTGTATAACATTATCAAGAAAATCTTTGAAAAAACATGAAATCACTTGTTACAACCCTTTTTTTCCTTTGCAAATAATTTTATGGGAGCCAAATGAACTCCACAGCTGACCACCCAAACCCGCTGGAGAATGCTTACTCCAAATACAAATTAAAGCATGTTTTAGTACAAAAATATTTTAAGTGATCATTTGGGCAGGGAAAAGAAAGTTCTTACTACAGGGAGATGGATGAATTCTCTTTTTTTTTTTTTCAGAATTATATATTTTTGAGTCATCGATGCATGATCTGAGCAGAGACAAGCAAGACCTGCTCTTTACTAGATTTATGTCTGTTTTGTGCGTGCACATACACACACTTATATAGAGAAAGTGATGGGGAGAGAGAACAGCAGTGATTATTACACCTACTGGTTTTATTATTGGTTTTGCTGTTCAGACTCCTAAACTGTGTGGGTGTTGATGGTTGACTTTTGAAGAGACTTAATGAAGGTTACCGTTGGAAATTTTGACATTCATGATGATAAATGCTTTATTCGCCTAGAGGATTTCAGTTATCTTAAACACATAGCTGACTATAACAAAAATTGCATTTTCCCCTTTTATTCTTTGGCATACTTTTGTGTTATCCCTTTTCGGAGCTACTGCCAGTATTTTTCAGATGACTGTAATTTTATTGCTTTCTTACTGACAAGGGGAAAAGAGTTATCTTTCTTAAGTGCTCCTCAAAAGGAACAGAAGAGCAAGACCATTGTAGGTGCCGAAAGGAGACTTCTCAATATTTACATTTTTTTACTAGTCAGGAAAAGGAAATTTGTTAGGGTTGGAAGAATACTAATACTAGTCAGACTATCCTTTTATGTCTCTTCCGTGAGGCATCTCTCACTCACTCACTAAGAAAATGTTCCCAGACTCTAAAAAGGCCACTGAAAAAAAAAAAAAAAGAGAGAGAGAGAGAGAGAAAAGAAGAAAAGAAACCAACCAACCAACCAAAAACATTAGAAAGCCTGGCACTTTTCAGGGGTCCAGATCTTTTATGCCCACCTACCTTTCTTTCTTGGGATGCTCTTACACTGCTGATTGCTAATGCAACTTTTCAGAGAAACTAGACTCCCTCCCACTTCTTGCACACCCTGATCAACAATGAACTGAAGTCAGCCTGAGCTGACAAAGCATTGAATGTATCAGCTCTGATTCTGCACTCTATTTCATACCTGCAGTCCAGAAGGCCAACTGCATCCTGGGCTGCACCAAAAGCAGTGTGGCCAGCGGGGCGAGGGAGGTGATTGTCCCTCTCTGCTCTTCTCTCATGAGATCCCACCTGGAGCCTGCGTTCAGCTCTGGGGCCCCCAGCACAAGGACATGGGCCTGTTAGAGTGGGTCCAGAGGAGGCCATGAAGAGACTCAGAGGGCTGGAGCACCTCTCGTATGAACACAGGCTAAGGGAGTTGGGGTTGTTCAGCCTGGAGAAGAGAAGGCTCTGAGGAGACCTTACAATGGCCTTCCAGTGCCTAAAGAGGGCCTGCAGGAAAGGTGGGGAGGGACTCTTTGTCAGGGAGTGTTGGGATAGGACAAGGGGGAATGGCTTTAAACTAAAAGAGGGTAGGTTTAGATTAGATATTAGGAAGAAATTCTTCGCTCAGAGGGTGGTGAAGCAGTGGCACAGGTTGCCCAGAAGCTGTGGATGCCCCATCCCTGGAGGTGTTCAAGGCCAGGTTGGATGGGGCTTTGGGCAACCTGGTCTGGTGGGAGGTGTCCCTGCCCATGGCAGGGGGATTGGAACTGGATTGTCTTTAAGGTCCCTTCCAACCCAAACCATTCTGTGATTCTATGATTCATGGGAACACCCAGGAGATCTTCCATCTCAGGCCTTCCACTAATGCTTGCAGAAGAACAGCATGGGTTATATTTGCATTGGGATTTAAATATTCCCTTCACTCTGACAACAATTAGAGCACTATTTTCTGTTTAGCTGTAAATTAGAGCTGTGAATAACAATGGAGAGGTCTAACCACCCCCCTGTTCTCTGAGCAATCCCTCATGAACTCGGCAGCTTTTGGGAACAATGCAGTTCTGCTCTGAGATTTTATTTTGCACAAGTGTCCTTGGGATAGTATTTCTCAACCTGTGCTCTGGGGACCATTCGTGGTCTGAAAGGCTTCAGAAAATGGCTTGTGAGATCACTCTAAAACAAAGCAACTCTCCCCACTATCTCACCCACCCCTAAAATGCCCAAACCCACACACACATGTTGTCACAACATTCAAAGGGTGGCCTAATTTTTAGTTGATTATTCATGAGGACCACTGCATTAAGACTGCTGAGGCAGCCTGCAGCTTAGTCCTTCAAAAAGTCTGGGGATCTTTGGATTAAAATGCATGGAGAAAAACTACTTTGAAGAAGCATGTCTACTATTTTATTTGCTTGGGAAGACTCAAAATATCTGCCTCATACATTGTCTGGGCTCTTTAGAATATATCAGGCTTCCATCTTCCACCAGGTACTTAATTCTCATGAATGAAGCATACTAGATGTGACAGTGCTGTAGTGAAAAACAGCAGTTTTATATGATTTTGCTCCACTCCTGGACACCATCTCCGATGCTGCTGGAGTCTTTACTACCGCTGTTGCAGTAGGCTGGGTTGGCTCTTCCAGTATAAACATTGCTCCTGGAATACCTCAGCTACTGTACAGCCTGGGCTCAAGGGCAAGTCTTTTCCCTTCCCCACAGCTCTGCTATACGGAGAGGAAATGCTTTCTGGTATGCGCAGAGGTTCACATTGCAGCTTTACAGCTGCAAGAAGCCAAGGCCGAGTGTAGCAGCTACATCGGATTATGGAGCATAAGACTTCCACAGCAGAGTCACCAGTTTGGCTGGAAGCTGTAATTCCAGACACATTTGTACGGTAGATCTAAACCTATTTAATCCTGGATCCAGGCTGCCTTTTATCTCAGTGAATTGTTTGTGCTGTGGTCACACCCGTGAGCCCTACCCAGCCACTGCCAAGCACCCAACGCACAGGCCATGAGCGGAGGGACCCGAAAGGATGCAGGGGAGCCTCTACACAGGAGGTGCACAACACAAATGTGTGCTGAGGGGTCAAACTGGTGTCCTGGCTGCTCACCACTCTGGTGCTTTTGCTTTCGCTGGGATCACAGGAATGGCCCAAAGCCCTGCTGTGAAAGGCAAACAGAGGGACTGCAGAGCCAACAGGAGTGGTCGCTCCAGAGAGGAGATGAGGTTCCTACCAGCCTTGTACCTGCCAACATGTGCTGAAGCACAGTTACAAGCTTTCTGCAGAGCAGAAACTCTTCCTATCACATTTCAGCACATTCTTGTAGGTTTCTGTTTAGATCATCTCAAACAAAGCTTTACTGCAGCGTGTTGCACGGGTCACCCGACTTCATCCAGCCCCAACTGCAGCCTGGCCCTGCTTGTGGCTTGCTGTGCTTAAAGCCACCACTTAGCTTTATTAATTAACATAGGCTCGAGTTCTTGCCAGCCAGACTTAATACATACTTTAGCTATGATTTTGTTTTAGCCAATGGTTAATGATGACACATTTTAAAGCTGTGATTTTTTTTTTTTACATTAGAATGATTACTTATGCATAGCAAATAAGTATTTTTTTTTCTACTCCTGGTGATATTTACTGCATGTTGCACAACTTCTGGCTCTAAGGAAGAAATAAAAAAGGTGTGCTCTGAGCACAAAGTGGCACGACACGTTGCACGCCCATGAGCACGTGATAGGGCCGGTATCTCCGAGTTATTAACCTGGCCAAATGCTACATAAGTAGCATTAAGACTAATCCAGAAATGCTTTTTTCCTCCGAATGATCCTATTTCAAGAAGGCAAATGTCCTGATCTTAGGCACAGCTGGCTTTGTTCTCTGTTGTAAGATCATGTTTTGAGCTGATCATAAAACTCTGCCAAATTTTTACCTTCTGACCTGAAATTTTTCAAATGAGGTGAAAGCAGCTGCTGGTAGTTATTTATAATCAGTCAGTTTAACAGTACAGTTTAACTTCTTTAGAGAAAAAATGTAGTGAAAACTGTATATTTTTAACAAAACAACAGCACTGCATCTCTGTTCTTTTTAATGTAGGAGGAAAGACGCATTTTCATTTCCATGGAAGAGTGAGGCACCTTCATTTTGGAGCAGGAGGATGCCGTGAAGTCCTCACCCTGTCGGGGACTCCTCAGTCCGAGGTGGAGAAGCCACAAGCCTTTCCAGGGACATGTTAGCGTTTGGCCACCTCGGTCTCCAGAGGAGTTACCCACCAGGTTTGGGGTTGCTTCTCTTCACATGTCTCTGACACTTACTGCCACCACAACCGAGAAGATTTGGCCTGTTGTGTCAGTGACCCTGTCCCAGCAAGGGGAACCCAGGCAGGCCCAAGAAAACTCTCGGCTGCTACATGAAGTGCCACCACAGCACCCTCTGGATGCAGCAGCAGGGGCACAGCCCAGCAGGAGTCCTTGCCCCCAGCTGCCCAGTGCTTCCAGTTTATGAAGACATGGCTAGCAGTCTCCAGCTCAGATTGGGATAGCATTTCAACTCAGACTTCTACATTTCATATCACAGTTTTGACCACTAAGAGGTTCTCTGGAGCAGAGCGTACCCTGACTTCGCTTAGGACGTGTTTTTAAGCACCGTGTCCTCTGAAGCGTTGCCCACCGCTGAGGCCCAGGGCTGAAGGGCACTTTCCCAATGCAGCTGGTGTATGGGGCGACATGAAAGGTCCCTAACCTGCTCCAAGCAGCAGTGGTTATGCCAATGTGAGGATGCTCAGAGCCTGCTGTGTAATATTTGGCTGCAGTCTGGCCAGCGTGATGGCAAGCAGCTGGGGGAAATGCCATTTTTTACTCAGCACAGCCCTTGCAGGATTACAGCTTGCCTGTGCTGCAAGTGTCTAGGTAAAGCATCTGTTAAGTCTGGGATACTTCTGGGATTCCTGTGAGGACTCATTTCACACGAGAGGGCTTCATGTAAGGCTCAGCTGAGCTCAGTGTCTGCAGCATCAGGCCCTGAATAGGGGATGGGGGGCCGATGGTCCTTGGCCAGGTGCCCCGAGACTTCTCTCTCCACTTTTCCTTCTGTTCCAAAGGTGCTCTTTTTGGGCTCCCAAATAAAGACTTTGCTGACCACAGCTGAAGAACAAGGGAACATGATAAATAGGAAAGTAAGAGCCTATTTATCTCTGGCGCAGCCTGCCCTTTTCTAGTCTGGATGGAAAAGAAGACTAAAGTCCACGGAGCCCTTCAGCGAACAACAACCGGCATGACAACAAACGCAGCAAAAGGGAATGCCAAGGTTGTCATCCCCCATCAGCGGTTTGGATGGATTTCACCCTGGGAGAAGCTTTCAGGAGGCTCGAGGCGGAATCTTGCGCAGGAAACAGGTGGTTTGCTTTACCGAGAGGCATGCGTAATGGTCAGGGAGCTGCGCCGCGCCGCGCCAAGCTACAGCAGATGGGCTGCAGCTCGCTCCGCTCTGCTGAAGGATATTTTTCATGTTATGTGTGGAAAAGAGCAGTAACCCTTGTTTGTTATATGAGGCCTTGTAGGACTTTGTTTGGAAAAAAGCCATTTTGAAGATAAAAAAAAGCCATTAAAAATGTGAGTCACTATAATCACATTCAAAGTGCTCCAGCATGGCCTTTTATTTGCAAAGACTTCACTATAAAATCAGCTTTTTTTTTTTTCCATTTTTTTTAAATGAAGAATTCCACCACAGATTACGTTGGGTTAATTGAGGTGACTTTGCTGATTTGTTCCTTTAAAATTACTAAAAAACCCAAACAAACAAAAAAATAAACAAAAGACAACCAAAAATCAAATACCTCAAAGCACTGAACTCAAACCATTCACAGTGCAAGGGTATCAGCAAAATAGCTGTGCCTGCTCTGCAGTGTAACACGGGACTAAGGGTGATAAATGCATCCCAAAATTCTCTCCAGCATGAATGCATTTCTTCTCCATACCAAAACCCGGATCCCCAAAAGGGCTGGAGGGGTTCCCTTCCCTGTGCTGGCATCCAGAAGCAGGAGGCACTCAGAGTGGGGACAAACGCAGCCTGAGTGATTGCTGGTCCCCCAAATCAGCCAAAGAAGCCGGGGCTGGCACCCGCCTGCTGCTGCCCTTTGGGGTTTGGATGCCCCATTTGGGGTTATCAGGTGCTTGCATCCTCTCAGAGAGGAGATGCCTGAGCCGATCCTTTCAAAATGCAACCTTGCTGCAAGGCTGTGAGCAGCAAGGGGCAGAGGGGGCAGAAACCCTTCTGTCATACATCACAAATATAAACACTCTCTCTGGTGAGCTGTCACCATCCTTGAGGCAAGAGCAATTTATCTGGGCAGGGTGTCCCCACGTCCAGAGCCTATTTACTTACTGCACCCTAACCCCATGGCAGGGGTTGGATGAGCTGATATTCAAGGGTCCCTTCCAACCCAAACCATTTCATTTTTTCTACTTCCCTGTGCCACCACAGCTGTGTCCATCCGTGGGCCACTTGGCTTCAGGGTTTCCAGCTGTTCTGAGCCTCCCGGGGACCTCTTTGGACCATCACTGATCTCAGGAATGAGTCAGAAGTCAAATCACTGAAAACTATCTAGGCTGCTGTATCTCTGGGCATGTAAAACAGCCACTGTTAAATCACAGTGAAAAAATAAAATGTTCAGGCACCTCCCAGGAGAGGTGGCAGCTGGTCTGGGCTCAGCTTTGGGAAGAGGGGAAGCCAGGCACCCTGACCACTGCATTTTGGCTCTGGCCCAGCTCTGCGCTACTTCCTCAGCGGTGTTAAGATCAGATTTTTACTCTGTATTTGGCACTCATAAAGCCAATTTTAGACACTGGAAAAATGGAGATAGAGCAGAAAACAACCACAGAAAGCAGTTTGAGGGCTGACCAAAATGTCTGATGGTGAGAGACTTAAAAGGTCTGTCTGTTTGGCTCAGCAAAAAGCCCAAGTCATCTTACTGTATTTTACTAGAGGGACTTACCGAGTGCTTTAAATCACTGGTGAAAGACAAATAGCTGCGAGTGAGATCCAGACACTTTAAAATAGACATAAGGCACAGTTCAAAAGCAAACAGTGACTCATTGCTAGTACACATTGCTAATGGCATTGGTGGATCCTCTCCTTTGACTCGCAGGAGAGGTCAGCGTGCCTTCTTCTGTAGGTGGGCCAGGGGGCTTACACAGAAGTGCTTGGAGGAGGCTGCCTGGCCGGAGCTGTGCAGGAGTCCAGGAGAGATGACACCAACCTGCCTTCTTGTATCAGCAGTCTGCCCTTATTCACACGGCATTGAATCCTGCCATACATCCATGCTCCCAGGACCCAGCCAGTGTTTTCAGGACATGGCTGTTAGTTAACTGTTAAATATTGTCTGGAAAAAATAAACACATGGGTAACTGTGATGCTTAGTAATATTAAATCATATTCCTCATCTCCTTTCCCTCGTAAAACACAGAGCAGCTGTTCTTGGAAAACAAAGTAGAAGCTCCAATACTTTGTTGTTGTACTCTATTGCTATATGATGCATTACCAGCAGTAACCTTCAGTGACAGGTAAGAACCGCCTAACGAACAGCCTCTGGGCCATGCAAGCTTTCTCTCTAGTTCTGGGCTGAGTGTACCAGAGCATGTTCAACAGCATAAAGCTCTGGGCCTGGTGCACATGCTATTGAAGCCCAAGAAAAACATTCTTTTTTTTTCTTTTTTTTTTTTTTTTTTTCAAATGGAGAGAAAAGCCCTGATCTTGTGTTAGTGCTGTTCTGGATGTATGCCCACTAGCTATCAAACAGAAGACAAATGACAGTGCTGTTCTTTCAACCCATTTAATTATTCTGGCAAAAGACCTGGCAGCAGACTCCAAAGATTTCATCTAGTCAAGGCAATGCCTATTCCAAGAGTGGAAATCTCCAACTGGAGATCTGGCAAGTCCATGTTTGTGCTGGAGGCTTAAATCAATCATTTCCATTTTCCCCAATGTGACCTAGCAAAATACAGAAATTGGCTCCTTCATCAATGGCCACAGGCCACTTTTCATGTTTAAGGTATTAGTGCTGCGGGCTGCAGTGATACATTAACTTCACGTTAAACAGTCCATGTTTAAGCCACCTGCCTGGTCATTCTTTTACAGTAGCTCTACTCTGAAAACTGTCAACAATCGCCTTGTTGACACTGTCAACAAGGAGCCCAGGAGGCCACAGTAGCTTGCCAGTCTCCTGATCTCGTTCCTCTGTGTCCATGCAAAACTCTCCTGCCACCACAATACATTTCCAATTCTGCTGCAGGACACTGTCTCCCCTCATCGTTACCTTGTGAAATGACACAAATTCCCCTGGCACCAACGGCCAAGTCCATCAGCAATCAAAATGCTACTGCAGATCTTTATTATTAAGTGCACTTTCTCCCTCAAAGGCTTGGACTGACTTTAGGGTCCTAACTGCAAAACTAGGATGTAGATCAAATAAGAAACCTACTGAGCAGCCATGTAAGTCTTTATATAGGGTCTTGTCTGTTGAGCCTGGAAGTTCCTGAGGTGACAATTCTGCTCCTGCAGATACCCAGAACTGACCTTGCTTATTTTGGTGGGAATCATGAAGTAAAGGGAATGTAATCCAAGTCTGTAGGTTTGCACAACATCCTTGTAGGTCTAAACACTTCTTACATCAAGGGAAACGTCCTGTCAAGACTCTGTCTTCTTACAGAGTAAGCCTGTGGTATGTATCCACCACACAGTCTGATTTCCACACAGAGAGGACCTGGCAAGAGCTCTGCATGGGAGACAGGGCCTGCCAAAGAGGCATCAATAGGATGCTCAAAGGGCCCAGGCCCTGTAGACTAGCTCAGCATGTTTCAAAAATATGTTTATGTGCAGCCAAAGAAGCCAGATCAGCTACGTGTCCTCTGAACAGGTTTAACACATGACAAAAGGACAAAGATCCTTTCAAAACAGTCATGACTGCTTGCTATGTAGTGGTGTTATTTGCCAGCGCTGCCCCTCTGTACGTTACAACTGAATGGTTATTCCAGCCAGGGAGCTTGGAAGGTGCCTCCGTGCTTCTTCCAGCTCCAAAAAGTTGAAACATCTCCCATCTGCCAAGGGAGTGGCTTATTTTCTCTTTGCTTCTCTAGGCAGAGAATGGCCATCCTTCACTTCCAAATTAAAAAAAAAAAGTTAAAAAATTAAAAACACAAAAATATATGGAATCACTGTTTATTCACTGATGTCCCTAATTCTGCCCCAGAACCCAGAAACATTGAAACACAGGATTTCTCAAGCTCCTGAGAATCCAGAGCTAGAGCTTTTCTCTACCTTTTTCTCCTCAAGCAACCTCAGGTTGTACAAAGTCCAACTTGGCCCTCCAATAATAATTATGGTAATTAGCCTCTATCTCCTTTGGGCCAGTTCCTAACACAGACCAGCTGATTTCTCCAAAAGGGATAAACAAACAAAAAATTTAAACAAGAAAAAGGCCAAGCCTCAGAGGACAAGCGCAAAAGGGCAAGCTGAAAGACAGCTCTGTCTAATCATTTGCACCCCAGTGTTATCAGAAGTTTCTCTGCAAGCAACCTTTCAAGAAGTGGGTTGGGAGGGAAAAGTGCAAGGGGAGACCATTTTGAGGTCAGAAGTGAGGCCATTTGGTCCCAGTCCGTCCTTCCGGCATGGTTTATATGCAAACTGGAGAGAAAAAAATCAGTCCTTATTAACAAGTTGTGTAGTGAGATGCGTGTCCGTGCTCCTCATTGTCCTTAGGCCCCTTCTCGCACCACAGGCTGCCCATCTCAGCCCCACGTGGAGCCGCTCAGTGCTCACCACCCACAGCCCTGTGAGTCTGGCCCAGGGCTTTGCATCGTCACCAAATGTCCAAGTCAGCCTCCACTGAGGGCCAGCCCAGTTCACTAACTCTCAGAGAGCCAACACAGCAGGAAAAACAAATGAGATGGTTTCTCTGGGGTGAGTGAGATGAAGTGGTTGGTGCACAGCAAGCCATCGGCTGAGCAGGACCTCAAAGCCACGGGGTAAGGTTTTAGCAACATTGGACCATTCAAGCAGCTCATCAGGTACCTAAAACCACACCTTCAAAGCACAGAAACTCAAGCCTCTAGGAAGGCTGACCTCCCTTCCTTGGTTTTGGGTGATCAGTGCAAAACCTGAGGCCATCAGAAGCTGGGCAGTAGCGAGGGGCAGGCCCTAAGCCTGCCAGCTGAATGCCGGACTCCTACCATTGGCAGATGTATGAATCCAATCCAAGATTAAACTATTTTATTTGCTAGCTGAAAACACTTGGTAAATGCATCCTGATATTTTATCGCAAAAAAATAACTGCCTAGCTGTACTCCAGAGTTCCCATTTCCAGGCCTGTGGCCAGCTAATACTTCATCTTTTACTGCAGCCTGACCAGCAGTGGAACAAGCACTAAGTGAGTCCTGCTGGTTCTGGTCTGTCAGAAATCCCAGGCTGGAGCCAGCTGGGACCACGTGAGATGCTGACTGTCCTCCATGCCTTCTTCCTTCAGTATTTTTTCCTCAGATCCCACGGAACTCAAGAAAGTTCAGTCTGCAGGTGCAAGTTTCACAGTTTGTATCTGGCCCATGTATATGATGTCAGGAAAAACACTGCAAGAAAATAGCTCACTGGTAAAGAGAAGGCTTCCAAGGACTTTTCTCTGTTCCAGGGAAATATTTTTTTTTTTAGTAAGCATTTGTCTGTGCTGCTTGTCACCTACGTGTCACAAGTAAAATCTGAAAATGGCATTGATTAGAAACTGATTCTTGAAACAAATCACGTCCCTTTCTTTGGAGAGCAGTAATAAATTTTCATCATTGAGTTTCTCTGACCCTGTGATATGTTAATTTGTTGGAACATGCTCACATCTCAAAAATTCTGTCAAATCACAAGTTTTAATTGCACATATTTCCTGCCAGTGTTTTGCTCTATAATTATTTTTAATTACATTCAAGTTTACAGAAAACCTTTTAACCCTTTAGTTTTTGTATAAACCTATAGGAAGAAAGGAAGTGTTGTTTGAGAAGAAATAGGGTAGCTTGAAATAAATAATAACTTTTGCCATAGATTTTTACATTATTTCCTGCCTTGAAGAGAAATTCCTATGCCTGATAGACCTTATGATTTCCTCCTTATAATTTCCCTCCTAAATCATGGAGACAGATTTCAGAAAGAAGCCCAAGGCCAACAATTTAAAAAAGAAACAAAACCAACTCCTTTCTCCCACCCACCCCACTTTTATTTCCCAGGTCATCGAATGAAAAACTACAGGCATCCTATTTCCATCTTTAGCACATGGTCTCACTTGAGAATTAGAAAGTGGCTTAAATTTGACTTACAAGAGGCAAGTGGCATAGAGGGCATATAGGCATGCCCTTATTCCCCAGAGAAAGCATACATAATCAGGTGTGTTTTGCATTTTAAGCTTTAGAAACTTGAACTCAAACTGTAAGAGGGTAAAGGAAGGCCACGGGCAGGCAGCTGGTACAAGCAAGGTGCAGACCCTGAGTCTTGTCCTGTGCCAGCTGGAAAAGGTCCATGCTGAAAAAGCACTTCGCAAATCCCCCAAGCCCTGGCTGCCAGGACATTGCTGCATAGGAAAAACTACAGATCCGTGTGCACTTTGTTTGAAGTTGAACTGTCCTATTGTTCCTTGACTGTACCTGTTTTAAAATGAAATAAATTAAAAAATAAAACAAAAAAAAGAAAAGAGTGAGAGAAAGAGAGAGTGAGAGAGCTCATTTCATCATATCCCACTGAAACAAAACACACACAGCCTGTGGCCCATATCCATTATGGCAGATTAATCCAGACCCAAAAAAATTATCTTGTCCAAGACTTGAAGGTTAGTACCGAACACTTATCAAGAGCACTCTGTTTCTGCAGAGCAGGTGTCTGAGTGTTGCTGTGCTGGTTGAGGTACATCAGTGTTACCAGGCAGGGGTGAATGGACCCACAACTAATGCCCAGAAGCAGCTTTCTTTCCAGAAGGCTGGGACTGAGGGATGCTGTGACCTCCCAGACTCGAACACTTCTGCTATGGTCCCCATCTCCGCCAGCTCTTCAAATGAGTGTAGAAATTACCATTTAATGAAGAAAAAAATGTGCAGTGACTCTTGTGACCCTGTTTTACAGCCTTTCCTCATGCAGGATAACCACTGGTTTAGCAAGGAGGTGGATTTGCCCTACTTTGCTATTTTAAGAATATTTTTCAAGATGCATCAAGAGAGGGAGCCTGGGTCCCACATTTCCTCTACAGAAATTTGCACTTCCATCATTAAAACCCCGTTTTCCTGAAAACAGGGGCTAAACCTCGGACTAGGCTATACTAACATATAGTACAGCCCAGAGCACAAAGCATGGGGGGGATGTTAAATGTCACACGAGGTTCCCCAGCTCTGCCTTGGCTGGGCGCCGCACAAATACGTGCATGTGTGCCTGTGCCCATGTTTGTGACAAATGTTCTTGTCCTTCCCTCTTCTCACACAAGTGTTTATTGCCTTTGAAGGTAAGAGAATGTCTGATGGCAGAAGATAATCATGATTTTCCCTCTGCACATAATAAAAATGTATATACGTGTTTATGCATACTGCATATATGCCTACATTTTTGACTCATGGACAGGAAGGATCAGATTTTTAAAGGTAGTAGACATACAGCAGAATACTTTGAAGTCTCTTATGAAAATCCTCCTCATTTCCCATCTTTGTCTTTAAGCATCTGTGCACATCTGGGGGTTTTCAAAAGCAAATTTTAAAATCCTTTTATGCACCTATTTGCATTTCTAGGCAATTAGAGCTCTAAAAATATCCCCAGTCATCACTAAGAGGCATTTATACTATGAGAATGTTCAGATTCATTAACGGTTATTTAGTTTTTCTTAAGGCTTGCTTTATCTTCAAAACACATTTGGGACAGCCAGGGGATAAATTAAGTAGGATTAAATAATGTCATGACTCATCAACATGCAGGAATTGAATTCAACGTCGACTGGAATATGTCCAATGAAAAGGTGTTGCTAATTCTTGTTCCAGTGCTGTTCCTCTCATAAAATGGAAGGTAAGGTGCTTTCTTCTTTCAGCTCTGAGTTTTCACCGAGTCATCTTCATTATTCAAAGTGCCATAGCGTGAACTATAAGAATCTGGTTGTATTTTGCCTGTCAATTTTTGTCCTAAGGAAATGGGGTGAGAGAAGGGAAAAACAACAACTCTGTGAAGAATTTTAATAAAACAAATCCCCCACCAATCCATCATTTAAACATTCCTTGCTCCAATAATCATTGTTTTCATTTGACTGGTTGTAACAATAGCTTGGAAAAACTCTGAAAAATTCTTTGAAAAATCTGTTGGGAACAGGAATAGAAATTAAGGGAACAGTATATTTTTTAAATGCAACTAGAGCACATTTCTGACTCAACTCTCCCAGGTCATTCCATTATCTGATATCTCATTTTTAAACAGAGAGACAGAAAAAAAAGCCCTACTTACCAGGAATACGTCCACAGTCAATATAAGGAACTTGTAAATGCTCCTCTTTTTTATTTCTTGCAATTACAAATACACCAAGGAAAGATAGGAGACACCTGCAAAATAACAGTGGCATCGTATTATTAGAAACAGCTCACTGCATCTGAGATGAGAATCTTTTCCCATGTTTCTTTTTCAAGGACTTCCAAACCCGAGCTGCTAGTTTTTAAAGAAACTTTCCTTCCTGGCAGCTGTATAAATTCATCTTGGGCTCCCTGTCAGACTAGTTTTTGCCTCCTGAAGCTTTACAATCGGTTCCAAAGGCTCCGCAGACAAAATTACACTTTCAGTAATGTATACCTAATCAAATGCCTGCGAGTGTGAGACCGCAGCCTTTGAATCCCTGAGCAAATCTTCTCAGAACATCTAAACTAGCACTCTAGCATTTGCAATTTCATCAACAACTCAGGCTTGTTGCAGACAGTCAACATCTCTGTTGTTTTTCTCGTTCGACTGCATGTCTCAGGGGCAAGCTGTAAGCCAGGAGCAATGAGAAACTGCTACACTCGGATAAATCTTCTATCCGCTCTGTGCTGGACACACGATCGCTACTTCCTGCCTGCCAAATACCTGGGTTGAATTTGCTCATCTCCGTTTTCTGTCGCTTTTCCAGCAGTCAAACAGCATCGCAGGTCTGTGCACCTACCCCAGCCTGACTGCAGAGGATGGAGATGTCTGCAGCTGTCAGCCCGAGCTGTTTGACAGCTTGGTAGCAAGACAGGTCCAGCAGTTCTGGGAGGTGCTTTCAGCCATCTCACACCCACCCTCGAGTAATGTTCACCTGTCCTCTGAGTTGTTACTGTGCTGGTAGCCAGCAGATCTCCGCTCTCACAACACTTGGGGCCTTCTTCAAGCATTGTCAGCAGCTTCTTAGCATGCTCTGAACCTTTCAGCAGACATGCTGTGCCTTCCTTGGCACAGGGAGACCCTTGTAAGCAAGCAGCTCCTAGAACTGCCCACACCTAATGGCAGCAAAGGGCAGCCAGACACGCACGTGGAAGGTAACAGGGAAGGAGATTCCTTGCAGTTGTATCAGCACCTCCTAAAACATGATCTTTGGTAGAGAGCAGTGATTTCTCCTTCCTGCAGGAGGAACACATGCTGCTGGTTTTTCATTCCACCATGGGATTAGTAGTTCATAAGTGTCTCACATTTTTACATATTTGGATTCAAAGCCAGGCCTCCAAACCCCCAAAGCACAGATATTAATCTTTCCTTTAATGTTTTTTTATCCTACTATAATGGCTATTCCATAATATTTTAGTAACAAGACAGGTTTCTTCTTACTGAGAAAAGAAGGGGTTCTGCGAGGCAGTGCTGTTGCAGTAGAAGCATTAGTGCAGATTTTAGGCCGACACACTTACCCGAACAGAAACATGAACACGCTCAGCAAAGCTGCACTTTGGAATTCCTGATAAAATATGACCCCTGGAATGTGACAGAAACAAGAATTGCAGATCTTGACTGGATTCCAAGTGATATGAATTACAGCTGGGAGGGTCACGAGCAGTGTCATGCTCAAGTGGAGAAAAAAAATCCCAAATATGGTATTAATACACGTAGCTGTGGGTTCACATTATGTGCCCATATTCCATTATCTAGGCTTTCTCGAGATACTGCAAGGGACTGGAGAAGATTTAGTCTATCAGGTTGGAGCATGTGCTGTGTTAATAACTGCACAGATGCAGGTATTTTTTTGCATTGTCAGCAACAGTTTTTATGCAGGTCAAACTCAAGGTCTTATTCGCAAGCAGAGTCGTACCAGTACAGCTAACAGGTTCTTCGTGGATTTAGTTAAGCCACTCCAACAGACCATGTGGACATCTTAGCTACAATTGGGAACAGGTTTTCGATAACTAGCTGTGTCCCTGATGTTTACACCGAATTAAAGGCTCCAGCAGCCAAGTTTGCCAAATCTCTCCGGCTGAAGGGATCACTAACTCTTCTGGTCACCCCTCTAACAGGAATTAGCACCTCTGCAGTGGAGGTGACAGAACCAGATGTGTATCTGGATCTCAGCTGCCCCAGTTCACAGCCAAGTATATTAGCTTTAAACCACTGATGAGCATAGTTTTGCTTAGAAACACCAGAGTGTGAACCAAAGCCACAGAAGCATGACTGTATCTTCAAAGGCTGCAGATCGGGATGGGGGAATCACGAGAGGAGGTATCTTCCACAAACACCCCACCAAGATTCAGCAGAGCTTGTTCTTCTAAGCCCCACACTGGTTTAACAAACCTGGTGCAAATGCATGTGTATCCAGTCTCAAAGCTATTAAGCCATTCCTGAATAGGTACTTGATCTCTTAAGGAGGCACAAGGCCAAATTCCCCATATGGCTGCAAGAATGCAACCCCCTTTTGGCGAAAGTCTCTTCTCAGTCACAAAGTGTAGGTCTCCTCTAACACAGGTGCCGAGGCAATCTGTGCACGAAGCTAACTCCCCTTCTCATTAATGGCAGCTCTGCATGAGAAACTCCTGCGCAGCAATGACAGGAAAGCCCCCAGTGCGTGTTAAAATGAGTCATAAATGTTATAACAACACGAGCATTTTGGCTCATTGCTGATACAGCATCTTAGTCGTCCTCCCTGCTCGTGTTCTTACACTCCGCACCATTTCCAAGATTTGCAGTCCCTCTTTAACAGCACCGAGTTCAGAGTTCTCACCCAGAATAAAATGTTAAATGCTTAAAAGGCCTTTGGAGTCATTTTATTTCCTTCACTTAACCTAGAATTCCACCTTCTGAAACTGAATATACACTAACTACTATGAAACACAGCTGGTTGTCATTTGAGTAGTTTGCCAGGCTGTTAAAATTACTCTACCAGTTCGGATACAGGGAGGCTGGCGTGCACATGGTAAATGCATTTGCTGGATGTCAGGATGAGGCTAAGATAAATGCAGGTAATTCTAGTAAGCCAGCAAGGCACAGCAAGCTGTACATATCAATTCTGGAAATGCTAGAATTTGATGATTTTTATTTTGCTTTGAAAGTTGGGAACTGACTCATTTTTCAGGACATAAACACCTGTCATTTAGGAAAAACTTTTGGTGAAGACAAACATGAGTGGTTTGTGGTCCTGTTCAGAGACGGTGATTCTTTGAAAACTTGGTGTGTAGGAAATCATTTTGTAGAGACAGAAGGCCGGGAACCAACCTGAAACGATGGCGCTCGTGGTGAAGAACACGAAATTAATGGGCACAACTGCTGTTGCTTCGTACAGATGCATCGCTTGATTCAAGAACCTAGAAAACAAGCGTCATTGCACCTCATGGCTGCAGGATGTTCATTGCACTTTAAGTAAAGTTAGCCAGTTTCTGTTAGTTCAATAAGTGTGACCATTTCTTACCACGACAGCAAATAGCCCTTGACAGATGGGTATGTGTATTGAATTTACTTTCTGGTTTTGACTCTGCTGCAGAGTACAAACAAATAAGGCAAAGCAAGAAGGTTGGAGTGGATTCTTCTGGCCATAGACTGCCATTGGAGAGACCTTTGAAGCACTGCTGGAAAAACTGTCCGCCACAGATAAGGGAGGAATGCTCGGGTATTGCTGCCGATGGTGTGCCTCAGCTCTTGGAAGCAGTGCTGCCTGCAAGCAGCCAGGGACAAGTCACTCTAAATTAAACAGGTTGTGTAAGGGTATATTTCCAGCATGGACATGTGTACAAGTCCTCATAGGAACTGTTTCACTTAGCTGAAACCCACATTGCTGTTGCTGCTCCATCCAACTTGGCTAAAACACGTATTTGTATGTTTATCCATGCAATCACACCCCAGACACGCTCTGTCCTGCCAGGAAAGTCCAGAGAGGTGGCTGCAAGCCTCGGGTTGGAAACTCTGCCTTCCTCCTCAGAAAGGTGACACAAACCCTCACCAGAAGGGTGAGGCAAGAGCGTGCAGGACCACATGAGCCTAAACTGCAGAGAAACCTGCAGGACCATAACATTGGTCATGGAGCAGCCCACACAGTCTGCAACAGTGGACCAAAAAGCCAAAGCATTAACCCACTTGTAAGGAGACCAGAGCTATCAACATGTACCCACGAGGTGATGAATCATGAGTGCGAACTCTCGGATGCACCAACAGATACTCCGTTATATGAACAGGGAATTTCAAACCGAAAGAGAAAAATCAGGGGACTGCAGAGTGTATTCAAAATCTATAAAAAGACCCACACTTAAATGTTTCACTGGTACAATATATGTGAACAGTAAAAATCCAAGCTTGGATCTGTTTTAGCCATTAAAGTAATTGCATGGTTATTTTAGCAACTGTTGAACAGTCTCCATGGTGCTTTAAAAATAAAGAAATCCTACATATCCACAGGATAGTCAGGATTTTGAAGTCATTGAAAACACCTCATTATTTTCTCCCATTTGCAACAAACTCGGTCACAGGGACTAAAATAGTGATACCAAGGCCCAGCACTGAATCCAGGAGGATGTAGCAGCCCAGGCTGCCGTAAGCTAACCTGACAGTCAAATAAAATAAGAGAAGAAACAAATAAAATGAAAAAATTAGACTGACAGCACTGTCTCCATTAGAAAACGTGTCCAACAGAGGAGAGTAGAAGAGACATTGACTTCAGGGAATGAAATGGGCACATTTTAATTTTGACCCAGCAAAAGAAAGAAAGAATTGGCAAGAAGGAGAGGTTAATTCAGCAGCTTCCTATTTACCAAACTTTTATTTCCTATTTTAAATGCCCTGAGCCATTCTCCCAGTGCAAAGACAAGCTGGATGTAAATCACTCCATTATCTGTTACAGCGGAGTTCCTGACTCAGCCATGGAGAGTCACTGCACAATAACTCAGAGGCTTTCTGATCCCACATGGGAATGGTGTGTTCTGCCACGGGAAAGCTGGGTTGGCTCTTCCACCGGAAAATAATCATGCAAGTAAACACTGGAGCAGTCTAGATGAGATTACTGAATGATGCTATCAGCACCTGAAGTGCAGGGACCAGCATGAAGGGAATGGACCCTCTGTTCAGCTGCAAGTCATATTTTACCAGGCTGCCACCCCCAGCAATCTGCAAAGGCAGCATAAAACAATCACTTAACAGGCCAGAGGCCAGCAGGGAAAACTCCGATGTCCCCCGCTCACCAAAAGCTAACTATTTCCAAAAAAAAAACTACAGACATAGAGGATAGCAAAGAGCAACATGCAGTTTTAACAGAAGCGGGGAGATAGTGAGGGTAAACTCTCTTCCAGTCCAATCAGTAACATAAGCTAAGGAAAAGAGGTGCATAATGAGGGTAAATGGGGCCATTTGAGTATTCAACAATGAAGATTTCTGAAAGTAACCAAAAAAAAAGTATCAGGAACATAAATTTCATTTAACGAGTCCAGTACCTGTGCCAAAACAAGAACTACGCTTGGGAAAACCTCGTATGAGGTGATAATGAGAGGAGGTAGCATCTGTGTAATTAATCAATTATAAACTGAGAAATAAAGCCTAAATAAACAATATAATCAGCTGCAGGCAATTCATGCATCTGTCAAGGCTCTGTCAGGAATTTGTTACCTTTAAGTGCAACTTGTATCTGGAGTCAGTATCAGTACGGAACAGCACTGACATATAAACGGGTACAAAGGTTAAGAGATAAGTAGAAACTCACTTACTTGACTTGGAAAACACAAGAAGTTGCCATTAAAATGAGCATGATATAAAAAACGGGATAAGTGAGCTGCATTTTCCCCTTCACAGAGAGCGTTATCATGCTGGCCACAGCCTTTACAGCGATGACCGTCAGCGATGCTGAAAGGGAAAGGGAAAAATTAGCAGGGCAGGATTTGCAGCAGTGACCTCAGAGCATCAGTGAGAGAGGTGCCACAGGCTTGATAGCTTAAGAGACACTGAGGTAGAGTTTGGGCACCTAAAATCAAGTGTGTGATGTTATCAACACTCGCTAAATTACTGCCTAAACTCCGACCGATCTTAACTCCACGTGTGTTGTGCTTTCCAGTTCTTTTAGCACTGGAGTCTGCCACCCTGCATTTGCCCCAGGTTTCCCCAGAGTGGCTGAGGTTAGAGCCTGATAAAACCTTGCAAGGTGGTACTGTGTATACGTGTGAGAGAGAGAGGCTGAGCTGCGGTCGAGGAAAGAACTGCATCCATTTCCCACTGCTGGGCACATGCCCTAAATGCTGGGCTACCAGGCAGAGGTTCTACAACAGCCTCCACGTCTCCCAGACACACTTTATTTAGCCCCAGCTGCTAATTTGGAGCCCTTATTGCATTATTCAGCAGAGGGGCTGAGAGGTCTCCTTATCCATGCTGAGCAGCTGGGACACCTGATTGCACCCTGCCTGTGACACCAGCAGCCAAAAATAGCTGCTCGCCCTCAGGAGTTCTCTGCTGAGACAGGAGATGGTCAAAGCAGGTCAGAGCTGATTTTTGGGATCACGTCACCAAGGACCTAACTCTCCCCACAGGTTACGTGCAGATTCCAGGTAGCAAACGCAGGGGTCTGCACTGCATTTCTGGGGCCAGGCTCTTAAGACCGTCACTGGATCTAGCCCCCAAAATAGTGCGTTTTCAATCCATTTAGTCACTGTCAGTGCATCACCACCAAAAAGTCCCCTGTAAAAGAAAGCAGACAATGCTTTTGATATGTATGTCACCAGGGCAGAGAAGTTTTGCAATGCACATCTTTTGGAAAAGGGGCTGACAGCTGAGCTCAGAGTTACTTTAGATTTCCTTTTGGAGAGCGCTCTTGGTTTGTTGAAGCAAAACCGAGTAGGCTGTGGTTACTGCAAGGAAAACGTAACAAATTCAAAACAAACTAAAAATGGTAAGAAGAATCAGGGTGCAGAGATGACCTTCGAAGAGAGGTAATTCATAGTCAGGAGCACCGTCCCCCAGCTGGGATCCAGTTCCACCCTCTTCCAGAGCTGGGGGGTGTTGGATTTCGGTGTCTGATTCATCCTCCTTTCGCTGCAAAAATTCAGATTGGCAAGGAGAGCTGCACTGTGCAAAGAGTTCAGGCCAGGGGCTGGGAGAAAAGGTGGGGGAAGAGGAATGGATTCAGGTCTGGGGTTTTGATTTCAAGCCTTTTTCTTACAGCAAGTCCGAAAGTTCAGGAGGAGTTTAAGAGTTGCGTACAGCTGGTGATGATCCTGCTCCCCATCATGAAACTCGCTGCTTTAATGACAACCTTTGCACCTAGTGCTTCACCTCCTGCGCAGTAATTGAAATAGGTGGTGTGGTTTACCAAACACAGCAGTAAAAGTGAGCAGAGCAGGTCAAATCCTAGCCTGTACTGGGGCTGATGATATGATAAAAAGCCAAAAAATGCACCCAAGCCCCACCTCCACAGAAACTGATATTTGCATTGTAACATGGAATAGTTATTTACTGTAAAAGAACACTTAGAGGTAAAAATCAGTGGTTTGAATTGTCCAACTAAGAGTAAAGATTGCTGAAAAATTCTTCCTGATGAAGGGGCAGTTTCTAACCCTTATAGTTAAAAAAATAAATACAAATCAGAAAAAAAAAAAGTGTAAGGATTTTTTGGTTTATGTTGTTTGTTGTTGTTGTTTTGGTTTTGGTTTGTTTGAAATTTGGGATGCTCTTTTAGTTAATGTTGCCCTGGAACAGGTTTCAAAACCTCGGAAATGGTTTTTCTGTCTCAGATAAAACAATCCCCCCAAAGCTCGCATGACAAATGATGTCACTTTCCAGCTGTTAGAGCAGGAAACTCAGAAATCCCACTTTAATCTGAAATATTTCCCTCCAAACTTATGATAACTCCCAGTATATACATGAGGTAAGATAATTCTCACCAAATGAACTTGCAGGCTTACAGTAAGCAAAATATTTTCAGGTTTTACAATCACCTTCGTACTTTCTTCAGAATGAAAGCAGCTTTAATATCCAATGAAACACAAAAGCTGCCTTCTCTTTAAAGAAACCTTTCTACATCTTATTTACATCTGTATGAACCCTCCACTGAGAATGTATCTATTCAGATGTTAAAAAAGGAAGAAATCCCCTTCCAGAAGCTGCCCCTGAGAATATTCTGCATGGAGACTCCCACCCTTGTCTGCCTCTCCTGCAGCCAGGCCCTCCAAGGACAGTGAACGTGTTGGATGGTTTGGAGCCCCCTCTCAGCATCCCATGGCTTTGCCCAGCACAAAGTCAGATACGAAGCGGTGGGGCTTTGCAGGGACTACCAGGCACCAAGACAGCTGCAAGAGCTGGAGCCAGCCACAGTTCTGGATTTCCTGCTCAAGGGAATTGTCAGGATTTCAAAAGTTCCCATGAACCCGGATTTGTTTGTTTCTTTTCTAACAGAGCAGAAATAATGACACATTTTTCCTGAAGCTGCATATGCCCACCAAAACCTCAGCAGCCACCAGCTGAAGTTGTTGTTTTTGCTTGATTTCAGCCTGACCACCAAGCTGCAGTCTGTGCGTGCTGGGGCATGGGTTTGCAGCTCCGCTGCTGTTCATCAGCCCCTCGTGTCCCTTTGGCACCGGTGGCATCAGGGCTGGAAGGCTCCACAGCAAAATAAGCACACAAGGCTTCACAGCCTGAAGGACCAGGTCTCCTAGACTTAGCCCAGAGCAGCCTTCCTGGTGGGTCTGCCCAAAACTGCATCAGTTGAGTGTGGAAATCCATCCTGAGATCTTCAGGCTCATCGCCCAGCATCACGGCACAGCTGAAAACCCTGCGAGCTCTGCCAGAGCTGCCAGACCCCGTGCTAGGAGCTGAGGGTTGGCTGGGCTCACACGCTCTCTTCTAAACCAAGAGCAGTTAGACTGACAGCTTTTGGGGGCTCTTCGGTCTCTTCCTCATTCAGGGAGCAAGGAAATCCTTCATGGGTCCTGCAGAGCTGCTGACCTTAATGTTCTCGGTGCTGGGAAATTTAATGGGTGGACTGTCCCAAAAAGGTAGATCTGAAAGAAAGTCTGAGCTTTTCATCTGGGTAAGAAACCAGGCAGGGATCTGGAGGAAGGTGGCTGATAAACCTGCAAGGGTTTTTCAAATTCAGTTACATCTAAATAGTGTAACCGGTAAACTTTACTGAAATTTAGTTTAATCAAAACAACTTGGACGACCTCCACTAGAAACATGGTCTGTAGGTCTTTGCAGGCTCATACATGCCCTCACTGATCTCAGTGAAAAGACAACCATTGACTTCAGTGGCACAGCTCAAACACCTTTCACTTCAACCAGAAAAATGTGGTGTCCCATCAGGGTTTCATAGACAAGTTTACATGACAAAGATGGGAGAAGATATGGGCTCAGCAAATTCTTAATATACACCTGCAAGCAGAACTTTAGAGACAGCCTCCTGACATTTTTCAAAACCGGTTCAAATTTGACTTTATTGAAAATTGTCTGGTAAAATGACCTCCCTTTTTTCTCTGGGTATTGATTGTTTTCTGGTGGCACCATGAATCAGAGGGCAAACTGAATTCTTGTTATTCTTCCAGAAAGGTGGTAAAGTACAAATGTTGCATATGCAAACAGGCATAGATACTTCAAAGAAAAGTTCCCATACAGACATGGGGTATCACTGCATATGCTTACAGTGTGCCTACAAAGTCTTAAACTGCCCTGGTTTACAGAATTGATTTTCACAGCTAGGCCTGTTCTACAAAACAAAGTTTCAAGCAGTCTGCTTCCCTAAGATCTAAAGTCAAATTGTTAGCGAAAAAAGGTTCAGAGCACGCTTGCACACACCATATTCATATAAGGAAATCTGTAAAAAGAAATAGTCCCAGCAATAAGCACAGAAACTATGTTCCATAATTGGCTTTTCTCTTCAAAAAGACCACAGCAAAATGATGTGAAATGTTTCAGTGATTCTCCTTCAGCACACTACTTTGAAGTGGCCCTAATCTAAACTAGCTGGGGGGACTGAATGACAAGGAATCATCAAGTAACAGACAAGAACATTAAAGTGAATAATATGCTCTTACCCAGTAGTGCTACCATCATTAACAAAATCATGATGTGCTTCACAGCCTTTCTTTTGTAAAAATAGAGGAGAATGCAGAATGTTATAATTTCTAAAATCTGGAAATAAAAGAGAAGAAAGTTAGAGCTGTAAAGCTGTGTAATAAATGTTTCATTCAAAGTCTTTGAAATGTCTCATTTTTGCAATTCTAGCTGTATTTTCTCACTGGTAGACTTTTTAAGATGACAGTAAAGATATCCATGTTTAGTGGAAACATTTTTAACAGAACCTCTGTGTTTATAATTCCTACAGAGTAAGGAATTATAGAGCAAGTTCCTCCTACTTACCTGGAGGAACAGCAGCCTCTCCTCCTAGCTATGGTATTGCTAGCGTCACTCCTTGTGACAAGCAAAATTATTTTTGCTACCCTCTTTGCCCTTCTCCCCCATCCTACTCCGGAAAATCCCCCAAAGCACTGTCTTTTTGCTCAGACTTTCTGCCATACATCATAATGGAGAAAGCACTTATTTCCTGTGGTGGTTCTCAAATCGCAGGCTACCTGTCAGGAGCCTACCTGGAAAAGCTCAGTGACACACTAGCAGACCACACTGCAGGACATCTGCAGCTGCCGAAGCAGTTTTCCTTACGCTGTGCACGGTCCAGACTTGCTCCCTCAATAACATCTGACAGACGGTTAAATTTACTGACTTGCTGTTAACGTGTCTCATTGCATCATCATCTGGGCAGAAGCTCCCTGCTATTATCAGCTGCCCAAGTCACCACTACGCCCTTCTCTGTGCTGAAAGGCTGGGCAGATGAAATGGCTCCGGGGAGCGACTCAGCTTCCAGCTCTGCACGGCTCAAAAGTGTGGGTATTCCCCCTCCAAGCCACGGCATAAGGCAGTTGCCCAAATGCCTCTCTTTGCCTAAAGGAAACAGGGACTCCAAGTCCAGGAAACTCCCGTGAAGCTCAGAAGGCTTTGAAAACAGGAATGCTGGGACCTCCGTGTTGAGGGGTGACTTAGAGACTGCATGGAGAAAGAGAAGTTTGTGCACATCGGGAGTAATCAACTGGGGAAAATTAGACAGAAAACAAGAATGTCATCATTACTGTATCTGGTTATTTTCATTGTTTTACCAGTGGAACAAGCCATAGAAAATCCTCATATCTCGCCCCTTGGTTCCGTCACCAACATGCCATTCTGTATTTTATGATGCCACTCCACTCTTCACCCAGCACTAGAATAAAAAATATCTGGGTGTTGTACTGCTGAAATCTCAAAAGAAGCAACTGAGCGGTTCGCAGCAGCAGTTATATAATGCAACATAGCTAATTTCTCATTTTGGAGAATGAGTGCACTAGGAAAGCAGTCATCAGCTACATTTAGCAACTAAAATTCTGTACCACACTCACACCTCCCCCAGTTTAGTAGTGTACAAAAATAAGAACAGAACATAGCTATGCTTTTGATTTGCATGGCTATTCACTTTTGATTTACCTTCACACTGATCCCTGGCTCCCAAAGGCAGCTGAGAGACAATTGCATCTCAAAACATTACAAATGCAAATTTGGATTTTATACCACCTTCCTTTAAATAAAAACAACAAGTGTTTATCACAAGATAAAAAAAAAATAAAAATTGATTTTGTTTGTTTGTTTGTTTTTGTAAACTGTTTGAATATAAGAAAGCATTTTGCTGCTGGTTAAAAAAATGCATTCCTGGGCTAATCCTGGTTCAGTAATATTTGCAATCTCCTGTGGAGTGCTGTTCTCCTCTCCCTCCAGGGCAACTTCCCTTCCCCTCAGGCTTGCACCCAGAGGTGAAAGGCAGGACGTCATATGGTAGAAAAGCGGCCTTTGCCTCAGTCTCACACCAGGGAACTTCGCCAGCCTCTGCATCTTCATTCAACAGCAAAACACTGGTTATGTCTGAATTGGGAAACGAGGTAGAAGTCATGCTAGGAACTGAAGACTTGTGAGTTCATCTTGGCCTCCCTGTGGAAAACTGCAACAGGGTTTTGAGGGAACTCAAGAGGAGAAGTAAAGGTAGCAGATTTGCTGTTTGTGCCCCTGGCAAACACATCTTAGGACCAGAGGGAAATATCATGTTACCCAGCTGCAGCTACAACAGCCTTCAGATTGCTTCAGTTGCTATTTTGACAGTGAACAATTGCTAACAGAATGGAAGAAAGCTGTGCTAAATAAATATCCCCCACATGGAAAGGAACCCATGCTAAGAAAGAAGCTCCAGAGATGTCCCAGGTGTCCTCTTCCATGACGGGCACACAGGGTGGTGCTCCGGGGACAGGGACCCTGCAGGACCTGCTCCCCTGGTGCTGGTGCAAACCTGGGCACCCACTGCCTCCCCCAGCCCCTGGGACCGGTTGTCGCAGAGTATGCTAAACCCATGAGACTGCCCTGCTGTAAGCAGCTAGCTACACCTCAGGTATTGATCCATTTTGTTCCCCCATGACGACCGTGATAGATCCAGTCACCACACGAGAAAAAGGAAGCACCATTACCTACCCTACCACTTAAATTTCAAACAATCTTCCACAGAACAAGCCCAGGGATCATTGCTAGCCCAAACTGCTCTGTAACACCAGCTCTGGCACTCAGCACCCTCTTCCCCAGCCTCCAGAGTGGCAGGTAGTGCTGAGCACCACCAGTCTCAGCTGAAGCATGTTGCCACTGCTAGCTCCATCCATGTGGGTCCTCATCCTGTCATCAGCTCATCTCTTTCCAATGCTAACAAACCCACCAAGAAAACTCTGCTCTTGCACTCTGAGCATAAAAATCAAGCAATTATTTCTCACCTTACACTGCCCAGAAGCCAAATCCCTCCTCCCACCAACAGGTCACCTTGAATCAGCAGACAAGGGGGAGGACATTGCGCTGAAGTGGAGTGTATGGCTCCCAACAGGACCTCCTGGGGCGTACTGGCTGTTACCTGTGATTGTGTCTTGGGAATTACCCGAAATGGTGCTCGGTCTCATAGTCGATAGCTGTGGTCTTGTTAAATATAGAGACCAGGAATGGGAAGCGTGTAGATTGTAACAGCTTCATATACTCTGCTTAAAGGAACTGAAGGAACTTGACCTGTTTACAATCATTTTTACTATTATAACTAATCTGTACTGAAGTCTCCTCAAGCCCACATCATCAACATTTTTAGAATTGTGATGTTTTCCATGTTTCTAAGCATTACCAGAAGGCACCAGAACAAAATACCACATTGTCTGCCTCAACAGTTTTTCTGGGACATATAGCAATACAGGGACCAATGAACCAGGAGGGTCTTCTAGGCACTTTGAAGGAAAAGCAGAAATGCTTTGAACCTGATTTTACAGAGATTAAATATTAACAACCCAGTGCTCGCTACACTACTGTTTAGGGAAGCCTAAGAGCTACATCCATAATTGATGTCTTCTGTAGTGACTCAAAGCACACATAAACAAAAAAGAAAAAAAGCAAGCTAGGACAGTGATTCTTGCTCAGACATGAGTATGCTACTGCAAAGCCTCAGAAGGTGACTCAAAGTTGTCTCATGTGGGAACTACAGGCTATTTCTGCAGAACTCCTCTGATGCCAGTGGAGTGCCACATGGGGATGGTTTATCACCCACACAGAACATTTTGTACCACTGGGGCTTTGTATTTCTCAGCAGACCACACTTCAGGGCTACTTTTAGAAAGACTGTTGGACTGCATTACACTGCTGTACTGTCTCTATATATATTTATACTGGAAACTCTGCAACTTCTGCTGTGCTTTTTTATACATCGGCAGTCAACCTGTGCTAGAAATTTTACAAACAAATACGAAGAGCTAGCTCCCTGTCCAAACAGCATGTTTACAGCAGGGTTTGCTTGAACTTCCAGCAGCATATCAGGCTAATCAGGCTGGTATCTTAGGGTCTCTTGTGGAGCCTTTCACTCCTCCCTTTTCTTTTGACACAAGAAGCTCAAACCAGATGAATCCAGGAAGCAGAAGGAATAAATCAAGCTTGATTTGTTGTTGAGACAACAAGACTTGCTGTATAGTTGCTCCATTTTCCCCTGTAATCCATGATGTAGAATTGCACGTTGGCTAAGGCAGGCAAAAGGGAGAGGAGGAGAAAGAAAGTCCAGGGGTTACCCATCACCTCCTTATAATTTCTCCTAAGAAGAATACAGAACAGTCTTCCTAGGCATTCAACTGTGTTCTTCCTGAAACAAAGTCAAAATGTCCTCAGATAGGGAAAAGCTCTTTTTCAGCTACCTGTTAGCTTTAAGAAAATGTGAACACCAGACAGCACAGAAATTTCTGGTGTAATGGGGGTGGATGAAGAGTTGTCTCCCTCCACCATCTCTACACAAAAGCATGAAGCAGCAGTCCAAAGTCGGTGCCTAAAATGACAGGCTGTTTTGGTACCTACAGGTGGAAGTGGATGGTAGAAGGGTATATTCAGTAGGAAAAAGATAGGGTCCTCCAGCAAGCAGCAACTGAGCCTCCTGTTCTGAAACACCTCCTAAAAGAGTCCCTCTCCTTCTGCTAATTCCATGGATTTTCTGAAGCTCCTGCTGAGGCTGAAGATAATCTTACTGAGCACCCCAAAACTTCCGGGCATTGCCTGATTTGAAAGTGCGTGCCATGATCTGGGGAGCATGATCATTAATTTCTTTCATTGAGCTGGATCGCCAACTTTCGGGAGCTTTGAAAATACACAAAAATAGAGCAAGAGGATCAACTTTTTTTTTGTGTTAGCGTGTACTTTCTGCTTAATCAGTAGTCTCACGGATAGTTAAGATGCACTGAAAGCCTGCAGGCTGGCTAAAAGATTAAGATCCTTAATCTGTCGACTCAGTGGCTTTCTAACTCAGCTTCCTATGGAGAAAAACCTGTGTGCTAATAATCTAACCCACGTGAGGCACTGTATTGGGAAAAAAGTAACCGCTTCTGAAACTCCCATATTGCATCTTCCACATTCATCTGGAGGAACAAATTTTCAGCATTCCAGAGGGGAAGAGAGGGAGAAATTCCTCCTACTCATTCTTGTCTTGTTCCTGATGTTAATTAGATACATCAAAGAAGATTAATGGAATTTGAAGTTTGTATACGGATACTTTAATCAAAATGGTATTTTTGTGTTTGAATTCAAACTCAGGTTCAGATTAACCTGAGTGGCAGTGAAGCAGTCCATCTCTCCACATTTCAGCTCCATACAAAACTCCTTTTGGACAGCCTCAGCAACATGGGGATAAAACAGAGTGATATGATAGAATAAAGCAGGATCAAGAGGATACATAGCCTAATTTTCAAAAGCTGAATTTCATCAAATACCAGGAAAGCACTGTAACTAATATGTATATGCAGACAGTGTGGCATGAACACTTACATAGGAAATATAAGCAGTGCCAATGTTTAGGTTTTCCCTCAAGCCCACTAAAAAATAAAATCTTTATTTCTCATCAGTCCTGCACAACTGTGACTTTCCCCTGGCTCCAAAGACATCTTTTGATTTGTCAGATTTTCAGCTTGGGAACTGGGATGATGACTCAAAGATTTGCTCTCTCTCCTGTGATAACCACACAGGGAACAACGCATGTATCTTCAGCAGCAGTTTTTCTGGCACTAATTTATAATACTGCAAAAAGCCCAAGAACCCCAGTTCTTCTTATTTAAGGAGGAGTGTGAACCAAATACTCACCACATATACCAAGAAAGGCCAGCTTACTAAATTATTCTGTACTCGTCTTGCTGTGAGCTCTTGGGGTACATTTGGAGCGAATGTCACCAACAGGTATGTCCCTGCTACTGCCAGTGTTCCTCCTTTAAAGAAAAAGGAACATTATTTTGGTACTACACATAATCATGGTCATCGCTCTCCATATCACTTGGAAATAGCTTCCAGAAGAAAACTGAAGTCCATTTAATCAGATCTGGGCTTAGGTATTTGGACTGCCTGGCATTTGTGGTCCTATCTATTATAATTTTTAATAAAGACCCAACATATCTAGTATAGGTTTTATTAAAGATCCAAAGGATTCTGGAAATATGAAAAAAGCTTTCAGTAAAGCCTCATGGATTAGGGTTCCAATGCAGTAACACATTTTCCAATATGCTCAATTCTAATACCAAGTGCATGACAAAAGAGAATCTATCCTTTGTATTTCTCACGGGCACAAAGCTGGTCACATAAACTTCTCCTAAAATGAAAAGACAAGTTGCTTACTGAGGCAGACAGCTAGATCATTAACCAACACAAATATTCACTGCTTTCCTGAAGTCACTGTGGTCACAGAGGTCTGCACCAGCTACAGACCTGCCCTGGAAACATTAAGTGCAACAGATATGTTCCAGTCCAATGCTTATGTGAAGCTGTCACGAAGCCAACATTTTGGCCACTCCCTGATGCATTTGCAGACCTATGAACTGATTTATAAAAAGCTGATTTGCAAAAAAACTATTCAGCCATTGGGTTGCTGGGGCCCCTTTTCAAGGTCAAACTTACATTATTGTGCTTTTAATAAAAATCTGGAAGTTCTGCTTTGTGGACAGCCAGCTGACAAACACAGATGTTCATTGAGGTATCTAGATAGAAGTGAGCTGATCCTGAGCTCATAAGCTGTATTGGATTAAGGAAGATATTAGATAATCAATTTTTTTTCAACTAATCTTTAAAATTCTTGGCAAACCTATAAATTGGTATGGAATACAATGCTCAGGCATACAAAACAAAGCACATCCGGAGGACTTTGCTGGCACTGCTATTGCACACAGTTTCTTTGGAAAAGCAGAACTGTTCTATATTTATGTGCTTGCAAAAACATCACCATATTTCCCATCATACAGCTCATTCCTATGGAATGTAGCAACATTGTTAAATCCTTCTTGCAAAGTCTAACTCACAGAAATAAAATAAATCAGTGCTGAACGCTACTTAAAGAAACACACAATGTATAAGGCCATAAGGGAAACATGATCAGGTTGGGGGGGGGAAGTATTTTGAATGTAGCAGCTGAGTTGGCAAACCTGGATCCCAAACCTAAATAAATATTATAGAGTATCCTTGGAACAATACTGAACAAATCTCTCCAAAACATTCATGAGAACAGCTGGGATGTCCTTGTTATAGTATGGACAAACAAGCCTAGATGTTAGGAACCCCACAGCAATACCAGGTGCCCCACGACCACATCAGGTGCACTGTCCCTGTCGAGACGGCTTGGTGTAAATCCCAGACCCTGAAATCTGCTTGTCTCTCACTATTACGAGCAGGGCAGTTTTGATATGCAAAAAAACCTTCGACACGCACAAAAAGTTGACATGCTTTTGCAATGAAGACCATGTTTCCCAACAAAACTCTTGACAACATGATTATTTGCTCTTTGAAGTGATAAAATTAATACCAAAAGGGAAGTTGTCACTTTTAATTGGGCTTGAATTTTTGTGCAATGTCTATGCAGTAAGAAAAAAAATCTTATATTTGAATGAATAACTCAATAGTATCATCGTTTTTATTAGAATGGTGTCGTACTCATAAAGATAATACTAAATACAACCTCAGAGGCAAAAGCAGACAATGAAAATAAATTTGAGCAGAAGGACACATAAGGAATGAATTATGGTTATAAGAGCAGAGGATTTGGGAGTGCAGTCTTTTTCACTTGCATTGAAGATTCTCCCTCTTTTTGTCACCTCTTCCCAAATTTGTAAGTATCTGCCTCGAAACACTTGCTTGGTGAAGTGGGAGTGTGAAGGTGGGGGGCTGCGTGAGAGCTACAGCTTGCTAAGCATATGGCAACACACATGTCCATATTAGCAAACGCTTTACTTACCCAATATATCAGCAGCCCTCATGGTCTGCTTTAGGAATAAGACAGAAATAAATGCAGTACCTAGAAGAGAATTATAAAGACATTTTTTTAAAAAAAATATATGATAGAATATCAAGTGCTATAACAAAAAGCTGCCCTGGGCCAAGAATAAATATATCTCAAGGCTGTTGTTGTTGCACCATACCACGATATAACCAGACACGAGTCCATTCCAGCAACCAACCAACACTCAGTTTTTGTAAGATTTTAAACACATCCAGCAGGCACTTAGATGGTTGCAGGGATGCAATACCCTTCCCATCTCCCACACAGACACCGCATAAACTGCCCTCATTCAGTCATACTTGGAAGCGTGGGGAAACTTGGGCACTGAGCGGCCCTACTGCTCCACTCCCTATCTTACCATCAGTTTACTGCATGGACTTGCTTAAGACAATTTGCCCCACAGAGAGATAAATTTCTGCTTCTCTAGACTTCAGTGGATTAGAGGCTTGCAAGAGAAGTAGCAGCAGTACAACTGAGAGGAAGAAAGCCACTGCAAAAACTTAATATTTGTAATGAGCTAAGAGACTGGTCTTGATGTCTGCAAACAAGCAGGTGGGGGAGCTAGCATATATACCCTACAGAAGTGCTGCCCATGGTCTTCCAGAGTGACTTGTAATGAAGACGGGAAAAAATGGAAGTAAGCCCTGGAAATGACCTCTGGGGTCCAGGCAACCCTTTCCCTTGTCCAGGTCTCACATCTCCCCGGTGCCAGCTCCCAGCCCAGCCTCTTCTGGGTGGGCGGGTGAGCAGCAGCACAGTGATCACGACAGGGTTTCTGGTAAGCAGCTTGGTGTGGACACATGCTAGAGAAGGGGTTTGGACTTAAGACGGGTGAGACTGTCAGCCGCCTGTGAGAGGTGGCTCTATTCCATTAGGCAACATTCGAGCATCTACCTCTAAGGAGAGGCAACAGAGGCTGAAAAGCTCCTGTCCAGAAGAGATGAAGAAAGGCCTTTGGGGGAGGTGTGTCGGTAATATCAGATTCATTCAGAAACCTCTCAGAGAATGACTGCTCAGGAGGGACTCTGAAAGGGTACATTGAACCTAAATCATGGGAAGCTGTTACAGGAGCTCTGTTCCTGCCTACAGCATTAAATTATTGGTTTATTCTTGAAATAACAGATCTTTTCTTCACCATCTTCACTTCATTATCTCTATTGTTCTGATGCAAAAATTAATCTGTTGTTAGCTACTGGATGTACTCTAGATATATAAAAAAAGGTTCAGAACAAGTGGTAAACAGAACTGGAATTCAGCATCATGTTAGTTAAAAATCAGATAAAGCATAAGTCATAAATTTAAACAGCATGAAGAGTGATGGAGACCCATACAAATGAGTAAGAGCAGTACAAGAATCTCTAACTGAGAGCACCTCACTGAAAGTAAGCTACCTGACACGGTTTCCTTTATTCTGTGTTTCAGTGACAACTTTCCTGGAGAAAAGACACTGGTATCCAGGCAACACTGGCAATACCAGAGCTACCTAGGTTCAGAAAAGAAAGAGGATAAAAGCCAGGAAAGAAGTAGCAGCAACCCAAGTTAGTGCAGGAATTAATTATTGCTCTGTCTCCCTGCTGTCAGAGCTCTCCCGAACTACATCTCAGACCACCCCTGTAGGCAGCCACTGTAACAGCAAAGACCTGTTGCTTAATGACCTGAGTGATTTCTTTTTTTTTTCTTTTTTCTTTTTTTTTTTTGACTGCCCCATTGTCTGGGCTCTCAGTGCATTCAGCAGAGATCTAGTAAATGCAATTTAAAGTTCAGTTCCAGTACTGGCATCCAATTTGGGGTGAGATGAGTTATGCCCCGAATTCCACTGCCTGCTTCTCTGGAGATGGCAGCCTGGGGAGATCACAAGCTCTCAGGCTGGCAGTGGGCACAGGCAGGCACTGGAACACATCCAGATAATGAAACTTGTCACTCAGTCTGTCATCCGCTTTAATAATGCATTCAGATGCTGCAAGCTCTTTCTCCAGAGATAGCTGGTAATGCACAAGAGATCATGAGCTTAACAGAATATATGTATAATTAATGCACTTTACTATGTGTGGTATGTAGAGGAACCAAAAAAGAAGAGGAGGTTCTGAGGACATACATTAGGCCATCTGGGATGGGAGGAATTGGCAAAACCTGAAGTAGGAGGGGAGGTGCAACTGGGAGGGGAAGAGAGCAAAACCCAGGGCAGAGACTGAACAGAAAAGGCAACTGTCCCTGTGGGTAAGCCACCAAGACTTCATATGCATTCAAGTGAAGCAGAAAAGCAGAGTGGTATATCCAAGCGAAGAAGCAGAGAATGGTTACACAGAGTGGCTGAGATGCTGGAGGACATGCATGAGTTTGATCAGCATCTGGCAAGTTCTGGCTACTACTTTCAGGACTGAATTCCAAGCAAGCAACATTAGCACAGCCAAAATAGCACTTTGTTATTATACACTGTCTAACGCATTATTTAAATTTTATTTTTATTTTGTAGTTTTATGGGCTTTAAGCTCTGTGAGTCTGAATTTTAAACAACCTTTTATGTTCTCCAGTTGGCAGGGTGGGTTTGAGCCAGGTTAGATCAAACAAACCAAGGGCAGATTGTCCCAGCGCAGGCAGAGGCTTGTTAGAAACAACGGGATAGAAGAGAAGGGGTGTGAAAGGAACCTGTGAGCCCCAGGAGCCTGGGGAGAAATGTGCAGCCCTCACAGCTCTCTGCCCCTCTTCCTGAATTCCTCAGGGCTCCAGTTCACAGTCTCAGGTGCATTTCACTGCGTAAGACATTAGCTTCTCAAGCCAATATGTTGGTTGACAACCACATGGCCCCTGCTGTCTCCTCTGTGCCTGGTGGCCTCCAAGCTGCCCCTGCGGTGAGCAGGAGGTTGGGGCACCCTGAGGCCCCTTCCAGCCTGAGTTACCCCAGGACTGTCTGAACCCTTGGCAGAAGAGTGAGTGGGCAGCCAGAGGCCACAGCTAAGCCCACCAGATATACGGGTTAAAGCCTTTCCTACCACCTAGCCACCATTTTCCCTTTCCTATGCCAAGGTCCTCCTGTTCCCCCTCTGTCACAGGAGCTGTGGGCATCCTTCTCCCCTGACTTTATACTGATGCGGGAAGTAAATCACTGTACATTATGTTCAACCTTATGAATGAATAGACCAAGGACGTTGGGCAACTGCTGTGCTGAAATGTATTACTGTGTCTTTGCAACTCTTCAGTTGTTTGCCTGTTTTTCTTTAAAAAAAAAAAGCTATAGACAGTCATAGAGAACGAGATCCATGTCAGTGAGGAATAGCCTCTGATTTTTTTTAATTGGTCAGCAATTGAATTCAAAAATGCAGAAAGGCAAACAAACAAAAAAAATTGTGTCAGAGCATAAGCTGGCAACAGCTTGGCAACACAACAAGCAATTTATCATTGTTCTACACTCTCATTGTTTTTGAACGGCTGGTTTTAGCAATACTACACATGTACAACCCTAAGCCTAAAGTATCAGCCTGTAAGTCGTTGAAGCAAAGACTGCATCCTTGTTTGTCTGAGAACATTTGTATGCTTTCAGCTGAATCAGAATATTTTTAGCTTATTAACTAATTATTGAGGTAAAATTTTCAAAACCAGGCACAGTTTCTACTGCTGAAAGCAGTGGCAGCAAGCCTGCTAGACCAAGAGAAGGGCAGAAAAATCTGGGAGGTGTTCTGTTAAGGACTGAACATTACAGATTCAAGCCTGGGCAAATACATGGAGGACCATACAAATGAAAATACATCCTAATGAAGTCTTTGAGTTATTTTCTTGGTTCGATTGCATCATGTTTACATTAATATCCACAAAATGAGATGCAAATAGGTTGTTAAAAAATCTGTATCTTTATGGTTTGACGTTTCTGAAGGCTCATGAAGCTCTTCAATCTGGAAATATGGAATTAATATTTCAAATGAAAAATATAAAAAAAAATTATCATGATAAAAACTATTGGGTAGAAAATTGAAAAAAAAAATGGGTTTGTTCAGGAGCTTAATCATTATGTTGAAACAACCTTGCCTTTTCACATATCTGCATAAAATGGTCTGGTTTGTATTCATTGTCTATTACTACTGCACGTGAATTTCAATTGAAATTAAAAACAAAAAAAAAGGATAGGAAACATCCATTTTCTGCATGATATGCAATTAAATGCCTTAAGGGAGAGGTGTAATGGTGCTACACATAAATTAGTCAGATGCTGATTCTCCTAGGAGAGTGATAGTGTGAGATTATCTCCATATGCAGGTTTTCTCCAGCAGAAATATAAATAAAGAATAGCATGATATGTGGGTTCTGCCAGTAGCAGACACTGAAGGGTGAGAATCCAGCTCACAAAACAACTCCTCTGCATCCTAGACATGAAATCTGTGCTTAGGCTTTTTTTTCTTGTTTGTTTGTTTGCTTGTATTTAAGAAAGGAATAATATACAAGAATAGAAGTTAAAGACAGAAAATACATACTGATCCTTAGAGTGTATTTTTTGGATTTTCTCCAATCCAAAAAAGTGTTTACTACTTATTTTTCCACCCAAAACTATTTCACAAATATTTCATAATTATATACATATAGTATATATATAATATGAAATATTTATATAGTATTTCATTATTGAATTGTTTTCCTGGTATTGAGCCTATTTATGAAACTCACCTTTTTACCTTTGTTTTTATTATCAGGCCCTACCCTAACTAATTACTTTCATAACTGTCCATAACTTTAAATGCGAGTATATCCTTCAGTTTTTTCATTTCAAGTCTTAGATTAGCTTTATGTACTAGTTTAAATAGATTAGTACTGTCTTTATAAATACACAGACTACCTATGCTGCTTTTGTCTTGTCAATAGACACACAAAATGAATGTTAGCCTCTAATATTCACTCAGTTAAGCTTAACTGATTGGTAGTAAAGCTAAAATCACATCAATTTGTTAAAGGCTCTCAAAACCATCCATTTTGCAGAACTCTTTTGTACTCATTTCACTAACAATCTGGATAAAATACCAAAGGAGGAGCATGATTTGAAGATTTGTTTACTGTTTGCACTTGTCTCAGTTTGTGAAATAGGGAAAACATTTTACTTTGAGTCCAAGCATTTGCACTGTTTTATGCAATTTAAGGGTCTGCCTCCATCTTATGAAGCAGTTTAAGATCACCCAGCTGATTTTCACACTACAATTGCTGAGGAGTACTCAATCTGTGAGCATGCTGCTGCTGCTGGGGAAGATCACATCTTAAAATGTGACCTTAAAGTGTGCTTTATACAGATAGACCCTCAGTCCTCTCTCTAGCTTCTGAGCTGAAGAAATTCAGGACCGTCCTGGTAGAGAATCAGTAGGAGATGCTTTAATCCATCCAAGCCAGTGTAGCATGCCACACAGTCAGGAAGATCTGGAGAGAAGATGAGGCAGGTAGTACATTTGATCGCTGTATCATTGTTTACATTTAATCATTGAGTACATTTGATCAAAGCTTTGTGCCAGAGGAGGATTAACACAAATTTGGAGAAAACGAAAGAATATATATCTAGGGTTAAACAGAGCACTAGCTCTGCCCAAGACATATAGGAACAAGTTCGTCACAGCTAAATAACCGCTCAAGCCTATTCTTAGTTTATATGATAGATATTTTCTCCTATGAAGACGGTGAAGAAGGCTCCAGGTAGACCTTTAGGCCTTCCAGTGCCAAAGGGGGTCCTGCAGGAAAGCTGGGGAGGGACTCTTGGTCAGGGAGTGTAGTGATGGGACAAGGGGGAATGAGGGGAGATAATTAGATTAGATTAGATATTAGGAAGAAATACTTCACTGAGAGGGTGGTGAGGCACTGGCACAGGCTGCCCAGAGAAGCTGTGGATGCCCCATCCCTGGAGGTGCTCAAGGCCAGGCTGGATGGGGCTTTGGGCAACCTGGTCTGGTGGGAGGTGTCCCTGCCCATGGCAGGGGGCTGGAACTGGGTGGGCTTTAAGGTTCCTTCCAACCCAAACCATTCTGTGATTCTGTGATATTAATGGTGTACTAAATAAAAACAAAGATTTTACAGAATTTAGTCAGTTGGTGCATGACCTCCTGGTAGCTATTCTGCACACCGAACATGTAACATTTCCAACATGATTAAATATCACTACTGGAAAAAGTGGTGGACAGGACATTAAATGTTCTTCCCCATCCCCATTGTCAATATCCTAATAAAGAAACAAGCAAAATGTCAGAGGAATTTCTCAAGAGAGATACCATTAAGGCAAGCTTAATTCTGGAAACTGGATTACAGACCATACACACTGCAGAGAGAAGGAAGGACCATGGAAATCCTTTCGTTGTATCTTCTAGACAAGTACAAATAGAGCACTTTAAAGAATAGTCTGGTGAATGTTTCCCAGTCCTCATTAACAAGAGTTCGCAAAATCCCACGGTCTTGGACCGCAAAGGTGTTACATTACAGTGAGTGGGAGAAGTCCATTTCTATAAGAATATCTGAGAATCTTTTCCCTAAAGCACCATCAGGGATATCAGTTTTCAAAGTCTAAAGCAATATCTTTCCCCACAGCTACATAGAAGGAGCATACCAAAAATGCAAAGGGATCTCAACACTGTCAGTCTAAGTGAGTTGAATGGGAAAAAAAAAATCTCTAGAGAATGAGGAAAACTGCATAAGAACCCATCTCTGATACCACTGGCCTCTCCTCATCCAACCCCCTCTAAGTTATTTCTGCAAGCAAAAGCAAGAGAATGAGCAAAAAACCACAGGAGTCTAAAATTACCCAAGCTACATGTAAAACATGATTTTTAATTTTTAAGTATAAAAAGCTTTTTAATGATCACATCAAACATGTATTAATCCTCCATTTTTAAATTAAAAATTTACCAATTTTTCCTCTTGAAGAAAACAACTGCTGTCTTCTCAAACTATTTAAAACCCTGAACAGATGTAGAGCTTGCATCATTGCAACCACACACAGAAATACTTCCACTGTGTAAGAAGAAAAATATAGTCTTTGTAGCTTAATTCTAAGAAAAAAGAAAAATCTACTGGTGTCATGCCAACTCATGGTCTGTGGTGATAGATTCTTTCTAAAACATCCATCAGAAGCACCCAGCTCAATAGGACAAAACAAAAACTTTTCACTATTTAATTGATACCGGATTAAACACAAAACTCAGTTGGATGCAGTTAAATGTGGTAGCAGAGCATAATAGATGTTGGCTCCATCTATTTTAAGACCCAGGATGCTTCCTATTTCAGAGGTCTGGAGATACATGATGGGTACAGCCCAAATCTGTTTTGGAGAGACTGCAGTGTGCCTTATCCTCTCCCCACACCCTGGTTTCCAAGTGAAGAAAACTTTCCATGCAGACCCAGAGTCACAAAAAGCTTCAGAGAGTCCCCTTGATGACTGGGCATAGCATGAAGCACACCTCCCCTCTGCACGGCCACAGGTACTGAGTACCCAGCATAACTGATGGAGCCAGCTCTTACCATCTGAGATGTTCTGACACCAAATTCAGAAAAAAGTGCTTATAAGAAGGGCAGACCTAAGGTTCAAATACCCATTTGGAGTCTGTTAACAAGTGCTTAATTTCTTCATTTTGAAAAATAACTTATGAAAAGTCGCACATTCAACAATCCCTCAAAAGAGCAGACTGTGCAAAGTCCACTGCTCCCCACCTAAAAGATGTCACAACTTAATTAAAAAATATTTCTTGATGTTTGAAACTGGAAGACCTGATGCCTAAACCATCCTCTGCACAGTTGTTAGCAGCTGAACTGCATGTATCTTGGTCAGTTTGTCATTGTTCTAAATGACAAACCATTAATATTAAAAGGATGCTCTCTCTCTCTCTCTCTCTGTCTCTCTAGCTCTAATTTCAGAAGACAGGAAAGTATCTAGGGGTAGGAAGTGTTACTGGGAAGTTATTGTTGTAATTGGCTGTCTACATCATTTTTACTTTCCCTTCCTTAAGGGAATGTTTGCTAGACTAAATACAATTTCAGATATCTCTGTTGTTTGGGCTACGAAAGGAAAACTCTCAGTTGATATGTGGGAATGGAAAATAAGATATTGAAGTGCTTTCTGGGGTCTTCCAGTATAGGCATTTTGGGGTCAGTTTAAAAAAAAAAAAAAGTAAAAAAAAAAGTGGGTGAGAATTTTGATAAAATATAATAGTAAGGAAAATGGTTTCTTGATACTTGTTATTAGTAAGGAGAAATGGAGAATGAAGGAAACAGATGCAACGTTCCTTCACATATTGCAAAGGAAAGGAAGAAGGAATTTGCCCAGATAAAAATCATCTTAAATATTTTTTTTCTTTGTAGTAGCTTAATAACCAATGTAACTTTTTGCCTTCCCAATGCTTTTCATTTCTTCTTGCTAGATGCATTTGCATTTTCCTCAGTTTGGGCAACAAATTAGATCAAGTCCCTTTATGTTCAGAAACATCTGGAAATGTCTACAATTGTTAAAGATATAACTACTGCCACCAAAATCACACTGGGATATGTCATAATTTACATTTTCATCTCAGGTAATATCTCATTCCTTTCCTTGAGAAATCTTTCCTACAACGGTGAACTACAGCAGTTTTATATCTCACTCTGCAAAATTCTGCAATAGTTTAACATTAAAGGTTACAGTAAATTGCCTGCAGTTTCCTTCCCCCACTACTTCATTGCTAAATTGCACCCACATATGTTTGGCTGCCTCTTTCCACTACAGCCAGACAGTCCACAGGGAAGATAATTCATCTTTTCTACCTCCCCGTGCAGAATCGCTGACCACAGTGTTGCTTCCAAGCATGAAACTGGTAGCTAGACACAGACCATGAAATGTTATCACTTGTCAATAGCAAGCGAATGAGCTCCAGCGTGTGCGGAGCTGTTGTGATATCTCAACCCTGGGTGTTTCAGCTGTGGATGTGAAGCAACTTGACCAAGGGATACAGCTGCACCTTGTATTCTGGTTTTCATACACTCTATATATTGTCCTGTCCACTCTGCTCTGCATTAGCACAACATGATAACATCTTTTAAAATGTACATTTCTTTATCAAAGAATCAAGACATCTCACACCCAAGATATACCCAAATACCTTAACTACAAAAAAAACAATCATCAAGTAAAGGGTAAGATTGCATCAAATGAGTCCTAAGGATAGAAATAATTCTGCTAAAGGTCAATTAATCTGCATGTGAAGGAACAAATGAACAACTTTGATAATGTCCACAAATAAGCTAACCATTCCAGGAAATCTCTAGTCCCTTTTGTTCCCACTCTGCTACCACAAGTATTCTTTGCTCAGAGTAAGGTTCCAAAAACACAGTGTGAAAAAGAAGGTAATGATCTAATGAAAGAAAAATTGCTGCAGATTTACTGAACATATTATTCTTCAGAAGGGTTTCTGGCGTGCAGGCCTGACCAAACCCTGCCACCACACAGATCCTGAGGTGCACCCGGGTGTGAGGGCAACTGACAGTGATGGCTGGGCAGAGTCAAGACAATATGCCCAAGAAGCATGAGGATGGACAAGGGGCAGGTAGCAGAAACTCCTTGGTGTGATGGTAACATAGTAAGCACCTTGCAGGTACTCAAGATCAGAGCAGAACTCTGCAGGCAGCAGGACATCAACTTTAGGGCTTGCATCAGCTTTAGGGCTTGCACTGCCAGCAACACTGCTACACCTCTGGGTGACCGACTGGCAGGGATTAGCACAGCACAGAGTGACAGAGTCCACAAAGACAAAACCATAGAAAAAGAAAAAAAAATATTAGAAGAGTCTCCAAGTTAAGTAGAGGGTTTGTGTTAAACTGTCAGCTCGTGTAATTATATGAATCATTTCTTTTCAAACCACAACATTAACATCTTCCCCTCTCATTCCTGCTGTGGTTCCCCTGGTATTATTCCTCCAGTCACAAATAAGCATTCAATTAAAGAATGTACCCAAGCAAAACGTGGCAAACCATCTCACCTATGACAGACACACATCCTAGTGGAGCGACAAGGGCAATGGGGGCAAATCCGTAGGCTGTGAAATTGCCCACCTCTCCAAGCACCAGGAGGATAATTCCACACCACCACAGCTTGCTCGTGTAGTAAGGCTTCGGCTCTGTTTGGCAAGCTAGTCGGAGATGAGCGCATTTCTAGAAAATTAATTATTAGGAACAGGCATGAAAAGAAAGGCTTCCATTGTGTTCTTATGTATAATAAAAGTGGAGTAATTAAGGGGGCTGTCAACTTCAAATTCCAGGTGCGTCAAAGTTTTCTTTTTAAACATGCCTTTCAGCTTGCTGTTGCAGACAGACGGCTTTGTGTTAACTCAATGCTGCTTCAGATGTGTGCTTTTTCAGCCGTGGTGGAAATGACTGAAAAATTAGACCTCTGAATAAATCTGAAAAAGATTAAGTGAATACTAGCTAGTACTTCCTAGCTGTCCCTGCACGCCTCTGTTCTTCTCTCAAAGCACAGCTCAGTAGGTCGTGCTGTGAATCTGGAAACACTCAGAGGGAAGAGATGGGCCATAATGAGAATGGTGGCAACAAACTGGGAAAACAGGACTGGACTCCATGCTGCTCCTGCCCTTGATATGTATCACAGCCAGAAATACAATTTCAGGATCAAAAAAGCAGTACGTAACCACATGTGCTGTAGGGAGGACTTCGCATTCAAAAAGGAGAATTTAGGGTTTGGCTACAATCTCCTGTTTGATCTTAGAAGAAGATTTCAGGTAAAGCATTATTTTCGGAAGGAAAAAAAGCTATACCTGTGTCAACAGGTTTAATATATACTCGAGTAATATTTCATCAGCACTTCTAGCTACATGGAGAAGGTATCATTTACGCATGTCATAATTGCTTTCCCTCTGGCTGTACAGAAGGAACCTGTATATAACAGGATAATTTGACTTTGATCACAGTGGACTTCTGAAACAGAGTCCAGGCATCATCAGGAAGGTGTCGTTATGGGGAAGGATGCAATGATCTGCATTAGCTCTGCAGAATATCATTTCCTTTCTCAGATTCCTTACCAGCCCCTCTGCACAGGGAAATGAGTCAAAAAAGTTGGAAACCAAATGACACAGCTATCACAGTATAAATGGCTGTAAAATACATTTTTTACTCCACCATCTGATACACGATTTTGGAAGTGCCACTGTAGAGTTACAAGGAAGTTGTAAATCATTTTCCTCAGGCTTCCATTCTACTCTGTAAGTTATGCGACAGAATATGGGCCAAAGAGTAATGTCTGTGATATACCATAGTCTCGGTCATTTCCCTCAGTGAGACAAAGCAGAACATTATTGCAGCTTCATGCTGTGGAACATGCTCGGGGGTTGAAATACTAGAAAGAAGTTTAGCCCTTGAAGGAAAAGGGGAGCATAATGAAATCAAACTTCCCTGATCCACAAACCAACAATTTGCAGTAACATCCAGCATTTTGTGTCTCTATAAACAAATAAAATGCAAACAAGATTATGCTTATGGGCATTTAATTACATTAATCACCCCACTAAGTTACCCCCAAGAATTTTTTAGTCACTTCCACTTTAGATTTGGACATACAGAGACATGTTCACACGATGTCCAGTGGGACTGTATGTAGGTCACAGCTGGTATTTACTTATGGCACATTATAAGGAAGAGTAGGAGGAGTTATGAATTTTTATTGTGTTCCCATATGAGAATCACAGCAAAGAACAGCCTGAGAGCTATCATCTTGCTGAAAACTACTGCACAACACTAGTTAAAGAAAGAGAGAGAATGCTTATTAAATGTAACAGAATTTATATTTTGAACTTCAGCATAAAAACAAATTATAAAAAAAGTTACTTGCCAAATATAAACAACTGAAAATAAAGACCAATAATTTCATACCTGTATACTCAAAGAGACACTGATCAAAAAATTTGAAGCTGCAGCAAGTAGAACTCCCAAGAGCTGAGTCTGCAAGATCACAAAACAGAGAAATACAAAAATACTTATTAGTTTAATAAAAAACATACAACAGTGGTTTTCTGATAGCACATTTTAATGGAATCAAAAACACGTTATTGTACTTTTCAGTCACTGAGTTCATGCTGCACTGAATAAACTCAAAAAAAAAAATATCTGTCTGCATAGTGGACTATAAGAATAATGAAGCTGGTGCATTTTGCCTAGGGCTTAAGTAGTAAACAACTGGGAACTGAAAGGGCATCCCACTGCTGGGGGTGGTTTTGCTGGCCTTTGGTAGAATAGTCCTTAAGTCTCGCAAAAGAAAAAAAATAGACGGGTCTCAGCTGAACACTACACACATGTATTCTTCTTTTCAATAAATTAATAAATAAATAAATGAAGACCTATTTTATTACATAATCCAGAAGGAAAATCAACAGCAATCAAACTGTTCATATTGGAACACAGTTATTTAATGTGTTAACATATCCGCTATTTGACAGGGCAGCTAGAAGCATAGGTCTCCTGACAGTTTCCTTAATGTATTGTGTTATTTAACCAAATTCTTTTCTAATCAGCCTGTCTAATTTTCAGTAAGATTTGCAAACTTTCTATGAAGCTGAGAAATTAAAAACATTCAAATGGGACTCATTATTTTGGAGAGCAGCCATTGAAAAATGCCATCTCAGCAAGTTTAAATAACAGGTCCACAGAAGAACTCCCCACTGACATTCAAAATGTTGTAGCCACTATGCGTTGTCCTAAGTGTATTCACCCATCCAAGGCCACCGGTTTAATGCCATGAGAAGTCCCATTAGCTTGTAGAGAAGAACCATACTACCAGTGGGTTTTTACAAACAAGGTCAGAGTAACATAGCCCAGCACAACTACTGCTTGCAAGCTGCAAAGCAGCATCCAACCAGGCTCATGGTTTCAGCTTTTATAACTCTTCTTCTGTGAGGCCCTTGGGGACCTGGGAACAGGCAGTGCCTACCAGAGGCAGAGAAATGTTGACCTCAATGTTTATAAAGAGGTTTATAAATAAGTGGTCCAGAAAGGCCTTGGACAATAGGGGAGATTATTGGTATGACTACATAATTCCCAGATGAGGAAAGAGCATCTCCAAAAGTGTGAAGAAACAGTGGCCTTCTTACAGAAGGTCTAAAAATGGATGATAATCTTAAGAGGCACAGCTGAATCCAACTGTCTTCAGCTGCATGCACTTCTGGTGGCTCAGATTCAGGAGAAGCAGACCACAGAATTACACAGGGTGAAATGCTTGGCAGATTGCTTGGTCTCACCAAGATGTGACTGACAGGTACAAGAGGATGCAGAGAGGGGAAGGCAAGGGGGCTCCCTTCACTCACACACCCTCTGTGCTAAGTAACAGCACCAGTGCCACAACCTGCACGGGAGAAGCATTCAATAACAAGCTTAACTCCAGAGTTTTCCCCAGGCCATCTGGTGCTTGGCCACTACAGGTCCTTCCCATCTTACATCCTCTCCTCCAGATCCCAGTATGCCCCAGTGGATGCTCCAGCAGCAGCACACCCTGGGCTCTCATGTGTGTTGTATTTTCCATGCTCTGGGAACATCCCTCAGAGTGGGGTGCATGACAAGACATCTAAGCACACATTGGCATGGATGTCTCTGCTGATATCGAGGACTAACTACTACAGGGACATGAGCAGCACTGCAGACTCCTTACACACTGGGGAACTGCAGTCAGATAGCCCCCACTCAGGGCCTTGGAGAATCAGAGGGGTGGATTTTCCTCCCCCAGGTTTTGATGCTGGTGGCACTACATCTTGTGCAAAGTTTGACAGCTTCACAAGTGGACTGTTTGGCTCCCCTCATCATCCTGCACAAACAGTGATTTCAATAAAACAGCAGCTAAATCAAAATTGTTCTCTTGCTCCCAAAGACTTATTCTTTTTAAATGGCAACATGTTCGTTTTGTGAGGGGGTGGAGAGGTGACCTTGTCAGCCTCATTGTGAAGGGTTTAAGAAAAAGGAGACAGCAGGGAACAGAAAACAGGAACTGCCACCTCATTTACCCCATTATTTTGTTTTTTTTCACATAAGTAATTTTAATATATTCCCACCAGTCTCAGCAGAGAACCAGGTCTCTCTGCAGCTTTTTCCGTTTCAGCAGCCAACCCTGCTCTTACAGCTGCATCTCTGGGCACCCCCTTGCATCTCCTTAATCCCAGCCTGTGATCATAGACACTGGGAAGGACTCAGGAGCCAAGCAGCACACCAGGGAGGAAACAAACTGGTCTCAAAGAAGGCTCTCCATCTAGCTTTTAAGTTGCCAAAGCACATTTTTCATTCAATGTAAAATGTCTTAGACAGGAGCCCTAACTCTTGAAGGCAGTCAGTGGTCCCCATGCATGGCATACATAAGTCATGGTAGCAAGGGATGAGCTAAGCTGTCAGTGAAAAAGAGGATGGGTGGAAATAGGGAAGGCCCCAAGCTTGGTCCGCATGGACGGGCAAAGCAGTATCCCCACCTGTGGTCTGACATCCATCCCTAACGTTGTTGCTGAAAACCCAGGTGCAAGGCACCCTGTGGGATGGCTGTGATGGCCCATAATATTTCTCAGAAATGTCCCTTTCTCTTGATGTAAAACCTGCATACAGCTGGTGGGCAGAAGATGAGACTGTGTTCAATCTGTTATCTAAAAAAAAAAAAAAAGTGTAAAATTAAGCCCACTTATGGCTTCTAATGATGATCTGAGCATCCACTTCCAGAAACTACATGAACAGGGACTCCAGCAGGAAGTCTTCCCATGCTGAGCATTACTGGTGTCCCCTCTAGAACTGGCTGCTTTCATACCTCAGTGGTTGCCTCATTAACTACATGAGAGCTTTGCTTTGTTAGGTGTATGTGAGCTTTTCTTCTTGACACACAAGATCTCACCTGATGATCACCCCCATGTCTCAACTGGAACCTTTTCCCAAAAGTCATTGCTCTTTTTGTAGGTACCAGAAATTGTCAGGAACAGAAAGTAGCTCAAAAATTTAGGTCTTCTCAGTCTTCTCATTTTCTGGGAAATATTAAGACATATGATCCCCTTATGAAATACGGGGATCAACATTTCTCTCAGCTTTCCCCATTATATGTCCCAGGGGCCAGTAGTGTCAGGGACTCCCCATAGGGGTGATCAGGGCAGGAGGGCCTTACAGCCCAGCCCAGCCCGTCCCGTCCCGTCCCATCCCATCCCATCCCATCCCATCCCATCCCATCCCATCCCATCCCATCCCATCCAATCCCATCCCATCAGTCATGGACACCAGGCACTGGGAACCTCCCTGGGGATGGGGATGGGATGAGGCCGGGCCGGGACATGGGCCCACAGGTGGGCCTGGCTCAGCAGGGCCCACGGCTGTGCAGGGCAGGGCTGTGGGGACCTGGCCTTGCTGTGGCCTTGCTGACATAGGGTCCTGGTCCATAGCCCAGGCTGGGGAGCCAGGGGAAAAACAGTGCATGTGTAAGATCAAGGCAAATTTATGGTCACAGTCTGAGCTCAAAACTTACCCTCACTGCTCAGGTCATTTGATTGTAATGACCACATGGTTCACCTGAGCATTGCTGTTGGCATATATATGGCGCTGACTGCTCTAGACTGACATGCGTTAATGAGCTCTGGTTAATAGGGTGATAGTGCTGTTCTTCCAAACCCAGGGCTTGGACAGAGCCCTAAAGATTAAAAGCAGAGTACGGTGCATGAAGGAGGTCAAATATCACATAGATCCCTTCAGGGAGACGAGATGAAAGTATAGTCACACCATGCAGCTATAGCATGGCAAAACTTTCTTGTGCAGGTTCATTCATATTCAGACATGTCAATGCTAAAGAAAACAACAGGGAACAGAAATTCAGTAAAGAGGAAAACTAGGTTGTAAACTTCACAAATCAAAATGCATCTTAAGCTAGCAGGCTTTCCTTAACACACAAGAGCTGTCATTTACAACAGTGCTCAAAGCAGGAGAGGAAAAATAGGATACCATATCTTGGGCTAATAAAACTGGGCATCAAAGAAAGAAGATGCCCCACAACAGGAGATAGATTACCCTGTCAAACTAAAATGGTTGCTGTATTGCCCCAAAGGCCACCAGAATCCTTCTGCTCGCATCTTGTCCTATAAAATGCATTATCATTGGTGCTGTGTCCGCTATTCAACATCCTTTAGAGGCTAGAGGACTGCTGGAACAGACAGTTTTATAAGTAATAAACATGATACTCTCTGAACACAGAGCTTCCAGTTGTGACATCCAGTTGTGATATCATCCATAGCACTGCAGGACTTCCCACACACAAGTCTTGAGACAAACCTCTTTGAAGGAATTCAGTTGCATACACAACGCCAGAGCCATCGTGCTACTTCACTCAGCTAAGACCTTCTACAGGAAAAAGACTGAAATACTCAAAACTGTTGGCATAAAACGCAAGTCCCTTCATCTCCAAAACATCTGTCTGAACCTGCAGGCCACATTGTTGTACCCCAGATTTCAGACTGTTGATGCATTCTTCCAATGCTTCCAAATGCATGAGGCTCATTCCAGAAAAATCCTGCCCTTAAATTTGCCAGAAAGTAAAAAATCGCTACAGAAATTTGATTTCCTTCACCATAATTTGGTTTGGAACAAGCCACGAAGGTCACTTGCTGGCTTTGCAGTCCTTTCTAGACATTCTCCAAGCACACAGACCATGGACTGAGGCTGTGTATCGGCCAACATTTCCCTTGGTGGCAAAGCTGCCTTGAGGAATACCTTTCCCTGGCCCCCCATTGCTAGGTCTCCACTCCTCACTGCCTCATTTGCGTTAAAACAACTATTTGTGAGGCTGGGAAGGCACTGTTCCAGGTTTGAAATAACCCTCCCAAAATATACCCCATTAGCATTATGTTCTTTATAAGCCACCTGCCAATGTTTAACACTGAAGGCGGATTAAAATTCACAAGCCACAGCGAGGGCTTTTAAATGGTGACCCTGCGTTGTTTGCCAGGGGTGACAGTAAGGGGACGTGACTGCACGGGAGGCTGCTGCGGGGGTTCGAGAGGTGGCAAACTTAAGCAAGGTGCCCTCAGCAGTCGCCTGGTACCCCCATCCTGACTGCATGAGGCTCTCGCACAAGCCCAGGCGTGGGGAAGGGAGGTCTGAACAATCAGACAGAAGGCACCCATTTGCCAGCTGGAGTGGCAACGCATTGCTCTTCAAAATAAATGAGCGGCAGTACGGCATATTGCTGCATACGGCCCTGCTTCGAGCACTCGTGCAGGGCCTGATGCTTATTTATCCTAACGCCTTTCCACATCATTCTGGAAGTGTTTTAAAAGGGTCTTTACATGCAAGGTCTCTTTTTATTGTCAAAGTAAGGCAAGAGGCTTATGATAAATGAAAGCCAGGCTGAAATGTAAATCTTTGGCACTAATTCTAATAAATTTATCCCTTGCAGAGTAAAATCTGCATTGGAGATTCAGTTATACAGTGAGATGTAATTTACCCATACTACATCTGTGTTTCCTAATGCACATTAAACTGCAGTTTCCAGGCCCATGAAATGAAAACTTAGAAAGATTAACTGAATTTGCATTGAGTAAAAGGTATATGGCCATTATTTATGGAAACTTTCTTTGCTGGTAAATTAAACTGATGAACAGAAAAAAAAAGTTTCAAATGTATGTTCTCTGCTAGCTTACCAAGGCTAGTTAAACCATTCCTCCTATTTTTTCTTTATTTCTGTATTTATTTGTGATCTAAAGGTGTTCTCAACAAATGTAATGACCTATATAGCTTCAAATGCTACATTTGGTTTCCAGTAATTAGAATTTTACCAGATTTCAATGGATCCTATAACAAAATAGTCTTTGGGGAAAAATGCCTCCTAATCTTCCAGTTCTGTGTTAAATCTGAAGCTAGAGGAATTTAGAATCCTTAACAAAAAACATATTTTTGGAATTTGGAGAGGCTTATCATTTAGCTATTATTATTTATAGAGCTCTGGCTGTATTCAGTGCTTTACAGATGTATAAAGAATATAAGGTCCTTGTTTCAATGGTTTTCACAATGTAATTCATATATTCATATGTTTCAGGCCCATATGAAGTACTGAAGGAGACCTTAAATAACTGTAAAAGTGTAATTACCAGTGTTGGAACATGTAATGAAAATACATTTGGTTTCTTCATTGTGACATAAAAGACAAAGGACATTGTTCGATACACAGGAAAGAGAGAATTAAAATGTTTGTCACCATTTTTGTTAGGAACAGAAGAAGAGAGGAGAACTTGGTAACTAAGCCAGGGTAAATCTGAGTGGAGACAAGACACTTGATGTAGGTTTTACATGAGTCGCCACACTGGATCCCAAACAACAGTAAATAAAGTTCCTATCTCACAACTATTACAATGCTCTTGCCTTTACTAGGTTCTATCTTTCATTAGCTCATGAATTTAGAATATATCTTTTTCCAGAAAAGAGACAAACTGTAAATGTTGGAAGAAAAGCTTGTTAAGGTATCAAAAGGTGTGGGAGTTTGAGAGGATAAAGCAACTACAGAAGTGGGCCCATTTTGTTCAGCTCCATGCTTTAATAATTTTCATGTATTCTTATTTATATTCCTCAGTCTGATTACTTTAATTAATGTCCATAATGGATACCAAACTGAGATGAAGAATATGATCGGTAAAAGTTAAAGAAGTCACTTTCAGCAGTGCTCACTAAGGCTATATACAAACATATCCATCCACTATAATGTTACAAGCATTATGAGGGGTAATTTCTCTCCTTCTTGAAGAGTCACAATCAAATTGACCATCTCCTAAATTTCAATTTCTTATACTGAAGAATCAAATCTCAGAATCAGAAATAAATGGGAGAATGGGGAAGGCGCAGAATGGATTTTTACGCTGTTCTTCAAATGAGTAGCGTGGGATACTGTGCCACATAATCAGAGAGCATTTCACATTTTTAATATTACCTGTTAGATTGCAAATAAAAGCCTCTCCAATTAATGTATAATAGAGGCTCTAAAAATTTCAGTCATAGCTGGTAACACCTTAATAGAAAGATTTTCTCAAGGACCATCACATCACATCTCCATGGCAACTATAGACATTACATACCCAGAAAAGCAAGAAAAGGATCATTAAACTTTTGCCAGTTCCCAGGTCCCTCAGGAGAAACAAGGATGCAAGCAAGTATTGACTGACCAGTTTCTCCACAAGAAGGCCAGTTGACTCAGGGATATTCCTCCATTACTGCCCAGGAGCAGGCTTCCTAGATCTTCCAGTTTGATCCTGTCTAGTTTCTGGTACACAAGGCAAGGTATAAACCAGACTACTAAAAACCTTGGTATATTAATTTCCAGAAACTACAGCCTGGCTCACATTGAGAGGCAGCACTGCTCCTCTCTCCGCTTCATGTTGCTCCCTGGACACCGAAATGGAAAGCCAGGGAGGGTGCAGCTCCTTGTTCCAAGGAGGCATGAGGTTCACGGGGAGCCCGAGTGCCCCAGTTTGTGCTCTGGAAGATGGAGCTAGCTCTGCCTGTACTTGGAAAGACTGGCAAGCTCAGAGGAGCCCTATCTGAGTAAATTATGCTGTCAGGCATTACGTTAGGTTGCAAGACAAGGCAGAGAACACTGTTGGAGAGATGACTCGCTCTGTGTGTACACACAAACGTGCCTCTAAATAAAACACACCTAGCTTGTTCCCTTCTGTTATTTCAGTACAAAACTTGCTGGAGTACAAACGAGCTATTTCTAATCCACTTAAATCAGAAACACAAAACCTCAACAGCGATGTAGCTAGATGAATACATTATTTACCAACCCCAAAAAAGAACTTTTGTATGAAAATCTCCCATTGCCAGTTGCGAGAAGCAGTGCAATGGCATACCTTTTCCAGCATGCACCTCTCCAGCATCACTTTCCAACAAAGGTAGGCTTGTCTTTCAGCCCATCTCAATTAATCCTGTGTTAGCTATAACTAACTCTCCAGTTAATGTGCACAAAAAAGTCTCCCCCATGTCACAACCTGCATGAGCGTACTCAACTGTTGAACCCCATTGTCACACACATAGGTCAGGGGTAAAAGTGGGCTGGAGATGACACTTCCAAACAGGAGTAATGAGTCAGGAGGGGAAAAAAGAAGAGATTCAACTGCATTTATAATGAAGTTTGATCCATCTGGGAAAAGACTTATGTGACTTATGTGGTAGGGGAATGGACAGCCCAAAGGCCCTTCCAGTCTGCTGTTCCTGCAGAGGAGGGGTGCTATGCATTAGGTTCTTGCTTTCCTTCTTGTACCTCACGCACTTGGCTCTCCTTGTTTCATTTCCACAGAGTGTTAATCATTTACAGATAGTTTGTAATGCAAAAAAAAGCAGGACTGGACTCCAGAAGGCAGAACATTCTGGTTAGCAACATCCTTCATTTAAATATAAACAACTGCTGGATTATCAGCAATGATTTAAAAACAAGAGGTCTTGCACTCACTAAAATATTCACACACATGTATGTGGGTGCATACACACACAAACACAACTGGATGCTTTTAATTTGCAAATGCTTCTGGTCAAAACTGTAAGATGTAAACCTGGGGATTATGATAATGAATAAATTTCTTAGAGAAATGACCTCATACAAAAATTTTTTGCAGGGGCCTGAGATATAGGCAATGGCCTCATTTTTCCCTTCTGTTTCCACGTGACACATTACAGTTGTGCATTTTGATCTTTTACTTTGAACTGTAACCCAACTGAAATTATTGGGAACCGTTTCATAGTTCCTGATGGGTTGCTGGCATACGGAGCAAGTGTCTAGTTCACAAGAAATCAAAACATGTATTGCACTGTTGCCTTCGGCTACAGAAAACAGAAGTCAGTTTAGCTGGATAATCCTTTCTAGGCACTTTTATCACCCTTTTATGTTCTCTGTTGTACTTAAATAAGGAGATAAGAAGAATTCTCCTTTGCACTTAAATAAGGAGATTCAAAGTACTTTCTCCTAGTTGTTAGTATTCTTTCAGCTTATGTGGATTCTCCAAATATAAAACTTGCTGTTTTTTTCTGCTATTTAAATATTAATATAGAATATAATAATAAGACAATTTCTTCTTGACAAGGCATAATATAGAGATGGGGCCTATGAAGAAAAAATCAGTCCATTGCCTTTTAGGAATTAAAAAAAATAATGAAGGGGTACTGAGCACCCTTGTCCTAAATCAGATGCTATCAACTTTATGTTCTTGTAAACCACACAATACTCTGGTTTGTCCTAGCAGCTTCTGATCTATAGCCAAGAAATGAAGCTAGAGTCCTGGTCAGATAAAAGCTGCTATTCTTTATTTGACTGAAACTTCTGCAGACACTACAAGCCTTGCTCTCCATCATCTTGACATGATGAGTCATTGCTGCATGATAACATAGACACTGAATGATAATGTTCAAGGTGCTTTAGTCACTGCAGGGAGCAACAGATTGTCACTAAATTAGAGAGAAAAAAGGCAAAGAGATTAATGTCATAAGAAGTCAATAAATGCAAGAACCTCATGACAAATCCAAAGCAGAAAATTGTACCAGAGACAGAGAGATCAAGAAAGAGTGGGTTAGAGTTATAAAGCAAAGTAAATGGAGTCAGAATCTGTTTACTCCCTAGCTGGAGCCCCAGAAATTTAAAGCAGGTTTCAATTGACAGTTAACTATCTGGGTGCAAGTCTGTTATGTACACAAAACCCACATTTGATTATTTTTCACAGGAACCTCTTTCCAGTGCATATATCTTGGCTGTTGATGGCTTCAAGTGCAATCCGCATCTGCTGACAAAATGACTTCATTTTGATGAGGAAAACAGTTACATCATTGGGCATGCCAGCTATGGCTAACTGTAGATTTTAGCTACCATTAGGCTGATTTTGTTCAAGGGGATTAAACGTCAACAAGTTAGACTTGCCTACAAGAGGAGATACACTTCTGTGTTATCACTTTGCCTCAGCCAGCAAGAAGTGGCCATGTCCAAGCAGCCAACATTTACTTGTCTGTGAGTCAGTGCTTCCAAACAGGGAGGGTTTTCCTTCAGAAGTTGCACTCAGCATGGTGGGCCAGCACCCCATAGGCCTCTGCACCACAGGGTTGTTTCCACAGAACACAGCACAGGATACAGAGAGAAATATAGCCCTTCTCCTTGGATAGTCACTGAGTGCCTCTTCCAAGTGTTAAATTCCAACAGTCCCATGATTCCTGTCTATCACAGTTCCACAATCTCTCTTCATTTCCCCGTTATGGACAAAACAGTTCATGTCACCAAACAAGGCCAAGGCTTCCAGCCTAGATGACGTAAATCAACCGTGAATATCATGGAGAAGAATGGAGTTACACTTGTATAACCTCAATTTAAGCAGCACGCATCTGTTTGGTTTGATATTGATTATTTACTTTTGCGCATACTCTGCAAATATCCCTGCCATATTTCTTAGGATCTCTGCTCCAGGCCTGGCGTTGATTCGCACACCAACTGGCTGCCTTTTGAAGCCACTGGCAGTACATTTCAAAGTCCAGATTAGTCACAGAATGAAAAGCATATCTCCCAACTGTTCACATTAACAAATGTCATTCTTCTGGGACAATTCATGGTGACATTATAAACATGAACATAACAGTTTATACATGTCACCAGAACTCCAAATGGAATAATCACAGCCTTTGGTTATTAGGTTAGCCAAAGGTCTTCACCTCCCTTATGACTGAAGTGCACATTCTGGTGTTTGCTCATTTTTATAAAGCCTTATTTTTCTGACTTTGGTCAAATTTCTACTTGAGTAACTGGGATTCTTTTGATTCTTTCAAACAGGAGTTAATCAGATCCAGAAGACTGATGAAGACATGTAAGGGTAAGATTCAGATATCTATTTTTTTGATGCCCAGAGCAGACTACCATAACATAGGCAGGTGAACATCGTACCTCTGCTTCAAAGAGCAATAAAGTCTTCTTTGGATCACAAAGTGGTAAGGGCCCATACTGTCACACATAAAATTTTATGAAAAGGGGAACTTTTATTTTAAAAAATAAATAAATCAATTAGTATTTTCCTGTCCATTTAGACAAACAAACTGCCTCACCAAGGAGTCAAGTGAGCACTAAGGCAAGTGAAACAGCAGAAGCCCAGATTCAAGATGGGAGCAGCACCACCCCATCAGGCAGCAGCGATGTCTTAGATCCACACAGCACCTTCATGAAATCTGACTTGCAGACTGGCGTTTGCCTGAGCAGCCAGACCTTCACCCTCCCTCACCTCGCAACTCTGAGGCAAGGCTGTGAGACACCAAAACCAACACAGTAGCTGTGGCCAATTTAACTTTGAGTCCATTATTTGCAGAAAAGTCTACAGGTTGGGGGTGGGCAGGGCAAAGCACTGCACTGAGCCAGACATCTCCAAAGTAGGGTAGGGATCGAGACTCATCCCATAGCTGGTGTTTCCTACTCAGTGCTAACAAGGGGAAGAGGAGCACTCACTCTGCTCTACTGGCTCCAGAGTAAATCTGATTCTGCTGCTCTGAATCACTGTGCTGATGGGCAGTGCCTGTTTTAAGGCTCTGCGATTGGGGGCTGAGTTGGGTATCTGACAATCTCTGCACTATACCCCAAATCTTTCTGTAAAATACCATTTTGAAGCAGTCCAAAGCAAAACTAATTTCTGCACTTGGCAGAATATGTAAATTTTGTGATTCGAGTTTCTTTGTACTTGTCTTTCTGACAAATGATGAGCCTTTTAATGTTATTATTGCCTAGAAAATTCCAAATTACCATTCTCAAATGTCCTAAAACAAATTAGCATAACTAAGAAGCCTCTATTTAACTCTGTCTCCTCAGTCATTAAAAAACACCACAAATGCACATGTTCTTTAATGTCCTCAGAAAAAAACAAAACCTCATTTTACCATAACAGAGATGTGAGGGGAAGCATTGAAAAGAGCCTGAGATTTGGGAAAAATAACCCAGTGAGAACCAGGAAAGAGGCACTACGTAGAGCTACAGCTGGGGTTCAATGCAGCTGAGTTTGCAATGAGCTAGCTGAGGTGTCCCAGAGGAGGCTATCAAGGTTGCTTTGGTCAAAATGAACTGTCAGCCATCAGCCCAGGTAAAATGGCTTTGCTCACCATCTTCTGTTGGCTGTCAGGCTAGGAAGCATCCATTCAAGCATCTGTACCAGCAACGCTGAAGAGATGAAAATGTCCAGAAAAGATGAGGGATGAGCTCTCCCACCGGTGCCGTTCACTTTGGTTCTGTCTGCCCTAAACCCAAAATGTGGAGTTGAAACTGCTGCCCAGCACTGCCATGCTGGGCTTTCGGGGAAACTGCCTGCAGGGCCCTGGTTCCTTCCAGCCTTGGCAGGGTGGCGGAGGCCTGCCAGTAACACAGCAGTGCAAACTAGGCAGTTCTGGGACCCAGAGCAGTGCCTGCTGGAAGCCAGATAAGCAGGTCACTCCTCGGGCTGACTGAAAACTCAGTGCTACCTCCAGTCTTTCGGCTATTTTCCCATCCATAGCATCTGCTCCAGACCTGCTGCTCCATCCCCTACCTCCCCTATATGAAGACTTAAACAGCCCCATGTCTTGCTCACAATTTTCCTACAGTGAGTAGAGGAAAAATGTTACATTTTCCTAAGGAATTTGTGAGGTGTAGTCACACCAACAACTATGGTACAAGTGCAAGGGAGACAAGCAAATGGTAAGGCTCTCCACTCATTATTTCCCTTATCTTTGACTAATTCATAAGTTCCCATGCTGCATCTGATCCTCCTTTAACCTGGAGACTGCAGCTTATACAAGCTGCGTGCTCATTTCACACCAAACATGTTGGGATCTTTACCTCTGCAGGGACAGCTGGTTTTTGGCAGGGCAGAATGGATATCCAGGTGACAGGAGCACTGTCAGCAACCGGTTGCAATGGTTTTTAATTATAAGTTTTGACTTTTGGGTTCCCTATGACTGATTCAAAAAAGAGTTGTATTTGAAAGACTGAACAAAGTCAAAGGAAACTGAAACTGTCTGAAGTCTGAAGCCTGACAGGTAAAGAATAATATGATGAAGCAGAGTCAGTGTTTTGATACCTTTGCTTTCAACAAACAGTTTTAGAATATGGGGTAGGGGAAAATCTTTCCACCAGAGCCTTCACAGACGAGTACAGCAGTAGAAAACAGGGTAAGGGCATGTTTGTTTCTACTCCCCTCATGCTCAGGGACTGGCTCACCGGTTAACCTGAAACAGTTAACATCTGCAGTCTATCAGGGACCAGGCTGCAGCATGACGAATCCTACAGAGACTGGGAAAAGGACATTAAAAAAAAAATTCAACTACAAAACACTTGAAATGGAAAATAAAAATAGGAGGGTTTGCATCATTTGCCTTCAACTTGAATAGCCTGATAATGTGTGGTGGTTGCTTCTTGCAGGGGAAAACCACGGCTGGAAATTTCATTGTTCAAGTGCTTTAAGCATCCTGGTGAATGCTTGTAGGACGTGCTCTAACAACTGTTTTCTCTGGTGGAAGTGCCAACTGAAGAGGCTCTCACTGGTTCTGGGGTGCTTCCTCAGCCAAGGGAAATGAAGAAATAATCTTCATCTCCAGGGTGGCAGCTCCCTCTGGGATCAAACCATGTTTTCACCTTGCTGAGGCCACCAAGTGGCTGCATCAAGCCCACAGCAGCATGGGGTGAGTTGAGCACTGAAGATTTCCTCCTTGAACAGAATGAGCTAAAGCCTTAATTGTAGCACTTTACATGAAATCTAGCTTTCATGTATATGACAGAAGGCAGCATGGAAAGGCCTCACAGCGATGTGTTTAATCCTTGGGATTTCTCCTTGCACCTGATGGTAGGCACCACTGCTGGCTGATCCGAGCACACGAGGATTGGGTTTCCTTGCTGCACATACTGGCCACCTGCACAGACAGCCTGTGACAAACGGTGATATATTGTCATGGGACAGGAGGCCACCAATCCGTCTGAAGGAGCCGTCAATGTTTTAAACCTCAAGGACAGAGCCAAAGTGATTTATTAGCAAAAATCACGAAATAAAACTACCTCTCGAGGTGAGTGTCTGGGCAGTCAGTAATAACTCCAAGCTTATTGAGAGACAGTCAAAGGAGGAAAAAGACACAGAAATGAAATTAATTTCCCTCTCAGGCTCAGCTTCCATAATTAAACCACCACACACAGTGACAACCCACAACAGCCGTGTGAAATACTGAGTTATGGAGGAAGAATTTCTTCTAAGCTTTCATTGACTGTTTCTACCCAGCTCTTCTCTCCTCCTCTGACAGAAATTCAAACCAATATTAATATTGTAGTTAATAATCTCAACTAATCTTGCAAAATGTTTTTGTCCATAAACAATGGTATTGGAAGTAAATAAACAATCTTTGAGAAGTGCCGAGGGAAATAAAAAAGGATTAAACCGAAGCAATTACATACACTTTATATTAAGCAGAATAAATCCACATGTGGTGGCTTCTTATGTTCATTGCTCCAGCAGACTCGAGATATTACAGTAATATTAGTTTGTCAGGAAATACTTCAGGTAACTAAGTACATATTTCATCAGATTTTACTACATCATTAAACACGTCTATGCCTCACAGCACACGATACGGGGCTGAGGCAGGGAAGGCTGTCAGAGCTGAGCCTCGAACGGCATCAAACAAGCATTGCCCATGCTGATGCTAAGGAGAAGTCCCACCTCCACCCTTTGCCCCATGACCACACATTCCCCCCTGCTACCCTTGTGCCAACAGCTAGGATCAATCAGCTTGATCAGACATCCAACAGGAGAATAACCCTGATGAAAAATAAAAAGTAATGCCAGCACAAGCAGGCGTTACACTGCAGTTATGTGGACACAGGCACTTTAGCTTCTTCCGGGGAGCCGCATGTTTACAGCCATCATTTAGGGCTTACTGTAGTGCCACAGACTTTCCTAACACGTGTTAGATCTGCCAGGCCCACGTGGATGTCCCTGATGCCCACATGGCACAAGGACAGCTGTGACCAGCAGCCATGCTAAGCCCCTTGTGGCTGAGGGCTCTTGCAAGGGGCTCTCACTCTTACACCTCCTGATAGCTCATGGGTCTGAAAGGGCCAAAAAATGCTGCCCACGAAAGCAATTCACCTCCACTTTCCTGGGACATTTCCAGGCAGATGAGAGCTGGCACAGTTATCATTTCTGGCAGAGGCAGAAAACAAACAGCTCCCCTTCAAAACCGAACCAAGTGGACAAAACAACTCCAGGAACAGGGGAAGGGACAGAGCCTCTGCCTGCAAACCTGAAACTGGGCTCAAACCACGGACACAGCCAGGACAGTCCATTTGCCAGGAGTGGAGGAAAGAAATGGTTTCTGATATACCCAAATACATAAAATGTCACAATGAGAGTGCAGAGAAGAAGCTAACTCTTGGGAAGATAAAGGTTGGTAGCAGTATACGGCCTGTAGTTACCCATTGCCTACTCCAAAACCTGAACTCTGCAAGTAAATGAAAGTACAGAAAACCAGAATTAGAAAACTACCATGCTTAAAAAATAGCAATCCTCATGCAATCACCCCAAGAAGTACAGGAGTAGGGCTAGGATGTTTTGCAAGCAAAGGTATAACCCCATCATGACGTGCAGGCAGGTGTCTCCATGACAAGGGACCCGTGTCACGGGGCTCCCCATCAGCTCTGCAAGCACTCCCAGACCCAGGGCACTAATTCCCAAACCTTCAGTAACCCCTGGCTCCCAGTTCTTGTCTCCATAAGAGACCCCAGCTCTGGTTTCCAGAAGCATCTCCATCAGCCGTCAGGCAGGAGTGCTGCAGCTCCAGGGGCTTAGGCACAGGAATTCAGAGTTTTCCTTTCCTCTGAGGCTGCGAGATGCCTCCTGCCACCTGGATATCCCACCAGTAGCACATGCAGAGTCCAGAGGGGAAGGTTTTGGGGACTCTCCCTGAGTTATGACCTGCTACTGGGCTGCTCACAGAGAAAGGAGAGCAGTTACTCGCAAGCCATTTTATGCACAATTTATACCAATACTTTGCATCATAAAAAAGCGGTTTGCTTCTTATGCTGCAAAGAACAAGAATGTTGAGTATCCTGCCATGCCTCCTACTTTGTGAAGCAAAAAGCAGGGAAGAGGTAAAGGGTTTAATCAGCCTCCAATTCATTTTTATTGTTAGCAGATGCTTCAACTTGCTAGTTCTCGGAGGCCGCTTCAATCTCTGCTTTGCAGTCGCCCAAATACCAAATACATTGTTAGCACTGACAACTACAGAAACACTGCTGGCAGACACCAGCGGTGCTGCAGCACAGAGCAGCACAGCTCCCTACCCTGTTAGTGCTCAGACACGGCTATTTGCAGGGGGAAGCCAAGGAGGCCTGGGATGAAGAAGGAGCAGGTGCCAGCAGCAAAGGGGTGCAGGAAGGGGGCTCTTCAGGGGACTGTGGGGAGAGGCTGAAATGATTTCCTGCTCTCCCTGAGTCCTCTTGTTCCTCCTGGTGCTGCAGGGCACTTACCTTGTGCTTGCTGTACCAGGGGCCAGAGAGGGGCCCCTCAAAGAACACATTCTGCTCCGAAACAGGGAGGATGCCCATGTCCCTGCCCTCAGCCCCCTGTCACACCAGCGGGGACAGGTGGCTGGCAGCAGAGGCGAGCAGGACGAGGACGTGGCACTCGCTTCCTGGTGTGGGCAAGGCTGTGCCTGTGGGTCACCCTGCACCCAGGGGTGCGCAGAGCGGTGCTGCGCGGCCGGGGGCAACAGGAGACCCTCAGCTGGGGAAATTTACATCAGGGTGCATAGCAGAGGAAGGGGAATTTGTCAGCAGTTTCACTGCTTCTTCCCAGGGCACTCAGGTGCCTTTTTACTTTTTTTTTTTTCTTTTTTTTCCTCCCTCTCTGACTTCCCCAATGCCCCACCCTGCTCTTAAAAGGCAGCCTGGGAATTTAACTCCTTCAAATCAATGCCTAAATCTCAATGGCCAAATTATTCACTCCTCACGGATAGGTTACAAGAGCTGGAAGTTGTTGTTTCCATATTCATATAGTCACTTGCATAAATTCTTATTTCTGTCATGCATTCTTTACTCGTAGACATTTCCTGAATAGCTTCTTTGCAGAGATTTCAGGCAATGGGTTTGTTTCCAATCTGTGGCTTTATCCATTCATTCAGTTAGTTTTGATTTAATCACTTAAGCTCTCCTGAGGAAAACAACCAGAAAAGCTCCCTAAATGGGAGATTAGGAGCTAGTCAGATAGGAGCTTGGCGGAGTTACACTCTGGGACAGAAATGGGCTTCTAAAGAAACACAGAAAGCAAAAATTAAGCCATCACATCTTCAGGCTCTGGACAGGATAACTGCTTGTTTATCTAGAGGGCTCATACGATGCTCTACCTTGGAAGCATTGGGATGTTGGTCAGCTGGGCTTGAAAATGTCCAAAGCCCTGACAATTTCTGTAACAGATGAGGCCCCGGGGGTAGTTCTTGTACCACCTGCTACAGCAGAGTTTTGTCCTGCTGTTAGGTAGAAGAAATTGGATTTATTCTTAGTTCCAGTGTGCCTGGTGGTCCCACCATCAGAGAGATGCATAAGGAGAGAAGAGAACAAGACAGCAAGCAGCAGAGAAGGCTGGGGAGTGAGCTTCCAGTGGACAAGGAGATATTATACCTAATGGATATAAGCAGCAGCAAAGTTGACTGCAGAGAGACAAATGAGGATACAGACCCTCAGTATGATTAATTTATTTGAAAATGGAAGGAACATGTAATTACAGGAAAGAAACTGAAGTTAAATCAATGCTCTCCTGCTTTACTATATAACAATGCCTGCATTAGCTACAGGGATGTTATTTGGATTCAGTCAGAGGTGAACTGGGATATGGGAGAGGCTGAGGTGGCAAGGTAGTGCTTCAGTCAGATGATGATATAACACCCCAAAATAGGAAACCTTGCCTTATAACAAGAAATGTTTTGTTCATGCATGTGGTCCAACTTGAAGTACCAGTTTCTGTGATCACAGCTCCAATGAGTCCTCTGTAAATACCAGAGCTAGCTGAAGCCATGTATACATAGGTACACTGAAGGGAAGAAAAGAAAAAAAAAAAAAAAAAGAAAAAAAAACAGCTCCAATGTTTCATGGCTATGTAAATTGCTGCAGACTATTTTTACAGTGTTGCGTAATTATTCTCTGGAGTCTAAGCTTACATTTTAAAAAATGTTTCTAGGCAATTTGGGTTATGGTTGCAAAAAAAAAAAATCAAAAAAAAAAATCTTTAAAGTGGAACTGGAGTGTAAACTGCTGCAGTGATATTTGCCCAGTCTAGAGAGAGTTGAAACAATAGCTCAGAGGGAAGTGTGAATGGACCCATTCTTCTAACTGGAGCGCTAAACTGGAAGTCTGCTGACAATTTAAGTGTCAACATCAGCTACTTCAAGGCGGATCATTTTAGCAGAAACACCAGGCTAATGTTCTTATTTGTCATCCTCAATTTGCACTTGTTGGATAGCAGATCCTGGGGAGAGGAGGAAAAGCAGCAACTGGTTGTCTGGTTTGCTGGTCTGAGGAAAGCTCTCCCATTCCTCCATCACCTACACTCACATCTGCTCCAGCTCGAAATGGGGAGAAAAGAGGTTGTCACTTCCCCAGGCCAGGGTCTGAAACCTTCTCTGGTGGCCACAAGCCACAGTGATCCCCACCAGGCTGGCAGTGACCTATGCAGTGTGGTCCTCCGCTGCCAAAAAATGCACAAACTGGTTAGAGATCGAAAAGGAATCCAAGGGGAGTGGGAGGAAAGGAGCAGCCCAAAATATCTCTTGAGGATAGTTCTCGTTGTTTTGCTTCATTCTTGTTGGGTCACTGCCTAACATACAAATGTGACTGTGGTTTTCTCTTGCATAAGAAAGCTATTGGAACAGGTTTTCTGTAATGCTGTCTACGTGGAGCCCTTGCTGAATTGCTTTTGAAATTGATCTAGCAGTGATGGATCGCTGTTCTGCACTGGGTCCAGACATGCCCACTCTGTCTAAACACTCCAGGGGCCCTCATGGCATGCTTTATTTATTAAAATCTCAGATTGTCTTGCATATATAAGAGCTCAAAGTTACTCAGATGAATTCAACCTTTCTTTAGGTTTTAAGCCAGCCCTAATAGGAAAGTAAACAGCATTTTAGAAGGTATTTCTGCTCAGTTACAACCGTCCATTAGTAAAACCAACTCAGTATGTGCATATGTCCCTGTACTTGTGCATTGCAGATTTCAGGCTGCAAGTGATGCTGAAGTGGTGGGCATAAAGGTCCTAAATCCCTTGGGACTGATGCTCAAGGTAGTCTGAGGAAATGTTCCATGGGATGGAAGCAGAAGACAAGATCTGTGGGATGTTGTGACTGAGAGCATCATTTCCAGCCTTCAGTGGAGCTCAGCTGTTCTTCAAGCTTGTGCTCAGAGTCGAATTCTGTTTGAGAGTCCTTCCATGCAGGTGTCTCCTCTGTCAGGTGAGCAGGTAGAATAAACTAGAGCCACTTCAATACCACATAAAAAAAATATGAGTTGTTTGCAGTGGGCTCCACAATATATTAACAAGACAGCACAGCAGTGATCTGGCATCTGAGTGAGTCAGGGTCATAGCACCAGGGATAATGCACAATGTGTGATTTCCTCCTGCGTGTGTATATTCAGGTTTTGTCCTGATTTTGTGGGGAATCTGGGGTAACTCAAGAAATACCTGAGGGAAAATATCTTCAGAAATGTGACCTGGCTTGCTATGGCTGTCTTTGTCTTTACCCTCAGGCAAAGGCAAAGAGAGCAGTACAGGTTTATGTCTGGATGTGGTGACCAATCCACATCAGAATCAAGCCAGGACTGAACCACAGCTTTCACCAGCTCTCTCCCTGTAAGTAGCATGCAGCAGGACCTGTGAAGATAGAATAGATGCTGCCTGAGTTGGTAGCATTGCTACAAAACCTCAAGGGTTTTTAAATTGAGCCATGTGCGGGACGGCAGTCTTCGAGAGCTCACATTCTGTTGCCAGTCATTTTGGGGCAGGAGAGAAAGGGTTGCACAGCCTGGGAAATGACATTCACCTTCTCTATTGACTCTCACCAACCACTTGGGTTACTTCCGAGCAATGAGCACTTCTGAGCGCAAGAGACTGTTGGTGGTTTTAGTTGCACGACTTCACTTCCTTGGATGCTGTATTTCTATCTGATATTCCTTGGGCAACCATGGGTCTCTGTTAACAGAAGATGGCGTTACCCTCTTGGGTCACAAGACTTGTCAGACCGCAGTGGTTGCTTTGTTGACCTCAGGTCCAGATGATCTGGGAAGGTGCTTGATCCGTGCATCTCCCAGACCTTTGGCTTCTCTGACACGGGGACTACATGAACCAACAGGGCCATCGTGCTTCAGTTTCCTACCTCTGGTTGCCTTAGGCTCCTCCAGTCGTCCATGGATAGCTTGACCTGACACCTGGGTCATTTCAGGCACGCAGTGCACTTGGGTATCTGAAGAGCTTTTGCAAGAAAGCGTCATCACTATAGATGAACCACATTCTTAGCTAAGAAGAGTACACATCCTTCACTGTTGGGTTTTGGTCATAGCTACAAAGACTCTTTAAGCCAGAAAATGATAGAGGTTATGGTTTCTTCCTCTGTCAAATAGGAAAGCAGCCCTTCTTCCAGGGTACATAGGTGTTCCTACCCCCATCTGCTCTCCACTGTGAAGACAGAGATGATGGGAAGTTCACTTCTGGGATAGGTGGTCTCAGCTGGGTAATAAAGGAGGAAGTGAAGCCCTTGGCTTTGACCTGCTGCTCAGAGGACATGGCTGCTAGTGTCATATCAGCAGAAAATATACAAAACTTGTGCAGGATTATCAGAAATGTTTCTGAGTCAATTGTCTACCAGCAGGCTTTTGTTGGGTCAGTTAGTGTGTGTAAGGCGGTACCTGGAGACCTCAGCCTGTGAGCTGGGGTATCTGCCCAGTGCCCGTACATGGTGCAGTGTTAGCATAAGACATCTTCTGTAAGATGTGGGCAGATAGTCCACTGATTTTTACAAGCAGCTTTCATCTCCCTTCCCCCAGCACCTTTACAAGTCCATGGTGCGAGTATGTCCTACCCCAGATGTTGTCAATTACTGGAAGTTACTTTCCATCCTGAAGTCTACAAATGTACAAAAAACAGGAGTCCTGGAATCAAGATGTACATTACAGACCTTGGAGAAGGCTTTTGTCCTTCCTTTCTGGATGGTGGATCAGTGAGAGATTTGTAGACTTTAGACATTTTCATTTTTGCCTTTTAAACCCTACCAATTTAGGCTTAATCCTGATCCTTTTAAAATCAATGGCAAAGTTCCCACTGACTTCAAAAGACATGGCCTGAGCTCTCAAATACTTTAAAGAACAATTTAAAACAAACAAACCTAAGATGTATAAGAACTGCATTTTCTCTCTCTATTAGGCATGCAACTTATTTTCTCCAAATGTAAACGTTACCTGGAGAGCTAAGCAGTGATGTGTTTTTTATTATTCCTTTAGGAGGCTACAGTACCCAAAGTATATTCCATACATACTTCTTCATTTAGGAGCCAAACATAGCTATGTAAAGTGAGCAGCTTGTTTACAGTAGGCCCTTATGGCTTGCTATCAAATTAGTGGCAAATCAGGACTGTAGTAAACAGAGGTCAAAGATCAAACCCACAATTTCACATAAAATTCCAGACCATGTACACAAAATTTAAAATGCAAAATCTTCAAATCACAAGACCATCAACTGCTCTTAAAACTAATCAAAAGCAGGATAAGGACTGGAGGAAATGAAATTTAAACATGATTTTAATCCAAATTTTAATGGAACAGCTACATCGTGGATATCTTTTAAACCATGACAGCTGACTCCATGCTACTTATTCTCACTTGCCATGAAACAAGGTTTTGGTACATCCCACTCACTCTTCATACATGTTGTTTGCTTCTTTTTCTCCAATTTGAAATAAAGATAAAATATACAGAAGTGTTTTGACCTAAGAATTTACAGTGTCTGTTCCTGCTCGTGCCCATGGTAGTTCTGCATCACTCGGTTTTAGTGCAGTGGTTCTCCATGTTCAGAAATGGCATGATGCCATTTGCTCCATTTTGTGCTGGAATGACTGTGTCTGAAGGCGAGCAGGTCCCACGGTTGGTGCTGCCTTCCTCACCTGGTGGCCAGTGCCCACATAAGTGTCTCACAAGAAATCCAGGACCATGCCAGTCCCGCAGGTGTGCATGGGACTAATCCCCAACCTGAAACCATCTGAGAGGAATCCTTGGTTTCCTGACCCAACTAAATGAAAAGAAGAATGCACACTCTTTCAAGCCAAAACTTATTTGTTTAATGAAGATTTGGTTACTGAATGCCACCAGATGTCAGCATACACTATATGATTGAAAGCAAGTGTCTAAGACCTCTTAGAAAGGAGCAGCGATAAAACTGCCTTCTGTCTCATGAAAATGATGTACCGGGTGTACAGCTTTGCTGTGGGGAAAATAATGGCTGGGATTAGCTGGAAGATGTTGTCTGGGAGGTTTTGCTTGAGGATCTGCTCAGTTCTTCCTTCCTTGGGGGTGCCCACCCACCCCACACAGCAGGGTGGGGGTCCTGCCTTCCCTCACCCCTTCTCCCCAGCTGCGGGCCTGCGGCAGGTTAGGCCCGTCTTCAGGCCCATCTGCCATCTACAACTCCTCCCGGGGTTTCCCAGCACAGCTCCAAAAACCTGCATTTTCCTCAGATCCAGGGCAAGGGGAGGAACTTGCTATGGATCCAGAGAACTGGTTTTTGTACCCATAGTGAAGGTTCACCTCAGCCCTGAATACCACAGCAGTATCTGCTCTGGCTCTGTAGGAACACAAGAGCCCACCAAGGAGGTGGGAACAGAGAGTGACAAGTGACAGCTTAGGGAAAAAAATAGGAGTAGCAGGAAAATTGTGCTGTGATTTTTTTCCCCTGACATAGTCTTTCCAACTCTGGCAAGTGCCAGTAAACCAAAGCTGTCCTCTGCATCATCCGGTTTAATGCCTGAGCAGAACAAGTGATGCCAGTTTTAGACCGTAATTTATGTATATGAGGACTTTATTTTCTCCTACTGAAATCAACAATAAAGCTCTTCAGATTACGGGCAAACCTTCGCGAACCTTCAGCCAGGCTTCTTGCATCTTTTTCTTGCCTGTCTTATGACAAGACCTGTAATAAAAACAAATGTGCCCAGTCTACGTCCTGATGACTTGACAATTTAAATTTCTATACATTTTTTAATGAAGACCTACAGAGCTGAAGCTATTTTTCTGCCACCTTAGATTTTGCCCTCACTCTGCCATTGACCACACATGTCCCAAGCAGTCAGAGCACTGAGCTATCCAAATGCACAAGTCCAGATAATGTAGCCAGAGCCCGGGGGGCAGCCGAGCAAGGTTCATCTGGAGCTGGCAGTCATAATGCCGTACAGCTGGGCTTCCCAGGACACGGCCTCTTTTTCTCTCTTGAAGATACAATTTAGTTGTGAGGATTTTCCTGCATTTGGCTGACTTTCTGGGTGTTCAGCAGCTTTAGCTGAAGGTCCAGTACAAAAACCCTAAGAGCACTGGCACCCCTCCAGACTTCGCAGCCGTGGCTACCGTGCTGCAGCAGATAAATCCTGCCGCAGGCACGCGCTGTTGTCACCATGCACCGCCACAGCAGGTCTGAAGCTTTGGGGCAGCTTAGAGGTTGCATGTTTGTAGGGAAGACACAAAAAGCTCGGTGCTTCTGGACACTATCACCGCTGTTGCCTACGTGCTGTTCAGCTGCTTTGCTCCTGCTTAGTCTGGTGCATCGCAGAAGCATCAGATGTCCGTAGCAGAGGCATGTGTATGCAGACCATGTGTGCAGCAAGCTCACTGCACGTGTGCAGGCGTTTACATCACGGATACTCAAGCAATCCAAGGGCAAAAGATCCATCAGGTCTTTCAATCTCACCCACAGAATGAGCTAGAGCAATGTGAGGATGGCTCTGTTCACATCAATTAAGTCTCACCTGAAGAGGGACATGTCCTGCATATGTTTTATGTTGGTGGCCTTGCAGTAAGGCTAGGAGACTTGTAGTCATGAGATTGCCTGGGAGAGCATCAGCAACTGTTTAAACAGGCTCTGGCTATGGCCTGGGGAATTCCCCCACCTTTCGAGGGGAACAGGCAGGCACCTTGCTTCAAATCAGCAGAATATCCTTAAACAGGATTTGGGTGCCTATGTGCCTTTGAAGATTTGACCTGTGCCTTGGTAACCTTATTCCACTGAATAGCCCATTGACTTCAGAGGAAGGAAACTGCATATTATAAAATCTGTATTCCAAAACCACAGTGAAACCAGCCCTGGAGCCAGATACTTTATATATTATAGCCTTGACAACACTTACATATGGTGGCAGTGAACTGAAACATAGTATGATAAGGTCTGATCTGGATTGGATCTATCTGGGGGGGGAAAAAAAAAAGGCGATTTAAAAATAAAAATTATAGCATTTTGGTAAATCCATAAAATCCCTGCAATATTAAGGATAAAAAAATAAAATAACCTGAGGCAACCTCCAGGAGAACTGGACAGAGAAAGCACTGGTTTCTTCCCTCCAAGAAATAAATTGTTAACATGAATATCACATATGTATGTACATGTGTGAGTGTGCTGGGAGCAGGGGAAGAGTTCAAATATGTTTAAAAACGAGTCAATTGATATTGCAAAGCTTGTATATACACAATATTGCTCGTTAAAATATTTGGGGAATTGGAAACAAGCTTTCTTCATAATATGAAGAACAAAATCATTTTATGCCTTTGCATTTTAAATTAAGATTCAATAAGTTGATTTCCTTAGAAGTTCTGATTTCGTAAATGTATCTTTTTGCCTTGTAAAATTAGATAAGATGTCCCGATTATAAAATAGATTTTTTACATGCCAATGATCAAAGTCCAATGTTTTTTACATTAGCTATAGAAATACTCACTGGAGTGTTTTGGAAATGCTGCTTTAATCCTAGTAAAACCATCCAAGCAAACAAAACCTGTACACATCCTCAGAGATGTGGATAAACTCAGATTATTTGGACTGCATGACATTAAATAACAATAAATCACAAGCATGGTGATAGATTTCTTTCTCAGAGAGCATCCTCGCTGAGGTGTGTCGACACAGATGTTTCCTGAAAGAACAAGTAGAGATCCCTGATGCATTTGCTGCAGAAGTGTAGATGTTTACTTTGGTGAAGTTTACACCAGGTGTAAGCAAACAGGACTGTGAGATGTTGCAGGGGTATCTGGGGCCGGGGGGCTACATTTTCTCCAGGCAAATGACGGATTTTAAATACTGCACAGAAGAAGAAACTAACTGCATTAATGCAGAAAATATATATTTTGCCTGGGATTTGGGGTTTCTGTAGACCTAGACAGTTTTATTAAAATATGTATTCACATTCTTAATAACCAACTTATATAGAAAGTACCTCCATCAGGGCTGCTGAGTGAGATTTATCTTCTTTTGGGAAAAGCATTTCTTTTCTTGCCAGAAATTTAGGCCCTTATTTAGAGTCTGTAGAACATTCCTCCTTGTATTTATTACATTTTTACTATATTATAATAATTTTAAGATGCACAGATTTTTTTTGACCTCAGTCTGTATGACAGTGTCCCTTTTTCAGCATAGACATGAGGAACTGATCTTTCTTCTGAAAATACCTTTTTTTTTTTTATTATTAGAAAGCCATTTGTGATACAGAGTTTACAGACTGTTTATGATAGTTTTGAACATGATAGAAAGAAAAAAAGGACAGTATAAATTGAAATCAAGCTGTACCAGACAAGGAAATGTATTATATAAGGAAAAGATTTACAGGATTTCAATCAAGAGTGGCTTATGTGTGTAACACATGGAGAAGTTTCAGTTTGGTCATTGCAGATCTTCCAATTCCTCATCCAGTCCTTGCACATGTGGAATAAATGGATTCCACCCAAATCTCAAGTCTGCAAGGTTTTCCTTTGCCCTGTAATATACTCTCCTAAGCGGAACAGGTTTTGTGGCTTTCTCCTAAAGGTCGGTGATCCAATCCCACATGCATGTGTGGGTGGGGAGAGCCCATTTCCAGCCCATGGTGGAGCTGTCTTTTCCAACTATTACCAGAGTTTCAAGCAGGAACCCACTCATCCCTTTATAAATCAAATGTGGTGATTTCTGTTGTTTAATAACCACAGTTTTGAACGCACACAGATATCTGTACTTATTACCACAGTTATCTAGGTCAGCGTTGTATCCACTGGTTTGCTAGCTCAGGATGTGTGTAACTGAAGTGTATGGCAGAAACCGTGGTGATTGGCTTTATAAATAGCTGAGATATACATAGAAACTATAAGCTGTGGGGATTTGAGGGCTATGACATTTTGAGGAGTTTTGATTTTTTTTTTTCCCTGTTTCCTTGAGGGTGATTTAGATTCTCTGTGAGAAATGGTATTTTGGAATTTGAAGGCTATAGCAGGTTTCCTCTAACTTTTTACATCGGATGCAAGCTGCATTTGCAATTGCTGTAAGGTCTTGTCTCATCCCTCTGACTTTTCCATTTTTGTATTCTCTTTCAGGATTAATCCTTCATATGAGTACATCCTCCCTTTTCCCCTCTCTCCTGAGACGTGGGGATGGTTAGGTAGGGGTTATGACATTAAGCCTGTGGTGGACTTTTGAGATCACATTTACTTGACTTGCAGGGCTCCTGAGTGTGCTACTTCTGGAAATCCAAATGTAGAGACTGCTAAATAATCCAAATAAATACTGCTAAATAGAAGAAGAAATAAAAATCTTCTAATTTTTGCTAGAAAGATCACAGGGTTGGCTTGTGAGACAGAAAGTCCTGGAGAACAGACAGGCGTCAGTGTTGCAGCCCAGCCCAGATACAAGTGTCCATCCCTGGTGGTGGGAGGCAGGGGGATTTCGGGCACGCTGCCTTCCAGCTTCTGTTGCTCTGTCTGCCTGGCACGCTGCAGATCTGCACGGCACTGGCAGGGATCAGGGCAGCAGGCTGCTGGGTTTCACGCTAACCTTAGCCGGTTTTGTAGTGCTGCACAGACATTCCGGACAAAGCAGTCTAAAACAACCATCAGCTATTTTTGCCTTACCTACCACTGAAAATGAATTTCCTGCTGTTAGCAGTATTATCGCTGAGAGAGCTGCTTGGAAAATGGGTATGTATTCTTTTGCAATGATACCTTTTTTTAAAAAAAAAAACTTAATCAAAAGCACAACTCAACCTCAGTTTTCCAAATGAACGTTTGAAAATTGCCCTGTAAAGACAGGTTTGTTACCAAAAAGAAAGAATAAAGAAAAGCAAACTTTTCATTTGAAAATTTTCCATGGAATATATATTTGCCAGTCATTTTAGCCTTTGTAGGTCACTCATCTGCCTCAGGTACGGCTTGCAAGGGTTCCTTGTGTTGATACGTCAGTGGTTTTAAACAGCATGTTGCAAGCATCAAGCTCTTGCAACAAATGACTTCAGTGCTGGTAGCTCGATCTTACCTTGTCTGGAGATATAAACACAGATTCCACTAATCCTGCTGTTTTCAAGAAGGAAGAGTGTATTTTGTGTGTGTTATTGCTAATAATTTGCATTCTGGTTGTACCTACAATTCCCCAGCACAAAGACTCCACCATACAAACACAACGAGATGCTAATGCTTTCCCCTAATAATTATTATCACATGGAGAAGAACAGCGACTTCCATTTGCTCCGTGCAGTTTGATTCAATGCTCCAAGGTACTGAAAGCAGCTACTTTGAAATCATGTTAGATCTCCGTGTGCGGTCACGTTACAGCCAGTTTGTTTGTTTAGGATTCCCCATGTGTAGCACATGGCCTAGTGGTGCATGCTTAGTTTCCAGCACATGCTGGTGCTGCTGAACTGTCAGAGACAAATTCCTTCCTTTGCAAATGCATCTTTATCTTTGAAGTGGTTCTTTGTGAGCTTCTTCTCAGCAGAATTGTGTGCAAAACTAACCACAAAGGGAACAACACATAGGAATTGAAAGGAAGGTGTTTTTGAATTAAATAAAGAAAAAAGTTCCTCTAAGAGATAGCTTAAATATTGTGTCCCTGCAAGGCCCAGGCTCTTACCCACAGTTTCCTATTTATCATGCCAATGGAGGATAACGATAGACAAAGACTTTCAAGTGGCTAGAGGTTTTGTAGGTTTTCATTCTGGGTAGTTCATGCAGAGTCCCAGAGTGGCTGAGTCCAGCAGGGCCCTCTGGAGCCACCCGGTGCCACCCGTGCCCAAGCAGGGACACCCAGAGCAGGGTGCCCAGCACCACGTCCAGGCGGCTTCTGAAGGGCTCCAAGGAGGAGACCCCACAGCCTCCGGGCAGCCTGTGCCAGGGCTCACAGTGAGCTGCAGCAATGCTGTGTGGGGACCTAGCTTTGTAGGAGCTTTGTACGCTTCATCTTGAAAATCCTGTCACCTCAAGGCACTCCATCCAGATGTTGAGGACTGAAGTCACTCTCTGCTCTCCCCGGGACCTTTAGAGCTACAATGTAGAGTTAAGTGACAGAGATGTGTATGAAGCAAGCCCAAGTGTTGTGCTGCACTAGGAGAGCCCTGTGTCCAACGTGGTCTTCCTGCCATCTCAGAAGTCAAGGCCTTCTGCCCCCCATTTACCACTTTCCAATGTCTGAAGGTTTTTCATTCCAAAGCTGACCCAGATTTCCTCTGCTCATCTCTTCAAAATCTCCAAGCTTTGTCCTTGAACAAAAGTTGATTATAAAGGATGTGGCTGGTCCTGAGGCCTCACAGGTAACTTGAGTCAAACTATCAAGGACTGCCACTGAAAGAGGCTTTCCTCTTCTCCAGTTCCCTCTTTCCCCAGCCCTGGCTGCACACTCCTTCCCTCCTCTCATTTTGGCTCTTGTAGTCCTGCAGCCCTGTGGAGAATCAGAGGCAAGAGCTAATCTGACTGAAGATTTTTATTTTATTTTGTTTTGTTTTATTTTATTTTATTTATTTTATTTTATTTTATTTTATTTTATTTTATTTTATTTTATTTTATTTTATTTTATTTTATTTTATTTTATTTTATTTTATTTTATTTTATTTTGCTGGGTTACTTTTTCTTCTTACGGTTATCCTAACCTTGATTTAAAAAAATCTCCTGCTTCACCCTAGAAATAATGCACACACTACAGTACACAAAAACAACATGTTACTTCAACTTTGCCCAAGAATCTGGTGTGTGAAGTCCCACAACCACCACCCTTCACCAAGGCCCTGTGTGAAGTGATGCAGCATTCGCACAGGATGCAAGGAGAGATGTGAACGGGGCCTTTTGCATGGCTTTGGAATGATTAACCTAATCTGAAATACAACCAACTGTCCTCTGGTGTTTAATCTTTCCTGGTCCATAATTAAACCGTAGGTTCCCAATTAAATTTTAAATTAGCAGTTCGTGTAGGTGCTATTTTTATATTTGTCATAGTTGCCTAATGGCAGGGAGACAATGAACCCGTGTTGTTTTGGAGCAATTGAATTTTAAGTAGTGGAGCCTCAAAGCCTGCACATCATTTTGCCACATTTACCCTTGCCTAAAAGCACTGACACCCTAATCAGTCACAGAACAGAGCATGCACAGCCTGTTCATCAACACTTTCCTTGGTCGCAGCCTGCCAAAGTTATTGGGAGAAGGTTTTGCTTGTTTCAAGACTGAAAAAAAAACAAAACACGCCATAAATAAATAAAAATGTATCTAGCTCTCTGAAGGCCATTAAAAAGAAAAAAAAAAAAAAAGGAGGAAGAAAAAAAAAGAAGAAGAAGAAAAAGAAGCTCACAGCCAGCAAACCAAACTGAAGAGCATGCCTGCACCATGCTGTCGGGGTGATGCTGTGGGCTGGGGTCAGCTCTGCCCCAGCGGCGTGCGGCTGGGCCAGGCGCTGCCCGAGGAGCTCAGGCAGGGGCAGGATCAGCCCAGCCTGCTGGTGCTCGGCCTCCCAACAGCTGTCTCCCAGGCCTTGTTTATGACGGGAAATTACACTGTGGTAGTCACCAGGAGTCCCGAGCAACATGTTCTTACATGATGTAATTTCCCAGTGTAAACCATCCCGCTGGTGTCTCTTTCCAGTTGCAAGGCCAACAAACAGCACTAACACTGGGCTCAGCTGCTAGCGTTGCAGAAATGTCCAAGAATGCCAGTGCAAGGAGGTTACAAGCAAATTGCTGGTCTAAGCTGATGATGGGGTTAAGCTACAAAACACATGCACCTGTGTCCTCAGGAGCAGGTTGTGGGGGTGAAGAACAGGGACCCCTACCAGCAGCATCTCTGCCAGCAGCGCAGCTGGACCAGACCCTGGAAAGGACATCTGTCCGTGCTGAAGAGAGGCAACTTGTGCTGCGTACACCCAGAGGTGAGCAGAGCAAGCAGCAGCAGGGACTGCAGCAGCAGCGTTTGCCTGCCCAGTGGATGTGCTCGCACAGTCCCACAGTTACTTTAAGATTTATGAGGTGTACATCAACTGATAGTGACATTCCCCCCGGCCCTCTCACTGACCAGGGACACTTAATGATTTCCTACAGGCATGCGTGGATACTTCAGAGCCATGAAATCTCAGCCTCAGATACAATTCGACATTTACACATGACAAAAAGTGCTCTCAGGACACTGTGGGGAGGGACGGGAGGGCATAGAAGGAAAGGAACGTTTCAAAAGGCTTCAATTTACCCAGCATAAAATCACAGGATGGCTCGGGTTGGAAAGGAACTTAAGGATCATCTAAACTCCAACCCTCTGCTGTGAGCAGGGATAAAAGACTGGAGAATGCGGGCATCGATCCCGCTACCTCTCGCATGCTAAGCGAGCGCTCTACCACTTGAGCTAATTCCCCCTCTTTTTAGCTAATTTCCCCCATCTCATCACACAGATGCACTTTGCAGCAAGAAAAAAGAGATGATGATGATAATGGTAATAATACTTTGCATTTGATGTATTGCAAGGTCTGAAGCAAGCACTGACCTCTCACACTGTCAGCAGGGAGACCAAGGAACTTTCTGATCCCTCGGGTCTTGCTCGTGACATTTTTCCTTACATGAAGCTCCCTTGAGCACAACTGCTTTACGCCTGAGTAAGTAAAAGCAGAAGCAGTTGTAATGCCCCGCTCCTCAAAGCATGGATGAGAATCTATGGTTAAGAGCCTGGTTTAGGAAGTTTTCCTCTCTCCTAGCTAATGGATGGGAAGCCAGCATTTTCTGTCAAAATGAAGTCACAGTAACATGGCAAGAAACAGTGGTATAACTGGGCTGTTTCATAGACTCCTCCCAAGCTAGGTGGATCACTGAGCACATCCTCAGAAGATAAGTAATTCATTTATCCTTCTTCTTTTAGAGCTGGCAGGCAGAGAGGCACAGCAGCCTGAAATGCTGTATCTCCAGGGAGAGCATGGAGCTCGAATACAGCCATGATCTCAGCTGGAGAATTCAGGAAACCTAAATTGCCATCCTGTAGCACAGACAGCAAGCACGAGAGCCACAGGTGGTGTTTTCCTCCCCAAAGGCACGTTGGTACTTCAGAGCTGACAGCAGTGATCTCTTTCTTCAGCAGGTATCAGCAGGAGAGAAGGTAAATACACACAGAGGGAAAGTCATCCACCTGCAAAATCCTCAGTGCTTGAATTATGTCTGAAAACCTCTGCACAGAAATGAGTTTCCTCTGCAGAAAGGGCATATCTTCAACAGCAAAGGCAGTTTTAACACAGCCACTTGCCAGCACACAACCACAATCCACTTACAGCAGCCAGTCCTGTTATGAACCTGAGTCTCTCCGGGTGATAGCTGACAGCCTTTAAGATACTGATAATTTAGATGAACCAGACACAAATATATTAATAAATGGTAAAATATTGTCCCTGTTTTGCCCCTACAGCAACATGACAAGGACAAAAAAGTGCCATTTTTTGAGAAGTGGTTGGATTTAATACTGAGATTATCTGGGCTTTTGGTGGAAACTTTTCTTTTAATCAGCTGTCATCCCTGAAAGAGAAGGCATTAGGTGCTGAGTGGCTGCAAGTGGCACATCAGCTTTGAGATCTCCAGCTTGTTTGTGAAATAAACATCAATTTCTCAGAGCTTAGAAATGTGATGGTACGGTAGCAACCCAAGTGTCCTGTGTAAAGCCACAGATCTCCTCGGGATTTGCCTGTGTACCCACAGAAACAGCACTAAAACTGCGTGATGCTGGAGGCTGCGGTGCCCGGGAACAGCATGCACACTGAAGATGGCAAGAGTTGGCTCGGAGTTAAAACAGTGAATTTATATTTATTTTCTTTTATTGCTTACTCATTTACTAAGAGGGAGAGAATTTGTCACTTGCTCAGTTTTTCCAGCACTGCATCGTCTCTCCCTTCCTCTCTTTCTGCACATTCTTCAGCCGGTTTGTATAGGACTTATGCGCTCTCTCCTACACCCACTTAACTCCCAAGGTCTCTGAAATGCCTACACCCTTTATATCCACAAGAAAGCTTTTTCTTATAAATGACAGGAGAAGTGGAGACCCCACACACAGCGTGGGGGAGGCAGAGGTCACTCCCTCTACAAAGAGCACATCCTTCAGCTGCCTCTACAAAGCCTCCCATTTTACCCCATGCTCCGTGCGGACCAAAGGAGCCCTGTTAGTGACAACTACTCTAAAAACTAAATCAGCCCCCAGGGGAGAGCGGTGACATCCACCTTGGTCCAGCATGCAGAAGCCTGGCTGCTCCGGGGTTGTGTGCCAGCAACCTGGGAGGGTCGATCCCAAAGCCAAAACCAACACAATTAAAACAAAGCTTTATGTCTTCATTCTCCCAGAGCTGCAGAGCAGCGGAGGAGGGTGAGAGAGCCCTTCTCCTGCCTCTTTGCTCAGCCTCTTTCCTCCCCGGGTGGCAGGCTGTCTGGCAGTGGCTCTTTCCAGATGTCCCTGCCCACACCAGTGTCCTCCTGGCCTGAGGATCTCCTTGGATCCTGTACCAGGATCCAGGCAGAATTTGATGGCAATAGTGCCTTCCCACAAGGAAATGAAATCTCTCTCCAGCAATAACTATCACACACACTCAGAGCCACGGAAAGGGCCATTTTCTCATTAACAATTCCCATCACTTTTTGGGGTACTCCTGGTATTCTCCATGATAGGACCTTATTCATTTCTACTTACTTCTACCTTTACATCGTTTCATTTCCTGCTAGTTTCTCCCTAACAGCCTGCTTTGATTTATCTCCATGTGGCCAGGCAGGATATTATCAGCTAGGAAAATAGAGAGGCTCTTGATATTGATATTGATGTATTGATATTTATGGAGAAAACAAAAGGCATATATATTTTTTTTCCTCATTCTTTGCTCAAGCAGTTTCCAAATGGACCTTAACTTATAGCAGTAGCACAGTAAGGAAGGGTCCCAGTGCCAGGAGAGAACAAAGCTGCCCTTTTGCCCTTTCCCTGTCTTTTAGGAAATGGAAACGTAAAAACTTCTGTGATCTTTTGATCAGGTGGAAAGTTAAGGCTGAAGCCTTAGAGGAGCGCTCATTCACTACCTGACACTTTAGTTGCCCTCAGGATTCATGAAAATTGGACTGCAATTTTAAGTCCTTTCTGCTCAAAAATTGCCTTACTTTTAGAAAGAGACATTCCTGCATCTATTTTGTCTTTGTGTGATAGATTTTTCCCTTCCCAAGTCTAGGACTTTGCACTTGCCTTTATTGAATTTCATCTAATTGATTTCAGACCATTTCTTAAATTTATCAAGATCATTTTAAATTCTTCTCCTGGCCTCCACAGAGCCTGCCAGCATGGAGTCATGTGTGGATTTCACAAGCATGTCTCTTCTTCCATCATTCAAGTCATTCATGAAAATACCAAGTCCAGGACAGATTTCTAAGAATTCCCATGCACGCCACTTGTCCAGTTTGTCAGCGAATTCTTGAGAACTTCTTTCTTTTAATTACATTTTCCAACCATTTGTGCATCCTCCCCATAGCAGTTTCAGCTGGACCATCCCTGCATGAGAACATTTTATCCAAAAATGTCAAAAATCTTACCAAAGTCAAGACAGATCACATCTAATTCTGCCTTTTCAGTGATGTCCATTTATTTTCAAAGAAGGAAAGTAGATTGCTTTGACGTGATCTGTTCTTGACAATTGCATGTTCCTGTTTCTTACCATGTATTTTCTGTCTAGTTGCTCCTAAATAAATGCATTCATTTGAATAACTTTAAATCATCACGAACTTGTCTAAGTTATTGTCTAAGTTATTCTGGACCCTTCCCCTACCCCTCATCCACTTTAAATACAGGCATCTTTTTCTATCTCTGTGATATTGCCACATATTTTCTTTCTCTGTGATATTGCCACAATTCAAAGTTAGTTGCTTCTGGTTCAGAGTTTGGTTTTGATAATGCTTTGTCTCGCTAAGTTTTATTAAGCCCTCCTGTGTGAGATATCTAACCCAACAAAATAGGCTTCTTATGTTTCACCCTGCTTTCTCCTAAGACACTGTCCCCTTGTTGCTATCAATTACATTGTGCATCTGTTTACAAATTCTTATTTTCAATTTTTTTTTGGTAGAATTTCTTCATCTACATCAGCTGCATCATTGAACCCTTTCTTTAGCCTTTTTTTTTTTTTTCTACATCTCTTGCTAATGGTAACTGCTTCGGGGTCTCTAAGTCTTTCTCATGGTTATCTTGTTCTTACACTGTAGCTTCTATTTAACTTGGGAGCATGCCCTTGCTTCTCTTCTTTGGATTTCCAGGTGAAGAGGAGCTCTGAAGTGCAGTCAGGGGTTTTCCTCCCATGCCAGACTGCCCTGGTGCCTTTGAGCAGTGTTTGTTCAGTGCAGAGTGCTCTTTCCTGTGGTTCTTGTTAGAGCTTGTGACCTATTTGCATGGGAAGAAGAACAACAATTTGAGTTGTAAAGTAATAAAGGGTGCACGAAATCCACCCCCTGCCTGGATCTCCCACAGCTTCTGGCACCCACCCTGCCCAAGACCCTCACCCCTTGAAGAGCCTGGGGTTACGCACAGGCTGTTGCAGGGCACCTCGCATGGGGGCAAGAAGGCGCAGTAACCCCAAAGCAAAGATCTGGGTGAGGCTGGGGAGGGTGATGCTCTGAAGAGTGGTCTTACGCTGCCCACACGAGAACATGGGTGCGGGAGTTTGAATAGGGGGGCAAAGTTGCTGGGTCAAGAAGGACATCTTTTTGGGGCCTAGTGATGTCTTTTAAAAATTAAATTGCACTTTAGGGCTCCTCCAGTGACAAGGAAGACATGCAGGAGGCTCCAACCATCCGTCCAAAGGGACTGCGACGTCTCCTCCTTGGAGCCCTTCAGAAGCCGCCTGGACGTGGTGCTGGGCACCCTGCTCTGGGTGTCCCTGCTTGGGCACGGGTGGCACCGGCTGGCTCCAGAGGGCCCTGCCGGCCTCAGACACTCTGGGATCCTGCTGATCTCCACCAGCGTTATTTTTCCAATCACCCCATTAGGAAAATACAAAACTTGGGCTGGATCAGGGAACTGATCCGGTGGAAACAAAAGCATATTTTGCACAGCCTTTCCTCTTTTTCACTGGTCTAGTTGAGAGCAATAGTACACAAAACACTGAGCCAGTGCCACAGAGGCAGCAGTAGCGTAGCTGGAGGCAGGGAACAGCAGGAACCTCTTAACTCCCCTCCCTGGTGGGGACAGGCCAGCTCTGAAGGGGAGACCAACTTGCAGATCTGAAGCAAGCGCCAGCAAAATGCCATGCGGAGCAGAGCTGGTCAGGAATGTTTTTTGTTTTAATTACTTTCCCACCCCCCCCCAAAAAAAAAAAAAAAGTTTACGTTGCAGCTTTTGGCAGGAAGAGGGCAATGGCCAGAAACCTTCTTTTTGTAATGTTTTGTAAATAATTGAAATAGGATAGTTCAAGGTGTTTTGGTTCAAAGCCAGCTTTTTTCAATTGTAAGTTAATTTATAATTTTAAAAATATGATATCAACATCAGAGCTATTTCTAGATTATTAGCTAGACTGTGCAGATGAAGGGGGCTCTGTGGATTAATGGCTGTTCCCTGAAAAACGCAGTGCGGTGCCTTTGGGATGGAATTTCCATCTTCTTCTTCCTTTCTCAAACACTAAATATTTATCCCTTTTTGAGGAGGAAACGTAGGACAGGAAGGAGCAATTGCTGTAGGGCACAAAATGAGGCAGGTTGAGCTGGATCAGACTCCAGGAGCTAAACCTTGCTTCTCTGGGCTGCACCCTGATGAAGTGGGAAACCTTCTGCTGGTCGGTGATTTTGAGATGAATAATAATAAAAGCTTTAACTCCAGGCAAGGCTGCCTAAACTTGACACAGCAGAGAAGGGGACTGAAGCAGAACTGATCAGCTGAGGGGGCTGAGCAATCGGTGACTTACCCTCACAAAAAAGTGAATTATAAGTACACAAGGTAGCTGTTCTGGTGAACAGCATCCTAGAATGGGACAGTGAAGCTTTACATGTGTCCTATGTAGCATCAGATAGCTCAGCGAACTCCTCAGATACGTGCCAGAGAAGGAACGGCAGGGTCTGGCCCTGCTGGAATGTGATGACTTTTAAGAAGTATAAAAGTCAAACGCGTTGTTGGTAGTGAAGATATCTTCCCAAGATGTAATCATGGAAAATTCCTTTCAAGAGCTGGTGTTTAGACCTCAGAAAATGCACAGCAAATTGCATTGTGATTTATTTGTCAGTGTCTTTATAGGTTGGGCGTTACTTTACCCCACAGCTGGAGTCAATTTTTAATATTTAAAAGTGGAAAGAAAGCAAAACCTAAACACATACAGATCTGTCTGTTTTAGATTGTACTTTTCCCAAACATTACTGTTTAGAATTGAACCCTGAATAGATTTCTGCAGAGGCCAGCTGGCAACACAGAATTAAAATAACTGGGATTGGGTAGACTATATAGAAAGACCTCCTAAACTGCAGTTAGCTGATCTGGTATTCATAGTCACTCCAGGAATAAATCTAATCTTTCCCTTTTTCTGATAAAGGACACGGGATTTTTTTTTTCTTTAAAAGGTTTTTAGCTCCATCTCTTTCTCCCTTTGTCTGCCTTTCTATCTTTCTGCCTTTTTATTTCTTTCTCTCCCTCTTCCATAGCAAAGCACTGTGCAGAGTAGGTGTGGTGCAGCGCATTCTTTAAATACAGTAGTTGCTGGTTACCATGAGAGCCTGCTGAGGAAACAGATAAATAGAGTGAGGTGGCAGTGATGATTTACATCACTCTTGAATCACACACATTCGGAGCAATTAATGGAGAAATACACGATGAAGAAATTTTCCGGTGCCCATCAGCTTTTCCCTGGTTAGCCAGGAAAGGCTAACAAAATAGCAGCTGCAGTAAGAAGCAGATCCTATTTCAAAGCCCGTACCATACCTACAAGGGAAAATTGAGTCTGCTGTGCTTCTTGCTCAAGCTTTGTTACAACCCCACGCCTGCTTTGCTGCAACGTTAAATGAACAGTGCTCAAAGCGCAGCTCTGAGGACCAGGATTTGGGAATTTTCTTGCCTGTCCTGCCAACAATGTGCCGGGTGATTTCAAAGCTTAGATGCAAAAGTGAGATACTATGATGTAGCAGATAGCCATGGATGGCTAGGCCACGATGACCGCCTGTCCATGAGGTTGTAACCTCAAGCTCTGCCTCCGAAGACAGGGCAAAACACATACACATACGTTACCGTCAGCCTTGTTACGGTCTCAGTGACTCTCAGACAGAGTCACGGACATGTTCCTGTCGCTTTATTATTAAATGCGGATCCACCGTATAAAGAACCAAAAAGTCTGGGTCCGTTCCCAACTTCCCTGCTTCGTTCAGGGTGAGGTACCTGTGGAAGGACCGTGGTGCAGGCTGCTTCCAGATGCTGAGAGTCTCTGCGTCGTGGCAGCGCACAGATGGAAACGCGAGCATCTTTGCATGGCATGTTGGACTTCATGCACAATTTCAGTCTCAAAGTTGCTGGTGAGTGGCCCTGGCACCCCTGCAGGGAGCCATGGATATGTTTACCAACAAAAGGGCTCTGTAATATGCAACATATGGAGATAGGAAAAACAACTCTAATTGGGAAAGGCACAATCCCATTTGGTAACATTGTTGTACCTCCTAATAGTATTTTATTTATTCTCTCTTCCCTACTGAGTCATGGCGGATGCCAAAAGCCAGGACCACCAAGCAAAGCTGGCCCCTTCCCAAAAATATGCCTTGCCTGAGTGGATTTTCTCTGTGAAGGATTGCAGGGAGATGTTCTCCTTCAAAGATTTTTATATGATTGGAAGGGATGTTGTGAGATAGGCAAAGAATGCTTCCAGCTGAGAAAGGTTTTAGCTTCCTGCCTGTCTAGTCCAGAGCAAGAAACTTTTTGGCTGTTTTCATGGAGCTGCTGTCTGCAGACCACAAGGCTCTTGGTTCAAGCCTCAGCTGTGAAAACGTGCACAAAAGGAGCATTTATTCAGCAGATGGGGGACATGGCTGCTTGAGGAAGGCAGCTTATTCTGCGTCTGGCCAGCAGCTGGCAGTCCTGGCAAGTGATCCATTTTTTTAAAATATCGGCTCTCGTGGCTTGTCGTCTCCACCATGAATTTTCACGTTGCTTCTTTGAAGATCAGCGCAATTACAAAAGGTTTCCATTACAGGATCAGAAGGGATCCCGAGAGCCACTCCTTGCTCCTAAGGGCATCTGGTCTGAACTGGCCAGGCTCCCTCATGATGCGATTAGTTTATCTTCCAGAAATCTGCAGGAGGTGAGAAAGGTAATACAGATTGCTGTAGTGGCTAATAGGAAACACCAGTGAGAAGGGCTCAATGCTTCTTATCTCAGAGTAATAAAGTGTATTCTTTGAAAAGAAGCATCTCACCAGCTCTTGGGGCTGCCTGCAGTCATAGGAAACACGGCATAGTTTTCCCAACAGAACTATACTTCATGATCAAATCTTTTTTTTTTTTTTCCTTTTTTTCAAGCTTCCACCAAACTGAACAAGCAAAACCCAGCCTCAGGTGGAGCTGCCTGCTTCCCAGCCGCACAGCCCAGTCCCTGAGGACTGAGACAAGCCCCGGCGTTTCTGTCCGTGGGACAGGATAGTAGGGTGGGACTGACACAGCTCCTGAACTTAAGTAGGAAAGACAGAAAAAAAAAAAAAAAAAAAAGATTTCAGGCCAGTTTGGCCCAAGCCAATTTTTTTACAAGCTTTTCTCAGAGCAGGCACTCTGGTTTTGGACCACCTCTAGTGACACAACGAAACTCACATGTTATAATGGCTCGCAGCACTGAAGTGGGGAATCTTGTCCAAATTGAAGAGGCCACCTAAAGGAGGCCATCTCCTTCCCTGGCATACATGCACTGTTATTATGGGCTGCATATGAATCTTACACACATGAATTACATGTTCAGCTATCTGAATGGAAATGAATAGATTTGTACTAGATTTGCCTTTGTGCAAGAACGATCCAGTTCTTACCCAGCCTTTGCAAAATCTTCATGTCTGTACAAATATTCTCAAAATCAGGGAAACTAAAGAAATGTACTTTGAGATATGCAATTAGAACTCAGGGGAAAGCAAAGAGAAATACTTAACATACAAGGAAAAACATAAAAAACAAAGCCAGACACAGAAGGGTTCTCTCTTTTAGATCCCAAACCATTTGATCCACAGTGAGCACATGCTACTTTCTTCACACATTCAAACCTTCTTTATCTTTGGGGTAAAGAAAACATGGAAGTGGAGTCCAGGGATAGAAGGATATCTGAAAATTATGTAACTAGATCTCTTGTCACACAGACAATATCTGGGCTGATGTCTGCATCATGTCTCAAATTTCTTGTTGAACACATCCATATCCAGACTCGACCAACAGAGAACCTGAATCATCCCTAAATGAATTGCTCCAAAGTTAAATTTTCCTCAGTAGTAAAAATGCACGTTGTCAGGTATTGCTAGTCTGCACGTATTTGCTGGTGAGGGGATCTGTTTGAAAAGTTATGTGACAAAGGAAGAGATTTAAAGGAAGTTACCAAGTTTTGGTCAAGATTCAGATATAATGATGTTCTCACCCAGCTGGGGTCTGAGGAGGTTTGGCCTGGGTACATTTCTCCAGAGAAACCAGATGTGGGTTTGCATAGCCCCAAGACTGAGTGCAGGACACTGCAAATGTAAGCCAGGAAGGACACCATAACCCTGCCCATGCTTCCTCTGTTCAGTGTCGCTTGAATGCGATGGTCTGTCTTGCTGTAGTCACCCCAGTATCTTAGCCATGGTGGTGTCCATGGCATTGACATACCTCTAAGCTGAAGAAAGCAGTCTCAGAAAACTCATCTCTAATTCCTGTGGTGAGATCTCACTTGCCAGGGTCACATATGCTGATGAGAAGGAGGGGGAATTTCCCTTCATCCTGCTCTAAGCAAAACACTTCTTCTCAACCCACAAAAGGTGCTACCACCAGTGACTATAAAGATCTATGTGCAGGTAAGCTCTGTCCTGTCTGAGAAAATTTTACAGAGGCTCTCTGAAAAATCTCAGGGCAAGAAGTTATGGAACAGTCTCATCCTCCTGACAAAGTGCTCAGACAGATCAACCAGAAATGTGATTTCTAGGAAAAACCTTAATGGAGGCTGCTGCTGGCTTTACCCCCAGTTGTAAATACCTGCCATGTGGCACAGGTGATCCTCTCCAAAAAGCAAATGGCATCTCTGTACAGGAGGAGGCATCCCCCAAAATATGTCCTCATCAGCACAGATGATTCAACAGCATGCAGGGTGGGAGCAATTCCAGCAGAAGCGGTGAAATCAGCCTTCCTATTCCTGGCAAAATATGACTGAGATGCTCTCCAGAGCGGCTTCTCCAAGCAGTACAGCACTGCACTATTGCTGGGCATGAAGGAAAGAACATTAGCCTTCAGAAACAAATCCTTCTGCTTCTCTGTGTCAGATTTTATAGCACAAATGAGGAACATGCCCGAAGGGTCTTAGCAACACTCTGATACTCCCTTTCAACAGTTTGTTTTTAAATATGCCCAAACAAGCTGTTGTCCAGCTCTCTGAGTTGTCAGGAAAGGAAGCTATAATGCTGTAACACTTAAATTCCTGGGTGAAATCTTGGCCGCACTTAGTCATTGAGGTATTTGCTATTTACTTCAACAGGGTGAGAACTGCACAGCTCTTACTTGCCTGAAACCACAGAGAGGGACTATCTGCAAAGTTGGCTGCAGGAGGCTTTCACAGAGCCATTTCATGGGATTTTGAGATTGCTGCCCCAGGAGATGGATTCTTTATGGTTTCTCGTTTGGCAATTTTGTGCTGCTTTTAAATTCTGCTATCAGATACACAGGAGTAATCTCCAAAGTGTGAGTTGTGAGCATGTACCCTGGGGCAGAAATTGCTTTTTTTTGATTAAAAAAAAAATAAAATTTTACACACCTTTTACGTGATTTCCTGGACTTGAGAGTACTTTTGAGCATCTTGGCACACACCCAAGTTATGTTCCCCTTCTATACTTGGGCAAGACCTGCCTACAAATGATTCCTGCATCTCCCTGCACCTCAGAAGGACACGGAAAAGGGACTAGGCAGAACCCAGAGCGTGCCGTCAGGTACCTGGTGCGGGTAATCAGTGCCTATATCTGAGTTATACCACAGAGCCTCTTAGGTAACGCACGCAGAGATGACTGGTGATGCTCCTTTGCAGCTTGTCATTTCATTATTATTTACGTAATGCTAGTCTCAATCAATGGGACACCTCTTGTGAATGCAGATGTGGTCTGCAGAGCCTTCAAAAGTGAGAGGTCCATTTTTCTACAATATTAGTTATTTGTTTACCTTTGGACCGAATTGGTAGTTATTGATAGGGATGATAGCACCTAGCTCGCATATAGAACACTCCAACAATTTATCTCAAAATGTTTCATGAAGTTACACAAATCCCTTTTATTTCTGTTTTCCTATGGGATTTCCATGTTCCTAATTTAGCTTATTCCTTTACACAATCTGATACATCTCAGGAAGAAAAGGCAAACGGGGAGGCCTTTACTTGCCGCTGTTATCCAAGAGAATGCCACTGGTGCTACACACGCATGGAGAACCTGCAAGAAAGGGTAGGTGCAAACAGGTCAGTGCAGGAGCCAGCAGCCGCAGGGACTTAGCCCCACACTCACGCACAGCTGCACTGAAATTGGCCTCATCTTTGAGCAAGTGTAGAAAAAATGCTAGTCTAAATGTCACCTATCTCCTTACGGCAGTGGGAGAGCCTCAGAGAGTGAGTCATAGGACCTGAAGGAGGCAGTAAGCAGGCAGCTGCCTGGAGCTGGTCAATGGGAACACAAGGCACAGCAATGCAGATGAAATTTAGCCCCAGTGGTCTAATACGAGAGATCTGCCAGGGACCAACCCGCTGCTTGGGTGGTTCTTCGAATGGTAGTTTGTGGTTTCGGTTATTACTTTCAGCAAAAGAATGAGGGTAATAAAGACTTTTGAGTCTAAATTAATCTTATGAGGCTTGTAAAAGTTATATACTGTACCAGCGTTGTGTTAGGCACAGCCCAGTGGCTTCTATTTGCCTGAATGTCCTCAGCTTCTGAAACGTACACAGTACATAGAGACACCAGATTTGACAAGAAACACAGGGATGAAATTCACATTTATTCTGCATTGAAACACTCGGTGTTAAATGTCAGAGGCCTGTCAGGAGAAAGTGTTTCTTGCAAACAAAACACCTCAGATAGAGCAGGAACAAAGTTTTGCTAAGAATTCAGAATCAGATGCTGTATTTCAAAAAAATAACTATGCTCACATGACTAGCAAATAGGCCAGAACAAAATGGGTGCTTTTAGATAAATTATGCTCTTATGCCAGCTATTGTGAAACTCTGAAAACCTACGCATGCTTGTAAATAGATCACACTTACAGGGAAGGAGATCTCTAAATACATTGTGATTCATGCAGCTCGAATATACACGGGTGGATCGTACATTGCATAGCGCTGGAGTTTCTCTCAGCATTATGTATTAACAGACTTGTGGTATGCAGCTTTACAAGGAAGCATCAGTAAGAGTTCTGCAGAATGAGAGTGGCTGTTTACCTGGCAGATTCTGAGGAAGAAAGGTCTGACCATCGCTTTGCTTTCCTTCTCAGTAACTACTCATCAGTCTAATAATTACCAAAAGGACATTGTAAAAATTTTGGAAGATCTCATTCACTCAACAAGGAAGGAAAATATATGGCCATCTGCAGAACATTGTACTGCAGGCTTATGAGTATGCTCACCAATGTAATATAGGACATTTTTTTTCTTTTTTTTTTTTTTTGATTCCTTATAGTTACGAACACTCAGAAATGAATTGCTTACAGGCTTGAAGTTAAGTGCACGCTAAGTGCTTTGCTGGACTGCTGCTTTGCTTAAGTGCTTTGCTACGTTCTCAGTAGACTGTGGGCTCAAATCCTCATCTGTCTTCCCCGTGATTTTGGCATTTAACCTCACCCTCGACGCCTGCAAGGCTCCACAGGATGATGGACTCAGCAGCCTGTGCACCTCCAAGTCACCCGGCTGCCGTGGTGACCACCGGCCAACTCGGTCTGCAGGATCTCCTGATGGTGGGTCAGTGTGCAGCTCTATCCGGACACGTATTCCCACATCTCCTGGCATGTGTGTGCGGGCTGTACCTCCGGCCGTGCCAAGGAGGGTAGGAATAAGGATGGCTGACACAGCCCCTCCTGATGGGGGTCCTGACACTGCCGTTAGGAGACAGCTGAGACGCAGTCCAAGACACGCAGATCTTGATTTGAAGCTTGCTTGAGCAGGGAGGAATCTGTCCATGGCCTTCTGAGCACTCCGAGTTTCAAATGAACTCCGCTTGTCAAAAACAAAGGCTCAAAGACAGCACTGACATGTTTTATACATTTTTCACATTATTCCGCAGTAATGAGGACTATAAACATCCTTTATTCAGAACTGAAAGATGAGATTTTGGAACGTAAATCTTTGGCAAATTTGGTAAGGAAGTTGCCTGGAGCACTGACTTTGGCTGATGAGTGTACTTGCAGGGTTGTGAGCCAGAACAGGGCAGCGTCAGCAAACACAAGGGAAAAGCACAAAGCTCAGCTTTGCACACATCTACCCTGGGAACCTGCTTTCGGCCCCGTCCATCGATCAGCACATGCTTGAATGCTTCCTTTGACTGGTGCGCTGAAACAACGCAAACCATGTGCTCCAAGGGAGGAAAGGAACTCTTGAGACTTCTGCAGCCTGAGTTTTGAGCATCAAACACTAACATCATTAATTGCTTCCAACCGAGCTCGCAAAGCCAGAGCGATGCACAGACATCTGTGCCTGAGCAGCTCACATTGAACGCATTTAGGAAACATTGGGGCAAGTCTCTTTGAAAGGCCAGCAACATTCACTAGGCAAATCAGCCGCCACCAATTATTCAGTGTGCTGTAATTCAGAACACCGTCCTTATGTTACAGATTTCATGATCATGGCCCCAGTTCAGAAGGACTTAGAAGCACAATGCACTCTGCTTACGGGCTCTGGCTCTGCACGGGGTTTCTGCATGTGAAGGACACCTATTTTCATTGGAAGAGACTCGCCAGCAGCAACTGTCAAATTTTGGCCCCGTGACTTTTATTTGTGAAAGGAAAATTTTAAATCCATTCTTTGACTTGGAAAACAACTGAGTCTGAGTTTGTGATTCATCTTGCCATTTGAAGAGACAAATTAATGAACCCTAGAAATACATTAGTGCAATCACCTCCTTTCTCCTGTTGAAAAAAAAATAATAAAAAAAAATAATAATAATAAAAGATGATAAAGAAAGAGGTTAAAAAATGTTGTCTTCCTGAGTTTCTTGAGTTACGAGGTGCATACATTATGAGCCTGCAGGGATGCAGATTTTTGAGTGCATTTCGATGCCTTCCATTCTCTTTGCCATTGAGATGTTTGCTGACAACCTAAAAGGGTGGAGGCACCTCTGCAGTTCTCTCTGGGGGCTTTTAAGGTTTATTTTATGTTTGTGTTGTATTCCAGGCTCACAGCTGTAATTTTTCTACTGTCCATTTGATATTTCTGGCCATGAGTTCATTTCCTTACCCAAACAGGCTCAGACCTGTTTGTAGCCACCCCATTCCCTCACCACATTTCATGCCTGAAGAGGAGTCCCACAGCCGGTGTCTGTGTGGGAAACACTCCCCCAGCAGCCCCACTTTCCCTTCATCACGGACAAGTGTCCTCTATGACCCCAGGAGGACTATGAAGTCCAGGGACTGTGGTGATGGCACCTAGAGATGAGAAATGTGCCTGAGAGGCAGGCAGGACCACCACCATCTTTTCACATGCAAGAAAAGCTCCAAAAGGCTCTCTTAGACCAGGCTGTCCCCTCAGCCCTTTCCCACTCTCACTGTTCTCCATCCCCAAGGTCTGATGTGAGCCCCCAGCACGCCACACGTGCACCAGGGCTGGTGCAAGGAGGAACCAGGTTCATCTGGGTTTGGCTCCAGCGAGGGCCATAGACGAAGCAGCAGCACCCTGGCCTGCATTCAGCTGGCATGGACCTTCTCCCAACCATCCATAAACATAGACGGTAGCTTGAAAACAGCAGGAAAGCAAAGCCTAGCTTCCCTTTCACCTGGGATGGTGGGAATGCCCACTACAACGCAGCTCCCTAGCTCAGTTTCCCCTGTTTCTTTCCATCTGGTTTCTTGCCGAAGCATCCGAATAGCCCAAAGCTGTCGAACACTCGGGAGAAATGCCTACAAAATATAAATCATGAAGTTTGTTTAAGACAATCATGAAGTTAGTTTATGACGTTTTTTTAACAGATCAATCAATGCCTTCACTATTTTTTCTCCCTGTCTTCTGAGACATTAGGAAGTGTGTGCATCATATTTTGAGTTTTTCTCCTACTGCCCTTCCTTCTTTAAATATACCCTAAGCTTCTCACTCAATTACTTTTCTCCACAGCTCTAAGAAAAAAAAAAACAGAAATATGATGACACTTGTGTTAAAATCGGTGTTGGCAGCACTGTTTCTCAAGCTGAGTTTTTCCATGACTGAGCACAACTTTGCCACTAGCCCGGAACATGGAGCAACACATAGCTGACTACAAGAATCACAGTCCGGTAGCCAACCGCCCCTTAACCTAGGGATTCATTATATTAGCAGATAAGTTCCCTTGGCAAGCTGGTTGCCGTACAGATGAAGAAATCAAACCATCGCTCTATGGGTGCACAGCTCGTGTGAACAGATAAGCCATTAACACACATCAGCATCAGGCAAGAACATGTTGTGACCCCTCTGAGCCTCTCCCACAGCCCTCACATCACACTCCCGGCTGAAGAAAAGCTGTCAGCACTCATCAGAGTGCTTCTACTCAGAGCTGAGACCCCAGAAGAAGTAGCATGTTGATTTCATGCATATGCAAATATCCTGTACTGTTATCATGTAGGTATCTCATCCTCTACTGGGGACAACATTCAACGCTGAATGTCCTCCGTCAAAACCAGTAATTTCAGACTTACTGTGAGGGGGAAATATTTTGAATTCCCCAGTCTTTGCCAACAGAGAGATAACCAGCCATGGTGTAAAATATCCATACTTTAATGGTACCTATTTTATATTCAGGCTCAGGACTTAGAATAATTGAGTTAGTGTGGTTTCTGTTTATGGCTGGTTTCTGCTCAATTTCCTCTCCAGCTTTTCCCGCAGTAACTCAGCGTGGCGGGGCTTGGGCTATAGACTGTACAGGAAGATGGTTAAATCCAAGTTAAAATTTGCATCACTAAAAATACACTCGCAGTTCATACAAACCTATTTATTGATCCCATTTTCAGAAAGCTTTACCTGTGACCTAACTGAACTTGACTACAACCCTCTAAGCTTTTGATGATATGAATTTTCCCAGATATTGCTTACTGTCTGTTTCTAATTCATATGCATGTTCCTGATCTATGACAACTGGCTGGTTTATTTTTAATATCATTTCTGCACATGAGCAATAAAGGGCGACACTTCTTCAGAAACCCACAAACTCGCAATGAGCTTCTTCAGTTACAAAGGAAAAAAAGCAGAGCCCAACCATCAAGGAGAAAACACTAAATCTGGGGGAGAAGTTGCAAAGAGGAGGAAAAGGTCCTCACATGATTTGCAACCCACATACATTTTTTTGGCCACTCTTTTTTTTTTTTTTTTGCTATTGCCAGTCAAATATAATGCAGGAAATTCCAGCTCCACTGGTACTATCAGAACTGCTCCAGCTCTCTGAAGTTAATCTAAAGCTGCCCTATGTATTCAGATGTGTTTTTCCCCATCCTTGAAGAAGGATGGAGAAGGTCACCAAATGGTCACATGCAGGGCTACCATAGCCTGTCTAAGGCTCCCTGGCCCTTGGGAAGGCATTTCACATGGGAGAATCACAGTGGATTTTCAGAAGAGGCAACCACTGGTGAGAAAGGGGCTCACCGGAGATCACTGGTGATACTGGGGCTAAGCAGGCACTTGGACGACAGCACCAGGCTGGCCTAAAACCCCATTTCGCTTCCTCTTCTCTACCTGAAACGAATGTAACTACAAGCTTCCTCCCCAGTGGCACCACCTCTCCAGCCTGCTGGAGCTGACTGGGATGAGCAACGCAAGTCTGAAAGCTATCAGAGTTGCTCTTGGATGAGCTGTGGAGGGAGAAGCTGAGCCCTCACACCTCACCTTTCTAGGTCTAATCATGGTTTCTTCAGGGAGTTCATAAATATACAAAGGTAAAGATCAGTTCTTTCCCAACAACCCTACTTTAGTTTTCTGATAGAATCACATCTTATGTTGGTAAAGGCAAATCTGTGTAAACAATGCATTTCCACCTCTGCAACGTACCAGATCTAGTGTTACACAATGCTTTGATGAAAGCACTAAAAAATATCAATAAAGTAAACATTAAGCTGGTGAGGAGCTGACATATCATAATGACAGCCGTTATCAAATCAGGCTGGCTTTATTAAGGCTCTGTCAGGGTGGGTGCTGAGCCTGGCACTGCTTGATATCTTCACCAGTGATCTAGAAGCAGAAAATCATTGCTAATAAGATATTTGGTAACAGAAAGGTAAATAATTGTGAGGGCTGGACAGTTATGCAAGACTGAGACTGTGCACTGATTCTAAATACCTTTAATACAGGTAAATTCTACATTATATATTACTGAACAAGTAATGGAGACCAAATCTTTGCAGATTTTAGTCTTGGATTGCTGATTTGGACTACAATGTAGGGATCCCAGTAAACAAATACCTTACTGGAAGCTCCCAGTGCAATAACATAGAGGAACTGATGGTGGGCAAAACTAAATGAAATCTGCCACTGAGTATGGGCATTAAAACCATGGTACTGTATATCAGCAGCATGTTCTTTCTCAAGCTTTTTAGAAGGCTTTTGGGAAACTGAAGATGAAGCAGAGACAGAGAAATATTAGAGGACTGGAGCAAACGTCTTATTTTTGTATATTTAAAGAGCTCAGTTTGCTAAATTGGTTTAAAAAAAAAAGATAAAGATAAAGAACTAATCTGTAACCAACTTAATGGAATATCTGATTTGAAGGGGCACTTGGTTTTCATGGAGAAAAGCATAACGAGAACCATGGATGAGAGATGAAGCCAAATGAATTCACATTGGAAATAAAGCACAGATTCTTAGCAATGAGAACAATTAACCACTGGGAAAAAAGTTGGAAGGGATGTATTTTCCATAATTTTCTCATAATGTCCCCTGTTCAAGTCTGGATGCCTTTCTGCAAGCTAAATTTTAGTTAAAAAACAAAAACCAAAAAAAAAAAAAGAACTATCTGTTGGACTCAGAAGCAATGGGAAGTAATTGAATAACTGGAGATACACAGGAGGTTGGGCTCAGCTGGCAGTCCCTCCTGGGCTTAAAAATCCCCTGAATCTATGAGCTGTGTTTCTGAAAATTTGCCTCATCTCATAACAAGTGTAATAGGCAGAGAAATGTTCTTGGAATGGGTAACCGTCAGCTTTGATTGGCCAGTGATGCATATCACTTAATGAAATCTAAAATGAGGTGACGGATACTATCAAAAACATCACTGATAGAAATTGTTCAGATGTTTGTTGTAAGCCTCTGTTGTTGTATTTCTTTGTTTGTACATTTGCCGAAGGATTTCTTGGCCTGCAGAGGTGATTATGTGCCTTATTGTACGGATGGGAAGAAAGCACTCTTTTCATGTGGATGATGCAGACCATATTGATTGCAGTAGTCAATTTATTAGAGAAGCAAGCTCCAAAATGCATACCATTTAGTTGCTTGGGGATTATAGTCAGTTGCAATTTTTCTGCTAATTTAAGTTATTGTAGAAATAAAAATATTTCCATGTTGATTTTATTTCAATAGCAATGAGATTGCATGTCTAGTGCGCAGCTTTATTTGACAGAGAAACTTGCATCTGTATTATATCACTGACAGCTAGAGCATTTGCCTGCAGAATACTACGGAAAGGTCATGATTACCAAGAGAAGCATAAATGTGTATGCACTTACTAGCTTATTTGACTTGGAAGCTTACAGCTAGATGTAGCTGAACAGAGTATTGCAATAGGTAGGGATATTTCTCAGAGAGGGGTGTAATCAATTCGTAATTTTTAAAGAAAGCCATGAATGTGCAGTCAATCTACTGTTCTTGCCTTCAATGGGCTTGTTGGTCTGTGTTACATTATTTTAAGCAGCAGCTGCCTATTACAAGATTTGTGAAGGTCCTGCTGATTCTGAAAGAGCAGGTTTCATGCAGACAGATTGAATAATAATACTGTGTTAGGTACTTTGCTTCCCACTCTGGTTGTGATCAATTTAAATTCTTCAGGAAAAGAACATGTTCTTGTTTGTTGGTATCTCGTGCCTCTCTCGTCCCTCAGTGGATAATAACAAATATTTCCCCAAAGCTGGCTTTGTTTAGGTTTTCAGAAGATGTAGCAGTGATTGCACTGAAAGGCTAAAGCTCCGGAGAGGGGGAAAGTTCACCTCCCTTGGTAAAACTCAGCACGCCTCTGAAATCATCCAGGCTCCCAGCTCAAACTGCCTTTCTCTCCCCCACATCACAAAAATAGCCCTTGAGTTCAAAACGATCACATACTCATCTTACATAAAATGCACGGGTTCCCAGAGAAGCTTGTGTCCTATTTGCTGAGGTGTTTACAGAATTACTTCAATCCCTGCACATGATGGAAAAAATCAGGGCTTGTGCTACTGTTTCATAGCTAATACATGGCTGGTGATGATGAAATAAGGAATATTATAAATAATAAAGGGAGCAGTACTTTTACTGATTGTCCTTCAAAAATAAGACTGACAAAATTAATCTCTATTTCAAAAGAGAACTGGAAGTGTAAGTATTATGTCTATATTGCCCACTGAGTCTGAACCTAATACTGTGTTTTGGGCCCAAATCACATGCCATATAGGTAGTCTGGACAGATACCTATTCTCAAGTATGGGTTTTATGCAATCAATGGAGAGCATTTGGAGCCGTCCTGCCTTTGGGTGTGTGGGTCGCACATGAATGTCCAATACATGTCCATTTACCCTAAAGCTGTATCTCATAGCCGACACCAGGCAGACAAGACGGCTGCAGGGGGGTTTGGGGCAGGTTTGACACAGCGAGCACCAGAGACTTGCTGTGGAATCCCTGCCATAGAGCATCCATCTCTGCAGCTGGTCACCAGGCTAACCCTGACCCTAACCCTGCACCGGTCACCAGGCTAACCCTAACCCAACCCTGCACCAGTCACAAGGCTGCAACAGGGATGGAAGCTCTGTGAGTAACTTTTCCTTTCAGCTTGCAGGAAGCGTTAGAGGAAAATCCAAATCCATCCCTTTCTGCCTCACTTGCCAGCTCCCTAGTAGCTCCCCAGCAAGCCGAATATGGCCTGGTTGGGCAGTGCTGACCCTTGAAACTGGAAATCACACATTTTACTCTTGTTGGTACAGGAAGTGAAGAAGACAAGCCATGGTGAAAGGTAACACCTGAGCCTTCACTCATTGTCTTTAAACACTCCAGGTCTCTAATTTTTTGTGTGTCCCAGGACGCCAGAACATCTCCCTTTATTCTTGAGCACAGGATTTGCCATCAGATTAGACTTCCCAGTCTAATGTCTTCTGCTGGCAAAGGTGCTCCTGCAAAACACTTTGGACCAGGGCACTGCTGGTCACTTAGCTGCATGGGGGATTGGAGGAAACCTGTCCCTGCAGTGGTTGTCTTCTCTTCTGCCAGGTCTGGGCGAGCTGTTAAGCTTAACTCTCCCAGCAGGCATCTCAGCCGAGGGCCTGGCACTGTGGCACAGCTCCTGGTGAGCAGTCAAGGAGCCCACAGGTGGCACGGCGTTGATGGGCAGCACACTGTTAGGCAGCACTCTTTTTGGTGGCACACCATGTGGTTGTGGCTCAAAACCATCAGGGTTTTCAGGGTTAGGACCTCCTGGTTCAGCTTTTCCTACTCACCAGCTACAGGCAGTGCCTGACCCCAGGTGCCAGCTGGCTCAAAGCCAGCAGCCTCCAACCTGCCCGTGTCTGTCTGTCCAGGCAGGCATTGACATTGCTCCGCATCCACCCTGGTTTTAGGAACCTGATGCTAAGTTCCAGCAGACATTTTTACCTTTTTTGCAACTTTCCCAGAGGCCTAAGGTATCTGCAAAATTAGTCTGAGCTGTGGTCTCTGGGAACCATACTTTTTGCGCTGGCTTTGGCTGATCCATGCAGGCAGGACCTGTGTATCCAAGTCCTTTGGAGGATCCAGCCCCAGAACAAAGTCTCCTTGATGGCCTTTCTGGAGACCAGGTGATTTTCCAGCTCCAACCCAAGTTAGTACCCTTGAGAGGCATTTGTCAGTCACAGACTGAAACTAAACACAGCTCCCATCTGTTGATAGCATTATAGGTTTTTCAAATTTTCCAAGGGAAGGGAAATCCCAAAAGCCTAATAACCAATGTAATGCGCATTAAATGCAACACACTGAAGTCCCCCTAATTTAACCAGGAGAGACAGTGTCCTGCCGTCAGTGCCCTGATATGGTTCAGGGATTTATCCCAGTACGTCCTAGCAGGAGGCTGTTTAATCAGCAGGGCCCAAACTCAGAGTTTGCAAACAGACCTTAAAATAAAAAATGTAGAAGTGGGTTAAACTGAACAGGCGGCTTGGCATTCCTTAACACAGAGGCAATTTGTTTTCATAACTTCTGTAACTACAGCCTCTCGCCCCTAGGCACATAAGCACCAATCAACCTGCAGGGAATCATTAGCTTAAAACAATTACCAGCAGATTTCTTTCAGGTCTCCGGAGTCCTGAGGACTGTAAAGCTTATCATTTGGCATTCACTGCATCCTTAACCTTTCCACAGGCAGCTAGAGAGAGCAGAAACCAACAGAGAGCCTTTCAAGAATCTTTTAATAGCTGCTTTCTCCGTTTGTGTTTATAGCGACCATAGCTGTTGCAAAAAGCTTTCTAAAGCACTCCAGGCCTCCCTGGAGCAAAGTCTGGCTGGTGCTGGGCATTGTAATAGCAGCACATTGTTTCGCAGGTGCAAAGTCACTCTAAACCCTTCCCTTTTCCTCTCTCCAGAGACTTGAGCTTGCCATAATTTTCCACACCAAGCTGTCCAAGTCTGGTGTCATTACTGCAGATGTGGTTTCGGCACAGTGCGTGGGGCTGGGAATTGCACTGGCAGCTCACTAACGCTGTGCCTCTGCACTGGGGACCCTCTCCCTGGAATCACCATGCTGGCTGAGGAGTAGCATCTTAATGACTTTTGCAGTTCAACTTTATTCAAACCATGGGTGGCTTTACCCTTTTAAACGTTGCACTTAGGTACATGGCTTGGTGAAACTGATGCTTTGTGTCTTTATAAGCACAGTCATTGAGAACATTTTTCTCATGAACAGAAAAGTCCAGATCCTCCAAAGCAGCTGAGACTGCTTAGTGAAACTGAGGAGCAAGGACAGCAGGGACTAGTTAGTGGCGTCTAATCTTCTGTTGTACTCTGGCTTCAAACTGGGTTGGAGGAGCTTAGTACCATTTAATGATTTAGCTCTTAAAGGATTCACTGCAAGACAGAGCACTCCATCTATTCCCTTACTCTAGTACACTTATTCCTAATAAAGGCTTAGGTGGAGAATAAAGCTGAAAATCTGGTTCCTAAAAGTATCGGAAATGTGATTTTTTTGCACTGTTATTCCCATGCTCTCCAAGAACCAGGGTCTCTGTACAACATTTATGCTGTCTATGCCAAAGATGAAAAATTCTTGATCTCTCCATTCCTCAGCAGGTGGATAGGTAGCTAGTGCTGTCTTTGTTACGTGTGTGTTTTAAATGAGGCTGACAAAATCACCAATAATCTTCATTCACAAAAATAATTCCTTCAGACTGCAGCCCTTACCATGGGAAGCATCCTTACAAAAAGCAAGTGACTCCACAGTGACACTCCTGTTGAGGCCAAGAGAGCCAGATCTCATTCATAATCACCAATATCTCCACAGTGACACATAGGAACAAAGCAAAGAGAGGTCCATGACTCGCTGAGGCTTTTGCATCCATTCATTTCTTCATATTTACCCGCTATTTTTTCCTGTATTTTATTTCTAAAATATGACTTTTATAAGGGATTTCTCATGCTGCTTTGTGTCTGTTAAGAACTGTTATTAGAGAAACAGCCCCTGACCCAGCCCTCCTGAGGACTCTCCCTAGGGCACGCTCAGCCCCATGGGCCAGGGGTGATGTGAAGCGAGGTGAGCCAATGGAAAGGCTCTCCAGCACACCTCACAGTGTGAGGGGGAGGTACGGGACTTATTTTGGGATGTTTAGAAGGACCACAGATAGGGAAAGGCATTGACAAAGGTTGTCTGGGAGGAAGAAGCATGGGAAAAGAGAGGGACAAGGAAATAAAAGAGGCTGCTTGCACGCAAACACGTGGCTGGTCAGTGTGTTTGCTTGGCTATGGCTTGTACCTGGTCAGCTCAGTCTGTCCTGTCTTTAATGAGCTCATTAACCTCCATCTCTATTTTGCAGTGTGAATGGACTCTTCTTGGCCTGCATGAGTGTGTGTGGAGGTCTAACTGTCAGCAACTGGGTTTGGACCGCAAGCCATAAGGGCCCACATGCCTGGGGGGCAGCAGCTGGAGCAAGTGAGGGCTCGTGCGTCAGTACATGACCGATAGCAGATATCAGGCTGGACTAGCCGGTGAGAAGTGGCCTGGGAGCCTACTATCATAAGCCTGGGCTGGGCATGTGCATATATGTGTGTTACCACAGGGGGAGCTGACTGCTGGAGGCACTGGGAGGCCCAGGGCAACTTCTAGACAGACTCTGGACTCTCAGGGCCAACTGGGAGTCCGTCTGTCTGTGGGTGGGTGCATGTGCATGTGTCTGTGTGTCTCTGTAGGTGAGGTGACTGGAGACAAGAAGATACAAGAGCTAGCTGGTGGGTAGGTTGGGTGCCTGACCTTGCCAGCTACTGGGGGGATCTATATGGAATATATATGTGTATTTGCCACCAGAGGACTTTTATCCTGATCAGGAAGAGGAACTGGATAGGCCTTCGGTGCTGTTTGTGTTTCTGTAAGTGCTGAGAACTTCTGCCTGTGTTAATCTATGTTTATCTGTCCTTGTGTTGGGGTGTGTGGATGTGTTACAAATGTGTGTTTGTGTGTGTGCCTGTTGAGAATACATGTTTAGCCCTGCAGCTAGCAGGATCTGGTAACAGGGAGCTGTGGTAGATTTGTCTCTATTGGCCTGCTGCGTTCCGTCACTCTTCAAGGGGTGTTTCTGGGTCCTGACTCTTGATCTTGCCTTCTGCTGCCTTGCCCTGCCACCTCTTTCTCGTTTTCTTCCTAGGTCTTGCTCCGGGGTTTCCTGATCCTGATCCCGAGGCCCTGCTGTCCTGGTTCCAGTTAGGACAGAGTTAATTTTCCTCATAGTAGCTGGTAGGGTGCTATGTTTTGGATTAGGATGAGAAGATGAGCGAACGGCTGTGTGGTGTTTAGCTGCCAGCCGGGTTAAACCACAACACCTGCCATGCTGTTTGGACTCCACGGTGCTGACCTTTGGTCAGAACCTTGGCCTACACTCTATCCTGTCCCTTGCTGCCTTGCTGTTTATAAAGCATCATCCGTGTAAGTAAATTAAAAAGCACCAGGGACCGTTCCTAGGCACTGAACTCTATCACAGTAACTGTAAGGTTGTAAGAACAGCCCTTGTCATGCCTTGGGGCTGTGCCAAGAAACACTCCTAAACAGTTCAAAGGCGTGATTTGGGATGTAGATCAAGTCAGGGATTGCACGCACTCATCCTTTTTTGGAAGCTAAGCGAGCTAACAGGCATAAATAAGGCCCATCCTGTGCCAGTTAGCATCCGTGCCAGAGATTCAGCCTGCGTACTTTAATTTACGGAGTTGTCAGTGCAGAACCCTTCATCAGGTCCTGTGTCCTCTACTTGATCACTGAGCACGGTCCCCCTGTGCTGAAAAGCTCCTGGCTTCTCCCATCCTTGATATCAGCCTGCCTGGGCTATGGCTGCTGGCCCTGCTTCCTACCCAGCTCTCTGCTGGATCAAACACTAGGTCCTACCACCCACCCCTCATGCTCAGCCTTGGCCCACACCTCTCCGCCCACACCACCTCTTTTGAATCCCATCATTGGTTCTCCTGGTGTGGAAGTTCAAGATTTGTCTTTACTATCTATCAGTTTTGCTTACTCAAGATACAGATCTAGATCAAGACCAAGGTACATCTCTGTACCCTGCTCATCCTGAAAGCCCTCTTTGTAAATCCTCTGTCCCAAAGCTTACTCAGCAGACACTTGCAGCAGGTAGGCCACGAACAGGCTGAGACTGGTGCTGATCAGGTTGACCAAGACTGTTTTATTGTTTCATTGTGCTTCCCCCACCCTGTCCACCATCTGTATCTGGCTCATAGTGTACCACAACGACATAGTGTCCTCCCCCAGCCTCTTAAAGCAGGGAACAATTTAAAAGTGTAACAGACCAAAGCCTCTAGAGCAGCAAGGCACGAACCTGCTGATGAAAGACAAGTGTTGGTAAGCCATTTTTACTCTTCCAAGTGATCCTTTGGATATTTTCCAGGGAGAGTTGTGCCTTTTTCCCACAGATCTTTGCCCAACTAGTGACTCATTGTAAGGGTACAGGAACTGAGGGAGGTCAAGTGTCTCTTCAGAAAGCAGAGAATAAGAAAGCAGAAAATGAAGTAGCAGAGAAAACCAAGAGCACTGAAAGACTTGAACTCTGCCCCTAATATAAGGGGCAAGAAGAGATTGGCAAGATGTTGAGATGTCTTTCTCATGGAAATAAATGAGTTTTTGACATGCATTTCTCAGAACCGATGGAATTCAGAGAAATGAAATGTCCAACAGTGAAATGGAAAGCTCGCATAGTATTTCTCCTCGTAACTCCACCAGTGATGGTAATCCTCACGTGCAAGATCTCAACAATTCCCATCATTGCCTTCTTTGCTGACCTGTATGACTGAGCCACAGCAACAGCCTGCTGTGGAGCAACAAGGATAAGAGATGAGATGCAACTCCTCCTGTTCCCTAATACTGCCTTCAGAGACCAGGTTTCTGCAGTCATATTACAGGTCCAACTGCAATGTGTGAGGGACATTGGTTCTGCTGGAGATGACATTTCAACCACATGAGTCTCCCTCCTCTCTGCACCCTCCTTGATCGGTCACAATTTGTTTCTCATAATTTGTCAATGACAATATCGTTCCTCTTCCTACAAATTCAAGACCTTCCTAAGCAGATGGATTAAATATTTGCTGGTAAGAGGCAGATGAGAGCCAGCATGGAAGAGCAACTGAATGGTCATCATGACCCATATATTACACTCTTAAGTGACTGGATTAGTAAGTACAATGGGATTAATGCATTCAATAAACAGTGAGGAGGACAAGAACATTTCATACTGGTGGAAAAGGGAATGCATCCCCTATCATGAGTGATGGTGCATTTGCTTAGCATCGGTGTGAAAGTCATCCCGGAGAGTCAATAAAGACTGAATTTTTTCAAAAAAATATATGATCACTCCTTTCTTTTTAATTTACAGGACCAAAAGATGAAGGGAATGAAGAACCAGCCTACGGCCAGTTCTGAGAAAAGCCTCAGCTACAAAACATGCCTTGAAAATGAATGCAAGTTGGCTGGGAAGTGAGCACTGTCACAGAGATTGAACACAGGCTGTGAGTCCATAAACAAAGAGGGATGAAAGATAAATATAAAGAGCCGATGGGAGAGTATCTGGGGCATGGATTGGGTGTGGGGAGGGGAGGGGAAGAGGGCTAGAAATCTGCTCTAAGTCTGGTTTTATTTAATGTCTATTAATGATCTGGAAGGAAGCAGTAAACACCACATTCATTCAATTTATATTTGATGTAACGACTCCTATGAATTAGAGAGGTGTTGTGTAAACCAATGGGGACAGACACAAAACACAAAGAAACCTAGACAGGCTGGAAATAGCGAAGTGAGAGCCAAGTGGATGGGCAAAAGCAATGGTCTGCAGGAGGAAGCACAGCCTCAAATACAGACATGAAGCGGAGAAATGTGCTTAAGGAAAGGAGACAGAAGGTCTTAATAATGGCAGAGACCAACAAACTGGCTGTGAGCTTGTGGAACAGACTCATCCCAAAGGAAGCACGAGGGTAAGTATCTGGACCTATTGATTTATGAGGAATTAAGACAATGAGATGAGTTTGGCTGCTTGACAGCTGAGCAAAGAGATCAGAGTGTGCTCAGGCGTTAATGCTGAGACAATCTGCCGGAGGTGAGGAACCACCCCGGGGACCTCTATCTATTTGGACAGTGTAAACACCACAAAAGAGGAGGAGGACTGATTTATGGAGTGGGAAGGAACAAGGGTCAGAAACAAGCTAAAAGAAATATAGGCTAGCTCAGTGACAGTGTGAGCTGTACTGCCCCGTGAGACAGCTACCTGCAAAGGGGTCTGACATTTCTTCTTTCTGAATCCCTTAAAACTAGACTGCGCAAAGGCACATGAGAGAATGTGCTTTAGCAAACGGGCTTTTGTCTTTGAGAGGATGGACTGAATGAATATACAGGGCAATGGCAGCCAGGGTGACTGCAGTCCAGATAAAAGGGTTTGTGTGCTAATACATCTCATCTGTTGTAAAATCCTAAGATGTGAGCCTTTCTCTCCCCTAAACTATCCACGCAGCACAGTTTTATGGGAAGGCAAAAATAATAAAACCTGGGGACAACTAATGAAAACACAAGGATGAGAGGGAGGCCAAGGAACTAAAGTGCCAACAGGTAGTACCGAGAAAAAAGTTAGGTTCAGATCAGAGACCTTGACACCTCAAACTCAGGGGCTGGACTATTCACTGGGGACATGGGAGCCCTGAGAACACTCCCCCTTTCACCAGGCTGCATTTGAGCTCACATCTCACAGCTCCTCAAAGAGCGTCCTAACTACTCAGCCTAGCAGAAGGAACAGTGGTTACCATCCCTTCCATTGATGCTTGTATCCCCTTGAGGGTTTACTGGATGAGAAATGAAAATGATGTTCTCATCATGCAGGAGGCCACAGGTCTAGCTTTCAGTCCCAAGAAAAATATTCCGTCGTTCAGCAGGAGTGACTGCTCTAACAGCAGAGCTAGAGGAAAGCATTCACACCGTCTCTTCTTCAGGAGAAGGAAGGAGGCATGAAAAACCTTCAAGAGAAGAAAAGGCGGGGTGGCAAGAGTAGATTGTGAACTTCCAAGCTGGCTGCTCAGTGTAATACAGATTTGGATGGCTCTGGAGGCAGGACCAGAAGCAGATGATTGAGAGAAACTTGGCTGACAGACACGCAGATGGCTCAGGAATTTAGGCAATCTGAGGGTGAAGTGGAAAGGGCATGGGAATTTTGAGGTTTAGTTTTGCTTATGGTGTAGGTTAATCTAGTACTAATATCTTACAGGATCAGTGTTTTAAGACATTAAACCTCTTACGTGCACCACAAGAATGTTCAGAATATACTGGAAAATTGCCCTTCATTGAGATAACTCCCTTCCCCAGACAAGCAGCTATAATGCATTATAAAATGAGATCTCATGCTCTGTGCTGAAGGGAAGGAGAAGAAGAAAATGAAAGAAGAAATCCATTGAAAATAATGTCTTCAAGCATAAGACACTGGGAACAGGCTTCCCAGCTGTCTGAGGAAGATAAGGACAAAAGCAAAAGTGAGGAACATTTTAATGTGTCACTGGTGATAGGAGCATTAGACTTGGCAGCAAGCTGTATTTCTTTACTTAAGCAATACTTAATGTTTTTGAAAAAGTACACAAGGATGGAAATAAATTAAAAAATATATATATTAAAAATTACGCCTTACTGCAGAGAGCTGGGAAGGTACCCAAACTCCAGATCCTCAGGAGCAAGGGAGGAGTCTCACCCTATAGATTTGTAAAAGGTATTCAAACATTAAGTGTATCTACTTTGATTCCCCTTAATGTACAGACTGCCCGTGAGTGAAACACCTGTCTCCAAGAACAGCTTCTCAATACCTTCAGTTCTCCGCAGGAACTGCTCATGCAGGCTCGTGCTTTCTATACACTGCTGTAGTCACCAAACCACGCAATGGCTGAGGCTGGCAGGTACCTGTAGAGTTCATCTAGTCAATCCCTGCCCCAAGCAGGGTCAGCTACAGCAGGCTGCCCAGAATCATGTCCAGTCAGGTTTGAATATCTCCAAGGATGGAGATTCCTCAACTTCTTTGGGCCAGTATTTGACAACCTTTGCACTGAAGATGTATTTTCCGATCTCTCAGTGGAATTTCCTGTGTTTCAGTTTGTCCCAAGGGCATCACTGAGAAGAGACTGGTCCTATCTTCTTTACAACCCCCTCCCTTAGATATTTATACACATCGATGAGCTCCCTCCTCCAAGCTGAACACTCCCAGCTCTCTCAGTGCACCCTCGTACATCAGGTGCTTGAGCCCCTTAAACATTTTAATGGCCCTTCACTGGGTATACTCTATGATGTCCAGGTCTTATAGTGGGGAGCCCAGAGCTGGGCACAGCACTCCATATGTTTCCCCCCAGCGCTGAGCAGAGGCAAAGGATCCCCTCCCTCGACCTGATAGCCGTGTGCCACCTAGCACAGCCCAGATCTGGCTCGTGTCTGGCTTGTTGTCCACCAGGAGCCCCAGGGCCTTTTCTGCCAGGCTGGTCGTCAGGCAGTCAGCCCCCAGCCTGAGCTGTTGCAGACTATTTGTTTGGGGCAGTATTTAAAACTCTTTGGAAATAAAAGAAGAACCTTGTTTCTGTGCCCTTTTACATGCACACGGTGAGGCTGTCCCATAGAGAAACTCTTTCCTCTTCCCTGAGGACTGGGCAAGCAGCAGAGGAGATTACAGCTAGCTACTGGAAAAGTACTTTTAATGGTAAAGAAAGTAAAGCAATGGAAAATCATGCAAGGAGATTGTGAAAAGTCTGTCACTTAGACAAGTACCTCACAGGAATATATTAGGCCTAAATGATACTGCTCTCAAGCAGAGGAATGGACTAAATGAACATTCAAAGCCTAACCATGGATCTCAGCTAATTCTCTATATGAAAATAACAGCCTGAATATTTGAAAACAAAACAAAACAAAACAAAACAAAAAAAAACCAACCTAAAACACTGTTATTCTAAGCATGGCACCTATCATCTGACACAGCACTGAAACTCAACTACTTATTCCCAAAAAGGCATTTTATGGTCTTCTCCTCTGCAGTATCCCAGTGTTCTGCAAACACTGATATTTTATCTTCCCAGGGCTCCTGAAGACGAGGAGGAAACATTAACTTCCTTGTTTACCCATAGCAGCTGAGGTGTAAAGAAATAGAAGTCAAAATTGTTAAAAGAAACCATAACTTTGGTTTCTGACTTGAGGTGCTTAAAAGAACAGATTTTTTTTCAGGATCTACAACATATCTTCAAAGCACAGCTCCCATAATAGTGAGAATTCACCATATCCCAAACCAGGTTCCAGTTGACAGGGTTTCCAGAAAATCAGTTAACATCTGTGAAAAGTTTTGAGTTAAGTGACTAGCCCAGCATTTCATAGGAATGATGTTCAAGATAATAACAACAAAATCCATAATAGCAACAAAATCCAATACCAGGACAACGCTCAGTTTCCCAAACCACAGCACAATCCTTTCCTATCTTGAAATCCTCTGCCATCACCCTCCAAATTCCAGTTTCTGCAATGAGGTAACCATGATTCATCCCACAGCAGGTCCATCCTGTGCAGTGGGGAAAAAAAACAAAAAACAGGCTGTGGTCATGCAATTACAAATTGGATGACAATACACAGAGTGGACCTGAATTATGGCAACTTTATTTCTGGCATTCTCTGTCCTGGCTTGACAAATATGGTGTTCTTTTATGGGTTTATTTTTTTACTGTTTCAAGTAATTTCTTAGTTTTTTACAAAAGCAAACTGGAAAGACAAATTTGTCATATGGAACCAGCTGATCCACAGCTGGGTAAACAGCAGAACTGAACCTTTTCTATCCTCCATGCTGTTCAGTGGTCTGTGGAGATACACTGGCAGAGCTGCTAATAACGATAGGCTGCTATCTTCAGATGGTTTTTGCATTTGCATATTTTCAGATGTGGTTTGGCATTCCAGAAGGAACTAGCGATATGTCTTCTTTTCTTGAAAAATATTCCTCAAAAAACGTACATCTCCTTCTGTCACTCCAGATTCTTTCCTTCAGGTTTTGTTAATTTTGTAGGTATAATGGTATGCTGGCTAACCTGCAGTTATAAAAAAAATCAGAGCTATATTGTTAAAAGAGGGTCAGCTGGCCACATTTGTCTGCACCAATGTCAGGGACAAGTAACACACTGTGGATTTCTAACTGGATAGGAAACCTTGGTACCTTCCTCCTGAAGCTGTGCATGATTCCTGTGCTGATTTCTGAACCTAAAGTAAAGTTGACAGCATAGATCTCAGTTCTGATCTTCCACTGGTTTTATATACATCCAATTACACTGACTCCTGTATAGTTGTTTCCAGATAAGTAACACCAGCAAGTAACGATAGTGTTATATAAATACATTTTATCATTTAAGTGTGACTGCTTTCCCATGTTAAAAATTCAAGAATGATCTAGTACATATGTCTACACATAAAGGTGCAATTAATTTCTTCTTGGCAATGTAAATCTCTTACCTCAATCAAAGTCAACATAGAGGCACTAATAAAACTATTAGATTTGAAGTACATCTGATTGTTTAATAACTTTAGACCTGTATACAAATGGGTCTTCCAGCTTTAAATATATAGAATGACTGAAAAAGTCTAATCAATTTCCCTGCAGAGGAAAAGAGGCCAAGGCTGGAAGGATTGCATTTGGGATGTAGAAGCCAGAACCATAGAACCACTCATCCGAATTAAATGACATTATTATTAATATCACTCAGAAGCTATGTGAAAGAAGACAAGCTGAAAGGATATATTTAAACATGCCAAATGTGTTAGAGATATCTTAAATGCATTTCACTGTCCTCAGGTATGCAAGAATTGGCTTGTATTTAGGGCTAGCTAACCTACCAAGCAGGTCAGTACACTGGGAAGCCAGAAGAACATATCAGAGAAAAAAAGGACATATTTTTGCCATGATCAGTGCTACTTACAAACACAGTGACTTACAGCAAAAATCCGAGGAACATTAGATCGTTACAGTTTCTTTCTAATGACTGGGCAAAATCCCCAAATGACACAACTCTTCAGGAAGTCTTTGAGCCAAGTTGAGCTGATGTAGCCCATGAAAGAGCAACAACAAGAAAAGGGGCCAAAATCTAATGTCATTGATAAGGCCCAGTGATATGGCAGGAACATCAGTCCTTGACCAGTAGTGAATAAAGCACAGCCAATTTGTATTTGAAACGCATCCCTACTAGCTGATAGCCATGCGACGTACCTTTGTTCACATATATAATATCAAATGTGTGCTAGTTCTGTTGTTCCACTAATGATGCTTGATCTGTAATTTAGGTCTACTGTTTGTCTGCTCAACAAAAGAACATCGCGTGCCTGAGAGTCAAGAGGGTTAACATCTACTTGATGCACTGAAATGCTCAGCTCACTGCTACCATCTGCATTAACAAATACTTGAAATTTTATAATTGAATCTCATGGAACAAGATTGGTTGATGAGAAGCTCAACATGGGCCAGCAATGTGTGCCAGCAGCCCAGAAAGCCAACTGTATTCTGGGCTGCACCAAAAGCAGCGTGGCCAGCAGGGTGAGGGAGGTGATTGTCCCCCTCTGCTCTGCTCTCGTGAGACCCCACCTGGAGCCTGCGTTCAGCTCTGGGGCCTCCGTTATAAAAAGGACATGGACTTACTAGGTTGAGTCCAGAGGAGGGCCATGAAGATGATCAGAGAGCTGGAGCACCTCTCCATGAAGACAGGCTGAGGGAGCTGGGGTTGTTCAGCCTGGAGAAGAGAAGGCCCCGGGCAGACCTTACAGCGGCCTTCCAGTGCCTAAAGGGGGCCTACAGGAAAGCTGGGGAGGGACTCTTTGGCAGGGGGTGTAGTGACAGGACAAGGAGGAATGGCTTTAAACTAAAAGAGAGTAGGTATAGGTTAGATATAAGGAAGAAATTCTTCACTCTGAGGGTGTGAGGCCCTGGCACAGGCTGCCCAGAGAAGCTGTGGATGCCCCATCCCTGGAGGTGCTCAAGGCCAGGCTGGATGGGTCTTTGGGCAACCTGGGCTGGTGGGAGGTGTCCCTGCCCATGGCAGAGGAGTTGGAACTAGATGGACTTTCAGGTCCCTTCCAACCCAAACCATTCTGTGATTCTATGAACCACACAACCGCTGAGGCTGGCAGGCACCTCTAGTCAGTGCCTGCCCAAAGCAGGGTCAGGTTGCCAGGGACATATCCAGTCAGGTTTTGAATATCTGCAAGGATGGAGACTTACAGCCTCTTTGGGCAGCCTGTGTCGTTGATCAATCACCCTTGCTTTGAAATGTGTTTTTTTTTTTTCTTTCATCTTAATGGAATATCCTGTGTTCCAGCTTGTGCCCATGTTTGGCTCCATTTTCTTTACCCAGCCAGGTATTTATACGCATAGCTGAGATCCCCCTGACCCTTCTCTTCTCCTGGCTGGACAGCCCCAGCTCTCAGCCTCTCCTCCTATGTCAGATGCTCCAGTCCCTTAAACATCCTAATGGCCCATCACTGAACTGGCTTTAGCTATGTCCATGTCCCTTGTACTGGGGAGCCCAGACCTGCCTGACTGCTCCCCTTCGGAAGACTTTGCTGTCCTGGTCTGTTCCATCCTGTTCCACGTTTTCATTCTGCACCCAGCCAAACACAAAATGAACATCTTTGACTTTGGGAAATAGCTTCTTCTACATGTTTACTTTTTATTCCTTTCACAGGTAGAGAGTTGTAAGTCTTTCTGAAAATCACCAGGTGAGATAAATCCCCTTGGAGAAGAGAAGGCCAAAGCAACATACCTGTGTTGAAGGTAGGCATGCCAGCTGCTTGCAGTTGAGCTGATGTTAGCTTTAATAAGTGGTCACAGCACTGTGGTCACATTGAGATGGGTTTCAGTATAAAACAGTGATTTAAGTACCGTTCTGGGAATGTATATGAGTTGCCAACATACGCTGAAGTCCAGCCTGGTCTGCATGCTGTCATTATCCATAAGAGCCAGAGGACAGAGAGTGTGAGAAGGCCTCTCTGCACAGTAATCCCATGTCCATTTGGCTGTGTAGGCAAGCTCCTTGTGTCTTATTTCTTCTTCTGACCTATACTCTTGGGAAAACCTCCAGGAAAAGCCCATGTCCTGCACAGGGAAGCCTCACCGCTGTTGTCCCTCCATCTTTCCAAGGCTGTGTCTCTGATACAAATCTACCCAGATTAACACAGGAATTTAGTGAGGGGAAATGGATCTGTAGATAAGAGAAATTTTCCTGGCTTAGCTATTTGGCTACATTGCAATAAGAATACCTATCTAGAAAGCGTTTCCTGTTACTAAAGGCATCATTGAGGAATGTCTAATTCTTAGCAGAACTGCAGTTCTTGTTCTACACAATCCAGATGATATAAATAAATAAACCATGAAATGTTCAGAGAAGACAAATCACCAGTCCATCAAAATGCCTGATAAATTAGTTCAACAGACTGGACTACAGGCATGTTCAATGAATCATCATCACCGAGAGTAAATAAATTCAGATTAAGAAAAACTTGATTGAATCATGCTGAAGTTTGGCACTTAACAAAATAGATCAGTCTGAAGTCTTGCATTAGGAACACATAATCTCTTAAGATTTATGAGTGTTATTGCACACCACATATGTTTCTAGGTTACTGTTTGCTGTGTTGAGAACTGGATGCTCTGAGCATTTGCCTGCTATTACACATCTTAAACTCCAAGAAACTGTTCTCCTTGCTCTCCTCTTTGGGGTACAGAACGAACTTTTACAGTAGTAAACTTCTTGATTGCTTCCTTTCCCCCAGTCAAGTTCCCAGTCTCTCCCAGACAATTTTTGGTTCCATCTGATTATTTAATGCTGTTTGCTAACAAATCTGTAGCGTGTTGCCACATAGCCAAAATGTGAATGGACTGTGAGCTGAGCTCAGTCACTTTGGTTCAGCCATTGGAAAGAATCCTCAGCTTTTTTAATCCAGTGACACAATCCTCAGACACTGGTCATTTCATTAATCTTTTTTTTGGTAGCTGTATATTAGGAACAACACATGTCCATGGAAATCTTCTAAACCACAAATCAAGACAAGAAATAACTTGACCAGGTTTTTATCAATAATTACTTTTGTTTAATGTTTATGTTATGGCAATATCCAGAGGTCACAATCAGGGTGGAAATCCAGATGTGCTGCCTGCTATGGAGATCGGAAGGTAAAGCCCTTTACAAAGCAAATTTAAAAATTATAAACACTTGCAAATCTGATGGCAAGTTTTTCTTCGGTGTAATAGCATACAAACCTCAAATATCTTTGCATTTAAGGTTTTCATTGCGCTGCAGATGTTGGCTGGGGATAGAGTTAGTATTATCAGCCTTATTATACCAAGAGGTATAATATGCAGTTCAAGTTCCAGACTAACACTGTGGGGGACTCTTCTCTCAGCCTTGGACGACAATCATATTTTACAGAATGCTTAAAAGAACAAACCAGGATTTACAGCTAGCATTAGGGATTGTGGGTTGACGTTGTCAGAAGTTGATATTTATAACCTGAGTGTTATCACACAGACAACAAAGCCTCATGTCTTTATCCAAGCAACCAGGTGCATTTTCATCTGGAAATACTGATCTTCCCCATACCCTCCAACTCACATTTTACTGAAGGAAGTGACAGAGTCTTTGGAGAGCCCAAAACTACATTCCAAGAGGATGCGAGATATAATATGGCAGAATTTAAAGTATGTTCAGTGCAAATCAAAGCGTGCTCAGCATAAGTAGCCTCTACAGCTATAGAAACAAACAAAAACTCAAAAATACTGATTTTGTGCCAAATCCCTGTCCTAAAGACTAATAAATATCGATGGATACCATAAACATTGCAGATACACACATAAAAATATACACAGATGCATACACACTAATAATATTTCTCATGTTATGACCCGATTCTGAAATAAGCTGTTTTTTCTGAAATACAAAAGTAATATTCACCAAAGCAAACATGCCCTTGGTTACCCTGATGCTCCAGCCCATTTGTAGGGCAGACAGGACTGCTGTACAAGGCAGCCTCTTCTGCTGGCTGCAGGATATGGCTCAGTCAGATGTTCTCTGTCTACTGACATGATCTGTGTGATGCTCTGTTAACACTTTAAATCAACCCCAAAAACACTGAGAACTACCCTAGCTAATCTACTACCCTAACTACCCTACTACTGAGTACTAACCCTACTGCCATGCCTTGGCCAGCTGAGATACATCTAAGCACGTATTTTGTCCAAGGAACTGCAGAGAAACAATCTGCAGAGCATGAATCTATGACAAGTTACCTCTGGAAAATGTGGCCCAAGGTGGGACACGCAAAAGGAAGCACGGCTAGTGTGTGCACTTGGCAGGGGTACTGGGGAAAAGTGAAGGGAAGAACAAGGAGCAAGCTGGAAGGGGAGAAGAACCCTTGTAAGAGTGGAACAAGTACCGCTGCATCTCAAACAGCTCTCATTTCCAGACACAGCAGCAATTCATCTGCTCTACTTGGGGCAGATTGTGTGAGTCACAAATAGGATTTCACAGCCAGCAGCAAACTTGTGAGCCATAAAACCCACTCCCTACAATTACAAAGTGATCACCTCACAGCGATGTTGTAAGGCCTGATCAACTTATATTTATATAGCACTTTGAGATCCTCAGATGAAAGTCGCTATAAAAAGCTAGGGATTTTTCATAGTGTTCATAGACCACCTGCTCGGACCAGAAGCATTCACTTTTAACATTGCTTGAGCCAGCTACCAATCTGATATCTCCACGGGAATTTCCTAAAACAGATGTGGCTGTCACATTTAATCTCTCTTTTACTAGGAACTCTGAGAAAAAGGAACTCCTGGAAAAGGAAATAAAACAAATCGCATTAAAACTGATGGTGAGAAGAAGCCCCGTAATTCTGTTCCCACAGCTCATGGATTCTCCATCTGTACCTTTCAGAAAGCTGCCATTAGTGACTAACTCCACTAGCTCCACAAATTAGACCTGACCTAGATTCACTGAAGTCTTTGTTCAGCAGCTGGTTAGTGTAATGTTCTGACTGCAGCAAAGTTCAGAATTGCTCTACAAAGCAGTGGTTTGAAAAGAAAAACAAATAAAATGGAATTCATGTTTCCCTGTACTCACAACACGCTAGCCCCACTCGACTTTATACCAAATGTATGTCAGTGAGCTGAGTTCTGAGGTTTAAATGACTGCAGTATTCTCATAACTCCATAGCATGCTCTTGAAAAAAAAATTACTGCATTATTTCCTCTTACTCTTTATTATAGAAATAACAAACTCCAGGAGACCAAAGAAAAGCATGGTTCTGAAAACCAGAGGTGGTTGTAATTAAGCATATCGTTAAGTGCTTTGTTGAATTAAGGTTAAAAAATCTGAAGTTTAAAATCATGTTAGCAAAGGATAAAACAGTTCAGAGAGTTTTTTAAAATCTGATCTGAACCATATGAAACTTTTCTGAGCATGGATCTGGACTGGCATCCCTTCAAAATAAGGTTTCCCATGATGTTTTGGACTTTCTGCATTGTGTGTAGAAACTGAGCACAGATGTCCCAACATGTTTTAGAGACTTTAAAACCTTTTGTTTCATGATAACAGTGGGAAACATTAATTAGAATCTTATTTAGCGATCCAGTTTGGTGGGTTTTTTTGGGGGGTTTGTTTTGTTTTCTTTTCTTTTTGAATTGGCTTGCTCTTATTTTAAATATAATCCAAAAATATCAAAATGAATCCAAAGGAAATAGCTTCTTGATCCTTCATCCACTAGTGAGAGATTTCTTAAATATTTTTTGGAATATTTGGAGAGAGAGAAGAATGTGCAAACTCCCAATCACACCCTCAGACAGGCAAGTCAAGCCTTTAGGATAAATTACAGCCCAAACTGTATTTGAGATACATTTCAGGAAAGGCACTACCATGGCACAGTTTTAGTGGGTGAATCAGAGATGGACCATTGCTGCAAACGGTTCATTATCAGTGTTGACGGGACAGGAGGTGCTGTCCCATTCAACATGGTCACATAAGCATTAAGCAGGCTATGGAAAAGTTTTTAAATTCTGTTTGCTGTGTGGGCAGTTATTAAAAAGTAAGTGTTTGAAGCTGACTCTGTTTTCCACTAAGCAGAATTTTTTAAATAGTCTGTAGCAATCACGATATGGCTCTGTGCGTCACAAAATATTTCTCTTTCTGCTTTAGTCTGTTACTAAAAGAGGAGAAATCGCTGAAGGCAATGCCATTAGAGAAACATATCTTGTTGGCTGAGCGTAATGGTTACTTATCTCCTAGACAGTGCCCTTCCAGGCTATGTGCTACAAGACAGCTCAAGGAGAGAGAGATTTGTCTTAAATTGCCAGCTGGCAAATTTTGCACATGGTGGTTTATGAGGGAATGGTGAATGGTCCACAGGACACAAACCAGGGGAGAGTATTCACAGCAGCTGTCCTGGGAAGCTTCAGGAAGCTGGCATGTGTGACATGCGTGACGAGCCTGTCACTCACTCCCTTTTGGCAATGCTGGGCAGTGAGGATGTACGTGTGCTGTCAGGGACCCTTCCTTGTCAGGTAGCTACTTCCTTAGTCACCCAGGGCCCTTCGCCTTCTTCACTGTCAGGCTGATTTTGGAGGCGAACTTTGCTCTCCTCTTGGCGGAGCAGCTGGTGCAACCTAAGTGGAGACTGAAGAACTGTGAACTCCAGAGGCCACGATGTACCAGCTCAATCCTTTGCAAGGAATATGAAGATAAAGCAAAGTCTCTGATTCTAGGTAGCTTCATAAAAAGACAGACATTGCTGGGATTTCACACTGAAGAAGCTGAGAACCGTGTGCAGGAGACAGGAACCAGCAGCTTCTGATTCTGCGCTGAGATGGACAAATGTTGGATGTAGAAGTGCTGGAGCCTCTGATGGTCCTCTGTGATCAGAGCTGGGTCCCAGTACTTATGTTACCTCACAAAAATCTTTTTACCCAAATCTCTATGACCTCAACCACAGAGGCGTCCAAGGACCTAGGTGAGTGTTCTCTCAAGGCAGCATTTGGTCTCTCCCTTTCCTAGGAAGCAGGATTGACCTACAAGAGCACAGCTGACACCAGACAAAATGGGCAGCTCTTCTGTTGTGTCTATCTTGAGATAACTCCTCTTGCTCGTGGGAATTAAGGATGTTACAGAGGGCAGAAAGCATTTGTCTTTGGGGCTATACAGTGGATAATGTAGTGGGCCACTTATGGCACTCAGAAGGAAACAGTGCCTCAGTCCAGGAACACTGCACCCCTCTCTGCCTTGTGCCATCCATATGGGGCAGAAATTACAGGCTGCTCACAGCCATTTACCTTCTTTGTTTCCAAAATTGCAGCTTTCAGGTGACACTCAGTCAAAATAAAAACACAACGTGAGTCATTGACAGCAAATCACAACACAGGCAAATGCAGGTTTTACCAGGTTTTATGTGGCAGATTAAAGAGTAGCTCCAGGACTTCCAGCAGGCAGAGGTTAGTGAGACACTACCTGCAGCATCAGGATGTTTGGGTAGCTAGTGAGGGGTGGCAGTGGCCACCCAGGTGTGGCACATAGATTTTCTGCTCTCCCTCTGCAGAAACACTTCTGCAATGTGCAGAGAATGTCACTGGTATGCCGGTATGCCCCAGTGTCATAGAACGGAATCATATTGTAGGACAGCTTGGGTTGGAAGGGACCTTAAAGCCCATCCAGTTCCAATCCCCCTGACACAGGCAGGGATGCCACCCACTAGGTAAGGTTGCCCAGGGTTCCATCCAGCCTGGTCTTGAACACCTCCAGGGATGAGGCATCCACAGGTTCTCTGGGCAACCTGTGCCAGGGCCTCACTGCCCTCTGAGTGAAGAATTTCCTCCTAACCTCTAATCTGAATGTTCCCTCTTTTAGTTTAAAGCCATTCCCCTTTGTCCTGTCATTATCTGACAGCAAAAAGTTGCTCTCTGTCTTTTTTATAAGCCCCCTTTAAGTTTTAAAAAGCTGCAACAAGGTCACCGTGGAGCCTTCTCCAGGTTGAACATCCCCAGCTCTCTGCCTTCCTTCACAGGAGAGGTGCTCCAGCCCTCTGAGCATCTTCGTGGCCCTCCTCTGGACCTGCTCTAACAGCCCCACATCCTTCTTGTGCTGGGGGCCCAAGATCTGGACGCAGCACTCCAGGTGGGGCCTCACAAACGCAGAGCAGAGGGTGACAATCTCCTCCCTCCCATGCTGGCCACTCCTTTGTTGATGCAGCCCAGGACGCAGTTGGCCTTTGGGGCTGCAAGCACGCGCTGCTGGCTCATGTCAAGCTTTTTGACCACCAGAAGCCCCAGGTCCTTCTCCACAGGGCTGCTCTTAATGAGTTCTTCTCCCAGTGCATCATCCTAAATCCAAACCTGCAGTCCTGGGAACCCTTCTTCCCCATTGCTTATTGCTACTGGAAATGCTTTCCAATTCCAAAGTACAACCATGCCTCTCCTTTAACATAGAGTACCTACAGTACAGACAGCTACACCTGAGCTAGGCATTGGTTATAAATACACTCACAACTGGTGTGGCTCATTCAGAGCAGCTCAATAAAGTGAAAAAAAAAATGGTGCTGAGGATATTATGTGCATGCCATAGATGATTCAGGGGTTATTTGGAGTAGCCCTAGGCTAGTCCTGTGGACCGAATATTCATTTGTGTTGGACTGCATTAGACATACTCCTGCAGCTCAGCTTTTGGGACATTTTTATCCAGAAGGAATGCAGTTCTCAGCCTCAGTGTAAACCAAATCAAAGCATTGGAGCCAATCAGGAGGATGACTTCAAAAGCGCAACCCTAATCCCAAGCAGAATGCTCATGTAAACATACCCGCTGCAGACTCCTCTAATATTTTTCAGTCGGGTTTGTAGGCTTGGTTCATTCAACCCATCACAGACACCAGTTTTCAGTAGGGGACAAGAGGCTGAAGTTCCACAGTCTGTGCTAAATGGAAGCCAATGATCCTTTCTTGCCTTGCACTCCATGACTCCAGGGTATAGTGATTTCCCCAAGGAAGACAGTGCTGCCTGCCCACAGGGCTTGCAAAGGTAAATATTATCAAGTGTCCCTTGTAGTCAAGCATCAGGTGCTGCAGGCACAGCAGTGACTAAGCAGGTCAAGTCTCAACAAAAGGCAGGGGACAGCAGAGTCATCACAGCAAACCTTCATTGCTCATGCATTCAGAGCACCACAAATGATCAGGATTTGCCACTGTAGAGCCACTGTCAGGCAAAATGAAATGCAGGCAGCGTGGTTCATTTTCTTTAGCTGACAGATGGCCTTTCTGTGGTCCACAGGAGTTTCAGTTTGTCACATTAGAGGTTTGTTTTCAGACATCACTGCCACTGCTTTATGCACTTCAAGCTTAGTAATGCATTTGACTCACCTCCCTCCCCAGCCTTATACTGCAAATGCCACAACAGCTCACAGAAAGCCTTTGCCTCCCAAGGAAAGCAGGCACGTCTGTCAGGACACTTACATAATGAGCAGGTTCATGAGCAAATGGCACTGCATTTCTGCCTGGGGTTACGGCAGGGAGGTTTGACACCGTTCTTTCAAGAACAGCTGAAAGATCCTACAGATGGGCTAGACTCAGCTTCTTTAAAACTTCAGTTAGAAAAAGCTGGCCACAGATCACCAGCAGCTAAAAGATATGAGAGCAGCCACCATGCTGACACGAGAGGGTAAGAGCAAGGTGGATTTGGACCAACCCCTCCTCTTCATATCTCCTGTCAGATGGGGGCTCTGTCCGGTTCTGGCTGCACTCACATCATCTGTGTAAGCATCCAGAGAGGGAAGTAGCCTTTATGAAATTGTTTAAATTCGTTGTCAAGTTATTCATTCTTTTTGACTTGGCAATATTCTGTTACAGGCCTCTTCCAGTATTTAAATGAGCACTATGTGCAAAATATATATATAAATGAATAAATATTTATAAACGTATTTACCAGTTGGCCACAGTCAATGGTCGAGGTAGCAGGAATGATGTCAAGAAAAGATCTAAGCTTTGCTCCCAGCTATCTGTGAGGCTTTGCAAAGAAAATCAGATTTTATCTGTTGATCTCAAAGTAACACATCAAGACTCCAGGATTTCCCAATCTATCTGGTGCAAAAGAAAATGGTCAGCAAGAATGTAAGTTTCAGTCTGGTTCCAGGACCGAAGGGGGATGATCTTCCAGTAAATCTTAATTTCAGACTTCCCACCTCCAGCCTAATAGATGTTTGTGGCCTTACGTCCAAAGTGAATCTATCCACCAGCCAGTGGAAGTGCTGATTAAAACACTGACTTAGGTCCAATATCTTCATTTAGATCCTATTCAATATTTAATTAAGGCTGCAGAAGGAGCCGTTTCACTTCTTCCAAAGCTGACAAGGCACCCAGGTTCTCAGTGCCACATGCCCCCGTCAGCATTAAACTCCCTGCAGGGTAGTGCAGGTGTGGGGCTGCCAACAGGGGCCAGACAGGGACACGGACAACGTGTCCAGGTGGCAGCTTCCTACCCCCGGTTTGTTGCCAGCATGGCAATAATTCCCCATTCTGTCACATTTTGGGTCACTACAAACCCCAGGCAGGGTGTATAGCCATGCGAGGCACGCCACAGGAGTCCCAGCCAGGCACCAGCACCTAGCCCATGCCTTCACGTAGCGCTGGCACCTTCTCGTGTTCCTTAAATAACATGGTACGCTGTGTACCAATAAAACAAACCCTGTCCTTCTCACACAGTCTCAGAGTCAAACAGGTTACTCCTGCAGACCCAAAGCTAGTTGGTTATTTGTGATGCGGCCCTCAGGTGATGTTAGTCGCCCATTTACCTTGCCCAAAAGGCAATCCTCTCTTGCTTCCTTCCCATGCCAGCCCCACCTCCACACTCCTCTTCCATTTTCCCCCATCCAGGGAACATCCATAGGGCAGTTTAGTCGAAGCCATTTTTTTTTATTTATTTGATTTATTACTAGTGCTTCCTGAACTTCACTCTTTTCTGATACATCACTGGCTCATCTTCAGAAAAAAAAATGACATATCTGATTCCTTTTGACATACCAAAGTGGATCATTTGCCTTAGATTCCACCAACGTGAGTGCGTCTGCAGCAATTCGTCCTGTTCTTAGGGCTGGAAAAGGCAAAAGCACTGTGTCAGCGATAGCGGGTGGCTGTGGAGCAGAGCGCGTGCCTTGCAGGAACGTTCAGATCAATTTTGGATTACTACCTTGGGTGCTAGCAGCATTTTAGCCTTATTATGAAAATGCTCCGGCTGAGCCAATTAGCCCTAATTACAGGAGCAGTTATATTAGCCTTGGAGGAGTTGTATCCTAACACAGTTATATTACTTTGCTGTTTAAGTTATTTCCAGCACCTCTGCATGAACTCTGCTGTGCCATTTAATCAGAAAATACAGAAATATCCCAGGTTAGATATGGAGAGTGACCGGTGACTTTTCCAGGGAAAGGATAAGAACAGAGGTGGATAAATGCATTTCCTGAAATTAGCATGAGGCTGCCTATATATATTTTTTTTTCCTTAGCCAAGTAGCTTAAAAGGAGAGGACACTGTATAAAAGCTTGAAAATCCTCTAAGCATATCTCCACTCAATTTCTTCCAAAGCAGCATTAGGGGGAAAAAAATCTAATTTAAAACTAAAAAAGAAAAGTAATGAAAAATACATCTTTTTCAAATTCAATATGTTTCAAGCCCCGCTAGATATCTAGGATAGCGCAGAGCTGGTGAAAAGACATTGCTTGAATGCACTGTCAGCAGTAGCTCACTATTCCTTGCAACATCACTAAGGAACATGAGTTATTTTTGTTCTAATGGTGAGTGGGAAACTAAAGCAGAGAAGTTCTGTGATTTAGCCAAGCCCTGGGGAGCAAGGAGGGACATCCAGCTCAGAAAGCCCAACGTGGTGGTTCCCAGCCCTGTGTCCTGCCATCCCTGCCCCTGGGCATTAAGAGCCGGTATAATCAGTCCTTCCCCGGTGATGGGTTAATCAGCCTTGAGGGAGGCTGTCACACACTGACTTAACTGTGCAGCCGATGGGAAGCAGGAGAGGTCCGTGAAACGCCAGTGGACGCGTGGCGAAGCCCCCTGGGACCCAGAGCCCAGCCCTGGGGCATCTACAGCAAAGGGAGGGACACCCAGGGGGAAAGGGGGGCAGCAGGACAGCCTGCATCCCAGGCACCCGCCGTCAGGAGAGCCAAGCATCAGCCAGGAAAAGGCAAGCAGGAGCAGTGCCTGCAAGAAGCAGTGTCCCTGGGGGGCTGAGGGTGCTGTGGCTCATGCACCGCCCTGTGGGAGCGTCCCCAGAGGTGCGGGGCTCCAGCCACACACAGCAGCAGTGTCAGCGGGGCACGGCGGGGTGCTGCTGGCACCCCATGTAGGAGTCTGAGTAGGCTCTGGAGACCCAGCCGATGGCAGACACCGTCACTGACCTGTCCCACCCCGTGTCTGCCTGCAGTTACTTACAGGGTTGTATTTTAAAACCGGGGGGTGTCTCGCGGGTGGGGCTCAAGGGTATGGCCTCATATTGTGCCAAGGGAGGTTCGGGCTGGAAATGAGGGGACATTTCTTCTCAGAAAGAGCAGTCAGGCACTGGGACGGGCTGCCCAGGGAGGTGGTGGAGTCACCGTCACTGGGGGTGTTCAAGGAAAGGCTGGACGTGGTGCTTGGGGACACGGTTCAGTGGGTGACATTGGTGGCAGGGGGATGGTTGGACCAGGTGATCTCGGAGGTCTCCCCAGCCTCGATGGCCGATCCCAGTGCCTCCTGAGGCGTGAGGTACAACCTCCGCCCCAACCCAGCCACGGGCGGTGGGCGGCGGCCGAGGGGCGAGGCACACCCGCGCCTCAAGAGGGGCCAGCACCGGCGGCGGGGGGGGGGGGGTCGTCAGAAGACCTCCCCCCGTACACACAGACAGACAGACGGACGGACGGACAGACAGCCGCACACCCACCGCCCAGGGGCGGCTGCGCCGTGCCGCCCCTCCCCAGCCGCCAGCGGCGGGGCTGTGAGGTCGGAGCGGCGGGGAAGAAGGGGAGGGCGGCCCCCGCGGGGGGTCGTCGCCATGACGAGAAGCTGCGCCGCCGCCGCCGCCGCCGCTGGAGCCGCCGCTGTCCCTTCAGCACCGCGGCGGGAGGAGGCGGCGATGGCGGGACGCGGGCGGGGGCCGTCAGGGCGCCGCGGCCGCTGAGGGAGCACGGTAGGGAGGGAGCCCCCCCCCCCCGGGCTGCGGGGGGCTGCGGGGCCCCGGGAGGGCTGTCCCGGTGCGGGAGGAGAGGTCCGGGGGGCTGAGGGGGCAGCGGGGGGTGGGTGCAAGGGGGTGAGGGGGGGAAAGGGGCCGGGGGAGAGCGGGGAGGGGAGCGGCGCTGAGACAAAGGAGCAGCCCTGGGGGGGCTTCGGTGGGGAGGTGGGAGAGGGAAGGGGAAGGGGGGAGGAAAGGGGGAGAGGGGAGAGGGAAGGGAAGGGAAGGGAAGGGAAGGGAAGGGAGAGGAGAGGAAAGAAAGAAAGGGAAATACAAGGAGAGAGAGAGAGATGAATGAGAGAGAGAAAGGGAAAGATGAAGGGGAGAAAGAGATGAAAGAAATAAAGATGAAAGAGAGAGAGAAGGAAAGAAAAAAGGAAGGAAGGAAAGATAAAGATGAAAGGAAAGAAAAAAGATAAAGATAAGGAAAGAAAGAAAAAGATGAAAGAAGAAGGAAAGAAAGAAAAAGAAAGAAAGAAAGAAAAAGAAAAAAAGAAAAAGAAAGAGGAAGAAAGAAAAAGAAAGAAAACATGAAAAAATAAGAAAAAAAGAAAGAAAGAGAAGAAAGAAAGGAAGAAAGAAGGAAAGGGAAAGAATAGGAGAGAAAGAAAGTCAGTGGGTGAACATGCTGTAGATTTGCCCATTCTGCTGATTTTTTTGTGCAATTGTATCCTAGGTTTTTACTCCCTGTACACCCTTCGAAGGAGCTCACTATGACAGGGCAGAGTCTGAAGGCTTTATCTGAGGCAAATTTCGAAGACAATGAGATCAGCATCAACGTTGGAGGCTTTAAGAAAAAGATGAGATCCAACACATTGCTAAGGTTCCCCGAGACCAGACTGGGCAAACTGCTGAGCTGCCACTCGAAGGAGTCGATCCTGGAGCTCTGCGATGACTATGATGACACCAAGAACGAATTTTATTTTGACAGGAACCCTGAGCTCTTCCCTTACGTGCTACATTTTTATAACACTGGCAAGCTCCATGTGATGGGTGAACTCTGTGTGTTTTCTTTCAGCCAGGAGATTGAATATTGGGGAATCAATGAATTCTTTATAGACTCATGCTGCAGTTACAGCTACCATGGGAGGAAAATGGAGCCAGACCAAGAGAAATGGGAGGAACAAAGTGACCAGGAAAGTACCACATCTTCTTTTGATGAGATTTTGGCATTCTACAATGATGCCTCTAAGTTTGACAAACAACCCTTTGGAAACATAAGGAGGCAGCTCTGGCTGGCTTTGGATAATCCTGGCTACTCAGTCTTAAGCCGAATCTTCAGTGTCCTTTCAATAGTGGTGGTGCTGGGCTCCATCGTGACCATGTGCCTGAACAGCCTCCCAGACTTTCAGATTGTTGACAGCAACGGGACCCCCGAGGAGGACCCTCGCTTTGAAATCGTGGAACACTTTGGTATTGCATGGTTCACTTTTGAACTGGTGGCGAGATTTGCAGTAGCTCCTGACTTTTTAAAATTTTTCAAGCATGCCCTGAATTTGATTGACCTAATGTCCATCCTACCATTTTATATTACCTTAATTGTCAACTTGGTGGTGGAAAGTAGTCCGACCTTGGCAAATTTAGGCAGGGTTGCACAAGTCCTGAGACTCATGAGGATCTTTCGCATCTTAAAGCTTGCTAGACACTCAACAGGTCTCAGGTCTCTTGGAGCCACCCTGAAGTATAGCTACAGAGAGGTAGGGCTTCTTTTACTTTACCTCTCTGTTGGCATCTCCATTTTCTCAGTCGTGGCTTACACCATTGAAAAAGAAGAGAATGAGGGGTTAGCCACCATCCCGGCTTGTTGGTGGTGGGCTACGGTTAGCATGACCACGGTTGGCTACGGGGATGTTGTGCCAGGGAGCACGGCTGGCAAGTTGACAGCATCTGCATGCATCCTAGCCGGTATCCTAGTGGTAGTGCTTCCCATTACACTGATCTTCAATAAATTCTCCCACTTCTACAGGCGTCAGAAGCAGCTAGAGAGTGCCATGAGAAGCTGTGATTTTGGTGATGGCATGAAAGAAGTTCCATCGGTCAATTTAAGGGACTACTATGCTTATAAAGTTAAATCCCTTATGGCCAGTCTTACCAATATGAGCAGGAGTACCCCCAGTGAGCTGAGCCTGAATGATTCACTGCATTAGTGTAAAAGTTTGACAGCAGTTTGCATGAAAGCTATCAAGAGCTACGTTTATGAATGTTTTCCTATTTGTCTTTTTTTTTTTTTCCTAGAGGATAATGTTGCTGACACTGCACTAACTTTGCACTTGAGAAACTAAAGAAATTTACATTACAAGTTGACAGTTTGCACATCCTCATCCTGTTGCATCGGTACTGAATGCTGACCTTTTCATACAAGTGTTACCACTCCCATGGCATTAGTGCTAGCAGTATAGTGATGATTTATTACTTTGTGCACTTCCTCATTTGAGCAGAGAAATGAGCATAACCGAGTGGAATAAAAATTCTCAGCTGTGTAACTAACGATGAACAAATCACCTATCACCTGTACTGGTATCTGTACTAGTTCAAGACTATCACGTGGCAAATGTAGGACTTCTGATGCATTTTATAACTGTTTTTAAAGAAGCACCTGTGAATCACTGACACGGGAACACTTTTCCCCGTCTTTCTGACTGGTAATTCTGCTCATCACATGTCTGAAAACACCTCTGAGCTTCACATTTCAGTGGAAGTTTGCTTACTCTTTAGCACGTGTTAAAAACTGAGTGTTCTTGTTTTGAGATGCTGTGTACAGTAGTACTTTTTAGAAGCTCCTAAGCATAGACCTACCTCTGTTTCCAACATTAGGTCAACACCGAGCCCTCTGGAGAAGCCCAACCCTCATTTTCAGATAGCTGCATAGTCAAAGAGTTCCTCAAGTGACTCTAGGTGTGGAGGGGCATGAAGACATCTCAGGTTTCTCTTTTCAGAAGGGATGTGCTCACAGCCTTGTTCCAATGAAATGCTCTGCATTTCAGCCCATCAAAATGGTTCTGAGATTAGCCACACAAAAACGTGGGTTTTCAACAATTAGGAGCTCCAGTGGAAAATCTGGGTTTGTTTAATGAAGAGAAATATTCCCACATGAACAGTACAGGCAGCATTTTAGGAACTGACATTCATATACTGCAAAAAGACTAATTATAAAGTTGCCATATGTGATGCTGAGATACAAAATCTAATTTTATCAGGAAAGCTTGAAAGCAGGTGTTGATGGCAGCCAATTCCATTACGCTTTCTGCCAAGGAAACTCTAAGGGGAAAAAAAAAATACCCTGCAAGTCACATTTTCCCTCTGAAAAGAACTCACAAGTTACAGCTAAGAAAGACTGTAAGGGCCTAAGAAAAGAACAGATACAGAAAAAGAGCTTAATACTGCACTCACTGTGGGCAGATCCTCCCACCCGGTTTTGTGACGTAGCCGGTTTAAATCCTCTCAAGGGCTGGCCTGTACTTTTTCAAGTCTTTTTTTTTTAAGAGAGCAGATCATCTGGGTTCTCAAGAGTAACCATGAATCTACATAAACTTATTATTTGAGTGATCAGCCTTTTCCCTTATGTAATTGTACAGAGATCAAGCACTTGTAGCCAACAGGCAGAGCCCTTACATTTCTGGTGAGTTGTGCTGTGAAACAAACTCCCGGCACTCAGAGGGCAGAGCAGCATTTCTCTTCAAATCCTGCAGTTTTTCTGCCCCATTTATTACGCGTTCTGCTACTTTTTTGTTTTTATTTTTTTCTTGTGAAGACTGGAGAGGTTCAGAAAATAAATTCAAACAGGTTAGAACGGAAATTAAAATACTAAAGCTGAATTTATCCTGTTTGGAAGCCTGTGTTTGCATACCATAACAAGGAGTGGCACCCAAATTAAAGTCACCCAACTGGCAGAATAAAGCAAATATGGTATGGATAAGTCCCTTTTTAGACTGTTAGGGGTTGCTGTCTGGTCTGGATCTTTTGGTGGTGGTGGTGTGTCAGCTCCACCTAAAACCAGAAAGCCGAGCACCCAGGATCAGATTCCAGTGATCTGTCAAAGGCTACACAATGGGAAATAACTTACACCCCACCTCACCCTCCCCGCCCAAAAGTTCCTTTGAACACCCTCTCCTGAGGTCAATAAGCCATGAATCGTGAGGAAAACAGGTCCTTTCTAGTCTTACCAGAATAAAACTTGTACAGATTTCAGCATAGCCTATACAAGCCGTGAAGTCGGTAGGCGAGATGTTGCTCGGTAGCTCCAAACATCAAAAAGCTGTACACATGGCCCTGAAGCTTGACTTGGATGACCCAAATTAGGCATCCAAATTTGAAACATTTTGCCGAGGTTTTTCACTTCTGGAAGGCTGGTTCAAGTTCTCTACTGGGTCATCACAGGCACAAATTCAATAGTCTTGTCTCTTCTTCGTATTGCATGAGTCTAAACTATCATACACCTACAGATACCCATATGAAACATGGCACAGCACTAGGTTACCTGTTGGATTGAAACTCTGTGAAAGAAGTAAGAGAAGGAAGAGAAGGGTTTGCGTAGCACATCCGTACACTCCAGTCAGGTTAAATACTGCCAGGGAGGCAAAATCTCCCATTGGTTTCGAGGCCAATGCAGCCCCCATCGGGTCTGTTGCCTCGGGACCTGCAGACAACCTCACTCTAAGCAGTGGTTTTATCTCACTTTTGCGAGCAGTAGATTCACGGAGTTCAAAACCAGTGACTTTCCGGGAAGTTATTTGAGGAGATCTGTAAACTTGCCAAAGAGTCACAAATTTCCTCAGCTGTTGTGAGTTTAGCATTGCAAAGGTTGATTCCAAACTTTGCAACACATCATTTCAATAACCTATAGCTTATCTTATGTTCTAGATTTATTACTCATAGGGCTGATGCTCTGTCATTTCTGCAAGTATTGAATGGAATGTGTCCAAATTGCATTTTACTAAAGAAAATGAAATACCCCAAGGAATTATGACTTTTATTGTACTGGTTGAAAGGAATTTTCATTATTGCTTTTTTATATAAGTGCTTTGGATCAAAGACACTAAATAAATAAAGTACTGAAATTTAATATGTTCTTATTATCATGACAATGACTTTATGCAGTACGCAGGAATTCCCTTCATAAACTTAACTAGCTCCATGTTAGAAGTAGTCAGACGTTGCTCCCACTACTCTGGAACTGCGTTCCAGAACTGCGCTGCTCTCCGAGGCTTGTGCAACTTTTAGCATAATGTTATTAACAGCTGCTTTATATGAGGCTGTTCTCATGCCGGCACTCTTCTGTAGCTTAAATAATTCCTTTTCCTCCTAGCGCTTGCATGCATGATGTATAGATAGACAGCCATCACATGCACTTACAGGCTTATTTTCAGGGGGCGATACCTGCCAAGATCCCTGTAGTTTTTTTTGCAAGCCTCGTTCCTCTGATCATCCTAGGGGATGTAGCTTTTTTTTTTTTTTTTTTTCTGCCTTACTTCTGCTTAGATTTAATCTGTTTGAGCTGGCACTGCACAGCATTGTATCTTGAATGAGATCACTTTATACAGCACTATTAATATTTGCTTAGGCTAACAGAATTTTTCACCAAGGAGGATGACAATTATTGCGAGTAAAGTAATGTTGTCTTAACTCACCAAAAATACCAGGGCAAGGAAGAACGAGGCCCATCCTTCCTGCCATTTTATGAAGTAACCTCTTGCTAGTGCTCAGTCCAGCCCGTGGTGGAGGTCTTCATTTCTCATTAAACAGGAAAATGTTTATATTTTGACAGAAAACTTCAATATCTCAAAAACTTTTATGAGGCGAAGAGAAGGAGTACTTTTTGAGTAACCAGTACTTGCCCCAGGCTTTTTAAATCACTGGTTTGTAAGAGCAGGGCATCTTCAGTTATAAAACTACAGGTCTGAATTAAAGTATTAGTGGACTAACTGGCAACTTTCTCCAGTATCTGAAACTTGAGCATCATTGTGGTCAACAACCTGCTTACTATGGGTGTGCAGTTTAGTGAAAACGTTGCTCGTGGTACGTGCTCCTCCTGCCTTTTGATGGTCACCTGCCTGACGGCAGCATAAGTGCTGCTACTGCTCTCCTTAGGCTGAAAGCCCTGAAGCGCTTCAGTGAGGATTACGGTAATATTCCAAATGAAGAAACTTTCTTGCCAGGAATGAACTGTTAGAGAATCTTGACTTCTAGTACAAATCTAGGCTATCGTTCAGAGATGTCCCCGAGAAGCAATATGTTACGTTATTTTCCCGAGAAGTAAAATCTATACATAGATTGTGATTAAGCTTTTTATGTGTGTTCGGATTTTGTATTATTGCCTGTTTTATGATTCACGTACTTCCATCACTTGCAAATTCTCTCTCCCTGCAGACTACCTTACCCACTCTGAAAGCAGACTGTCTTTTCTTCACATAGTACAGCATGATCTACTTCACAAGGAAAACTTAAGAACAACGAACTTTGCATTTAATTTTCCAACTTGAATACCTTCAGTATTGGTACCTTTTTTTTGTACAGGACTTTATGAGATGGCAGCGAACTACACTATCTGGTGCTCTTTGTACTGCGTTTCTTGTCCCCGTAGTGTGCTACTCACTCAAGATCTCAGCATTGTGCCACAACATGGAAATTAAATGCACAAAATATGTATATTAACACAGAGATTAAGAATTTATTTACATTTCAGGATATTGTTAGTATATATTATAATAAAAGAGAAGCCTTCATCTTCTTGTGAAGACAGATTTATTTTAAATATACACATCAAGCTAAATTTCTACTTTATAAATGCAGTAAATTGGGGGAGGGAGGGGATTGAAACACATATTTTAGATGAGCAAATAGCACAAGCTTCTTGTTCTCTACCTCATAGATTAGGGACTAAGCAGCATACCAATAGCACTTGTAGGTGCTAAATCAATTTGACATGACCTTTCATCTCCTCCAAACCAACCCCCACCCTCGGAGGCCCCAGCTGTGCACATACAAGCTGCAGAAAGCCCGTGGAGTAACTGCTCTTGCTGTCTTAGTTATCCGTTTCCTCTCACAATATTCCTGACTTTCATTTACCTTCGATGGTACTTCCAAACAACATCCAACCCACAGTCACCACTCATACCCCGTGGCGAGGTGTTGTACCAAAACAAGTATTTTCTTACCATGTTCTTTTTTTGTTTGTTTGTTTGTTTGTTTGTTTTCTCCCCAATTTATGCGCCTAGCTTCCCCTTTAGTTACACCAGAAATTAATTTTAACTCCTGTAACTTATTTTTAAGATGCCCCACTATTTAGGCAGAGCTAGAACAATATTCTCATCCGGTTTCTGAAGCATCTTTTACAGATTCTGCCTTTTCCTTTTGGCGGAAAAAAAAAAGATAAATAAAAGGACTATGCTTTACACCTGAGAGTAATTGACAGGTTTACCAGTGCCACAACAGGCAATACATTACTCAAAGCACCAGTTCTCCACCTAGTTGATTCACGGTCATAACAGATGTGCCTTCTGAGCAACCGCTGAGTTTGTATCGCCCTCATCAAGGTTCGTTAATCTCTTCACCTCTCATGCATAAAGGGATGGGTCATCAGCTGGAAGAGGCAACCTCCAAGCAATCTAGAAAGTATTTCCTGAAATAGCGCGATGCTGCTGGCCAAGCTCTGGCTCTAGTGTTTATTTCTGCTGCTAGTACAGCAAATGGGGAATCATCTCACAGCCTCTGGTTGAGAGTCAAACTGGACAAGGAGCAATTTGTTTGCCTGACATTATCTCACCCTTTTCACACAACCCTAAATCATGGAAGTCTTCACTTTGATAAATGCATGCAGCTGGCTGGAGGAGGCAGCGGCGTGCAGCCAACCCTTCAACTTCACAGAAGCGTAGAAGAAACATCAGCACCTCAAGCTCTTCTTCCTTCCAAGGTACCAGTGGGGTTTGGCTTCTCACTGAACCCTATTCGGAGATAAACATGGCTCATTTTTTTCAGGGTTTGGACAAATTCTGCTATAAACCTGCTGATTTGTTCTATGCATCTGAAGAGTGCTGCTCATTTGCAGGCCAACATCTGTTGGTGGTCACCACCAGCGCAGGTGCTCTGCGTGGCGCATGAGCCTGCACTTCTGAGCAGACTGTTCCACCGGTCGCACTGCTGGCCTTTGGAGAAATTGTTATCGCATTTGGAAGGTTGGTGACGCTCTAATGTCACCGTTGGCTTACCAGCAGCCACAGCTCTCCCCGTTGTAAGCCCTGCTCTCTTGATTCACCCTCTCCATCTGTGACGTGGCTATTCCTGCAGCCCCCCGGCGTGTGACGAAGGGGTGATGTGGTGGGGTCATAGCACAGCAAAGCCAGTGGTCGGAGCTCCTGATTTAGGAATACGAATCCCTCCAACTTCCAGTGGAAATCCTCCTCCTAAATTACCGTGCTATTTTTGAAATTCACATTCTGTCCCATTCCAGGTAATGTTCTGAACATTTACGCCTCAGCACAGACCCTTTAATGACCAGCCTTTTAATTACCAAGTACATTCTTAATTTATTTCCATTGTACCAGCGCCTAAGCACCCGAGATCTTGAGCCAACGCTTCCGTACGTTGGGTTTTCCAGGCATGACAAAAGATCACACACTAGAAATGTAATTTACATTTAGGAAAAGCCCATTCATTGTGCTGTTTCACTCTTCCTTCTTCCCAAAGCAAGGCACAGCTTCTAACTCACTGTGGGAGCATGCCTTGCAGAAAGCTGAAAGATGGAAAGAGGCTGGCGGTGCTCGCACGCACCTGCAGGAAGAGTGGGTCATTGCCCCCATGCGACGCCGTCTTGCACCGCCAGCCAATGGGCAAGGCCGGCATCCCAGCAGGAACATCTCAGACTGCCCAAGTCTCCGACCCGCTACGTTCAGCCAGAAGGTGAGCTACCTACGGGGCTGGACAACTGGTTTTTTGCACTCCTTGAGGGTGAGGAGCTCCGACAGCCAGAGACCAGGTAGCAGCAGCATCGCCATCTCCTGCAGCTCCTCCGTGAGCGTGGGCCACAGCCCTGAGCCCCCTCTCAGGCGAACCTGAGTCAGAATGGGATCTTCTGGTCCCAGTGAAGCCCCAGGAGCAGCAATGAAACCATGCAATGTGCCAGGAGTCACGCTGGGAGCGGGAGGCAGCAGGTGTTTTTAGGTGCATTTGATTTTCTTCGGTGATTTCCCTTTAGATGCACGGAGAGGTCAGTCTAGGCATACCAAGAATAGAGAAAGGCTGCGTGTTTTGACAGAGAGCTAATGTTTCCCGAATCAAGATATCTGGAATATCAGGCACTTTTCTTTCCTTAGGGAACACAACTAAAAGCAAAATGCATCTCTTCATCCTGCTGGAGAAGGTGAGAAAAAAGCTGTGGTGAATGAAAGAGTAAGCTACTTGGGCACTGGGCTTTTAAAATAAAAACATTCATCCTATACATTGAGAAAAAAAAACACAACACACACATGAATGGAAGCAGCTCGAAGAGGCAAATAAGCTTCTGTTGCTTGCTGTGATGAGGGAACCCAGTAGTTTTGGGGGTCTGCAGCACTGCACGCTTTCAGTCCTGAGCAGCCTCGTTTCCACTGAACAGTACAGAAGGTGGAAGATGGCTCAGAAACACGAGAGTAATCTCTTCTTAAATAAGACTTAATCACCGTTCCTTGTTCTGGAGCAAAGAGCTGAACTAAACACTTCAGCATGTCTGTCTACAAAATAAATTATTAGTCAAACATTTTGCTAATAAGACTCCCTCCTACTTCAGCTGCAAGGTAAGACCTAACTATTGTGCTTTTTGTGGAGGCAGTAACTGAAGATAAGTGCTATGAGATGTATAAAAATTATGTCAGTTGATAGGCTGAATAAATCAATGTTAACCACGTTTAAAAGGCTTCAAAATTGTACTCACTCTTGGATAAATTTGCATTAACTGTTGGGATGTGGGGCTATTGGTCCTATGATTATAGAAATTCTCAATCCTTTATTTATCCCAATAATTATATACCTGAGGGCTGCTTAAACATCTGTGTCAACAAAACACAACTACACTAAACAGGAGACGTAGGTTGCTTGAATCAAACACAACATTATTGCCATTGATTTCAGACACATGAAATTGTGGACTACAAATAACCCCAAAAGCTAATGGGCTTGTCTGAAAGCCGAGCAGTCGGTGGTGGCTCTGCTTCCTTGGCGGTAAGAGGTTGCTGAAAAAACACAAGAGATGCAGAGCCCATCAGCCCTTTCTAGCACGAACCCATAGGGGGCTACCAAATCACTTCTGGGTGTGTTTGGGTTTCTAATGGGATCAAAGAGATTCTTGGAACACGAGCAGTATTTCAGAAGTACAGCTGTATTTATTGAAATACAGCACCAGTACTTACTGCGTCGGAGACTTCTGCTTACTTTTCAGAGGTAAATCAGATTTGGATTATAATTAATTAGGTGTGTGCATAAATCAGTACAGCGTTGAGTATTGTTAGTCCCATCACCCTGCTATTTTCTGGAGGCTCTCAAGAACTTTATTCTGCAAAGATCAACTAACAGAAAAAAAGAACAAAACAGGATTTTAAGAGACTCAGAAGTTATTTTATTGACTGTATTTATAAGTACAGAGTTTGGTTTGTTTCTGCATTTTTTAATGCAAAGCACTTGAAAAATTCTGTCCTTCCAGAGTTTCAGCAGGGAAAGGGCATGTGACAAATAAATATGACTTATCTACAAGCTGAATTAAGGCCCACATTTTAAAAAGAATCTCATGCTTTTGGATATGGTTGCTAAGAAAAATGGTAACTCTACTTAATCCTTCTTCAAATAATCTCTGACCTACATAATCTCTGGACTATGACACCTGTTTTCATGTGCTGTGAGAGATCAAAAGGACACCTCTCGCTGTTAAGTCTGTATACCCAATTGTACTGTAATAAAAATGAAATATCAATTGATGCATCACACTAAAGGCTTAGCGTCAGATAAATCAAATCAAAAGCTTTTGGTCTTCCTCTTTGATGTATTTGCTGTGCGTTTTTCCTTAACAGTAACCATGCAGGCTTTGGAAGTCCAGGAGGAGTGCAAAGCAGCAGAAAAATCTCAAGAGGGAAAGGCGTCGAGCCATAAATATCCGAGGGCCAGAGACATGAAGTGACCAGAAGTGAGTGAAGGAATGAGCTGGGGGCAGAGGGTGTGTGTCTGTGTGTGTACATGTGCACACCTGTGTACAGAGAGAGAAGGATTACATCGATTATACCAGGCAGTTCCAAATATTGTCTTTGAGGGGAGAAACGTGATTAGGGGGCTGTTTCTCTCTGGGAATGGGACAGGGAGAGATTTTGTAATATAATATATATATATATAGAGAGAGAGAGAGAGAGAGAGAATACCCACATTGAGCAAGCTGGGTCTTTAGTAAAGACCATACAGTTTAATTTATTTGACCAAGTAAAACATATATCCAGGTACATAAGCATGTGGTCATGCACCAAGCGAGATCTTCGGCTGTTTGCCCCTAGCACGTGCAAGCTTCCTGCTCCCACCATCACTTCCATCAAAGATAAACCCATTGCCTACAGTGAAACCTTGAGAAGCCAAGGAATGGCACAACTGGACTAAGCAACGTTGTCGTGTAGGGTAAGGAATTGTTACTTGATTCAATTACACAGACTCTCCCACTGTGCTAAGATTATTTCCTAATGGCCACCAAGCCTTTTTTTTTTTTTTTTTTGTACATCACTATATAAATGGACACAAGGAACTTTTTCATTTCCAAAGATTCAACATGATTTTCAAACACTTTTGACAATCGTGTGGGCATACCTACATCTGCACCAGGCCAGGTTGAAGTCCGGCCACCAAAGAAAAGTTGCATCAAAAGCCATTTGCCACCGCAGCGTGGCTCTGACCCTAGGATGGTGAGCTGGCTCTTACAAGGCCTCCCTGACCACAGGCATTGGTTTGAACACACAGAGAGAGAAAGAAAGGAAGAGAATGAACCATCCCTTCAGTGACTTCGATTGTTTTTCTGTTTTGTTTCCCCCCATGGTTTATTTACTTGACATCGTTATGGTATGTTTTCATTTATAAATTAAAACCAAAAAACAACACTATCTGTACAAGTGGCAACTGAATAACAAAGCACAGACATAAAAACCAACAAACATTAATGGAAGCAAGTCAGATGTGAAACACAGACATGGAACAGTAAGTTACATAGATGCTGATGTCAGCCAATGTATTTTTTTTTCCTAACATCCATAGTTAGCCTTGGAAGAAACCTGGCCAGGTGCAAATGCCATATGGTGTTTCTTCTCTCCCTGAAGAATTTTTTTTCTTCCCGTTTTTATGACAAATAGAGTTATCTCCTCTAACCTGGAAGACTCTCTAAGACCTAGTGAAATTAAAAATGAGTCCACACAGAGGGATTTGTAAAGCAAACAACGGAAAAAAGCACTTAGTACCTATTCAGTCTGGGACTAACAAATACTCTGAAAAAAGAGAGTTTTGATTAGGATCTGAACATACCATATTTTCAAATAATGGGAAAATAGGGCAGCTGAGACTTTGCTTCAATGATCTCTGGTCACTGAAGAAAAGAATAAATGCTGTTGCTGGCATTGGTGGGACAACATCCCAAGAACAGCTGACTAAGGGAAAGCTCTTATAAGTAATGCCCACATTTGTCCTCCTGAGCAGGGGGAAGGGGAGAAACAAACCAGGAGGAATTAATGAGTATTCTTTAAACACTCTAACAAAGGAAAACAAAAAACAGATGAGGCACACCATGTAAATAGGAGTCCCTTTCCATATGGAATACACTAAAACGATAAAAAGAAAATAGGTTTGTGAAGAAAATGTATTTTACAACAAACTTAACGGGGCTAATCACCATGTGCAACTTAATGACCTTACGCTGGGCCATCAGTGTAATTTTGCCTTTCCCAAAAAGGATTACAATACTGCAACACCTGGTACAAAACACTGGCAGGAAACACCACCTGCTACCCAGACTTGTCTTCTCCAAGGTCTTCATTGGCCATAGTGGACAAAACACTGTCGCACCACAGCCTGGTACAGAAAATTCCCTAAAGCAATTTCCCAACTCGCTGTATGTTAGAGAACACCCGCCTTTGCCTTCTGAAGTACAGAAAGAAACACTACAGTAAGATGGAGCCCTGAATATTTACAAATGCAAAGAAATAAAGGCTTCCTCATGTTATAAGGTCTTTTTAATTAGTTTTATATCCATGAATACAATTAAAAAAGAAAATGAAACCTTCATCATTTGATAAAACAGCGTGCACACGGAGTGCTGTACAGAATTTGTACAGAATACATTCCACTTAGAAGCACCAATGCCTGTTAATAGTAACTAATGCTATCTCATGGACTTGTGCATTGATTCATTTATCATCAGCCACTCCTGTATTTGGAAGTCCAACACCGTGCAGATGGACACAGCCTGAGCCACTGTACACTCCCCTCTGAATATACCTGGGCAAATACAGGCAAGCTATTATTTACTGTGGATAAACAGTAAATAATTATAATATCCAATAACTGTCAGATTAATTAAGTTTAGCGGTAGAATTTTGTCACTTCAAAGATAGTGTGGCTGTCTAAGGAGTTTTATTCATGAGTCCCTTATACTAAAGCGTCTTTTTGGGCAAATTCTCAGAGAAGAATAACTAAAGAAAAAAATCAGAAAAGACATAGGGTATGGAATCAAAATTGAGTTATTGAATGTTGTAGCTTTCCCCAGTTAAGACTATTCATCAACTATTATTCTCATTACCCTAGAAAATCAAACCTCTAAGTAAAGGATGTCTACGAATACCTCCAACCTACTGGGGTCTCTCAGGATTAGGCCATTAGGAAGTGGAGACTGCAGAGAGACACCTCCACGAACAATTGAGGATTTCTTTCCTTAGATTGGCCTAATGCTCTTCCACTGAGATCCTTTCCAGAGCTGACTTTGAAAGATGTGTTTTTCTGTGAGTATAACAGAAGTACACTGTGAATAATATAGAAAGGAAACAAAAACATGAGAGATGGCTATGTAAACGAACATTAACAGTTACCACTAACGTTACCTTTAGTTAGAATGAACAACAAGACAACATTATACATGAAAAATTAGCTTTTATTACAAATGTTTAGTAATAGGTATTTTTTTTTTCTTTTTTTTTCCTTCCTAAACTTAAACAAAGTCAGAAACAAACAAGAAATCGCTCAGTTAAAATCTCACTGAAGGTTAACTTGTCAGTAGTTCTACCAGATTTCCTCCAAGTCTTGCTTTTAAAATGTCCTGTTTATTGTGCTATCTGCTTTCCTCTACAGAGACGCTCACCCTCCAGTAGAGATGTGTAGCTATCAACATGGATGATTTGATTCACTTGTATGAACAGTAGAAACTAATAATAAGTTGTGTCCATCTCTTAATATGAAACCTATTTCTATATATTATGCTTGCACATCATTCAGAGCCTGATATCATCATTCAGAGCCTGATATTCTGGCCTCTGAAGCCAAAGACAGCTTTGACACTGACTGCAGTGTGCACATCCCAGAAGGGCAATGTGAATAATTTCATATTCATTGGTGGTAGTGTTCTTTGGTCACAAGCTTCCTGTATCTACCCAGGTTACAGTGTCTCAGAAGCTTTTTTCTTTCTTTTTTTTTAAACCTTTAAGTGGCTTGTTTCTTTCTTTTGCATTTTATTTATTCCATGGCTTTCAGATTTTTCTCCTGCATGTGTGTATGCGCTAGTGCACAAAGTTTACACGAATTGTTTCTATGCAGACAGATCAGGAGTGAAGAGAGGACGTCCTTTGTCTTCTGATACCTTTCAGATGTCAGACTGCAACACCTCTAGTCTAAAATGGCCTTTTATTGGAGTCCTGCTGGACAGTTAATTCATATTTAGCGCACTGCATTAAAAAGCTTTGACTGCATTAAAAAGCTTTCAGAATACACAAAATATGAAAATTGTGATCATTATATTACATTATACATTACACTGTAAAGACATTATTCAAATCAAAGCCCTTTCTTGCTGGGAAAAGTTTCAGAGAATAAGGGGAAAGAAAGCCGCTAATGATGCAAGCAAGAGTGTCTGGACAATGACACTTTGCTTAAAAGGCACACCAACAAAAGGCAAGTTAGGTTCCTCTCCTGATAGTTTAAATCTTCCTGTTCTAGATTTCTGCTTATATATGGGTGCGTGTCTGTATGTATATATGTATACACACACACACCAGAAAGTTGAAGAATTAATGAGCTTTAAATAAATAAGAACCACACAAATGAGGGAGTTGCCGCTGTTATTTTTCCTGCATTATGATTATAATCTAATGATACGATGATATGATTATGCTATTTTTTTTACTTTATATCATTTCATTGTATAAATGTGAGGCATAAAAATACAAGGTGCATTTATCTTGCCTAAAGTAATTTTTATGGATCTTCTGTGCTCTTGCTTCTTCATAAGGGATGGTCTTTATTTCAAGAAATATAAAAAGAGTTGAGGGTAAGGATGTTCTAACAATCACAATTAAAATTTATTTGACTCTAGGGTTTACAAATTAGAGCGTGGCATGCACGCAAACACACACACAGAATGACAGTGACAACAATGGCTGTGATACAGCTCAAACCAAATACTGGTCCCAGCACGGCTGTAATATGCTGATCTTGTAGTATCTATTGTTTTCCTTTTGCATAAGCTTTGTGATCTAATGCACCATTTCCAAAATCTGCACTGTTCTGTCTAAATGGTCCACGTATGATGACAGTAACTGTTAAGAGGTATGAGATGATTACTAACTTCCAGAAAACATTCAACAGAAGATGCCCGTACAGTAGTCACCATTAAAAGCTTAACAGCTGGAGGTTGAAAGTAAAGGTCTTTTCAGCTGTACTGTTTAAAAAAGTATGACTATCACAGTAAAGTTAATTACACAAAAGGCAACAATTGTAAAGATTGCAATAGAGAACACAGTAGATTGTTCAGAAAGTGGATCACATTTTCGGCTAAGTCTGAAATAGTTCTTGCAATGCTGTAAATTCTACCTACTAGATATCACACAATATAAATCAGACAGAAGAAGTTGTAAAAAGGTATTAAGAGCTTGGTCCTGCATTTCCGATTCCCCAAAATCTACCACAGAAGACTACAGGAATTTTGAATGTTCAGTGACTGCAGGACAGAACCCTCAGAGGACTGCAAAACATTGCTTCTTTTCAGTACTTACTATGTGTAAGTATTCAATTGATTTTCTTTGGCTTTTAAATTACTATCCCTTAATGTCTATAATGTGAAACCAAACCAAACCCAAACCACGAATAACTCCCCTCTCCCCTCAAAATAGTGCTATAAAATTAAATGAACCAAAAAAAAAAATAATCCCACATATCCAGAAAGTGTAGCTGTTACTTCATTATAAAACTACGGTGCAAAACAGGGGTTTATACTGGTCAGAATTGCGATAGCAATTGAAAATTTACACTGCAGGAGTGACTGCAAGCATTGCTTCTCCTGAACAATAGAAAAATCAAAACCAATTAGGCACTTGTTTTCTTGTTTAGTGAGAGATCATTCGGTGTGCTTAAAAATGATAGAAATATTATTTAAAAGAATGGTCTCGAGTGTAGCAATTGTATTGCTCAACTACAGCTACAATCCCTGATTCAGAACAGAGAACATGTGCTTATTATTTAGATTACGCTTAAAGTTGTACTGATAGGAATGGACTGGACACATGTTCAAGTGCTGTCCTGAATTGGGACAATTGCTGAATTCGGAGTTTTAAAAGACAATATAGTGGTGAGCTTCTTTTCATTATACTACAATACTAATTTTATCTTATCTGGCTCTGCTCTCCACAATATTATCCTAACACTTCCTAATAAAAAGAAAACAGGCATAAAATAAATAGGATAACCAAAGATTACATAATAAATATGCTACTAAGTGGGAGGAAAATATATTGCAACGTAAGGCTCTGTAGTGTTGCACAATCAAGAAATAGTTCCAGGTGCTCCAAAACACAACTCCTAATGTACAACACAAAGTTACCACGATACACCTGAAAAAGATTGGGAAGTAACAGATTAAACTTCTATTACATTAAACATTTGAAAATATAGCGAGTGGTCATGTGTTTCACTGCCTTTGGAGAACACCATGTGTTCTTTCACTGCTCCAATTGTCATCGGTTGTGAAGGAAAATTGAAAAGATTGGATTTTTAAAACTCCTTCAGACTTATAAAGTTACCAGTGTCCACATTGACTCGTAGCATTATCTCTGAAAGTAAAACAAACTCAGAAATTTTGTTGTCTCCGCTTCTTGGCATCCATCGCATCTAGGATAGGTTGCCTTTTTGCAGTGTACCTCTGACGAAGCTCTTCAATTTCTCGTTCCATCATAGGGTCCAAAGCCTTTAATCTCATCTGTAATTCTTCTAAACTTAGATTCTTTAACTGTAAAACAACCAAACAGGCAAACAAACAAAAACACAAAATAGGTTAAAAACGTATTACGATAAAAATGAAAACCACCTTTCATAACCTTTTAATTTACAGTTGCAATGTCTTTTTTCATACTGTGTGTGTATACATACATATATCGCTGTTCATGCAGTCAGAAGCCTTAGTGCGCTCCACAGTAAATAATTTAACAGCATATGCAAACACACACACACATGCAGTACAGTTAATAAAAAGAAAAAGCAGCAAACACTTCACATACCTTGTAAATACACTGTGAATAAATATAGGCCTGGAGTTAAACTCCTTAGGCTGAAAAAATGCATGCCATACTATACAGGATTATATTCATGTACATACATTATACTGATTAATGAAATACTTCTTTACTGAATTCAGCCTCTCATAGCAGCCTTAAGAAATAGAGAACTGCTGTAAGGCATAGCCTGACGGATCTGGAGGTACTTTCTGATAAGAATGACAAGACACCTGCATTCCTCAACGCACCACTGCCAGGGCTAGGCAAGGCAAACTGCCAGCAGGGTGGTTAAATAATGCACAAACCAACCTCCTGAATTCGTGGGAGGGAGTTACCTTTGCCCACTCTCTTCTCTCACAGTGTTAATCAGTTCATTACATTTCATTCATTAAGAGCAACGGGTCATACAAGTAAACCCCTCCTCTGGCTACTTGGCTGCTGCAAGTAAAGGCTGGATCTCGGCAGGCACTGGGGCACGTCGGGCGTTACTGCCCCATCTGCTCTCGCAGGGCAGGATCTACATTTGAAATATCTTCCTTTGGTTGGCCTGTGTATTTTTTTCTTGAGCAAGCGGAGTACCTCTCTGCATCTCTCTCTTGTCGGAATTGCCTATGTGCCAATTACTCTTCAGTCAGAGATGAGTGTGGCACACATCGATAGATTGCAAACGGCACACAAGTTCATCCCAGGAAAGAGGCAATCTATATTTTGTTTGCAAATATGCTGGCATTGCAAACAAGCACACCACCTAACTCAGGAAAAAAAAAAAGACAACATTTTCTGAATCAACCTACTAATGAGTCAACGCTTAGTTTATGAATCTAGGGCAGTCTTCCATCAACACCGTCTGATCTGCTTTCCCTGAGAAATGAAATGCTACTTTTGATCTTTATTTTTATCAGCTTCTGAGGCATGTAAATCAGCAGCACGTATTGCTACATACGGTCCAAACCCCGGTGCTATGACTTCCACCAATACACGATGTTGTACATAGTAAACAAATAACTTTAAGTCATAATCCACAGGGAGTCGAGCCCAGAAAATCATGCAAGAACATAGAGGAAAAGATACCCGTTTTCATTCCGTGTCATTTTAACAGTAAGATTCCTGTGAAAGAGAGAATTAGAAGCCAGAAGTAGAAACATCTTCAATGACCAAAGATCCTCAGAGCAGCATCAGCTTCAGACACCCCAGATGTGCTCAGCAGCTCATCATCACAAGGACAAATGGCACCTTTTGTTTCTTCGGAGGGAAGGAGTTGCCTCCCAAATAATTAAATACCCATATAATTAAACAGTCTGGTTTACTACACCTCTCCCCACTGATGAATGCAAGAAAGGATAGGGGAGAAGAATCATAATTTCTCGGACACCAAGACACTTACAGAAAAACACCTTCCCGCTTTCAGAGAAAGAAGAGATTAAAAAAAGTTCTTTTTTAGCCACTTGGTAAATGCAACCAGCATATTACAGACACTTTTCAGTGAGGATATTCTTTAGAGCAGTGAGGTGTCAGAGGAACTTGCAGTATTACAAGGCGACATAACGGCACTGATTCCCCTTTAACCGACTACAAGCAGCACGGATGAGAGAAGCAATAAAACTATGGTTTTTAGCATGTCGGGGAGGAAAAAGTCTATGATTCTATGATATGCAGCTTCATGGACTAGCAAATGGACTAAGGAAGGCACCATCAATAACCACTTGTGTGTTTGTGACAAGTGTCACTGATGAAGTCTCCTGTCTGGTCTGGGTCAGCCACTTACTCCCTCTGAATCACCGCTGTAGACATCAGGCTTACACTGCACACAGTAGACTCAAATTCATGTGATCACATAATTATTCTGTGCTGAAAGACATATATATATTTTTTAAATAAATTGTCAGAGAAGAATATGATGGGTACGTTTTTATTTAAATTTCAGTCAGGAAGCAGAGCCAGCAAACAGAATTAAATAATCTTTAAGGATCACAGACAGCTGGGCTGGAAATTAAAATACGAAGGGAATGAATTTTTAAATCCAGAGAATGAGAATTGTGCAGAGTGATCTCAGTCACGTCACCCAGGGGACTCAGGGAACTGCAGTACTCATCTGTATAAGCGGTTGATGCTTGGGACACTCAGAGGAAGCAAATGACAGAAAAGAGGGAAATGAAGGATCTGAAAACAGAGTTATGAATCTCATCTATCTGGCTTCAGATGCTGGATAAGACAGAAGTGGTCACAGAGCTCTACGCACCATAGAAAACCACTTAATCACATCTAAAAGCTGCAGCTCATTTTGGGATGTGTGTACGTTTGTGTGCACATATGTCTATGTCTCTTCAGCAAATTTCAGAATATTTTTTTCTCGACTTCTGTCTGTTTTACGGATATTACCTCCTGAACCCTAAAGCTGGCAAAAGAGCAAACACTGAATGCAACAGCAAACGTTAAGTGAGATGCGCAGAAACAACTCATACAGGAAATGTAATTATCCCTATGCAATTTATTCCCTTGCATGATGAATGTTTTGATTCAATTTCTTAAAGTGATAGAGCTTGGCACTCCCATTTACTTTCACCTGCAAACAGCCTGCAATTTAAACAGCCAGAACTGATTTCCCGCGTAGTTTGTTGTTACAGAGGCAGTCTCCAGTGAATGGAGCTTCTGGAAGGCAAATGGAGCATTTGTCTTCGCTGGGACCCCTTGTATCACCTGGGAATCACTGGCTTTGGGAAAGCAACAGTCCCAGCTGAGACTTACAGCACCATGAACCTATCAATTAGGTGCAACACAATGTAAATACATAATATTTTAAAAAGATGTGTATATCTGTTTCACACACCGAGTCTTTCAGAGTGGCTATGCATATTCAGGTTTCTAGTAGAAAAAGTTGTGTAGAGAAAAAAAATCCTTTTCTTCCAAAAGGTGTATTTCTTAATTTAATAGCGAAAGAGACTTAAAATGAGTAAGAGAGGCAAGGAATAAGATACAAAGCAAAGCTGGATAACATTGAATAATTTCTGCTACAAGGTGACATTCTCAAGACAGTCGCATCCAAAGAAGCCCCGGTGGAACTCTATTAAAGGATGCTGACTGCCTACAAAGAGGCCAGCTCGAAGTTATCCCTGTGCAAGGAGCTCCCGCTGGTGCAAGCTGAATGCCAGCAGCTCTCGTCTCTGCCTCCTCCTCTCCCTGATGTAGGGTGAAATCCTGGTGGACGAAAGGAACCTGAGCAAAGAGGAGCTCCATCAGCCCAAGCTGCCAGTGGCAGAAGACCCTGTAGGCAGCACCACTCTGAGCTGGAGACAACCAGCACAGAAGCAAGGCACCTAACCCTGTGGCTGAATTACCGTTTCCAGTTGCACAACACAAGTCTCCTCTTAGGAGGCAGAAGCGTGGCAACCTGGTGTACCTCATCTTGAACTTTTAGCAAGTAGGACACCAATTGTCTGCCTCTTCCCGGCTCGCTGTTCAACTTATTCATAATTGGGTCAGTTTTCCAAGAAAGGCTACATGCAGAACTCAAAAAGCAGCAGAACAAATCAGAACCATTATCTGGGTTTTTAAGAAGCAGCTGTAAGCGCCGTAGCTAAAGAAAAACTAATCCAGTGGTATAATGGAAGGTAGCTGGATTGCAGCGCAGTTCGACCATTTCATCAGAGGATGATTTTCTATGAAGAAAACATTTTTATTCTGGTCGATGCTGGCTTCAGGTAGCTTGCTTTTTATTACATGTCTTCAAACAATGCCACGGAAGGAATTTTCTCCTCCCATACTGATGTGATCATCTCTTAGAACTAAAGTCCAGCATGGGAAGTACAACAAATTCTATTTTTATTTTTTTTTCAGTCTAACTTCTTGCATTCCAGATGGACCAGCTTCATTCGGACTGGCATTTTTAGCAAAGAATAATTACTTGCAGTCAATACTTCTGCCTGAAGGAAGACCTACAACATGCCTTACATATTCTGTTGGCAACCCTGGTCAAATCATATTGATGAAGATTCAGGCCAAAATGGTCAATTGGAAAATATATATGTGTTGCTGTCTAAAGACTAAAGCTCTCTAGTAATACAGTGAAAAGAAAGGAGATGATGTACAACCAAAAGTGGATTCTCAGAAGTCATCAAGTCAAGGGGTGCAATGCAAATCCTAATTACCTGTGTCCAGCAAAGGACTCAAGAGGAAGGAAAAGTATCTGAGATACTTGGTGGTGCCTGCAGACCATGAATTGCAGCGAAGGGGTCTGGAAAAGAGTCTGGAATTCATTAACTAGACTTGGCCAGCACATATCTATAGCCATCCAAACTTTTCAGGGGGCGAAATCCAAAGTTTTGGTGGATGTAGCACACTATAATCTTAATCCACCCTTGACAGCTAACGGAGGTAAATAAAATCTCTAGGCCTGTGATGTTTTCAATATGATAAAATTAGATTTCATTAGTAATTCCATAATGCATGAATTACCATTACAAACCTCCAGTCTATCAAACTAAATTATGGAATACTGCCATTAAGCTGGTGCAACGAAAACAAGCAAATGTATTTTCAGGGTCTAAATTGTTAAGAAAATAGATATTCAATCAAAAAATAATCTGTATCAAGTTTGTTGTGTTTACTTGAAAAAACAAGTTCTTCCTAGCAACTGCTTAAATGAATCTTACAGATGCAACATGCCTTATTAGAGGCCTTTGATTAAAAAAATATGGATTGTTAATACTGTATTCTGAGTCATCTATTTTCCCATCTGCTAGTAATTCCTACAATATGAACTATCAACAGAATGGCTAACAACAATAATTTTCTATGGCAATTGCAAAAGTGGGTTGCCTATAGCACTTTCTAAGATTTAACCAGTGCATGCCTTGGATTGTTTTGTGTTGTTAGTGGCCTTGGGTAAGAGAAACTCTCTTCCCGCTGTAGCTGTTCCTTTACCTTTGCTGAGCAGCTTTCTTCTCTTTTACGGAATGAGGTCCACTGGTGATTTCAAAATCCTTTTTACCAATGTAAAAAATTAGACTTGAGTCAGGATGCCAAGATAAAAGGTGGGCCTCTCCAAATCATTTTTCTGGTCTATGAATTCGTACCCCAACCCAAAAGCTCACTTATCTAGTAGGTTTTTTTAGCCCTACATGCAAGGAAATATACCACAGTTACCGTCAGCTGCTCCCGTGCAGCGACAAGGGGAGAACTGCTCTGCACATACATCAAAACTTACTGACCTGGTAGCAGCATCGCTGGGCAATGACCTACTTGAAACACCCACTAGCCACACATCAGAGCTCTGAGCTGCTCTCATCGCAGCCCTGTTGTCGCTAGAACAGGCAAATCAGTCACAAGAGAAAAAAAACTTGGACAGGGAAGAGAATTTATTTCGGTATGTTTGGGAAGCGAGTATCCTTACTGCAAAACACAAAACATGGTGTTATATAAAAAATACAATGAATATAAAAAATAACCTCATTTACTATCACTGTTTTTGACGATTTATGTACAGGAGGGCAGAACCAGTAGCCTAACATATAAAACCAAAATTTTATTCCACAGGACTACCTTAAGCATTTTGAGGGTTAAAATAAGCACAGGACATTAACAGAAAATTAAACAGGGACAGCTTCAATTAATTTTAAAAAGTCCTTTTAGGAATAAATTTGTATATAAATGTTCCATGATTGATTCCTGTCTTCACTACTAGAACCCTCTCTGTTCATATATTAAAACCATATATCACTTTAACAACACAAAGCTTAATCTCAGTTACTATCATCAGCATTTCTCAGCTCTAGAAAGCTTTTCTCAGCTTCATACAAAGTTACACTGAAATAGCAAACCACCACCAACAAAAAATGAGTTTTCTAGAGCATTAGTGCATGCTATCATTTGCATACCTTTGTTGCATACTACCCAGGGCTTTTCCTTTAAGTACACTAAGTATTGCCAATCCTAAAATTCAAAAATTACGAGCTGGGTCCTTAACCTTCATTAAACTACCAATAAAAAATTAGATTCCTAAAATGACAATTCCTTGGAGGAGGGAGGTGTCTTTTTACTTCCCTTTTTATTTCTGAGTCATGACGAGGCAGCCAGAATCAAAGCATTTCTGCAATTGTAACGGCTAAACAGTTCAGAGAAAAAAAAAAAAAAACAAACTAGGAGCCTAAAACTTTAATGAGCTAACTTGACTACAGGAATTGAAATCTAAGGAAAAACAGAAGTCATCATGAAAAGCCATGTAAAAATGATACTGAAACTCTTGCATATTGCAATTTTACAGTTCCTGACAACACTCGTCATGTAGTATGTGTTTATGCTTTATCATATCCTAAGCAGTTTAAATATCATTTACATTGTTTTTACTACTAAAGCTGCTGATGTTCACGTGGTTGGGGGGGTTATAATTTTTTTCTAAAAGGGATACAACAATGTAAATAGAACCTGAACATACGGAAATAAACTGCAAGCAATGTATCCCAGGAAAACTGGTAGAAAATATCATTAATAAGTAACTTTGAGATCAATTCTTCACTATCTGATAGATAATAAATTTAAAGAGTGCACAAAAGAAAAAAAAAAGCGTACCAGTCTCTCTTGCTTCTGTCATTTAGAGAGTGTATTCTTACATTATACACTTACAACTGAGTCTGATGAAGCACGATATTTTAATTTGCTTTTGCCCTCTCTCTAGAACTGCATCATCCATCACAGACATTTTTCAAAATGACTTTTAGATTATCACAAGCAAAAAAAAATCACCGTTTGAAATGCCTTAGAGGGAGACCTTGGTGGTTTTCTTTTTTTAAATACTGTGATTTTCTATATCAGGCATCTCAAGCTACAGTTAGCCACAAAATACACTATAAATGTTTAGTGGAGCTCGCAACAGAGTAAATAATCTAAAGCTTAGGAAAAACACTCCATCTGGATATTTATAATGATATTTAAGCTGGGTGACAAATATCACACACTGCTTATAGCAGAGCAGCTGCCACACCTGATCTAAAAGCACACAGGATCTCCTCCTGGCTCTTTCTGCTTTTGGAGGGGGGGGGGATTAAAAAAAAAATAATTTCAAATATAACCCACATAGATACCAAGTTTTAAAACAAAAATGAATTCTGCAGCTAGAGTTTTTATTGTATTAGATATGTAGTAACTAAAAGTCTGCATTTTATATTTATTAATGTGTAAATCCCCAGGGCAAGCACTTTTAGTTGTCCTTCATAATTAGCTCAGCTATCAGCAGGTACCTCACAGCGCACTCAAGACACAAGAACTCCGTATCCCATTTCAGCAAATTGCAATTATCATTCAGCTATATATAAATGCAGATGTTACTTCAAAAGTTTTTTCAAGCTAAGGCACTGCCTCTTGACATTTGATTCTTCCATGAGAAGATCACTTATAAAATGCTCAGAAAACAACATTTTTACATCTTTTTAAAGTTCTGTTTATCTACATGCAAATGTAAACTGCATTAACTACCGAGATACAAAAGATTTGGGATCAGAAGCATTAAAAAATGTAAAACTCATTCAGCTAAGGACCCCCAAACATAGCAAAGATATAATAAAATATGAATGATGTTCCATTTTTGCTACAATATTTTCTAAATGCAAAACTGTATTTAGAAGTAAAGTTAAAGGCATAAAGAATATGACATGCAAGTCCTGAAGTTAAGAAGAAAACAGTATTAAAACCTGCAAATTCTTGAAATACATAATGATATCACTTAAAGCTATTTTACTTTAATAGTTCAATTTAAGATGATATGAGAAAAAAATTTAAACACATTAAATAATCAGGATCTCTGTAAGGCACAAGAGATACATACATGCAAAGTTAAGCCCAGACGCAGAAAAGCATTTAACCTGAAGAGCTATGGAAGAGGCTAAAAGAATTTTAAACTAAACCTTAAAGCTCAGTGTCCTAGTGAAGAACAACACAGGCGAATCTCAAACCTCTTAGAAATACAGAATGTTCATGCCCCAAACTAAAACAAAAACAGATACAGCAAAACTAAGTTTTCCTGACACGGAAAGTCTGCGGGAGGACGGCCTCCCCCCGGCCCTAAATGCACACACAAATTCTTATCTCGTTTGCCGACGAACCCTGACTTGGTTATATTCTTTATAAGGAAGAAAACTCAGTTCGGTTTAAAATAGCCTATTCAGAAAGGATCGAGGAAAATAACATATCATCTTTAATAAGTGGAAAAATGATAGACATATTGTTTGCTGGTTTGCATTTCATGCAGAAAGCATTCTAGCAGTCACGTCTGACAACGTATAGGTTTCAACCGCTTTGGGTACAAGACGGACAGGAAAAATCTTATGTCCAGAAACTTAGGGTAATTTATAGGCAACAACGGCCAGGTTTCATATTCCCTATGGGAAGGAAGAAAATACTGCAAAGACAGCAAAAAGACAGCGAAACGGAGACATCATTTGACAGAGGCCTGAGATACACCAGGAAGGGCCGAAGCTGAACGCAGCAACTGGGCAAAGCCAGGGCTAAGAGGAGAAGTTTAACCCAGCTGTTAGTCACAGCAGGGAGAAACAGAGACTCCTGCCCCACAAAAACCACACAGATTAATGCCCTGGCGACAGGGGAGATGGAAAGGAGGACAGCCAAACCTAGCTGAGGGGGGCACAGACACAGGGCCTGCGGATGCTGCACAGGGACCTGCAGCAGCTGGGGAACAAGGCCCCAGTCCCAGATCGCTGCCCTGCAAGGACAGCTCTGGTGGTAGGAAAACTGATCGAAACCCATCCGGAAACTTTCTTAACATCTTCAAGAACTCAGAAGATTTTTGAAAACCTCTTTACAAGCTGAAGGGACGCTCTAATTCTTCCTAACAACACAGCTGTTTCACTGAAGTCTTATCTGCAAATCAGCCAGACAATGCTGAGTTTCAGCAGGCTCGCTGAAGCAGGATCAGTTTTTCTTTCAGTGAAATGCACCAGCCCTACGCTTATGAAACACAATTTTAATTAAAAAAACACTGAGCATCAAATAATCTTTAGCCAACCTGGCGAAATCCACATCACAATGGACTAAATGTCCAGATTTGCTGCTGTCTTGCTTCTAGTCCAGACTAGATAAGATCTAAAATAAGTTAACAAATATAGAAATTGATAACCTATCACACAGTACCACTAAGCTTGCAGGTTTTCAATAATACACACTGTCTTATCCTTTAAAAACAAGTAGGACACTACTCTCACTACAAGTATCATACTAAGAAGTATCCTGGAAGTAAGAAAATATAGAACAAGACAATAATTAAAACACATGAATCAAAAGGCCCATGAACCAAAACACACAAGCAATATTAAATAGCAGTAAAAAGCACTATCATTTTAATGAACACGAAATGCAGGCTATTTCAACACTGACACACAATCTAATTCTATTATCTAAAACACAATCCACCCTGTGAAAAGTGAGATGCTTGCTGTATTATTAGTGTAGAAACCTCGTTTATTTACTGAACAAGATAAAATGACTCAGTGGCATATTCACTTACTGAGTCCCAGAATTGCCAAAATCACTTGCCAGAGAAATATTTTATTATCAAATATTTTGTCCATGACTCAAACATTCATGTGATTAAGCCAAAAATTAGCTTTCTTACCTTCACAGTATTATCTCCTAGGAAGGTCTACAGCATTTGATCTACTCACTTTGCTACAGAGCGCAGAACATTAGTTTGTTTAATCAGGTTTTTTTGATTACAGTTTGCAGATATAGTTGTGGTTTATTACGATGAGGGAAAAACATTAGACAGAGCCAACCTCAATGCAAACAGGTACTGTGGAAGCTTTTGTGACAACACTGTCAATTAATCCCAGTCCCAATTCATAGCACTCACTATTCCACTTCCGCATCTCTGGAGTAAATTACATCAATTATACAGCCCACAGCAAGGGAATGGTACAAGCTCTGCAAACCCTCCGGACGTATGATGTGACCCCAGCCTCAGTAGAATCCTTCTGGCCTCTTTACCCACTGCTGTTTTTCAATTCATTTTACTGATTATCTACATTTTGGTTGTGTTTCAAAAAAAAAAAAAATCAGTCAAGAAAAGGAAAAAAAAAACATACCATAAAATCCTATTACTTGTACAGTATCAGTAAAGGAAAATAATCATAAAATCTTATTCATTGCATAGTGTATCAACAATGAAAATACTACACATACTGCACTTGAAGTTGAGATGGCTGTAACTTCAAATCTAAGTCCTTCTCCTGAAAAACACTGAAATCTAATCTAGGTTTTAAACTTGATTAGCATTCATAATTTGGAGACTGAAGTAAAAGCAAGGGCCTCTTCTATATTATTTCCAACTCTAACCATCATGGCAGGAAATACTGAAGAGCTCCTATCAAGCTCCAACTCACGCCAAACAATCCATCCAGCACATTCCTAGACTGTATAAAAAGGATAAGGAAAATGTGAGCCAGACAAATGCACTCCTCAAATACAAGGTGTCAGTACTCAGACAAAATCTGTGCTCAATTCAGTCGACTATTATGCAGTTCACAGGCTCATCTTTAAATAAAATTATGTTTCACAACTGCACTTTCAGAAGTAATTAAAAGCTTATTTCAATTTACATTGCCTTGTAAAAGCAGTTCAACTGTCAAGACCGCCTTCAGGGTAGTGCTTTTCCAAAGTAAAGACAAAAATATAAATGCTACAGTTATTAAATGCTCTTGCAATGTATTTAAAATGCATCACTGGGTTTTCTGCTCACAGCACATCTATTCCTCAGTATGAATGGCATGCTGTATTCAGAGACATAACACTGAACACACACAAGGTACAAATTAATGGGTCTGATCGCCTATTAAGTGTCATTGCTCAGAGCCTGAAGAACAGAGAGGGTGTGAACAACTCCCTCATCACCAACAGATCTAATGCATATGCATGAGTGCAAGAGCAGGGAAACATAGGGCTAGGGTCAGACAGATTGCATATCTGTCCTAGACTTTCTGTATTAAATATGAATTTAGCAACACGTGTGGATTACTTTTTGATACAGTTATTGCACGTATCTGGATGCAGACATTAGGACTTAATGTTGAAGAAAAACTACTCAGAAAAAAACACAATTACACATTCTTGAGTTGATGCTAATGAAATTCACCTTACATGGCAGAAGGATGAAATAAAAAAAATCAGTATCTTTAAAAGGTTAACATATTAAATGTCACAAGTAGAAAACAGCACCTTATCAAGTAGTTTAAAAACTGGTTTTAAAATACAGGAATAAATCTTAAGAACTGTAGAAATGCAATAACTGAAGGAGTCCCCAATGCTCCGCTCCTCTCCCTCTCCTCTCCCCTTTCAATCTGTATAAAAAAGAGGGATATTTCCATTTGTATGCTTGAATGATTTTCCATGAAGAACCTACAAGTGACAGAAAAATGGATTTTGGCTTTAAGCCACCATCTTCAGAAAAGCTGTTAGGGTTTGAATACAAACTGCCTTGTTGAACTACCACACATATCGAATAATGGACCAATTTGCTAATTCTCTTCTTCCAGAAGAAAAAAGCTGCCAGATCTGGTTTGGATGGGTGAAAAATTATACCTCGTTTTCTGCTTACTGTCTTTGAGACTTGCACTGCTGCTGACACAGCTGAAGACCTTGCATTCTTACGGTCTGAAATCACAGTGTAATCGAAGCCTAGATGTCCCAGCATCCTATCATCAGAGAAGTTACGCTAACAATTTAAGAACACTATGGACATGGATAAGGCAATGGCAGGTTTTTTTTGATGCCACTGAGAAGGTAAGGTTTTCATTATAATATTCGTAGTTAATCCTATGCACACACTTGCACACAGTTGAAATTACATATACCATGTATTTTCTGAGAATTCACAATGCTGTAATGTGAAATATATTAGGGAAAACAAAAAATAATTTATTATGGCAAATTATTGTTACAGGTGAATGTCAAATTCACCAAAGGCTTTAATAAAAGGCACAATCAATACAAATAATGACTTCAAAATATTTTAAAATTTCAAACATATCAGGAGATATTTTAAAGTTGCAACATAGCATATTGTATAAAAAACATGGGCTTGTTTAACCTTTCATTTTTAAAAATAATTAATTTGATAGTTTCCACTCTCACTAATGATTCTGACTTTAGGCACTCATTTACAGAAGTATTGCCTTCTTGCCGTCCTCAACCATTCTGAACCCAAACCACATTCCTCTCGCCCCCATCAGTATTTCCTCTTGCATTAAACACAGTCTTCTGTTGGTTTTGACATCAGTATCCCCAAACATCTTCCATTCTGGGAGCTTGTGCTTACGCCACCTGATGGTCTGTATCACACAGGGAACTCTGGCAATTACGAACTACACACCTACTAGCCTGGCTGATGAGGATGTTGCTAGAATGCCAGCAACATTTACCAAATCTTGGCCATTAGCATAACAATAGCAAAGGAGAAGTTTCAATAACTTAATGATTTTTTTCCCCACAAATGGATTATATTAATACTCTCCCAAATAGCAGCACAGTGCATAACCCCTTATCTAGGAGCCGCAACATCAAAAAACCCTACAAGATAATTTAACTTAATCATGTTAATTTGCTAAACTATGCTGAACATATTTCATCTCTTGCTTGGCAATTAATATCACAGAATATTTTAAAAAGTAGCCACGCTGCTTGAAAATTGACAAATTTGCTATTTATTGTTGCTATAACAACCATAGACAACTGTATAAGAAAATACCAAGCAATAAAGGATAAAACGCCATAGAAACAGATAAGAATAGAACAAGTTGTGTCAGCAGTAGCCTCAAGGAAAATTTTACGCACAAACAAGTTCATGGATAGAATTATAAAAAGGTGGGCAAACAGAAAAGGGCAGTTAAGGTGGGGAAATCAAAAAGGTAGTTACATGGAATATTACCAGTGTTCTCCAACAGAGATTACATGCAGATTAGTTGAAACCTCTGAGAAAACTAAAACATATTAGATGAAATTTTTTGTGAAAACATCCAGCAGAGATAATGATACAAACTCATTTCTGATTTTTTTTTTAAATCTCTTGCTTATAATAATAGCGCTACAGTGTCATACTATATAAATAGTTAAAAGCCCTCAAAACCAGAATACAGTAATAGCTAAATTGCTGCCAGTTCTACATGGTTTGCTAAAATTCCCTCCAGCAGAAGGAACTAACAATTGACTTAGGAAGTTACAAAGGAATTCAAATGTAGGGATCTATTTTCCTGTAGGTCAACCCACTACTGCACTGTATAATAAATGTAAACATGAAATGATATCATTTCATCTCTGCTCCTCACCTTTCCAACGACCTTTCCGAGAAAACATCCTGAAGCCTGAATTTTGTTTGACATGGAAGTCATACAGGCTGGATAATATGACATTCCTACCTACAAGCAAAACACCTTTAATGCATTAATTTCTCCCAAAATAAAAATAAATGTTAAACAGATACCTTTATATCAAAGCTAGAATCAACACATGGACCAGTCAAAAAATCAAAGTTTGGATACAGTAGAAGAAATAATGCATTTACAGCTCTTTGTTCAAAGAATTAACAAAGCCAAAATTGAACTTCCATCCAGTAAAACTCATTTCTGGATGTCATCCACTGACTCGTATTGAGAGCACAGTCAAGAAAAAAAACCACTTTCTTTTCACATCTCTCTTGTTTCAAAGAAGGACAAAAAAGCAGATGGGATTAAAATGGAGCTCGAACCAAAGATGGTAAGTTTAGATTTGATTCAGCAGACATATGGAAACCATTACATAAAGAAGGGAATTCTTGCATAAAAAAAGTTAGTTCAGGTGAGATGCAACTAAACCACAGGCGAATCTGAACAGAAAGGACGTCTCGATTTGCTGATAATAAAACAGCAGTAGAGTTGGGGAGCTGTCAAAAAAAAGGATAGAGATTAAGGAAGCAGATTCATTTTACACTTAATCTGATCTAATGACAGGAGGTAGCCAGAAGGGTCAGTCCTACTGTGTGAAACCCTCGGGCTCCTGACTGCCTCCTTCCATGAGCTCTACCAACTTGCAACTGCGGGGCGAGCTGGGAGAGAGGGCACGGCACGGGGAGGCAGATGTTTGTTAAGCAAGCCAGGCCGGCTCACCTCACTGGTTTCTGATCAATACAGGGAAAGTCACAGAAACCAGCAGGTGCCCTCTTTTCACCTGCCTCTCACCCCATGCCCCATGTCCTCCGTGCACGAGGGTAAGGTGTCCCCCTTCATCCCTGCTTCCAAGCTACTGGGGTGAGCGTTGACCAACAGGCAGGCCTCAGACCACAACCCACACCTCAGCACAGGTATTAATCTGCGTGCCTCTTCTCAGACACCAATTATTTTGTTTTATTTAAGAAACTTTTGGCAAATTAACTTCCTTCGAGACCTCCACCTTGGTCGAATTTGGACAATAATGCTCCAGAGTTACCAGGACAAACAGCACCATCGTGTAAGTCGCATTTCTTCAGGAAACAGACCAAAAATAATATACGGCTAGATTGCAAAAGATTTCTCTCTGAACAGGGCAATTAAAAATTAGAAACACCAACACGATTAAATGTTAACAGAAAACACATAGTAAAACTGAATATCCCATTTGGGATAAGTATAGGTTGGGGGGGCAGTCAGAAAAACTTATGAAAGATGATCATGCTTTCATGGCAAAGTGAGTAAAATTGATTTTATACACTACGACTACTAAAGAATTAATCGTATAAAATATTTCCCCCAAAGCTTTGGCAACGGGATTGGTAGTTTCCTCAAATCCAGTCTGCAAGCAGAACTGCAAGCAAGTAACCTAAATACAGCAGCGAGGGATTCTGCAGAAGGGTGGGAATCAAAACAGGCTTTTCGCTCGTTCTGGTATTCACATCCCTTTCAAAGAAACGCAGAGATGGTGTATCCTCCACACATTTTAGGATGCATGTTACATTTGACAGTGGAATAACAAGACTGCCCTACACATAACAAAATAGCAGGGGATCTCAAAACCAGTCAAGTGGTAGGTGAAAATGTAACGCAAGCAAGCAAAGCTTTTGTACCAATTATTTCTTGGGGATTTTTAGGTGCTACTAAACTTGTTACTTACTTGAACGGTATTTTTTAAAATGCAAGATGCACACAGTAAATGCTGTGGTATCAGCAGTAGACTGTACAATGCCTGCTTTTGGCAACTGCTTTTTAAAACACCATCTTACAAAATAAGCCACTGCAATAATTTCTCACATTTTTATGTATCTTGATAACATAAAATACAAATGTCATGAGCAAAATGAAAAGAGAATAAAGGCAGAACAAGAGTTTGGTACCAGATTATTTTATTCTCTATAAATTTGCTCTTCTCACATTACAAAAAGAATGTAAATTATGCCTTAATACTGGATGTAGATTGGGATCCAATTGAACACTGCAGTTGTCATATAGCAATACATTTTCAAACACGATCTAACTCATCAAATGTCTTTCTAAAAAGCCTTCACACCCCTGAAGAGGAAGAAATACTGACTTTAAAGAAAAAGTTTAAGGTGTCTCTGGCAGTCCACTGACAGTCTGTCCTTTATGTCGTGTTATCACTGAAGCCCTGCCCTGCTTTCAATTAACTGCTTGGGCAGCCCACAGCTTAATTTGGAAGCATTCAAAAGGTTTTTGAGAAGTCTTCAGTGACTTGGCATCACAGCTCCTCACCACTGTGCAAAAGCACCACTTTGTCTTTGCATTTTCATCAGAGCTATCACAAGAACTGCAGCTCTGCTATTCATACGCTGCTTTTAAATATGTGATGTTTTTGGCAATCTTAACTCTTCAAAAAAAATGTTTCAGTTAAAATATTTCAGCAAGGAAACTACTATTTCACTTTTTACCACAGATTTTGCTTGATCATTAAAAACAACGCAACTAATTAGAATAAAAGCTTAAGTCACAACCACAATCTCATTAGGAAACATTTCACCAGAAAGTGCATGTTTATTAAGCAATTCTCTCTCCTATAATTAAAAGGCATTTGTGGACATATTTATATATATGTAGATATATATACATATATACATACATATATATGAACAGGAAAAAAATACGTATTACAAAGTATGCTTCTTCATAGCCTACTACAACTTTCCAAATACCAAGATTTTACAACACCACAAGAAAAATGTATCTTACTCCTGAAGAAATTACTGTTTTTACTGGTAAGACTGAAACACTTCATACTATGAAACCTGTAACACTGAGGTCAAAAGGTGTTACTAAAATGACATGCTAGGGCTATTCCCAGCCTAAAGTGGCAAACCAAAGCCAGCAGGGTACAGGAGGCTTTTACTCACTGCCATCCAGGGCAGCACGTGTCCAGGACCACGGGATGAGCTCTAACAATACCTAAGCCATAAGGCTGATGGCTTTTAATGAAGAAAAGACTGAAGTGCAGTCAAACTGAATGTAGATTCCGTGTATCACATCATCATCACACATGTCAATATAAAAGAATTCAACTCATTTCAGGTGACTGCTTTGAAGATTTCAAAATCAGAACAAAATTTCAAAATCTGAGATGGCTACTGTCAATGACAAAGCTCTGACTGAGCATGTTTCAGTTTAACCTTAAAATACATACACTCTGAAAGGAAGTATTTCTTAACATAAGCCTCCCACAAATAATAACTGAAAGCCCTTTTACACTCAATTATGAAGTCACCTAGTATTTCTACTCAAGAAGGAAGGAATATAAAGGAAAACTTTGAGAGCAAAGACAGGAAGCTCCCTATTCAAGATTTACACATTGTCCACCTAGATATTAACTTCCTAAAGCATCAGTGCCAGCATGAGACTTCCCACTTGCAGCATCACTGTAGGTGATCTGCATTCCCACCCAACATTAACTGACCTTTAAGAAAAACAAACTTTTTTTTTTTCCTGGCTTTCAAAATACCTTTCTGTTATAAAACTGACCACACGCCTCAAGGTATCATCACTAAAAAATCATTAACAAAACAAGAGCAGCAACAAAGCAGACTTCACAACAATTTCCATAAAATAAAATGCAGCACCATGTTATCATTGTTTTTGTTAACTTGCAGATCACGTTTAACAATCTAAGACATTTACCAACCTCCTGAGATGTTTCCTGTAGGCCTCCCTAAACTGATATAAAGTCCTGCTGTATTTACAGCAAAATTCTCTCTCTTGCCTGCTTCACAAACGGACACGTCTGCTATTAACAGAAGTAACACAAAGCAGCATTTTTACTCTGTGTTTTCCCACAAATCTACATATGTTTTTTTCTATTGTACAAATGTCACAAAGATTCAACAGCAACCACCAGAGCAAGCAGAAAAACTCCCTTGGAGAACGCAGTGGGAATGAACGTCCTGCAGAGAAATATGTAAGACATTACACATACATAAAGATGCATATCCCATATCCACAAATGTATCAAACACAGCAATTCAAGTTAAATTTCACCAAAGGTCAGTTGTGATCACAGACTGCTTGGCACTAAGCACCATGTATTTAGAGGAGTACAAGCCAACCAAAGCATGAAGTTTGCTGGCACAGTCAGATAAAAATTAATATTAAAACATACGGATAAGCCAGCCAGCTTTCACTTAAATACCTGACACATACTCAACTGATAACCACCTTCATTCAAAGTCCTTGGCAGTTTTAAAATGTCTTTTTTTCCTTCCTTTCTTTGCTTCTTTCCTTTTTTTTTTCCCCTTTAAAGAATAAAATATTCTTTAAGCTATTTCCCATCATATCAAGCATAAACATGCTTTCATTTAACATCAGGAATGGAATGTGTCTTATTTTGATCTTTCACCTTTGTTCAGTTAAAGAAACTTGTATTGCTGATAATAAGAGGCAAACCAGATCTTACTTAAAATATGATTTATGTGATGTGTTTGTATATTCTCAGGGACACTGCATTCCAAATTAATAATTATTTTTAAAAAATGTTTTACATGTAGTCAGTCCTGCAAAGACAACTGGCAGGATCACCAGCCTCCTAAGTCAGTAGTTTCATACATCAGGCACTCATTTTAATTTTTAGCTGAAAAACTCTAGCAAGCTTCCAATAAATCATGGCCTGGTAACAGACAGGGGCATTCCCGTGACTCTGGCATCAACATGCACTTTTACAAAGGGGACTGCATATTCCCAGACGGGGAATACAGGAGCTGTACAGTTACAGACCCTGTACGTATAGCTGTAGGCGTATGCATGCAGACTCTTTACTTCAATGCCTCGTGAATCCCAGCAAAGTGTGTTTGTGTGTGTGTGTATACACACTTCAAGATGGACACAGAGGGAGTGTGCCGGCTTCACTGCTCAGTGCTATAGAGCCCCTGAGCTGCAGAGGACTGCTGGCAGCTGAGATAGGCTACAATTAACTACAACAGCTCTAGCGTATGCTACAGACTGCTCCGGCACCACACGACCCAGGTACATCTGGCCACCTTTGCTTTCCTTTTGAGACGGCCTTTGCAAATGTCAGTTGCTTTGTTTTGCATCTCAAGAGCAGGATTATCATGTAATGAGAAACCAGGGCAATGGTTTGGCTGTAGGTTCCACAAAATATATACTTTTGCAGATCCAAGGTTGTCAAGACAAACTGGAAACGTAGTGAAGATTTTACAGTAGAAAATAAGATCAAGGAAAAAAAAACACAAGTAATAGGAAAAGAGAATTAGTAATGTAACAGTAAACAAGGGGAAGGCAAAGCTATGAAGAGAAATAATTTAGGAACGCATGCAGTAATCTGAGGTGAAAGTAATTTCAAACATCATTATATTCCCATAACTGCAACTAAACCATCCCAGAAATACCACGGCAATCCCTCCTCCTCACCTGGGAGTTTAACAAGCCTCAGATGTAAAAGAAATAACAAGACACAAACAGTAGACAAGATACAAATAGAAGAATACGAATTGTTCTCTCATGCTAATCCACACTCTTGACAGTTTCTAGGCTTGCTGCACTTCTGGACCTACCTCTACAAGAAGACAAATCGCAAAATGAACTTTCCAATTACTTTATTTGAGCTCCATGAAATTTCTGTGTTAGAAATTACAGCCTAAGTGTGAGGTTCAGCAACTCATTTCTGTTGACTGCATTTCTACAGGACTGAAAGGAACAACTCCACTACTCCTGATGGTCCTTCAGCGGCACCCCTCTTCAGTTCCTGGTTGCCTTTAAGCGGAGTGAAGATGTTGATACAAACTCAAAAGAATAGGGGCCTCTCCCCAGAAAGCACTTCCAAGTGCATCAGAGTTCTGAAGAAAACATGCAACTCTAAACAATCCAGTTTTTATCTTTTCAACCAGAGATATTCAAACTACAAAGGCCCGTGAAAGCAAAGTATCGGCCTTCCTTGTTTCACCTAAATTCATTGAGGCCAATTTACGGTGCCTCCAAGTGACTGATTTTAGAGCATGGACTTGATTTTCTAAAAACACCAATCGGTTGATCTCCAGTGGTATTTTCCAAAATATCAATTGTTACTTTTGTAAACAGTAGCTTAAACTTCACGCACCCCTGTAGCACTGGACTATTTTAATTTTTGAAGACAAATCTAAGGAATTTAACTTCTTGTATACATGAAATCTAAGAAACACACATTACTATATATGTCATATGACATATATATATGTCATACATGTATATGTACCAACTTCTTCTGGCTCTACTCAGGACTGGTCAGATCCCACTCCAGCTGCACGCTGTGAGACCCATGGGGCCCTCAAGAGAAGTTCAGGTGGGTCAGAGGTGCAGAAGCAATGGAGATCACCACTGATGAATAAATTCTGTATTTGGTTACTGTGTGTCAAATGGCAACTTTCCACCCCTGTACTACACAGAGCATTTATAGAGCAAGAAATTCAACCCACAAACACAGAAGTTGCCCCTGCAGTTTCCAATATTATTTCTACTGCTCTGAATCAGTTGCTTGGTACTGTGGCTATCACTGGAAGTGCACCTTAATGACATTTTGCAGAGTGTCTCATACTACTTTCTTCTTTTTTCTTTTTTTTTGATCTATGCCATAAAATTATGCATCACATATATTTTGTTTCCATCCAAATTCAGCACTCGGCATGGGAACATATTTCTACGCTACAGGTACTTTTGTAAAAATCTGTGAGTAGTTTAATTTAAAAGCCATGGACAGCAACCTAAAGCAATTTTTAACCATGCAAAATGTTTTATAAATAGTTCCATGTGCTCTGTTCATCTGGAGTCTCACTAGAGACGAATAATGACCTTGTATTTCGTTCTCATTTACTCTGAATTAGCCAAACCTTGTGTTTTTAATTACATACTTAATACACCTGGCATGGTCTAATTACAGAAAACAAAACATCATTTAAACAAAAGGTGACCTTGAACTTAGTCTATCAAAATACCGGTTAACTTGAAGTTTTCAGTTTTTAACGAACTGCCAAGACATGCAATAGCAATTTTCCAAATGTGATCATATGCCTTTAGAGCAACAGACTTACTGCATTAGGAAACATCTGTACACACTCTTTATGGCTTTCTTCATTATTAATGCAAATCCCTCTTAGATTTCAATAGTGCTATAAACAGTTCTATAGGTAAACACCAAGTTCACACTACCGATATTTTTAATGTGTTAGACTATACTAAATCTAGATTTGACAACCAGCAGCCTGTTGGAGCTGAAGCAACATTTTTCAGAAACCAGTGATTTTGCATGAGTATCACAGCCATAGGAACAAAGGGAATATGAAACTGTAGCAATGAAAATATGCTGCAGAAGAGGCAAAGGGCTCTGACACAAGAAACTATTTTAAAAGCCATGTTTATTTTAAGCACATTAGTTATCCTACTGCTGTAACGTGGTTACTTACAGCTTGAAATCGAGTAGGTACTTAAACTCCTTCTTCAGTTGAAGAGTTTTAGTGAAAATTTGTTTTTATAAAAATGCTTCGGTGAATAGTCTTCATACGTTTGATGCACATTTTTTACTCCTATTTGTGTCCAAGTAAACACTAAATTAGGCACAGCATATTCAATAAAGCATCTGGGATTTAAAGTCATCAGAATGTAAAGCCTATACAAAATTCAATAACGCCCAGAATTTCTGTAATGTAACTAGACCACGTATCATTTTGCGTTATGTACTTTTTTGACATTGCAAATTCATTTTAGTAAAGGAATCACTTAAGTACACGTTCTCCTCAAAAGATTTCCAGTCATTTCCTTATTCTTGTGAATTTGGTCACCATTACAGCTCTAATCCTTCCCTCCTCAATGTGCCAGAACAGTGAACGTACGGTGCGTTCGAGGTAAACCATATCAATAACAGCAGTAGGAAAGGCAGGAATTAAAATTTAAACACACTCAAAGATCTACCAAACTACTGGCTAATTAATTCATAAACACCTGGCTTTACAAATGCATACTCTCAGAATATTTTCCTATGTTCTGTATCTCTGCCCATTGCATACTTCTAAAACAAAACACTTCTGTGCACAAGGGGTGCAGAAATTGGCCATTAGAAATTTTGACAGTGTTTCTGCATGAGAACAGGCTACTATCACCACTGACATATCCCAAGTTTTGAACAGAGGTGACAAAGTTAGATAGAGTGTTTTGCATATTCAGTAGGGGTGGGTGCTTGTTGAGAAAAATGATTCTTAATCCATTTTTTGGTTACACAATTCACATGAAAGTACTTTATGCAGATAAGCAAAGATATTCAAGGTTATCATGTACATTGACAAACATCCAGCACTTTTTTTGGCTGACAAAATAAGGAGAATTGCAATTGTCTAAAGGAGAAAAGAACCCCAAGTTTTTAACATCCAACAGACAGAATTCAATATATTGAAAAAGAGGACAATATATTGAAAAAGAGGAAATAGTAGGAAAATGTTTTATAACACACATCATGTAGGTAATAGGTGTTGATTAAATGATGAAATACATTACTTATTTTTTATCTGAGCTGCAACAGCATCTGAACCAAGACTCCACTACGTGGCATTTCCAACCTGCCCAGAATGGGACACAATCTAAGTAAGGTAAGCATGTCACAAAGTAGTAGTTCACTTCATTTGGAAGTGAAGGTGAGATATATGACCGTAAGAGGAGTTTACCCTTTACATAAGGCCTGAAGTCCAAACTCCTGCATCTTACCGCAGTTCTGCTGTGAGCTTATCTTGGAAACGCTCATTTTCTGTTTCTGTGCCACTGTTTTCCTGATTGTAACAATTTATTCATTTCTGCTTTACACGAGGCAACAAAAGGCTGGTGAATAAACACTCAGATCTGAATCCTTTCACTGTTGTCTGGCAACAAAACGGTCCCTGGCAGTGCAATTACATTGCTTTAGCTATCAGAAAATCTTATTCCTGCAACATAGGCTAGACCAAACACACAGATACTGCCCCCACTAAAGCATGTAAGTGGCCAGAGCTAGCACCTTCCCCCTCAGGAAAAGTCTTCTCTTCCCTTCATCCCTGCTTATCCATCACTCCCGACTGTCTCCTGTTCAGCCAACACCCTGACATGACCTGGTTAGACAGCACAACAGATTTTCAGAAGGGTGAGAACCTGAAGGCATTTTTGTTTAATATATTAAGTCTCTTCCATCATTTTGCACACTGAAAAACTACGTGAATGTATGGTGTAGTACATAGCTGAATAAAGACAAGTCTCCCTAAAAACCACAGTATTTGAATCCTATAATTATTGTCTTGTTTTCAAAAACTCTGCAATTCATATACCAGGAAAATCATTCCTCAGAGGTTCAAAAAGTGTTTCATTCCTTAAGCTCTGGCACAGCTATGCTAGTTTGAAAGGAAAAAAATGCTGTCTGTCAAACCATGCTAGTGACACAAACACAGCCTGGAGCAAAATAGGTGCGTTACATCAGCACAGAGGAATAAAATCAGAACCAGCGGTTAAAAAGATAATCTGGAAAAAACACCTTGAGACAAGGCAGGACAAAATGCTCTAATATAACTGAGTGCTCATGAACTCTGAAGCGAATGGGCACAAAGATTTAAAGCACAGTTCATCTGTGAATCAAAAACCCTAGCAGTTTTCTTGATGAGTCCTTTCCTAAATAAACAAAGGAAAAAAAAGTCACCATTTCACAATCACAACAGTAGCAAATTAATATAATTTTGTGTTCAATTAAATCTGATCCAAATAAACTGACATTATTTAGTCTCTGAATTGTTCAAAACACATTTCTATAGCTGGAATTACAGCACAATAAACTTGTCAAAATATTGCAAGAAGGCAAATCTATAGTGAAAATCAGAACTCAATCCTAAAAATCAGTCCACAAACATTTATTCTTATTTATTTATTGAATGAACTATTTATCAAGATGCAATCTAGAAGTTTCAAAGACCATTTCCTCATGTTGGAATTCATATTTCTAGTAATGAACTTAATTAACCTTCCTTAATATACTGCATAGTAAAAGATACTGTCTTCTTTCAAGCCCTGAATAGCAGCTACAAAGCATCTCAATAAAGTCCATTCACTCTAAAAAAAACACTCCTACAAACTGCTGGATTGTATCAATGAAATACTGAGACTGAAGATAATGGCTCATCTACACTTTCTACACTGCACAACTATTTTAATAACCCTGGCAGCATCCCTGAGGACAAATTCCTTGCTGTCTACCACTTGCTAGCCTCTTCCTTCCGTGAAACCAATAATTTATTTGCATGATATCTGAAAACAGCTCACACAAGAAACAACAGTGTATTTTATTTATTTATTTTTAATTTGACAGTGTTTTGTCTTAGTGCCCAGAAGGAAAGATTCTGAGTTCAAAAACCTTTTCTCTGAGTCTTTCTACAGTTAGTTTAATACAGAGAGATGGCAAGCAGCTCCTTTAGGAAGATGGCATACAGACTAACTCCCCCCTTCCTCCGCTTGCACAGCCTTGCTGCTGCCAAGGGGCCGCAAGGCAGTTACTGTATTTTTTCCTGTGCTGCTGTTCCAGAACCAGAGACAGACTGTCACAACTCCCAACCAGTGCCCCGCTGACAGATGCCCCTATTCCTGAAGAACAAGCTATTCCCACCTGTGGATGCTCAAGATGCAAGTACAGAACTGACACATGGGGGAACTGATCGTGTTCTTGGCAGCTACTGACAGCTTGGTTGTGCTCCAGAGCCCTTCAAAGTAGAAACGAACTCCAAATCTTCATCTTAATTCCTGCGGTGGGTATTTGTATACTCAAACATTTTATTTGTGCAATATTCTCCCTGAGATGGACGTGTAAGGGAAAATTTAATAACCTACACAAATTGAGAAAGTTCTTACTCCTTGGAGGAATAAGAATTGCTAAAGACTGTTCTAAGAGCTATACATAGGCATATCTTCATGAAATTTTAAACCGAAAATAAATTAAAAAAATCCCTTAGTGGTCTGATCTATAAAACTGTGATGCAGTCTCCCAAGGAAAGTGATGAAAGTAACTTCAATTCAGGCTTGTTAAACTACTCTGCATTCAGTAGCACATTGTTGGGTCAATCTACTTTAGTAGGGATACAGAAAAGATCATTTAGTGAGTCATTTTAATCTCTCGGTTTTTGGATTAACGGTGGTTTGGAAGAAGAACTACCTTACTAAATAAAAATAATTCAGTAGCACACAGGAAAATAAAATGTTGGAAGCGTTATTTAGTTGCTAATCTACTTTAGCATGACTTCTGCTTGCACTCATACTTAAATTACCAGGTCCACACATCTCAAGTATAAGTTCAGAAACCATGGGAAGAAGAAATAGTCATTGCAGTTATTTTGAGTTGTAACAGATATTACCAGTGGATTTGTGGGGTTTTGTAACTCAGTATTTTCTTCAAGTTAGTTGTTCATTTAAACATAAAGGGAAAGAGAAACTCAAGTTTATCTGAATGCAAAATTTTAAAAGGCCAAGAAAAATTCTTAACAGTCTACAGAAATCACCTTTACTTTATACCTTTCTCAAGAAAACAATATACTTGAAATATTTTAGACCTATCTGCTTTCGATTCCAAGGAGAAAAATGACTTTGAGAATTCTTTCCCAAAAACTTATGGGAGTCAGGATTATCCAGATTGTTTAAGAAAAATCTAAAAAGCTAAGATCAGAAAGTGGTGATGGTCAATAAGTAGTGCATTTAGGTACAACATATCTTCAGAGAAATTCTGCCTGCCCAAAAATGAATAGCAAAAGCAAGTTTTCCCTCAAATACAAGGTGTCTTCAAGGTAATCCTGCCTACCCACAAGTTAGTGGCAGATGCAAACTACTGTTGAGACCATCCAGATTTTCTCACGTAATTGCTTTAATTTTTCTTGTTTATAGCACCTGTCAAACTACTAGGTACTCTGCAGAAAACATGCAGAAGATTCGACTCCTGAGACTAAAGAACTGGTAGTATAAGCACAAATTGCAAACTACAGCTTAAATAACACGAGTAAGTCAATACCATACTGAATCAGAGGTAAAACCTGGTATTTGCAAAGAAAAGGAATGAGAGGGTCAAAGAGGGTCATTACAAATTCTCAGAGGGGCAAACACAGTGACTGACAAATATCTTGCAGAGATAAGAAAGCTTTTGGTAAGTACAAATTACTGGTGACAAAATCTAACTAAATCAGAATTAAGTTTACACATTTTCCCACTTCATACAAAAACCTCCTGTGTAACTTGTGAGATGTCACGTGAGATTAATTTATTACAAATTCTTTGATCTAGCCATTCATTAACTGTTATCACAGTATTGTAACTCAGCATTTATAGTAACTGGAAAGGTAGAAGGAGAAGACACAACAAGGTGAGTGTTTGTATAAAAGAAACTGGATGCAACTCAAAAAAATTAGAAAAAGCATCTAAAACAAGGGTAGCAGATACTATCATCAGTCTTATGAAAGAACATATAAAATTTTTTTTTTGGCTCAGATCAGTGATTTCCTTCACTAGTTTAACTTTCTATAAACTAGTATTTTAAGTTCTGAATTATAAGATACAAACCATTTAAAAAATACAGGACAACATAAATTTCAGAAAATAAGAGAGTTTGGGTCTACAAATACTCTAAATGGTACCTGTTCACACCAACAGCTTTAACAGAAAATGAATAAAATTCTCAGTGACAACTATCATTAAGTGCCTTGCTATGGTGTGGTTAACAGACGATGGGGGTTTTATGTCTATTACAACAGAAACAAGGCAGCAACTCAAAAAAAAACCACCTTCCTTCCAATTAAAAGAGCTACTTTCTGCTTTTTGTTATTTTTAATATTTTCCATACTGTATGGATATTCAAAGAATTACAGCTTTAACTGGAATAGCAGTAAGTGCTGAAATAAAACAATTTGAATGTCTTCTATAGTCATATTAACATACGAAAGTATAACTCATATACTGCACTAGCTATTTACCTCCACAACTCTGCTTCTCTAATATGGTTATAATTAGATTGTATTGTCATGGAGAATAACCACAGTTCAAGCTTTCTTCTGATTTTACTCCTAAAGCTTTTCCCTTCATCTTTGTCCCAGAATGCCTTCCGCCTGAAAAAAATCCCAGTTCTTCTAAATGCCCAGATAGGAAATCAAAAACATAAACCTGGCAGTGAAAAAGAACAAGCGTTACACATTTTCCAATGTTAGCAGAAGACTTGAAGCCTGATGGCGGTTTCATTATTTTCGTTTTTTCTGGAAATGTGTGAAGTTAACAATCCCAAAACTTAAATGAGTAGTTGTTAGGTAAAAAACTACACATTTAGATGTAGGATCCTTCAAGGAGAAAATTAAATAAGCATTGTCCAGCCTGATGTTATCTCATCTTTAAGTTATTTACCCTTTTCCCTCTCATAAACATAACTGCATCCTTGCCTATATACTAAATCATCCTCTAGTCGTGTCCCTCTCTAAATGGTCCTCATCATAAGTTCCCTATTTAAAATCTGTTTTGTTTCCTTTTCCTGTTTCTTTCCAATTTCTACTATTTTTCCTGCTCAGTAAGAGTTTTTTGCACAGTTTCTTCTCCCCCCCCCTTTTTTTTTGTGGTCATTGTTTTACGTTTTTAAGATGTTTTTATCAATTTTGTTATGTTTTGGTATCCCGTAATTCCACTTGTCTAATTGAACTAGTGGGTTTTGAAGCATACTCCCTGAGTATGCTCCCTATTTAATTCCCAAATGGTTTTTTGCTTCTTTCTAAATAAGACAATACAGCACCAGATAAAAAAAATGTTATTGAGTAGTAACTAGAAAGTCTTTGAAATGTGTTGCCCTTATGCATGATCCCGGTATTCATCGGCAAAGGAACTCAAGGCTCTGCTGAGGAGATTGCACACACGAAGTACCAACTGGTACACGTGCATCCTCAGTTCTTCACATCTACAGTCCCACACACATTTTGACAGGACTTTAACAGATAGAGTTAGGAATACACACGTAAATATGGCTACTTGAAGAACTTCCATTAAAAGATGAACCTACGGGTTAACTGATGAAGAAACTTAGTGTCTTAAGGAAAGCAATGATTGAAGATCCACTCTCACGAGCTGTATCACTCCCAGGAGCCCTCCATGATGTTTCTGTGCTTAGATTCACAGATTCACAGATTTCACACAGATTTCTCTAGGTTGGAAGAGACCTCAAGATCATCGAGTCCAACCTCCGACCTAACACTAAGTACTCCACTAAACCATATCCCTAAGCTCTACATCTAAACGTCTTTTAAAGACCTCCAGGGATGGTGACTCCACCACCTCCCTGGGCAGCCCGTTCCAATGCTTAATAACCCTTTCGGTAAAGAAGTACTTCCTAACATCCAACCTAAAACTCCCCTGTCGCAACTTTAGCCCATTCCCCCTCGTCCTGTCACTAGGCACGTGGGAGAATAGACCAACCCCCACCTCTCTACAGCCTCCTTTCAGGTAACTGTAGAGAGCGATGAGGTCGCCCCTGAGCCTCCTCTTCTCCAGGCTGAACAAGCCCAGCTCCCTCAGCCGCTCCTCGTAAGACTTGTTCTCCAGACCCCTCACAAGCTTGGTCGCCCTTCTCTGGACTCGCTCGAGCACGTCCATGTCCTTCCTGTAGCGAGGGGCCCAAAACTGAACACAGTACTCGAGGTGCGGCCTCACCAGAGCCGAGTACAGGGGCACAATCACTTCCCTCGACCTGCTGGCCACACTGCTTCTTATACAGGCCAGGATGCCGTTGGCCTTCTTGGCCACCTGAGCACACTGCTGGCTCATATTCAGCCGACTATCCACCAATACTCCCAGGTCCTTCTCGGCCAGGCAGCTTCCCAGCCACTCATCTCCCAGCCTGTAGCTCTGCTTGGGGTTGTTGCAGCCCAGGTGCAGGACCCGGCACTTGGCCTTGTTGAACTTCATGCAGTTGACCTCAGCCCATCGCTCCAGCCTATCCAGATCCTCCTGCAGAGCCTTCCTGCCCTCGAGCAGATCGACACACGCACTTAGCTTGGTGTCATCTGCAAACTTACTGAGGGTGCACTGGACGCCCTCATCCAGATCATCAATAAAGATATTAAAGAGGACCGGCCCCAGTACCGAGCCCTGGGGGACTCCACTAGTGACCGGCCTCCAACCAGATTTGACTCCATTCACCACAACGCTCTGGGCCCGGCCATCCAGCCAGTTTCTAACCCAGCGAAGCGTACGCCAGTCCAAGCCCCGAGCAGCCAGTTTCTTGAGGAGAATGTTGTGGGGAACGGTGTCAAAAGCCTTACTGAGGTCAAGGTAGACCACGTCCACAGCCTTTCCCTCATCCACCAAGCGCGTCACTTGGTCATAGAAGGAGATCAGGTTCGTCAAGCAGGACCTGCCTTTCATAAACCCATGCTGACTGGGCCTGATCGCCTGCTTGCCCTGCAAGTGCCGCGTGATGACCCTCAAGATAATCTGCTCCATGAGCTTCCCCGGCACTGAGGTCAAACTGACAGGCCTATAGTTCCCCGGGTCTGCCCTCCGGCCCTTCTTATAGATGGGCGTCACATTGGCTAGCCGCCAGTCAACCGGGACCTCCCCCGATAGCCAGGACTGCCGATAAATGATGGAAAGCGGCTCGGCCAGCTCCTCCGCCAGTTCTCTCAGTACCCTTGGGTGGATCCCATCCGGCCCCATCGACTTGCGCACATCCAAGCTCCGTAGCAGGTCGCCAACCATTTCCTCATGGATAGCGAAGGCCACGTCCTGCTCCCCATCCCCTTCCACCAGCTCAGGGCACTGGGTGTCCGGAGAACAACCGGTATTGCCGCTAAAGACTGAGGCAAAGGCGGCATTAAGCACCTAAGATGATTGCATGGAATTTACCTAGACAAATCTGCAAGCCTCAATGATGGATACATTTCTCAAAGCACACTTGTGCTCATGTGGATGCACATGAATCACACTCTTAGTACTCTTGGATACTATTCTCACTACACTATTTCCTCGTGCGGAAATCATTATATACACAGGCCCTTCTGCCACACACTTGACAAGCTGAACAATCTTCCTAAATCTTCTCGTCCAAATAAAAAAAAAAAATAAAAAAAAAACACTGATGTCTCAGTCCTGGATGTATGTCATTTAGGTAAGAAAACAGTGAGGTTGATTTCCTGGCTTGACTCAAATTCTGCAGGAATCACATGAAGAGCAACACTTTGTATATTCTTACCAACATAAAGAAAGCCAGCATGACCTGAGGTATATTTTTTCCAAGAATGTAGTAATCAATAGAAAATACTTTTCACTAAAAGAATTAGAATAATGAAGAAGCGAATGTGTAGCCACAAGCTCAAAAAGATGATCCGCAAGGGGATGTAAAGATAACATTAAAGTCTCAATAAAATAAAAATGGTTCATTAAATCAGCCAGAAACTCCTATTAAGCTATTAGGAAATTTTACTGAAGAATGACATGAAAAGATTTCCAACAGGTAAGTGCACTCCTAAAGAGTGCCTGAAGAACAACTGTTCTTTTTGGTTTCCAAAACTGATATGAGTCAGTGAAGGAGACCTCCCCCTCAAAACACAGTGGAAGAAAACAAAGCTGGACAGGCCTATTGAAACATATCCCAGGTCCTAGAGAAATGGCTTGAACGTCATCCTGCAGACTACTCGCAGACTACGCAACAGTCTCCATTACCCAATATTAGTAGGGATGTCAAGAAACAGACAGTCAATATATGAGTCTGACACTAGATAGATTAATTCCAAGTATCTTCTTTTCTGTAGAGCACCAAGATCTCATGCTTCCTTGCGTGTTCATACAAACTATCCTCCTGGTGTGCTCTTGGGATTCTTGACGTACGGAGGCTTAGATTGCTCCTAATACTCTACTGACACAGGGGAGCACGGAGTGGGACGGGGCAGTGGGAGGAAATCAGTTTCTTCAACTGTAACTTCCCATTGGGCTGTATCTGTATAAAGCATGTGTCTGCCTGATGAAGTTCACCAGCTTTAAGACTTAAACATTCACTAGTATAGCTACTTGCAATCAGCTAGCTGTTGCAAAACATCACCAGCTCTGAGCCAGCTCTGACTTGATCACAATTCTGAGGACAGCTAGTCACTCCAGAGACAAGCCAAGAAACTCATTCAGGCCACCCTGAAGTCCTTATACAGAAGACAAGACCTTCTTAGAAGTTTCAGAGAAAGCTGCTGACTTTAATGAGGAGGAATTTGGAAGCAGTACTTCTGTACATGTGATACGGGGCAATCTGAGGACAGTTCTGTAAAAAGAAGTTACAGAGACTGATTTTACTAGAAATTACTAGACTGATTCTCTGTGTCTGGCAAGTGTGAGCAGTTACGTAGAAACCCACTGAAGTGATCTTAACTGTAGGACAGATGGTATTTGTGCTTCAGATCACTGAGGGGGAACCAGACCTGGCGCTCCTTCCAACCAAGCAAGCATCTGCAGTGATGCTAGTTACTGAGCTGTGGCTGCACGACAGAAGTACTGTGTCACGAAAAGATAAAGAAGAGCTGTTATGGGCCACAAAACTGCTCCCATATGCTTATGTCAAAGATGGAGATGAACTTCTAGCCAAGGAAGACTGCTGAAATGAATCTTAGTGGGTGTGATCGGTTAACTTTGGCTAACCCAGCTGCTCGCTCACTCCCCCTCCTCAGCAGCAAAGGGGGAGAAAAAGGGTGAGAAAGCTTGTGGCTCAAGGTAAAGTCTGGGAGATCGCTTACTGATTACCATCACAGGCTAAACATACTTGATGTGGAGAAATTTAATTTAATTTATTGCCAATTAAAATAGATTTGGGTAGTGAGAAACAAAAAGACAAACATTAAAGCAACTCGTTTCTTCCCCTCTTCCCCAGGCTCAGCTTCACTCCACTTTCTCCACAGTTATCCACCTGCCACCACCACACCCAAGGCAGTGCTGGGGAGATGGAGGGTCAGCAGTTATGGTCCACATGTAACAGTTCCTTGTTGTCAATCCTTCCTCCTCACACTCTTCCTCTGCTCCAGCATGGGCTCTCCACGGTCTGCATTTCTTTCACAAATATCTGTCTGCTCCAGTGTGGGTCTTCCACACGCTGTAGCAGCGTGGCCTTCTGCTCTGCCACAGGGCGCTTCCTCCTCTGCCCCCTTTGGCTTTGGTGTTCCCTCTATTGTCTCTCACTCTTTCTGTTTCCACCTCCTTGGTCCAACGGGTGGTTTTTCCCTTTCTTAAATGTGCTCTCCCAGAGGCACCACCAACTTGGCTGACGGGCTCAGCTCCATCCTGCAGTGGGGCCTTCGCGGAGCTGGCTGCTGCCCATGGCAGCACCTCACCTCCTCCCCCTGCTACCAAAACCTCGCCGCAGACACCCTGCACTGGGAAGCAAAGAGCTCCGCCATATTTAAAAGCTAAGATGGAGCTTCACTTTCACAAGGTGGGAATTTGCTCAAAATGGAATAAAGATGAAATTTAAAGTCGTGACATCAAACTTTTTTTCTGGGGAAAGTTCTGTCAAACAAGAACTGGAGCAAACTTGATCCAGAAGTCCAAACAAATAAAACATCTTTCAGAATGATATATCTGAAGTAATTTTTGATACTTCTCACAACTGGAGACTTAACTTCTTTATAAATAGAAATTTCTCGAGTATGTTTTCTCCTCATCAAACTAAAACCAAGAATGACTATTGCATTCAAAACAAATGGCTTAAGCAACTGTTGGCCCAAAACATTGGGACAAAAAAAACTTAAATGAAATCCAAGTAAGGAACAAAATAATAGAATGACTCTGAAAAGGACCAGGAAAAAAAAAAAAAGAAAGAAAAATACATTCAAACACAGAAAAGGAAGACCAAATGAAACATACTTCAGAGAGCAATTAAAAAAATAGAAATAGCTTACGAATTGGAGCCCAGTGTCATTCAGCCCAATCCCCACTCCGTGGGTGTACCACAGGGCAGGACCACAGAAACCTCTAGTGTAAGTGTTCAAAATTCCCACCACCACCTGCGAACATGCCTATAGGTGCATTACTAGGAGGTGAGACTAAGGAAAGAACGCGTGTCAGCCTCTCCCGAGAACCTTCAGAAGTCAAATCACAAAGTCCATCATGTGGCAACACCCTGAATAAAGCAGATGACTTCTTTGATAGGATTATTTGTTATGCCTGTTCAGGATGGTTGTAAATGTGTGGGGATTTTTTCCTAATTATAAAAAAAAAAATTGTTTCTTTAAGTCAGTAACCAAAACAGATAGTTCAGTATAATCTTCAACCTCCCACAACGTACAGTTAGTATCAGTTCTAATACCCTCACCATCGCTTTTTGAGATTCACCATTTGATACACAAAGAATATTTACAGAAAACTATCACGTTCTTATCAGTATCATTTCATATCTGAACTTGTACACTTCTCTTAAACTAAAAATACTTATTGCAATGAATAGTTCAGTATGTTATACAAAGCTGCAGAAGAAAGAGATCTGTAGTTCTTTTGCAGGTCTAGGAGTTCTTTCATAATTGAGCATTTGTTCAAACTAAAACCACATAAAAACATTGACTTTTACAAAAGCAGTTGGCATTAGTTTAGGGATCAAACAACATGGGCACTTTGCAATATCACAGCCACACCTAATCATAACCAAAACATTTCAAACAATGTGGTTTAACGGGCAACCAGCAAAGCTTGCATATGTATACAGCTCTGAGTCATGACTTTGGGTAAACTCCCTTTTATGGTATTTCTGTATGAAGCAACAAAAATGCAGTGGGGAACAAAAAAGCCCTTCAGACAAAAGAAAAGTACTAAATATAAAAAGAATGAAATCTGACATTTTTAATCAGTCTCAACTACTTCCATGGCAGGCATTTTGCTCCACTCAACCTAAGTTACTGGAAAACTTCATGCCTCAGAAACATTCCTCCAAGGCATGTTTTCCAAACCTCCGCAGGGCCAGACCCTTTACACACCACCCTTTATTCAGAATTGTGTCAATAGTGTACTTTTAGGTACAACATGAAATTTTTGTAAAATGTGCGATCCCTCTCCGAAAGATAGAGGTGTGTACCAATACACATACACACTGAAGGAATACGTGCCTGTTGGATTACATACACAGGTGAACATCTGCATGACTGAAATAACTCCACTAAACAAAGTTAATTATATATTAAATAAAACTATTTCAACTCACGTATGTACTGCTAGATGACTAAATAGTGTATTTTTAGTGGAACTGAAGATGGTGAATACTTTAAAGTTCCTCAAGTATTTTGAATATCTGGTATGTTCACAATCCTTCCTAGTGCTTTTGAGAATCATTCTCGTCTGCATTAGACATAGCTCAGATGAACTGCTCTGTGAGAACAACCTGACTAGACACAAAATTCAAATAGGTGGGAGGGTCATTCTTTTTGGAACGTGTACAACACACACAGATGCAAAATCTTTGAAGGACAACAAATAACTCACAATAAATGGAATACGGTGACAACTAGAAATGGTTACACAGACGCCCACAAGAGGAAAAGGTATGTCTGTTTGCGTACCTTCATACACTCCAGTACGCTGAGATAACTGGAAGCAATATGACCAGCTAGTGCAGTATCATGACCAAGCCAGTGCATTCAGCCTCTGACCAGCACAATGTCAGTCAGGCTATAGCTGGTCTCCACTCACCTGTAACACATTAGATACACGTTCCAAGAAGCAAGAAGAATAACACAGAGAGGAGCAACAAGCTACAAGCAGCAGAGGGTCTAAACTATTTCGTTCACGTTTTTGGTTAGTTTTCTCCATCGTTGTAACTGAGACATCTCTATTCGTGTCAAAGAGCTTTCATACTTCAATTCACAGTTAGCCAGTCTCAGCTTGTAGTCTCTATAGCAGTCTTAGGTCACCAGTGGCCTAAGTTTATATTGGATTTTTTCTATATATATGTATGCGTGCATGCATGTTTATATATGCATCAAAGAAAACTCAAGTTTATCACTGATCTCACCATTTTCCATTTCAGCAGAAGAGGCCTTTTTGGCATGCACAGCAGTGATGACTCACGTGCCACACACCTTAACACGTTGCACAGCTCTGGGCCTACCAACTCTGAACTTGCTGTTCAAACAGAGGGCTGGATTTGCATTACTGTTGCCCTACCAAACATAAAACCTTTCTCCCTAGTTAGTAAAAGAAAAATTTGAATCACTTGGTACATCCTACTAATACATAAAGGAGTGATTCTGAATAGATGTAGCACTGCTTCAGTGAAGCAAAAAATTCTCTTGATGAAGTCTCTGCTTAAAGAAAAACCCTACCAGACTCAATCTGCATGGATGACAATTTTATCTAAAACTGTGGAAATAAAAATTTAATTTATAGAGCTGCTGAAAGGTCAGTAGTACGTTTTCAAACATATATAGTGAAAGGAAAAAGTGTAGGGTTTTTTTTGTTTTGTTTTTTTTTTATGAAGGCAAACATTACGAAAAATGTTGTACAAGTCACGATCAGTGTAGTGTGTGTGTGTTCATATACTGAACTAGATTGCCTAGAAGGTGTGGAGTCTCTACCCTCAGACAATTTTGGAATCCAGATATAAGTAAAACAACTATATACCTTCCTTTCCAATTAGCCCTCAACACCTTTTGGTAAGTTTTATGGTCATAAGAGAACATTAAGAAAGTCTAGACATGCCAACAAAACCCTTAACTTCAGTATTAAACATGAAATTATGAATGATTTGAGATAATACATAACACATCAGAAAGTTATCTAATCTAAGTATTTGCAATGCTTTCTGTTTCCTTCAGCAGACGTTATGTACTGGGTAAACTGAAAATGCCTGGGGTTTATGAATGAACAACTGCTTGGTTGTGCAAAATTCTATTCAGCTTCTTCTGGGATATAAACTATTTATAATTGACATTTTCTTCTAGCACGTGTTTCACAAGAACTTACTGATAGCACGTTAAAAAAATGCATAGGCATTCTGAGGCTAGTTCCATTTCTCATGGAAGCAGAAATAACTGACACTTGAACTCTCAAGTCTTACCTAATCGGCTCCTATCTCATCTCACAACATGCATTTTAATACACTCAAGTGGCAACTGTTACATATGCACTACTGCACTGAAGGCTGGGTTGGGCTGACCCTGCCACAATGACTAAGGCTCAAGGCTGCTTGTTCAGAGAAAAACCTCTGTGGGACCAGCTCAGATTAATCCAATCCCATGAGCAGGGATTGGAAAAACTAACCATGATCTTCCTCATTTCCTTCTCTTCCCTGTCCCTTCCACCCAGACTCACAGTATTTTATTCCCCTTTTTGATTTCCTCTCTCTAACAGTCAATATACTTACTCAGCATCTGAAGACACTGTGATCTGGATCAGCATCTCAACGGTGTGTCTTTTTTTTTCTTTTAACACTTTATTCATTTGATGAGATTACTTTAGTTGACAATCATTCACAATTGTGACATTGTTTGTCTGTGCTGTTTGTTTTTTTGCTAACTGGGAAAAACAGCACTCTCATGTTTATGCTTATAAATTGCTTGTTAGAGGTAGATGTAGGTTTTCAATCGATGGCTCTACATGGGCAAGTTTGAAATTTTAGAGATTTGAAAAAAAGCAGCTAGTGTTCTTTCTTCTCTTAGCTCCCACTCAGTAAGGCAGAAGCTCTAGGATTACTACACTTAAGGTGTTTTGTTGGACTCCCAACCGCTCCTGGTTATCCAAGTTGTAGTTATGACTAGGTCTCCTCTTAAAATTTGTGCTCGGCAAGAATGCATTTTCCTTTCAGACATGGATCATGCTACAGTTGCTTTTCTCACTCCATAATAAAAAAAATGCAGTAAATTGAAAATTGGATTACACCTCTACTAGACAAACATCTCTGTTAGCATACTGTATTGTTGTCCACCTACTCAGTGACTGTTTTCACAATATGCACAGTACCCTCCAGATGTCAGGTGAAGTTCACTGCACTGATTTTCAATTTAAAGCTGTAAAATAGTTTTTTGAATTGGCCATCTGCAAAATCTTCTCTCCCCCATATGTTACAATGGCAACTGCCAGCAGCAGAGGCATTTCAGATAGCAATTCACTGATTAAAACTGTCAGGCTATTTTTCAGTGAAGGCATCTCAGCTCTGGAGTTAATTTCTCCCTAACCCATGGTCAAACACAGCTTACATTTGCTGACTTCCATAACATGGGACATGGAATTGCAGAACAATGATCCTGGTGTTTGGTGACAGGGCAGCTTGAGGACCACAGGATATGGTAACTACTGTTCTTTGGTGGTGATCTATTTCGGGAAGCAGGCCATAAGAGGGAGATGAACAAAGGAAGAATGAGTTGAAATCAAGACAGATTAGTAAACTGCTCCATTAGGATTTAGGTAACATGCTTTCTCCTGTATCCGTGCTAGGTCTGGGGTAGCGGCGGTATCTGTAAAAGCTGCGGGCAGGGACCACAGCTCGGTGTTGGAAGCGAAACGCCCCCTCCGCACGCCCATGACTGCCAACCTCAAACTCGGCAGCGCTCGTCCTCTGCGAGCTGCTGTTGCCGTAGCAACAGCTCTTTAAAACATGGAAAACAGGTCAGGTAGTTTCAAACTAACCACTGTTTCCAATGCGTTTTCCCCTGGAGTTTCGAATTAGCCCACCTCTGAGATGATCAGTGGGCAGCTGCCGTGGTGTCACCAGCCGTGAGGAGAAGGCAAGGCTCTCCAGTTTCACAGGCTGCGGAGGCGCTCAGTAACACCAGGCCTGGCACACCCACCGCTCCTTCCCCACATCCTTCACGATTTCCTCTTCAGAAGCAACCCCTCTTTCCATTTCATTTCCTCTGCAAACTTATTTTTTGTTGGTTTGTTTGCTTTGCTGTTTCGTAATAAAAGGGTGCTACATGATTTGAGGGTTTAACCCTGTAAACCACCGAGTATAAGTGAAAGGAGCGTTATTTGGCCGTAACCGCATTGCTTCAAAGGGCTCTGGGTTGTAGTACCACTCAAACCTGCTGTGCTTTGTCAGAGTACTTGACGTAGGGAAAACCAATCACAGCAAACCAGGCCTGTTTGAAACCCATGAAAAGGAAAGTTAACTGGCTCAAGAGACAACACATAAAACAGTAGAGCAAAAGGATGAGCAAAAGTAGAGCACAAGATTATACAGAGAGAGATATCTCAAGCTGTGAGGTGACGAACACACTCCTACCACTTTCTCCTCTGTTTCTCTCAAGTAACACAGCTGGTGGGGTGCACACAGGTGTTCACATCTCAGTGAATAATTAGTCACACAAAATCCCAAAGGACCAGCATTAACTTCATTTTTTAAATTTAATGCCTTTGTTACTTTAATTGAATTTGCCTGAATATAAGGCTTACTTACATCAGACTCTATCTTGACTCGCAGTAGTATTCCATGAGTTAACGGAAACTCTTCAGAAAGATAGAAATATAGAAATAGCCACAAAATTTCTAACTTTGCAAAAGCAAACTAAAAAGCCCATTCCATCTTATACACGCACATCACAAGCACCACGGAGCTACCACTAGTCTATCACCAGGAATGGTATCTGGATACTAGTTCTTATCTTTAGTTCTTATCTGTCTTGTAGAGGTGCATGTTCTCACGTATGGATGACAATGAAGTACAGGTAATTTGAACTAAAAATAAACAGCCATTCTGTGAAAGTAATAACAACCAACACTGCAGCTATGTGGAGACACAGTCCTGTGCTCCATTCTTAACATTAAGCTTTGCACTTTATATACACCAAACTTACAGCACTTTGAGTGAAAAAAAAAAAAAAAAGCTCTTCAGAATGTGTCCAAACCTACTCTAGAAGAGAATCCTGAGTACAGAGACTTTTGATATTGTTTCACTTTGTCCCTCAGAATTTTAATGGGAATAAGCTCAACATAAATGCAATCCTGTTCACAGAGTACACGTAAATTTTCTTTCCTTTATTAGTGTTTATTTTGGTTGTTACCTTCCATAAATTTTCCTTTTCATACTGGAGAAAAAGAATGTTTACTTTAGAAACACATGAATCGCCTTCAGAAAATGTAAGTACCTCCCCTACAGGTTCCAGTGGGACTGATGCCCAAAGAACTCCCATTAAGATAGCCTCCACTTCCATTCACACACTTGTTAAAGTAATTCCCTATGCCAAAAAGCACAATCTTCAACGAGGATACAACAAAAGAAAAGAGAAAGTAATTTTGGGACTAACAGAAAGTTTTGGATCCAAGAGAACTTTCTGGGGTGATGGGGAAGTCTGGTCTGCAAGCATCTTCAAAGAACATTTTTTTCCCATTCTTTCTTGAAAGAAGAACATCCAAATATAAAAAACATCTAAATATATTGGCCTGTAGTGACACCATGAGGGAAAAAAAAATCAAACATGTTTATAAAAAGTTCGAACTAATTCACATCTATAAGCACTACAACATGCTGATGATAATATCGTGCACCCAAGGCTGCACAGTTTGCAAAATTCTTGCTTCACAGCTACCAGAGCCCTAGCCCATGACCCTGGTCCGCTCCAATGTAAATAAAATAAGTTAAATTCTTCAAAATAATTTAAACTAACTTCTTTTAGCTCTCACTATGGCACACTGAAAGCTGTCAGGGAAACATTGTTAGGGTTCTCAGCATCAAGCAGCTTTTTGAAACAGCTAGAAACCATGTTACTCTAACTTCAGAGCTTTCCTAGAGCACAACTTTGCCCTGGTGTCTCTTACTTACATTCAGAAACTAAGTTTTCTTACTAACATTCTTATGTCTGTATAACTCCTACTCTCAACACAAATATAAGCATCAGTAATACAAAGATCTTGAAGTAGATGCTACATAAGCATTAGTTCTTCAGGCATTTATTTCCTAGGAACCAGGCGCACGTGCTCTAAACTAAGTGACACTAGGAGAAACATTACAAGCTGTGTAATTTCCAACCCTAGATCCAAATGCAGTTTCACATTTAGGCAAACAAATGAACGTGATTTCTCTCAAATACTCTGGACATCTAAAGTTAACATGGCTGTCAATAGGAACTTTGTCACTGACTTTAGCAAGTATGGGATTAACCCTTCAAGAGAGGGTTTGTCAATAGCTACAGCTTCACATACTGGGCATGTATGGTTTTATTTTTGAATTGTTACTCATACAACACTAGAAAATAAGTACAAGAACTTGCCAATTTCATTCTGTATTTTTTTACCCTCTACTTGGGTGATTTTATATCATGTTTTCCACCTTGCTAGGGACCGGTGTTGTCCACGAAGTACACTTTTTATCCAGACTCAATTAACAACAATGAATAGGAAAAAAAAATCAAGTCTCTAAACAATCACCTTATGGCTTTACACATCTCTGTAAAAACGCTCACTTTCTTTTTTCTTTAACCAAAATTAAATTGACTAGTGCATAGCAATGGTACAACTCAAAATAAAAGTAAATATGGGCTATGAGGTATCTTTAGGCAGAGTTCTAGGGTAAAAGTATGACGTTTAGATCACTTTAATTTAAACATTTCACACATTAATAAAATACAAGCAAATCAGAATTTTTATAGGAATCATTTTATAGAATATAAAAATATTCTTACAGAAAGATTTTGTTTTCAAGTTTCGTAGGAATTCCCTTTTTTCCCCTCTGAATTATGCAAATCATAAGAAAAGAATTAAAACGTACATGTAAAGCAAAATATTCTGGGCAATCCCTGTTTTTGGCACATGTGTGCAAAGTCCAGTCTAATCAGATGTCTACAGACGTTAATTCCAAATAACAAAGAACTCCAAGTATTAAGAGCCCTCTATTTGGATGTCTTAATGCAAAAAGTCTTCCTTCAAATTCCACATTACTTGCAAACAAAAACCACATAGAAATTTTTCAGTTCTTCATAAAGCTTAATAGTATTAAATATCAGACATTTAATTTCTAGTATTTTGTTTATGAAATATTGTTATCATCCATGCTTAATATGTAGTCTACACATGGTACTTATTGGCTGCCGATCAAAACACAAGGCACAGAAATCTAATACGAGCTTCTTGATTATTGAGAGTTGGCCACACAGATACTAAACTAATCCAAAATTTTACTCTTAAATTGCTAGAATGCTATCTGACAAGTTCTCATGCTCCTATTTGAGTCCAGTAAAATAAACAAACAAACAAAACATAAATGCTTAACTGAAGAAAAGAAAAAAAATACCCCATGCTCTTTACCAAACCACATAATGAGGAAACCCTCTTCAAAACTAAGGAGGTACAAAAAATTAACTTAAAACAGTCTTGCAAAATTCCAATCGCCCACTCTCCTGAGGCAAGTTTTATTTTTACCCCTTTTCATTATCATTAATCATCATACCAAAGAGTAGGAGAACAGATTTTGTTTCTTGGTGGTAAGCGTGCATGATGCTTTCATAGAGACGGTTTTAAGGAACTCAGCTGAATCCCACAAAATGACACGCGCACCCCTTGGTGTCAGCACTCACTCTGGGGATCAGACATTATACACAACAGTGCGGTACGCTGTCCTGTCATTAATAGTCATTTATGCAACATGGAAAGTATTTGGATTAAATACCACCACCACCACCACCCCGTTTTTGTTTTTTTTTTATGAGAGAGAAAACAGAATACAGAGATCAGAAACTGAACTGTTTAGATGCACAAAAAAGCGTTCTCTAAAACTTATCCAACCAGAACTGTTTTTCCCCAAGTATTGCAAAGCTCTTTCTGGGCTGTGCCCATTACCAGGCCTTTCCAAGGGTCTCCGAGAGGCACAAGCAGTTGGTTATTATGGAAACAAGCGCTCCTTTAACCTGCACTGCTGTCCCAGCTCATCGGATTCACTCATTCCTTTCATTTGTTCTCTTCAAACTACGCATAAATTACAGGCATACTGTGTAACTAAATATATACGCTATAACTACACTTCAGACTCTATTTGAACTAATGAGGGGGAGAAAAAAAGGAAGCTAGACCTTTTTAGGTTTTTAAATTTAGACTCTGGAGTAAAGCAGTTTCATTCTTAACTCTAAACCAAGAATTTGAAAATTGGTTGAAAAACAAATTTTGTAGTGCATTGTCAACTAGAAGCTACTTTATAATTAAAAAAAAATACTTTGCACACTGAAACTATTTGACACGATAAAAATATGAAGATAGCAGGAATGCTTTAAGCTTTCAGGTTAAGTTTTAAGTTTTAAACCCTGTTAAGTTTTACTCACCGAATCTTGGCTGAAATTTTCCAGAGGCAGACTCATGTTTGGAAACACTAGTTGACTGCTAATTGCAAAAATTGTCAAGGTTACCCAAGGTCTAGATCCTCCAAAATACTGAGACGCCTAATAAACAGATTAGGTATGTGACTATTTTTGAAAGCTTGAGCTTGTAGTGACCTATGTGTTCTCAAAATTTTTTATGATTACAAAGTTCAGCCACCAGCAGTAGCTTAAATCCTCATAGGATTTAAGGCTGTTGGAGACATTTATAGGAGAAGGTCATCTACAACAGTTGTCTGCTCCAAGCATGATTAACTCTACACCAAAACTATTCCTGACATGTTTATCTGACCAGGTCTTTAACAGGCAATAGTGACAACTTCTGTAACCCTCTGAGGCAACCGACTGTAGCAGTTTGTTATTCCATCAGACGTTCTTCTCGCTGCTTAGCTTCAAAATACACTGCTGCAATTTAAGCCTTTGAGTTCTTGTCTCATCCTCAGAGGATGTGTGAATGATAAGTAAAAATACATAATCCTGTTATTCACATATAAGAATGTCAAAAAGCTTTTTGTTCTAGAGAGGTATCTTCTGTTCACTTTTAGGATACAAAATTCATATTCACCTTCTAAAACTGCAGAAGTACAGTGCCAGCACTTTGGCGTGAATGATTTAGTGATCAGAGTAGCAGCTTTAAAATAATGCTACAAGTTAAGACAAACAGAAAGGATGGATTCTGTTTACAGCCTAAATAATTCATTCATGTTTAAGACCAAATTATTAGGCTTGATTTTCCATTACTTACATCTAGAATAATTAGGGAAGGAGCATTTTCAAAGAGAAAAGATCGTATATTCAATATCACTCAGAGAAACACTTTGCTCATGTAGTATATTCCCCCACTTTCTTCTAATAATAATTCCCTTTCCGTTGTTAGAATATATAAACAGGATTTAACTAAATCAGTTGGTATTTGACTTGCAGAATTAAAAACTAAAAATTTAATAGGTTGGTCTGTTCTCTTTGCCTAAGGGAAAAAAAAATTTACATTTTCAGTTTACATGTCAGGCCAGCACAATCTCCCCTACTGACCTCCCGCACAGCTGTATGATACAGCGGAATAAACCACGGCCATGGCTTGCAAGTTATCCACACTGAACTCCTAGCACCGACAGCACTCCTCCCACTGAATTACCCCCACACCTTTTATTATTTTAAATAACCACTCAACACACAAGAAGCTTCTGTACTGGCTTTCTATTACCAGAGGCTCAGAAAATCCCCAGTGCTGAAGTTCACACTGTCCTCACACAACGATCTAGATAAAGTGCATTATATGCATTATACTCGTTTCACAGTCTCTCTCATCTGTGCGGTGTCTCTGAACAGGAGTGAACAAAATTCTGCACACAGACTAATTGCTGACACCAATTCACAGTACTTTTGCTAATGATATGACACGGTAAGTAGTCTTCTGTTTATCTCATCTGCGTACAGACCACATGAACCAAAAACCTAAGTTTATTTCCTCAGTTAAGAAAACACGACACAGATATCTCTATTTTCTGATGTTCTTCCTGTCAGCATCTGGAAATGCTTCACGATATACAACTAAGTAAAAATAAAGCAGAATGAATCTATGTTAATACTTCATTTAAAATTTTCATGACTTCAAGAAGGGTCTGAAATGGTTGAAACTAAATGAAATACATTCATTCCCATTAATTAGAAGAAGACTGTATCAACAAACTCATCTGCTGCTTAAATAAAATCAGACTAAATACAGCCAAGATTTTGGATAGAGAGGCATTTCCAATGAAGATCAGGCTAGGCTAGATCTGCTTGGCTTCATTAATGAAGTTTTCATTAAATTTTGTGTGGCTTTCAGTTATTTTATGGTATTGAATTTTTAGTGAATAAATTGTCACATTGTACATTTGTAAATGATAACTAAAATACTCAGTATTTGCAATATTATTATTTCACAATGATTATGCTCTGAAGAATTTGATCTGGTTAAAACTCAGGAAAATATTCTGCCTAGAGTAACAGATGGCTTTTCAAATTTTTGTTGCTGTTCCAGAATCTTTAAGTCACCCAAAATGCATCTACTTAAACATGATACTGTAGTTACTGGAAAACATGATCTACATGTTCACTGTTTAATATTTAACAATCTGGATACCATTCCTGTTTGGAAATAATTCTACTAACGACAGAAATCATTACCCTAGCATTGCTATAGTAAATAGATTTGCCTTTTAACATTTTATCATCAACATTTTAAAAATAAAAAGTAAATATTTTTTCATTTCAAATGAAATTGTACATTGAATCGATGCAAATGAAGTTTGGCACCTCATTCTAAGTAGTGTCCACTCACAGGTTATCATCAATTAGATATCACTTCATTGTAGTGCATGTAAACCCTTTGTTAACATTGTGTCCCACACTAACACACATCAGGAGGTTTTACACAGCAATCAGGTCAGGAGGTTCTACACAGCAATTTCATATCTTCATGAGCGGTAAAATGTTATGATACAGTAAAAATATAAGAAGCAGGTCAATTGACAAAGCATAAATATAGCAAATTAGTCTTGCAAGCTAAATTTTAGCTGTTTTTCCCCACATGATGGAAGTTTCAAACATTTTTTTGCTTATTAAAAGTTCACTCTATTTTTTGGTGAAAACTTTCATATAAGATACATTAAAAAAAAGACAATAGCTATATACAAAACACCACAACGTCTTGAACTGAGAACAGCAAAAGGATAAATCTGAGCAAGCTGCTTCCATGACACCTTTAGTTATACTGCTCATTTAATACACACTTCTCTCCAGCATGAACATATCTGATGGAAAACTACCATCATAATAGCAATAGGGTTATTCAAATGCCCAACACCTATAAAAAAAAATCTGTTCCTAAAAGGACTGGTCGCTTAGGCAGTCAAAACAAGCACCACATCATTCAGTATAATTTGGTACGCTGTTCCAAACAACAGTCTTGTGAGCTGTGAGGCAGAAAGACTAGAAGTAGGCCCGTTAAATAGTTAAGATTCATTATGAAAAGCTGCTTATATCATACATCATTAACATTTCCGTGAGTATCATTATTACTTCTTCAAAGACATTATGCCACTTCTCCTCACAAGGAGTAGTATATTGTTGACATCAAGGTTTGCTGTGAATAAAACATCACTTAACCCCAAATAAAACCGAGCAGATTAAGGTTTAAAATACTGCTTTAATTTTGTTATTTGCTGCACGCCTTAAAAATAAGGAAGCATGTAAATAAAATGAATGCCTATAGTCAGAAGTAATCACTGAAAACTAAAACCCAGTGATGTTTGAGCGTGAAGTATATATTCAAATTTTAATAAAGGCTGAAGTTTCAACAAGCACTGGTCTCTTTTTGTAAGATTTATACCTTGAACACTCCCTTTTCTAAATGCTGAAGTGATACGTACTTCACCAGAAATGCATTTACCTGAGATCGACTAACATCAAAGAGGCATATTTTGAGGTTTTCAGAATTTACCATGAGACAACATATGTAGACCATAGAATAACTGAAAGCGATGATTCAAAAATCCAACCCTCCAACCCTATACAAGTTCCTGGTCACAGAAAAGAGAACACTGAAGAATGCTTTTTTCTTTTTTTTAAAGCAAGAAGAAATGTAGTAAACAACACCAACAACAATCCCCACCTGTTGTTCACGGAAAACAACATCCTTGTCCCAAAGCATATATGACGGGGTACATTTGGAAGAACATAATATTCCAGGTGATGTACAGTTTCAGAATTAAGTATAGTTAGAAGTTTTTTTATAATATATTTTTGTATTTTATTTTATTTTTATTTTTTATTTATTTTTTATTTATTTATTTTTTATTTTTTATTTATATTTATTTTATTTATTTTATTTATATTTTATTTTATAATATACCTGATTCAGTACAAAGCAAAACTTGAAAGTCTGCAGTGGCAACTTTTTCTCACCAATTCATGGAACATGACTTCAGTAACTAGCACGGACTGATCAAGAAACTGAGGGCCATCAGGACCAACAGTCCACAGGAGAGAGAGGGATCTCAAACTCCCATATGGCATATCAGTTGAAAAATAGCAAGAGCAGCTTTTGATTTTCAAAGCAGATGGACTTGAAACAGTGAAAAACAAAGTGTAAATACGTACTTTCAGAAGAAAAAAATGCTGCTAGCTTTATTTTTTTTTAAAGTTCAGATTGGTGACCAGAGCATCTTATTTTCTTGGAAAAGTCTCTTGTTTTCATTGGCAAGTAGTTCTTAAAACATTTACATCAGAACAGAAAACTACACACACAAAAACTTTCAAACCAGACTCAGTGCTAAATTCATTTTGCATCATTTTATACATTCATTTATCCACTTTATGAGAAGAATTTCCTGCATCACTTATTTACATTACCTAAAAACATTAGCAAGTGCGTAAGGCTAACTGCTATTTCTGCATTATATGTCTGTTTTAGCAAAATTAAATAACTGTTTATTGTTTTATTAAAACAGTAGAATATACTAGTAATTCTAATAGGATAAAGTATCACTGAGACCTAAAGCAAACATACCGTTTGCCCAGAACTGTCTCCTAATTCTGCAGGTCTCACTTTATACAGAGAAATAAGCAAACTGATTAATTGCAAGGAATGATAAGGATCGTTTCTTCATCCTGTTACCTTCTCCCTCCTACCAGTATCTCTGTAGCATTTTTGCTTCTCCATTTTATGCTGTAAGAGACCTATACACTAATAAACTTCAAAGTCTTTTTATGCGATACATTCAAATACCACTTCTCAGCATGGCACTGTCTCACTCCATGCTCTCAAGTAAAGTGCTTGCTGGCTGCCAGAGCTGGCATGCTATGTGTGGCTTACAAGGGTACATGGTTAAGAAAGCTTTCAGCGGATAATGGTATCATTCAAGCAAACAAGTTAGGCTACCTCCAACTTAGACAACCCCCTTCTATACAGACAGATAGAGTACTATGAGAGTATACTACCAGTAAGTTAGATTTTGTTCATTTATACCTTAATTCCAGGGTGTTAATCCCTTCTTTAAATAAAATGATGACTGTCAGCATTTAATGTCAGGATCCCTTTCTAGATCCCATTAAAGCTAACTCCAACCAAAAGAGAACAGAATGATTTAGTACAAAAAGTTTTCATTATTTATCCCTTTCAAGAATTGTTTAAAGACTTCATGTCAGCAACTTAAAACATTCATGATGATATTATAAAAAGTAGACAATGTATTATGCATGCTGCCCACTGACTTGGCCTTTCAGAAACTCTCTCACAGGCCACTTACCAATATTGCCACTCACTGACTAGAAGATAAAGGGAAGTCCTTCTAAAATGTATAAATAAATAATAATTGCCTATGGTTCAAACCAGCAGGCTGTTAAAACCAGTATCCTGTGTGACATCAGCTGGTACCACATGTTTCTGAGAAACATATTCCTTTAGTGGGCTACTCTGAACAGTGCATCCATTATTGATAAGTCTTCCTAAACTCTTTCTTAGGCTGGCTTACCCATCGAAGTACTTGGCTTTTGTCGTGCTTAAAACCAAATCTCCCACAAAACTAAGTAACATACATTGCCCATGTGGATAGCTATTCATTTTTTGAAACCCTATTCGTTCCTCAATCAGAATCATTTGTAGCAACAAATCTTACAACACTGCCTGTCTTTTTCGGAACTCGAGGACAAACTGTACATCATGCAGCTTCTAAAGCCTTGCACATGCCAGTCACACTAACACGACCAGCAAGGTTCGCCTACCACACACAGCATCGTTACTTCTGAAGATCAGACCTCCCCCAGGTTTGGTTCTAGGACAAACTCTTACTTCAGGAGGAAAACTCACATGTACAAGCAGTATCAACCAGCTCCACAGGATTATTCATGCGCAAAGTATTCATGAATAAGCACTTACAGAATCAGGATCTTTAGCATTTACAAAAAAAGAAACATTTTTGCTTGCATTTCTTAGCAAGTGATGGAAAAGATAGAATGAATTTTCAATCGTTTTAAGGGCAATTTTATTGCTACTATAATAAACCCACTTAACTAACAGCCAGTTATTTTCCAATGAATAATGCAAGTAATTATTTTGTTAGTCAATTATCAGGATGACTATTACATCTAATGGTCAAAAAAAAAGCCTAAAAAAATACCCAAACTAAAAACCAGCTTAATCAAAACTCTGTCAGCAACAGCTTGTACTGTGCTGTTAAGCTGGCTTTCCTCCAGTAGCTTAAAATTTAAGAGTCAGCTTTATGTAGAAATGCAGTAAGTGAAAACTGGAAAAAAAAAATCCCACACCTACAGCTGTCACCTAAAATTAAACACAATGTTTTTCTCCAAATCCCAAGTGTACTTTCAAAAAGGTGCCATGTGATCATATTTAGCTACTGCACTGCAGTGAGGAACATGTTTAAGCTACAGCAGATAAACTAAACTCGTTCATTCAATAATGTTAAAAAAATAATGAGTAAAAACCAGGTGTAATTATCTGCAGGTTTCTGAACAAGAGATATTTATGCCACTTTGAGAGCATCCTAAAATTAATATACACACATTACAGCTTAGAAATTTTTTTTTGCCCCTGCTATAACTTGCAATGTAGGCAAAAAGAAACTACACATATTTTGGAGAGGAGAAAAAATCCTGAACAGATAGATGGGTGTTAGATATAATAACTCTACATAGAGAGATACATGCTCTTGGAATAATATCACTATTTTGCAGAAGCCAGGTTGTTAAGTGATCTTAACCATCTCCAAGGATATTGATTAAATGTCTCCATCCAGTTTAAAATGTTTATGATCTCACTGAGATACTCACTAAACATGACAATATTCCACACCTGTAGCAATTTTTTTTTAATGGAACCGGGTCAAATGTGAAAGTTCTTGTAACTTAAGTTATAAAGAACCAAAAATACTTTTTCCAAAAAAACTGTAGTTAGAAAGAAGTATATTTATAATGTCACATGGCACCCATTATTAAAAAGGTCCTGCATAAAGCAAACGTACTTATTTCACAGCCAGTATGAAACATTACGATTAGGTAATTGGATAATATTCTTGAAAGATTACTTATTTTGCTTGTAATCAACATAATTTTAGAATCGGATTAATTATTTTGGCAAATATAAAACAAACAGCATGTTTAAAAGTATAAAAATGTACTTACAAAATCAAAGTCTCCATCTTGAGGGACTTTCCAGTTATCAGGGAAAACATTTTTGGATATGTGATAAGGTTCGTGCATGTTCTGATTACAATTTTCAGGGCTTTTATTCTTGGAATCTTGTTTATCAAAGTAGTCCATGAAAGAAGGTCTTTGAACTTGCGGTGAAGTAGCATTTCCTTAGTTGAAAGAAAAAAAGAAAAGAAAAATTTAAAGATATAAGATTTACTGCACTGTAAAATAAACTCCATTTTTTAATTTTTCTACAAGTTTGCAGAAACTAATACAGTCATCCGTACGTGGTGCATGCCTCCATTTGTCCCCTGAGGATCTTTTGCATAAAAGCTCATAGCCGAAGAATGATAATTTTGTAGCAAGATACAATGTGGAGAAATGTTCAACACATTTCAGAGTTGCACACGAATAATATTAGAAGTTACTTCATGCGATATCTATTTGTTGTTATAGAAACTGAATAACACAAGGTGCTAAGCATCCCTTTGGGTGCTGAATGCCCTTAACTTTAAGGCCTGGTCCTCATACACATGGAGGAAAGCAACAAAGTTCCAGTAGTTTCACACAAGGTATGACTTAAAAAGTTATTTAGAACTTGAGAAAAAAAAAAAAAACAAAACACGCAAACCATGTCTAAATGCTACTCCATCAAATTCACTGCCAGTTTAGGATTCTCAGCATATTATGGGATCACACTCTACAGATGGTTGTAAAGCGCCCATCTCTATGGAGTGGAAATCCTGGGGGATTTTTGTCATCATGTATGCAGCTGCAAGAGCTTTACGAATCAGATCAAGATCACTGCAAACTCCCATTCTAATATCCTTTTCATGAAACTAAATTTTAAGAAAATATCTACAACACTGAATGACTGAAATTTGCTTTTATTTCAAAACAAGTTAATTACTAAACTGAACAATAACTAAAATATAAGAAATGTCACCTCAGAGCCTATATTCTGCATAGCATTATGATTCACGAAACACACATTTGCTTACAGTGTAACACATCCCACAGAGAAATGAAATACATTTCTCCAAGTAAAATATGAAACAGGATGGGAAATATAAATAACCAAGCTGAAAAAAAAATTGCAGGTAGGACTGCAATTATATATATTTACAAAAAATTTCAATTATAAATATAATAAAAGAATTAGGATTTCTTTTATAGAAACCACTAGTTTTAAACAGTGAAAAATACTGGAAATATCTTTTTGAGCCTGTTTCATGATCACTAGACCTTGCTATCTCCACATCTGGCCTTAAGTTTGTTTTTATTATTTTATTAGTTTTTTGGGGTTTTTTTGTTCCTCTTTCACCTCTTATTTCATCATCTATTCCTATGATAACCCACTCTCTGTCCTGAAATTTTTTAATTCATTCTATTTTTTCTGCCTGATTAATAGCGTTTTTTAATTAAACCTTATTTCTGCACAACCCTCTTTTGTAGCATGTTGATTTATTTATTCTCTTCCTTCTGCCTTTTCTATATCATTCTGTAGGAGTATATTTTCTCCTGGGTTTTTGAATGTGTTTTTCTGCCTGGAGTATTAATCTAAGCTTTACTGTACAGGAGTCCATTTGCTTCTCTCCTACTCCATGATGATTCCCCCATTCATTCTGCCATGTTTTCATACACATCTTCTCGCCTCATTTTTTTTTTAAACAGTTTTTCCTTCTGTTGTAGTCATATTCTTTTCTAATCCCAGGTCTTAATTATCTCATTGCTCTATCATTTATTTAATTACAACTGTCAACCATACAGAAATATTCAGGGAATTAAGCTTCAGGTTAAAATTAGCAGACCACAGAGCAGATATCCTAGGCATTTGTAGATCACCTGAGTCTGGAGCAGTAGAAGGGATGAAAAGAAAGCAGCAGGGATGCCACAAAACACAGAAATAAGCACTTAAGAGTAAAAATAGAAGAATTTATACTTCAACAAAGCATAAATTCAGAAAACACCCAAGAGAAGGTAGTAGCACGCAGAGGAAGAGGAGGGTAAAATCAGAACACAATGCATTGTTTTAATTTTATTTTATTTTTTGTTATTTCTTGCTGATGACTTCCCAAAACCCATGAAACTATTCGTACAAGAAAGATAGGACACCACGTTGATGACCTTTCACATCCAATTTTTTTCTTCTGCTCAGACTGCTGCACTTGAGTCTCATCCTTAAGACATACTTTTAAACAAGATTAACAATGTCTCTGTAGGAAATGCTGAAGTACCACTATGTTGCCCATTACAGGACACTCTCCCTCCTCTCATGTAACAGAAAATACTAAATATTTCCAAGCATTACATTTTAGAGCTAGTTATAACTATCTTCCCTACCTATGCAACAGAAGAATGCCTACATATGTTAAAAAAAAAAAAAAACACAACTCCTCCAAATTCCTTGTTATCAAATGCATACTAAGGAAAGTGGGTCAGCAGGATTAGAAAATTAAATTTCCCTGAAATGAACAAAACATATTTAATTTACACTTTCAGGACTTGTTTTACTTGATTTGACAAAAATGAATTTAGGACTTACTTCTGATTCTAATTTAGTACACAGTTAGTTAACCTACTTAACAGAATAAAAGCTGCTTTCATGCACTGCAAACACAAAAACTACCATGCAAAACCAGAAATATTATTCCTGAAAAATGACGTGTTTCAAAGTTTGTTTTGTTCCAGTGCAAGGAAAAAAAAATCAGAAATTTATTTCAAGATTAACATTTTATTTCATTGTTACAAGTAATTCAAAGCAAAAAGAGACTCCTTTTGATGTCCAGCTAATGCAACATGAACAAGTTTAGTTAGTATTTCATGGAAAAAAGGACAGGTTGACAGCTACTAGTTTAAAGACCCTCCAAAGACTCTCTTGTGTGTTGACTTTACAGAAGACTTAGACTCCTTATGCCAGAGTAAAGCAACATAGGTTGTACTGTGAAACTGTTTGCAAGTCATGGAATGCAGTGACTACCATGGATGCTGGAAAAATGTGTTCTACCTCTGCAATACCATCGACAGGAACACAATCAGTGTGGCTGTTCCCACAGAGTTGCATAGTAAGATTTCCTCCAAAACATATGCTGGATAAAATGAACATGGCAATGACTTATGTAACAGAACATCAGCTCTGTTACCCTATTTTAAATAACATACTGTAATTAAAAGAGCTATAATGGGGAAAATTAATTCTAAATAGGCATTTCAAAATAAGAAAGAATACACGTTCCATTCTAATGCATATCTTGATCAAATTCAATTTACATCATCTATAAATAATAATCACCAAGGCCCCTTCCAATCCAAACCATTCCATGGTTCTATGATAAAGAAGAAACACCTTCGTAATGATGCATTTCCAACAGCAAAATATTAATGTTAAATTGATTTTAAATCCTTTTAGAAGACCTTCAATAAACTTCTATTATTCTATTATTCCTTTTTATGAGGAAAACTTGTGCAAAGAAGAGATTTGTACAGAAGGTACAGGTAGAGCCTGAACTATTAAAAAACATAAAGTATTAAAGTACACACATACATTAAGTATAAAATGTAATTACAAGGTTTTAGGGTAACGATAAAAAAAATCGGGTTGGAAGGGATGACGAGAGATCACTATACCTCTGCACAACTGGACACTGCACATCTTCTCTGGGCTACCCTCATAAGGAAATAATCTATATCAAGTTTCTTTTGTTTCAATTTATGTTTTTCTGAATCGTCCTGCCACATACCAGCAAACAGCCCAACTTCACAACCTTCTCACAGATACTGAAAGGCTGCTTTTAGGTCCTCTGTAGCCACCGTTCTCCAGGCTGGACACCTGTCACTGCCTCAGCTTGTCCTCGCAAACTAACCCCAACTATTTAGGTAATCCTACCCGGAACTCCTTCAATTCATGTTTTTCCAGTTTCAGGGAGTCAAAACTGGACACTATTCTAGATGTGGTCTCACAAGTACTGAGCAAAAGACAACCACTTCGCTTGATATGCCTGCCGGTCATGCTCTTATACAGCCCACGTGCTCCTGGCCACCTTTACTCCTCCAGCGCACTGCTGGCTCACGCCCACCAAGATCCCCAGGACCATTTCAGCAGAGTTCCCCAGGCCGTAGCATTACTGGGGTTCTTCCTTCTCAGTTGCAGGACTTCACCCTTGTCCTTGGTGAACTTCCTAAGGTTCATTCTTCCAGTCTGTCTAGGTCTGTCTGGATAGCAACCATGCCCTCAAACATATCAACCATATCCCGATTCTGGGGATGTTCTGGACCATGCTTGAGCTTGAGGAATGACATCTTAAAAGAGCTGCCAGCACTCTCAACTTCCTTTGCCCTTCAGAGCCACCTCTGAAGCTGCCTCAGTAAGTGCCCTTCAAGGGCCAAAATCTGTTCCCTGAAATCCAGGGTCTGTACCTAACTGTCCCTCTTACTCAGGATCTTCAACTCCTCCATGTCATGGTCAATACAGTCGAGCTGCCACTGACTGTCAACCCCAACCAGTTGTGCCTCGCTTGTGAATAGCAGACCCAGCTCTGCATTACCTCTCTTCAGCTCCTCCAGTTCCAGCATCAAGAAACTATCTCTGATGCCCTCCAGAAGCCTCCTGGATTTCTTACTGCAGTGCCTCTTCCAGTCGATGTCAGGGAGGTTTAAGTCCCTGGGACTGACCAATAAACCCCTAGATTGGGAGAAGGCTCAGGGATGATGGGCAAGGGCAACGTGCTCATGAAGAATAATGTAGGATATAATGTAGAATAATGTAGGGTATAATCACATCACAAAGCTAAGGTAGAGTGCAACTACAGCTGTTGCAAAGAAAACTAACATTATCTCAACACAAAGGAGAGTTTCTTTGTTTACGTTTTCCTAAGGGAAGCCTCTTAGGCTTCCCCAGGCAAAGCCTTCTCTCACACCATTACTACCAGGGCACTGGACCTCTTCTGCAGCTGCAAATCTACAGAGCAAAGCTTTCCTCCTTTTGCCAAAAGCCACAAGTTTCCCCAGCCTTCCCCATCCTGGGGATCCCCATCTGCCGCTCAGCTGACTTACATTTTCAGCTGCTGCCCCTTCTGTGAAGTCTGGAGATGAGGCTCTCCTAGCTGCAGCAATTCTGTGAAGTTCCTGCCAGTATCTTTATTTCCTCTGAATAAATTCCTTTGTCACTATGAGTGTGAGAAGCCGTATCACAAGCGGCTTTAATCTTCCTTGGACTATCCCCTTCCCTACAAAGGCTACAGCAGCTTACACAATAACACATACTTAGGCTTTGTGTTTCATACCTAGCCTACAACACAGTGGCAGGTAATTCTCCTGGGAAATGGGAGCTGGGAGTGGGGAATACAATAGGGCTGAAGAGATCCTGGATTTTAGACTTCAGTCACTGGGCAAGCTCTCCAACCAGTACACTACCGCATCAGAAGTGCATACAACTACCGTCTTCATAACTACATAGATGATGGGATCGAGTGCACCCACAACAAGTCTGCAGATGACACCCAGCTAAGTGGTGCAGTCAGCAGGAAAGAAGGAAGGGATGCCATCCAGAGGGACCTGGACTAGCTTGAGGAGTGGGCCCGTGTCAACCTCATGAGGTTCAACAAGGCCATGTACAAGGTGCTGCACCTAGGTCAGGGCAATCCCAGACATGAGGACAGGCTTAGGGAAGAACTCATTGAGAGCAGCCCTGTGGAGAAGGACTTGGGGGTTCTGGTGGACAAAAAGCTCAACATGAGCCAGCAGTGTGCACTTGCAACCCAGAAGGCCAACTGTGTCCTGGGCTGCATCAACAGAGGAGTGGCCAGCAGGTGGAGGGAGGTGATTGTCCTCCTCTGCTCTATGCTTGTGAGGCCCCACCTGGAGTGCTGCATCCAGGTCTGGGGTCCCCAGTACAAGAAGGATGTGGGGCTGTTAGAGTGGGTCCAGAGGAAGGCCAGAAAGTTGATCAGAGGGCTGGAGCACCTCTCCTGTGAAGAAAGTCTGACAGAGCTGGGGCTGTTCAGCCTGGAGAAGAAAAGGCTACAGGGGTGACCTTATTGCTGTTTTTCAATACTTACAGGAGGCTTATAAAAAAGATGGGGAGAAACTTTTTGCTCAGTCAGTGACAGGACAAGGATGAATGGCTTTAAACTAGAAGAGGGTAGGTATTAGATATTAGGAAGAAATTATTCTCTCAGAGGGTGGTGAGGCACTGGCGCAGGCTGCCCAGAGAAGCTGTGGATGCCCCATCCCTGGAGGTGCTCGAGGCCAGGCTGGATGGGGCTTTGGGCAACCTGGACTGGTGGGAGGTGTCCCTGTCCATGGCAGGGGGGTGGAACTGGGTGGGCTTTAAGGTCCCTTCCAACCTGAGCCGTTGTGTGGTTCAGACATATTCTTAACAGCTTGTGACTGCATTTCATGAGCAGGCCAGTTCTGCCAGTACGTATCAGGCACGTTTTACGAATGCCCATTAGGCAACCACCTCAGAGACTTCAGGGTCAGTCTGCAGAGTTTCTGAATCACAAGGAAGTATCAGCAGAAACTTGACCGCCATTTACTTAGGCCAGAGCAGGCGGAAACCTAACAGAGGACTAAGAAATGTATCTAGGAAATGTTTGACTACAGATATCTGCCTAATAAAGTAGCTACTGATTATTGATTTTGTAGTTGTCGTATCAGTATGACTTACACACCCACGTCTTTATTCAAACCCAGGCCTCATTCAGTATTCAGGGCAGATACGCAAGAGGGCAAAAATGAAAGTACAAAACTGGTATTTATTATACTATTGAAAACTCTATTATACAAGATTTTTGTTTCATAATATACCTATTTATCAGCAATAATTGCAACTGGCATTTAAGTGGAAAATTCAGCTGTTTTTCAACCAGAGAAAACTTTCAATTTTTTTGAGTCTGTGAACTCAAGTTTAAAGGCTTTTATAGAAAAAGTTTCCTGCACAAAGTATTTCTTTGCTTCCTGAGAATGAGACTGGTAAAACTAATTTAACAATTTTGTTATATTTTTCCAAAAATATAATACAAAAATTCAATGACACTACTGTTATAAACTCATTACTCTGTTCCAGCTGAGGCGCACTTTATTTCTGCAAAACAAAGAAATCCATGTTAAGCCAGTATTTTGCAACAGCTCTTGAACCAGAACTGCCAACATTATTTTTCTTTCAAAAAAAATCCCATTTGTAAAACATACTCCTACTAGTGACATAAATGTACAACTTGATCACCAATCACAGGAGAGGTCTCAAGTCTTGGAAGAGGCTTGGAAACAGCTACCGTACATAGTTTCTGTACATATGAGGAAAAACATTAGTACACCTGCATATGGCATCAAGCAAACTGTCTTAACATGAGCACAGTAAACATGCTTAAACAAAACTACATCAATGAAATATCAATGCCCAGGCTAAAGCACTGTTGAAACCAGGCCATAATTAAATTTCCTTGCTGAGTTCCTATAAATTCATAATTACACTATTCAAGCTAAGACATCTTAATTGCCAAAAAGGGAAGACAATTTTTAAGAATTGTTTTAAATTACGAGAGATGTAAAATCCAAAGAACTCTGTGTTTGAGTCTCTTTTACTAAAGCAATGTAGTCTCAAGAGATAGCAAGCTAAGTGCTGAAGAGATCATTAGAGAAGTACTGTCTGAATTAGGTTGCTGGGTAATTTTAAAAGCCATTTATGTGAACATTTAGGAACCCAACATGGAATAACTAACAGTGCTACAGGAAAAAAGTCACACCTTACTAACTTCTATTAGCACAGCTATTCTATTCTATTATTATAGTAATGCACATGGGTATATACTGACATCGGATGACTGGATTTTCTCAAAGTGATAAAATTCCACATTACAGAAGATAGTATACATTACAAAACCCCCCACCATAAATGGAGCATTCATTCATTCTTATAAATTACCTATGAGGAAAAAAAAGCATAAACAGAAAACCTCCCCAATTCAGAAATGTCTTCCAATGAAATCTTGATTGAAAAGAACAATCTCTTAGACCTGTTTACGGTATGTATGAATTCATTGACAGTATGTAATGAAGAGGATCATAAGGAACTTGTCCATAAACAGGAAAATGGCAAATGGCTTTCAAATTCTGAGGTATCGCTTTCATTGCAGTTCTTTTTTTCTCCAGATATAAAGCACTGGTAAGAGTATTCCAATTATATTTATCAACAAGAGGAGAAAATATTGCAGAATGTGCAAAAACTAATAGACACCAGGATCAGTAATACTTCTTTGATTAGAAAAGACATCTAAGTAGGTCTTATTTAAAGGGTTATATCCAGAATAGGAAAATGAAGTGCCCTGAGAATATTGGTATCAAGTTAAGGGTCTGAAAAATAAATCTCATCCTTAAAGGAAAAAATATAATAAAATCAAAAACTACACTCCAAAACGTTTATTTCATTCAAGCAAAGCTAGCTATTTATTCTGTCCTTCTTTCACCTCTTCTTAACTTTTATCATCAACTCTTTTGTCCCATCCCATAAACATATGTACAGCAAGACAACATGCGGAGTCTTACTGAAGTCTACAGGGGGGTTGTACATGTGCCTGGGCCACACCAAGACTGTTACAGAACCTAGGTCACAGGTTATAAAAAAAAAATAATCTTTTTCTTTTGAATTGAAAATCCAGCTGTGGGACCTTCCTAAGAAGTATGCATTTCAGAGCTACCCAAGCACCCTTACAGAGGAGACTGACTTAACTCTGTCCTCCCACCTATGTGTACTCTGCATTTTCTGCCCTCCTGCTACATACTGCATAATCAGTATGTAGCAGGAGAGAAGAGCGTGTACAGGCATACTAAGCAAGAAAGCACAAATGTGGTTTATTGCTGGGCTGTGTATGGTTTGTTGGGGTGGGATGACAGCCCTCTTTGTTCCAAATCCCAGTTTTATTTGGGCACAATTCACTGTTTGTGAAAAAAATATATATACATGGTTTTAATTATTTTCTGTCATGGCTCCCAGAGGCCTCTAAGTATGGGCACTTATAAATAAAAACTTATTATTGTTTCTTATTTTGTCCTTGAGCAGGGAAACAAAAGGCAGAGGGAAACAAATGTGAAACTAAACAAGAGCATTACAAAAATGTTTGTCATAAATATTTTGTGTCTCTAGGAAGGAAATAAAAGCCCTCTTCCCTAGTTAACTAAGCTTATTTCTCCATACTGCTTGCAAGTGTTATTCAGAAGTATCAGAGAGCACTTCTAAGCTACCTGGTCTGATTTATTACTATCAAGTCACGCAAACACATAGGAAGCACCCATCTTGCCCATAAAGGTTGAAAAAAGCAACCGATCTCTAAAATCTTGTCTTTTTCAAGCAGAAAGTAGGACAAATCTGCATCTGCCTCTCAAGAAGAGCAATGATTTGTACATCCATTCCTGGTGACGTTTATTTAGGACACCTGCTAGTGCTCCTGCTTCAGCCCATGACACACGAATCACAGAACCGGAGAAGGACCAGCTAAAGTAAACATGATTTATATTTTCAGCTGACAGATGTGGAGGCCCTATTCTTGAATCAGTTCTAACTTTTAAGCAGTCAGCATCTAATGTAAAACACAGTAAAGTTCACTGTGCAAATGCAGGAACCCAAACCTGTCCCCTGCCAGCCAGATGAAACCATCACTTGCTATCAGGCTGCTTCCAGGGTGCTGGCTTTCCTTTGCTGGGGTTACAGGTGTCAAGACAGTTAGCTCTGGGGGAGGAAGCCTGCTGTCCCAGGGACTGCATTCTTCTGTTCGGTAAGAGGGAAGAACAGGTTTACGAACTGCACTGACAAAATGTCAAGGTATAGAAAGGTAATTACTTTCTTATTACAGATTGCTACTAGAATAAATTCAGACTGAAAATGACTGTACTTTTTTAAAAAAACAGCGTCTCCAACAACATAAGAAAGAATCACAATAAGAGATTTCAGTGTAAATGTAAGGAAACGTTTTTGATCAGTTTGGCATATTGACAGGTATTTCCCCCCAGTACATAGAAAAGTTACGTGGATAGTTATTAAGCCCTGGTGATTTGAACAACTGCATAGAAACTGCACAACCCCCCTACTTCATAATACTTCCACCACAAGAATTATTTTATTATCCTTTACACTAAATTTGTTTGCAATAACTTTTCAGTTTTTTTTGCATCACTAATCTTTTCCTTAACTTGTTGAAATGTATTAGTTTAAGATCACTTATTCTAACCTTCCATTATCCTCTCAGTTTAATAGACAAATACTGTTTCAGCATGAAAACGAATTAAAGCATGTACAGAGTGGTTTCATGATGTGAATCATCCTACTTAAACTAATCACTAATCAAGAGGTATGTTTATTGCTAAGAAAACTAAAAGAAAGAAAAACACAAATCAACAAATCCCCCTTTCCTGCCCATTTGCTATACACTGAACCAAAAAGAAAACATACCTGATTTGCACTTCGAACCCATCTTTCCAATCAAATTGCAGCAAGTGTATATATGCAAACAGAAATGCAACCTTATACTTGGATTCAGCAAACATATGTAAATAATATCCTGGAATAATACATTACATTATGACTTACAGGATCAGGCACATAGAGTTAGACTCACCTATTGATTCTGCCCATTCAAAGAAATAATTCTGTTTAATTCAGTGGGACTAATTCTGCAGCAGTCCTCAGCCAAACAATGAACACATCAAAAAGTAAACATGTAAATTTACTGTTTAACAACTACACATTATGCATATCTCAGTGTAATTTATAATTTTATACCTTGAAACTTTTTTCCTCGTTGTTATGTAATCAGTTATGCTGCTGAAGTCAATTTAGATTTTTTTTTATTTAGGTTTTGTTATTTTTTGATCATTCCTTTAAATCAAGCATTACTGAATTAGATTTCAACAAATGTTCAAATAATAATACTCTCTTCCAAGAGAAAAATCTGCTAGTTAATCATGAAATACAAAACAACTTTGCAGCAAGACCTGCAGTGATTGCTGCACCCATAGAGAGTCATGACGAGTTCCCATGAACACTGACATTGAAGCAGCAGCTTCCCACACAATCACACCATTTCACTTTAGCTCCAAGGAACTGGTGCAAATGTATGTGGGACAAGAGGCAAAAAGCAAGAGACAAGTAACAGAAAGGAGAATTCACAAAAGACTAATTTCAGAGTCCTCCAGAGAGACTTGCAAAGTACCAAAACCAGGCTTATGCTTTGAATCTCCTACTATAGCAGTGCCAAATACCCCTCTTTCCAACTTTTAACCACAGAATTTGACACATAAAGGACACTGATGACACAACGTTCTCATGCAGAAAACATAGTGTAGCATTAATAGAAAAGGGAAGTAAAACAGCAACATACTTTTCATGGTCCCATCTTCCTCTTCATCATCATCGCTATTTATTACCATGGTCCCCAAGTCCGACTCTAACATGGTACTGTTGTGTTCAATCATCGTCTGAGCACCTTCACTCATCGTGCTTGTAGCCCTCATGGTACCAGCACTCTCTGAACTGGTCTTCACCATGGTGTGCGAGTCCAGCTCATCTTCATCCTATCAAGAAAAGTTTGTCAGAATTCAGTAGCGCATTTCAAAAAAACAAAGTTAAGAAGAAATCTGGATGCTTATTCACTGGTTTTTGTATCTTCACACGACCTAGTTGTACTGCTAGACTTCCAGACTTAAAAATATTTAACAAAACAAAACAAAAAAAGCACTTTATAAAGGAAGAATAAAAACTTTCTTCTTTCTGCCAGATGTATGGCAGGATGGATTTACCAGAAGTGTGTCCCACACACCCACTTTCCATCAGCACCCAGCTTTGAACATCTCACTGATTTTCAAGACCCCTTTTACTTCTTTGGGATCCAAGATCAGTACCACATGTCACACAAGGTGATTTGGTTGTTTTGTAGCAGACCATCACCAAGGATTTGTGCTGATCATCCCTAAATAAATACCATGCCCTGCATCTTATATCACACAGCACCCAGATGACAGTTCAAACAAGTATTAAACAACCTTCTGAAAGTTTTGGAAGTCCACCCCAGGAATGGAAAAATCAGCTTGGCTTACTTCAAGTATTAGTTCTCTTTTAAAGAAAAACTTTCAAAAGAGCAAGCAAAACGATTTATACAGTGTAGAAAAACATCTATAAAGCCCATGCTTAATAGCCAAGGGTGGGGGTGAGGGAAGAGCTAACATTATGAAGAGATAAAAGAGCATTTTGAATCAATGACAGTAACGTGCCAGGAATGTAAAACAGAAATAGTGACAATGCAGTTAACGAATTATAAAATTTATGTGGAATACTAATATTTGAAAACACTACTGGGAAATTTCAGTCACTTCTGAAGTTTGATTTTGAGGATATGCACGACAGTACAGGATTTCAGGAATAACGTGACGGGCTACATACATTTTCTATGAGTAAATTTTATTACTCAACAACAACAATAATAAAAACAATTTAATAAGTGTACCCGTAATTAATAGTGCAAGAAATAATATCCCTCTTCATGAAGACACTGTATGCCTTTTTTTTTAATTTTCTGTATAAATGCTACTTTCATTGATTTTATAACCTTCCTAGACAAGACAGAAAAAAGATCCATATATGCATGCATACCCTGTGCTATGACAAAACTTAATTTGCATTCCAAACAAACTCTATCCCTGATTAGCAAAATATTCTAACTACACAGCTCATCTTGAAAAGCTATCATCTAACACTTTATTATTTGCCAGTTACAAATAACATGCTTGTTGCTATAGGTAATGTTGAAACAAGACTTGACCCACTAGTTTTCCCTTTTGCTTACATCTTCCTATTGCTTTATATATTTTATGTTTTAACTATGAAGAGACCTGTACAAAGAAAAAAGAACCCTAGTCCCCAAACCCTTCAGTTCTGGAACTTGCTGTTTCTTACTGAACTAGTTCCTTTCCTTTCCTGGTATTCTCTAACATAGCAGGGATTTGCCTGCAGTACAGATGTAATTTGAAGAGCCAGCTATATTACATGAGTGCTTGTTTTGCCAATCGTTGGTCAGAGCAGATACAGAGAACTGCAGTAAGTAGCAATACCAACAGACCAGCTCCTGAAAAGAATCTTGCTACGTCTCAACCCAGAGACACAAAAATAGATCTAATTTTAATTCAGAGAGTCTAGCTAACTGCGTAACATACTGAAACCGGGATACAGATCTAAATCTGTGAATAAAATTCCAAATGTCAAAAGAATCATCATTTTCCAGATTATAATTTCTAAAAATATTAGCTCATTTGCATTTCTTAAGCTGCGTCCTAAAACACTCTTTTTAGTACCCTATCTTAAAAAAGTATGATATTCCCAAAGATAGAGATAGTTTACAGATACAGCACTAGAGGACTGTGCCCTTAAATAAATAAGGATATTTTAGTAGTGCTCCTCCTGGTGGCAACTTTAATTTTTGTTACTACTTTTATTTTTCCTGAATGTTCTTGCTGACCCCGCTGGTTTCTGTAAGTTATATTTTACCTTTCCTGAGAAGTACCTTACTTGGAAAGTAAAGTTTTTTCATCCAATATTCTCTTTTTTGTTGTATTTTAGAAGTGCCAAAGGTGTTTGTTTATGAGTGTTTCTTTCAGTACAGCACTACAGTGCCTGACTTAGTCATGACATCCTGCTGCTTCTCCTACTGAAGGCTACAAATGAAGCATCTCTAACACACGGGCAAATCTCTGACTTTAAAACACAGTAACATCCGATTTACAGGTTTGCTTGCCTAGTATTAACATCCGCATGCTAAACTTACTAAAGTTGAAAGCAGAAGTGAAAAAACATTTTCCTGAAGTTTCAATTCTTGTTTTAGAAGTGGGGGGGGAAAAAAAAAAAAAAGAAAAGAGTAATGGCCAGAAATATGATCAAATATGAAACGGATTCATAAGTGAACCATTTTCATATCTTCTGCTTCATTAAAAATACAGAGTTTTTAGTTCTTGAGTCAAATCAAGTATCGGGATTTTTTCAAAGAACAGCATTTTATTTTCCAATCCAAGAGTGACAAAAGTCTTTGTCTTACTATTAGCTCCCAGCAGAGAACAGTTATCATCCAGTATCTAGAAGACTGGGAATCACATAAGCCAACCTCGGTACTAACAGGGTAGTGGCCCCAAAAATGGAAGCACACAACAATTTTGATCAGCAGTGTTTTCTCTAGATCAGGAATGATATAATGAAAGAGAGCAATATCGAGTTTTTTCAGGGCCTGTGCCTACAAAAAAGTGATCAATTTTTTGAAGTAAGCCCAGTTGCTTCCAGATTTGTCATCCCAGTATTTCTCACAAATATGAGATTTAGCTAATACTGCAGAAAAGCAGAGTGGACCTGAAAAAGTAACAGGATATTTTTTTATAAAATTATGTAAGTGCATGTTTATATGACAGATGAAAGTGATTCCTTGAACAAATTATGATTCATACTTTAGAGTTCATAAATATTGATGTAGAACTTCTGATCTGTTATTAAAACAGGTAAACTCCCTGATTAAATAAAAAACAAACATAATATCAATTTTAACGAGGAAAGAATATAAGGTCTTAAAGCTGAAGTGTCATGTTCTCATATTGTTTACAAAAACAGATCCAAAAATCAAGTAATAGAAACAGCTAGCTATGGTTTTAAACTGTCTGCCATTCTCTTGTGTACAAGTGACAAGCATCAAACTTTTATTTCTAATTTGCCAGTACACAGCAACTGGAAGTGTGCACAAGCACGACAGCTAACATCTCTTGAGATGCTAAAGAGATTACAATCAACCACAGAAACTCCGAACAACATTATACCCCAAAGAAAGAATAAGTAAAAGATTGCCAATATCCTGCAACCTTATGGGACTAATTCTTTGGATCTCTTTATCTACCAAAGTAAGTTAGAAGATTAACAAAGCAAACCCTTAAAGCACAAAAACATAATCATGAAGACTCGATTACCAGGAGAGCAAACTCAAGAACAATTCAGTAGCAATGTGCAAGACTCGAAAAATATGTTTTTTACATAGAAGATAGCATCAACACACAAGAAAAGTATTCACAGAAGAGATGAGCTTGCATATCATATGTGAACCTACATTAGAATATAATCAAATGAGAAGTGATTAAGATTCATTGATTTTTCCTGTTGTGTTTTTAAGATTCGTATGGGGAAAAAAAGGTTGAAGACTAGTTAAAAAAAAAAAAAAGACAAGGAAATGTAGCAGCTTGCCTTTGAAATCTCTTTAGCTGTGGTTTGTGTGAATAAAAAAACACTAGATGGCACCAAAGACAGCGACTAGACTGCAAGACATTAAAGGAAGATTTACATGCTGGCAAAATTTAGTATCCTGTAAAATAATTTCATTTACTATTAACACCTCATCATCACCCTTGAAAAACGTGGCTGTAGTCGCAGTTATCTTTTTGTAAAAGCACTATAGTAGCTACATAAATACATACTACAGTTTGGGCAAGAACAAGGATTTTTAAAAGTTCCTAACACCTATAAAGCCCAGCTACAACCTGAGTACATGCTTAGTACTGAGCACACACATAAGTTATCAGCAAAACATATCAGCAAAAACACAAAGACTTGACTTTCAGCACACGCTCAGATCCCAGCAAATTCCAAGAGACCTATACATTCAGACTAAATTTAGCCATGAAACAACATTTAAACTTATTTTCTACACACTTTTAACTGACAAACCTAGTGACAATGACTTGTTGCTTACACCTACCACACTGTTTAGTCATCCTTTTGGCTCTAAATTGCTGAGGACTTGAACAATATGCTCCTGAACAGCTGTTGGTACCCCTTGGATAGGTGTATTTCAATGGACAAAATAACCTCTAGGTATTTCTTACTTAATTTCAGGACACTTAGAGGACTGTAGTCAAGATCAATTGCTACATATAACACATGTCCTTTGACTTAAGAGGAAAAATGCTATGAGAACAGGAAGTTTTAACATTATATTTGTCCTGCAAAGCTACATATATTATCTATAGGTAGATAAATAGATGTAACATATCATACACACAAGCACATACACACAAAGATGCATGAAAGTAAATATAAAAACCTCTAAAAATACAGTCTGGTGTATCAGATTTAAGATACAAAATAACTTAAATGACTCAGTAGTCTTTTAAAACAATGATTTAAAGACTATAAACATATAAAAAGGATATAAACATATAAAGGAATAAGAACAACAATTATTTCCTAAGGTCTCAAAAGGCAGAAGATGTTTCATAACTAATATATGATTAATCAAATGAACTTTTGAATGAATAAGCCTTAACATAGGAATAACTGATAACTGGCAGTTGTCTAAGTCTCTGGTAGTTGCCAGCTGATAACTAAGAAAAAAGCAAACATTGCTTACTGGAGCAGTAATTATTTGAGTACCCTAAAATAATTAAACATTCCTCACATAATAGAGACATTAAAATGCAAAAGAAAACATACAGGAAGAGCTGCTTATTAGCTCATTCCTTTAAAGATCCACAGAAATAAATATTTAGATGTGTTTCCTGCGAGCTGCCAGGCAACAAGTCGGTTTGCATTCCCACAATACAGCTGCCCAACCTCAGAACCAAACTCACACCACACTTCAAAAAACGCACACGAGAAGAGATTGGTCATGTTTAGCAATGCCTAAACTAACATTTAAACTTTGATATTGGGATTAACCTTCTGTAGAATACACCACTTGCAATTTTTGCTTAATTAAAAAAATCTGTACAATTACCTCAGCACCTATCAAAACATGTCAGTTTGTCAGAACGCATTCTCATCACACAAGCAGCTCTTGTAACAGGCATGAAGTCCATTCAGAGCACGCTATTTTTAATGATATTATATATCTCTGGAAGGATATAGACATAAAGACTGTATTTAAACACAGCCGTTTATTTACGGCTGTATACTATACGGTTTTGAAGAGCAGAAAATATTTTCATTGTGATTGACAACTTCCTGTACTACAAAGCATTCACAGCAAGTGGTAAATCCAAGAAGTAGAAAGTGGTTTTGGTGATGTGACTCTTCCTCACTTGAAGGATAACAAACTGAATTGATCCTGAAAATTAAGTACTTAATTGTGAAATCATAAATCATAAAGGTTGGAAGAGACCTCCACCAAGATCATCTGGCCCAACCATCCCCCCCCCACCAATGTCACCCACTGAACCGTGTCCCTAAGCACCATGTCCAACCTTTCCTTGAACACCCCCAGGGCAATTTTTCACAATCACCCATCCCTTCTCATTCCACTTGGTCAGGTGTCCATTACAATACATACGTAACTGAGAGGGAATTAAATGTACATACACATATGCAAATACAGTAGTTAGAGCTAAATCCTGTTTCCTAACTAAAAGAACATCACACTACAGATATTTTATGCCTTCCTTCCTGAGGGGTCCCAACACCCGTAGCAGTGAGCAATTAGCACAACTGCTCGAGCTTCGCATAGGAAATTCTTGGGGTTTCAGAGCAATAAATTCAAGCCCCAGATAGGTTAACTCAAACCATTCTTTTTCAATAGTTATATGGACTCAAGTCACTGCCCATGAGAGACCTTTAACACCGATAGACTGTCTGCTTACCATTAACACCAACACTTGCCCTTGCTCCTAGGAGTTACTACACGCACATTCCTCAGGCCTGAGTCTGCCTTAGCACCTCCAGGTTAGGCCTTCACAGCCGTATCACTGGGACAAATCCACTTTTAAGGTATTGTTTTGCAGAATTTATGTGCTATGTGGCTGCTACCTTCCAACTGAACAGTGATTCCGATTCCACATACAATCTGAAAACATTTGTAGATACTAAAAGATGAGGAAATAGACTTGTAACTTCCCATCACTACTGCTACACGAAGAATAGGCAGGGACTGCCACAGCTTGTCGTAGAACCGCAGCCATCAGTGCACGTTGGCTAATCAAAACCTATGCTATCATTTGAGCTGCTTGATCATGCAAACAGCACACAAGACCACCTGTATTTTTCAGGATTGTGGTTTCCTAAAACCACCTGTGGCCTCCTTCATTGATATCTGCCTAGTAAGCTTTAAAAACTAAAATCTGCACTGTCCAGAATTTCACTTGATTAGGGCCTCACACCTACATGATGCTCCAGTCTTCTAACATGCATCGCGTTGCACTGTGAACACACGAATAACACACGTTCAGCAAAAATGGTACAGACAACTTCTCCAGTTAAATAAAAAAATGTAATAGCTTGTCCCGCTGTTCAGCACAATTTCTTATTTTTGTGCTTTCAGCTGTTCAGAATCTTTAACAAGTGCAACTGAAGATGTTGGTGTCATCTCTCAAAGCCATCTGGAATTTCTTACAACGATGTGTTGCACTAAAATTCAGTGGCAAGATTTGGGAAGTCAGTGTCACAACTGAGTGATTATTAAAACCATTTTTTAACAAGATGAGTCATGCATTGTGACAGTATGAAAACTATTTGCAGGTCACTACCTAACATGGACTTTTGACTAACTGTATTTGTCAATAAAGAAATCCCTCCTCCTCACCTCACCATCAGCAATCTGTCTTTTACTCACCTATAACTTCACTTTTTCTATGAAATTAAGCATTTCCAAACTTTTTTCAGTCAAGGCTTACCAAACATTACAAAATGGATATAGACATATGTTTACTGATAGCAAAGATCATGCCTGCTGACAAATATCATATTAACAATTTTAACAGAAATAAAATTACATCCTAATCACAGCTTTACAATCCTTACCACAGATTATTTTTAGAATCATAAAACCATACAAAGACATAAGGAATATATCTCTCAACAGCACAGAAGAACTTAAACCAAAATATTTAACAAAGCAGGATTAAAAACTCTTTTTACTAATCTTTTGGTAAATGCAAACTTTTGAAAAACGATTCAATATAAATCTTATAGCAAAAATACCTGGATACCCTTTCATTTATTACATGGTATTTTTGCTGTAGTAAATAGCTTATGGTAGCTTTTAAGTTTTCTCTGATAATCTGATGAAGCTAAAGAGGAAAAAGGCACAAAACCTCTCCAGAATAATTACCACCCAGAAATAATGAAATTTATTTATCCATCAATGGGAGGAAGGGGGGGGTGAAGAAATCATCATTGACAAGTGTCATTTCCCAGTCTGCCAGCAGCACCAGCTATTACGTCCTTTTTGTTTGCTCCACTTACTATGGTATCTTCTTTTTACATTTGCATGTGGTCTTCTATGTCTGAAACTTTCCCCAAGCTCAAAGGAGATCTGTTCCTTCCCCTACTGAAGTTTACAAGAATGACACAGACTAACTCCAAAAAAAAAACAAAAAAACAAGACATTGTATCTACCACGAGCAATGCTGACTTTTGCTGGAAAACTACACAGTTAAGCTCACAATCACACTACCCTGGTAAAGCAAACACATCTTATGAATTACGGTAGCTTCAAAAGCATACAAAGGTCTGTAATAAACATAAGGTAGCCTCATTTACCTTAGCCCACAATGAATTTGACTTCAGACTATTTGTGTAGCCTAGTCTGCTGCTGTATGTCTCTCCACTTCTGTGTTTCATTATGATAAAGTCATACTTCAGTTTTCATTTTTCAACTGCCTTCCTTTTCTGAGCTGATGAGGACCCCTTTGTGGCCTTCTCCCGTTCTGTCATCTCATTCTGTCCTCAGAAGTCAACTCCACCTCAAATTGGTCTCTTCCATGACTCACTTAACAAGTGAGCTAACAAATTCAAAGTGAATGCCTTTATCATTTCCTCAGGTCCCCTGCTACTACTGGCAGGATTGACCCCAGCCCTCTGCAAGACTGCCATTACTGTCCTTTAAAACTCCTCTACAGCATGATCCTGAAAGAAGATGGAGCAAGGCAAGCTAATGCCAGAGCTTCCCATGCTAACTAATCTGCATCTCCTTGTCCGTTCTTCCCTGTTATCCACTCCAGTCTTCTGCCTTATACTTAAGACCAATTTCTTTCAAGCAGATGCTGTCCTCTGGTTCAGAGTATGATGATGCTCATGCACTGGCGGATGACTACAGTCCCTAGAAATTCTGATACAATCAATAAAAAAAGATAAACTTCACATTTCATAGACTACAAAACAACTGCACTTATTTTTAACAAACAGCTATTTCTGTCTCAACCCTGATTACCAAAGATATTTGTAATTTTCAAGATCTGATGCACCTCTCACACGTAACGACAAGCAGGGTCTTACTGTCTTTTTAAACTTATAATCTATCACTTCACCGAACAACAGAAGTACATGGTAAAACTCCTATCTAGTGCGACATAACAGAGGCAGCAGAATACTACTCAAACCCTATATTTGAGGTGTCCTTATGCTAAACATTGGGGTTCATCAATAAAGCATCAACAATGCCCAAATGTTTGAGGTCCACAATTCATAAGGCAACAGTAGGGAGGAAAGCGTGCTAGTAATGACATCAGCTTTTAACATCTGTAATAATCAGTCTCTTCAGATGTCAACTATTCTATATATTAAGTAATGAACATCAACACCGCATGTCAAGTCACACATCTCACAAGTAGCATTTCCTAACGTAGAAAAATAATTCCCAACCTTCCCTGGTTGATTTATTACTAAGCAAATACTATCCAGAGTAAACCAACTTTAAAAAAGACAAGCTATATATATATTCTTAGAATATACCCTTCGAACAACCAGACATCCAGCAAACAGAAGACCATACTATAAATTAGGATATGAAATACTGCACGGTATTTGTTTTAAAAGTATTCCCACATATAGATCATCAGCTAACACTCCATAATACATAAAGATCCTATGATTTGGGATAGGGCAGAGTGCATTGCTATCCCGCTCTCTTTTGTTTACTCAAAGCTGTAAGATTTCTACTGACATTCCAGTCTCCATCTTTTCTCTGTGTTATTCCTCAATGACCTTGGCTCTCATTGTGTGTGTGGCAATAGGCTTCTTTGAAGCACATAGTGCTGCATTGCATAAGACTGACCTAAAATAAATCATGTAGGGAGAGAAATAATGCTAGGAACACTGGCTTATTTCCAACACTGCCAAATAATTACAAATACAATCTATTTACCACATGACCTGCTTCTCACCTCAAACATATGCTAACAGCAGCATCTGAGGAATGAAATGTTTTTGCCATTTTCACTTTATACGCACAACTTGATTTAAACTGTATTGTAATACGTACTTATTGTGCTTCATAAATAACTATTTTGTGTATTAGACGTTACAAAAAAGCTAAGTAGTCTGAACTTCTGAAAATTATAGCATTTTCCTAAAAGCCCACGTGTGAATATGGGACCCCAACAGTATTTATTTTTTTAATGTTAGTCTGAACAGCTGAAGTTGACATGGTTTCTTTTCCCACCTCCTAAAACTTACTAGGGCACCACATGAAATAGTGCTGAAAGGTGGCTCATACAGCATTACTCACAGAAGCATTATTCATTATGAATAAGAGTAGAACACTCAGACCTCACAGGCTAAAGAACTGGTAGAAACAGTAAAGAAAAGTATTTGAACATATAAGGACAAGAAGCAGGCAAAAAAGAACAGTAACTTATCTATAAAATATGGATGGTTATAGGGGGAAAAAAAAAAATCACAGACCGAGTTTTCTTCCTCCTCTTCTAGTTCCCTCTGCTGTTCCTCATGTCGCTTTGCCTTTATCTCCATAGCTTCAGTGATCAGGTCCCTTAAAATTGAAACAGGCTTTGCATTCTTTATAAATGTGTGCTAGAAAAAAAAAAAGAAATTATATAACATCATTACAACAGATAGGATTCAGATTTAATTGCAAGTGTTATTCAACACCACAGACATCAGTGATAAATGTGATAAACTTCACATCACACAGTAATTAAAATCTGCGCTAACACAACTTGCGATAACTTTTAGCTGCTTCCTAACTAAGATTTTACTTTTACTTACCTTATATTAAAAAAAAAATAAAAAAGAAAAAACAACAAGCCTTGGGAAATGTAATCATAAAACAACTGCTTTATAGTTAAGGACATAATTGTCCAAAGGAAATGTGCATTAAGTAGTAAATAAATAGAGTGGTGATTGTCTGACATAGAAAAACAAACTTTTTCAGATATTCAGTTACAGCATTTAATTAATCTTAACAAGCTGACAGCATAAATTAGTGGCTGTAAGCTGAGCAACTGTGGCTGTTGCTTACTTCAACAAACCTGTACTTTAATATGTCATAAAACATTTCTTCATCTAGGATGCTGAAATGTAGAACAAGCAAAACAAAATACATTACTTTTAGCAGGAAGACTAATTCTAATTCAAGGCCATTTAAAGCAACAGTTCCTCCTTTAAGACAACCTGTGGACAATACCATTTACATTCATTTTACTCTCTAGTAAACACCTGCTGTTAGTAATACCCTGGTTTTGTACCATCATATGAAAATGCAATCAAGGCAAAAAGTAGCTCTGCAAGCTTCAGAAATGTCCTGTTAAACATTAAAAAATTGTTCCGTGAAGAACTGACGAATCCAGTTGTCCTGTACCTATTTACCTATCTTCTCCTTTGATATATTAATCCAATTACCCTCCTTTTTCCTCCGTGACCTTTCCCCACAAGCAGTGCTTTCGTTCCTGCTCATATCCTTTCAACACGCCCACAGCACCTCCAGCTCCATCGCGCACGCTCCACGGTCCAGCTGGGGAAGAGGCAACACCTACGTGTGATGAACGCAGCACTTGGTTCTCCGGCCAGTAAGTATTTGGAAAGAGTAGCACTGACGCTTTTGTGTTACTTGTGTGCACTAATGCAAGTCTCTTTTATCCAGATGCCAGCCATCAGTTAACCACATGAAATTCTAATCTTTAAGGTCTCAAATACTGTCATCATACTAAAAAATCACAAAGTTCCAATTTTTACTGTCCTTCCACTCTACATGGTGTTCTCACAGTGTGAAAAATAAAACACTTCATACCATGACTTATAAATTTACTAAGTTATTACTGGAAACTACTTTGAAAATTTTTTACGTTATTCCTTGTAGAGGAGTTGACTAATTTAAATTTTAAAAAGACCAACTTCCAACTTAAAGAATAAATAAATCTATCACAATTGTCTTAAAAGCAGAAGTTTCAGAAAATCAGATTCTTATATAGACTGGTAAAGAAAATCAAGAATAATATTTACCAATAGCAGTGAAAAGTGTAAAGGAAGAAGCTTAATGAATTGGTAATCAGGAAAGTAAAAGGAGTAACATTTTTCACTTGTCTCGTTAGCTATGAAAGCTTATTTACAAGAATTTTTAGATTCCATTTCCATCATCAAGAACCTATTATAGTTTTTCTAGAAATTGACACATCTTGTTTTTTTGTTAATGCTGGGTTCCCCCCCCCCCAGTTCATTACCTTTGTTTTACAACACACAGACAGGCATGTTTTCCCTTAGTTATTTGAAGGCTGACTATGGCAGCACTGAAGGCAGGGGATAACACAAATAAAGGGCCAAAGGAAGAAACTTGTCTTCACGTTTTCTCTGTCCCCCATGCACCAACATGTGCAGCCCTTGTAAAATGATGTAGATTTCACAATACTTAGTCTTCCTTGATAGATCAGTCCCTCCTGTTTCGTTTCTGTACTTCTTAGAAATTTATCTGTTTCATTTATACCTCAGTGCCAAAATAAAACAACTGTTAAATTTCCAAGCACTAAGCAGCTCAGCAAGTGACCTGGCGCACAGGTCCACGCTGCCTATTGCGGCTCCAATTTAAAAACTGGGGTAAGTCAGTCCAAGAACAACCTTCTTATACTGTCCATCTGCATCAGACCATTCTAGGGCACAGAACAACCTGTCTTGTTTAATTTGACATAACCAAAAGGGCAGATTGAGTATACTCCATGGGTGGTCCACACTGAGGGGTCACCTGGGCTCAGTTCCTTTACTTAACACGTGCCTAAACCCTGAGATCTACTGAAGGCCTTTACCCAGCAAACAAGAATACAATTTTAATAGCACGAACCAGCCCTAAACAGTATAATAAACAATTTATTGTTTAGAAGCAACAAAGGAAAAATAAAATGATACAGGAGCTGAAGGAAAAGGCCAAGAAATAGAAAAGAAATAAGGCATAATAGCTAAAATAAGGCTTGCTCTTAGAAATTTTCAGTTCTGATTTAAAACCAGAGGGGAAAAAAACACCATAAAACTTGCATTTCCTCAGAAACTTAAATACTGACCTGTAGCAGCTGTGTTGCTGTAGCTCTTTGTTCGGGATTTTTCACTAAACATTTCTTCACAAAATCTGTGAATTCATCAGACCAGAGCTCTGGCTTCCGAAAGGTTGGAGGAGGATTTGTAGGAATCATAAAAATAGCCTAGATAAAAAGCAAACAATAGCAAGTTAAACAAAACACATTATCGCAGCACTGAAGCCAAGGAAATAAATTGCTTTATCCACCTTCCTTATCAGGTTAAGAATCTGGAAAACAAATTTTAAGTAGGCTAGGATTTCCACTCAGATTGAGATTCAGGAAGCAAATCCATCTGCTACTAATGTAGCTACTTCCCATTAGATTTTTCTATTTAAACTGTATCCCACTGAGCACATCACTCTCCATTTTATCTATTGTTTATCAGTCTCGAGAGATGATTTTGTTCTTTTGAAATTTCTTCGTAGAAATAATGGTACTGCTCATTTAAACAGACACAAGAAAGTCACTGTGAAAAGCCAAGTTCACCTTCTCATCTCTTAGCTACATTTCATTTTATATGAGAAATGCTCAGGAGAGTTGGTAGGACTACTATTTGCTTCTGCATTCATTATTATTTGGTTGTAATTTTAAAACTTGTTTTTCCTAATATGCTTTTGAAACAAGTGCTGTAAGACCTAAGGCCTAAACGATGACAAAAATAATCAAGTAACTTGCCTATTAGCAATTAGATTTTACTTGAAAGTGAAAAGGCAACATTTTACCTACAAATAAAATTCCACACTGCTGAGAACCATACCCACATTCTTCAATTAGAAAAAAAAGATTCATTTTATATGTATATATAAATGTGTGTGTGCATGTGTGTATATATATATAAAGAAATCTCAAAGCTAGATAAATTGTACCATTTGTTTTATGACAGACCACTGTAAGATAACTGGAAATTCTGAACTTCCATATGTAATACCAAATGCATACAGCATCACTTCAGAAGATTTACATGTGACAACAAGACACCTATTGAAAACCAGGTCTACTGACAGAAATGAACATTTTCTCCTCCTCCTAACAGCAGGCATAGTTTTGTCACGTTTTCAAAAGTGAAAGGAAGTAGAAGTTTTGTAAGCCTGCAGTCCTTCATATGTTTCTCTCTACAAGCATAGACAGAATTACATACTCAGTGGAAAAGTGAAAAGTGCAAAAAAATTAAATATGCATACCACTAACATAGTAGAGGCAGCAGAAGCTTCAAACCATTTGAAACATGGGGAGAAGGAAGAGAAAGCTTCCCAATATTGTATCCATAGCTTCCTGAGAAGCTTGACTGGTCTTCAAAGAGGGTTTAACTTTTTCAAAATCCTTTTTCTAAAATTCTTCACATATGCTGAAGAAAGGCAGGACCCATACAGAATGATACACTTATTTATTGTATCTTGATAAATTATTTCAGTATCGAATACTTTATTTCAATTCAAATACTTAAACACGTACAAAACTTATTTCACTATCTAACACTGCCTAATACAAACATTACAGGACCAAATCTAGGCATTTTATGTAATAAATTAAGATGTATGCTACAATAGCTTCATATTGTCAGTGGACAGCCTTGCCAAGCCGGTGAGCGAACTCAGAAGAAGCAGCACTCTATTACCTTGCCACTGGCCATAATTACTTACTCATGATCCAAGACTGCCAGTACAAATGAAGTGCTTCTGGTAAAGCAGCGTAGAACAAATTCAGCTGCTCCTGTCCTTGAAAGTAATGATTCCTCTGAACTCTGAGCTGATGATTTTAATCTTATCTATAGCTACTTGTAACAGCTAGCTCTGCTAGCTGTTCAGTAGCTATTGAAAGCACACAGCCATGACAGAGAACTGGTGACTTCTGTTTGTGGGGTGTCAAAATGTATACCTCCTATTTGACAATAAACATTGACCTGTCTCAGCATATAAGAAGAGAGTAGCTCTGGAGTTGTATCAAGCTCAAATGTGCAGAAAGTTTTCCAGGAAACTATTTTGACCAACTATACAGCAGCAAACTATAACAAAGAACTGACTTCTTAATGCCTTACAAAAGGACAATGACAAGTCAGAAATAATGAATCATTCTTTTATGGCAAGCAATAAAAGTCTCAAGGGGAGATACTCAAAGCTAGAGTCCTAAGATGACATTTATGCTTTGTACATTTGCTGAAGTGCCTACTTCAGAAACATGTATACTTATTTAATGCTTAAACTGCAGACTTTTTAAAAATCTCAATATGTGATATGAGCTGTTATCTAAAAAAAACTGGATTGCATTAAAATTTTGTAATACAAGAAAGCATAGAAACTAGTTCTTCCAAATGCGTAGTCCAACATGCTAATTAGATCATGCACTTGCTCGTGCGAACTTCCCTCATTGTTCCCTTTTCTTAACTAGCCTGAAATGTTGGATGTCACCTTCAATTCCACCTTGCCCCTTTACTTCCTAATACTGGCTTGCATGCTTCTGTGCATAAAAGTTAAGCTCCCTTTCTCCTTCAAAACAATCCACAATTTAGCTTCTCTTTTCTTCCGTTTCTTTCCAAGGAACTTGCAGAGCAATCACCAGAGAATTATAAAACTAGTCCCAGACCTCCTGGAATAAAACCAAAATTCTTATCTAACAGGAATTTAATCCTTACTTTGTGCTTTCACTTCTTGTCAAATGCAGCTTTTCTATCCTAACAGAACTCCACCCTATTTTCAAATAAAAGACATTTCACTTCTTTCTTACATTCTTCTTTCATCTTATACTATGTTTCTCTGCTTCTTTTGCTCTCCTAAAGTGTTACCTGTAGCAATTTCTTGCTTCCGTTCCACCTATAATTTTCTCTAAAAGTTTCCTACAGCTATTATTAGTTAGGTACTTAATGCTCTAAATAAATAGATAGATTCCACCGCTGTGGCACCAGCTAGCACTTAAGGCATCCTTCCATCCACCTTAGAGCCACTCCTGGCAGCACCACAGCACCAACTGCAGGACGACACATCAGAGGAAATTGTTCCACAGACAGGGCTCTGACATACTAATCACAGAATCATCTAGGTTGGAACAGACCTCCAAGATCACCTAGTCCAACCTCTGACCTAACACTAACAAGACCTCCACTAAACCATATCACTAAGCTCTAAATCTAAACGTCTTTTAAAGACCTCCAGGAACAGTGACCGAATCACTTCCCTGGGCAGCCTATTCCAATGCCTCACAACCCTTTCTGTGAAGAAAGGAACAGGGTTAATTCTTCTCTCTCCCACATTCAACATCGCTTTCCACATTGCCCTGTGTACCTGAGGCAGGCTGGCAAGCCTTACTCAAGTAAGGGATCAAATATTGTCAAGGCAGTGGGATTGAAGAAGTCTCAATCTTCAGTTTTAACCATTTAGTCATCCTTTAAATAAATCTCTAAGCTGTGAGACATCAAAACTCAGGCCTTAGGGACCATGACAGCTTTACCTGTGTTTGTCTTTGCCTGTCTAACAGAGACCCGATGCTCTATTTGTCCTGAACTACCCTTGCCACTCCTAAGCCTCGAGCACAACTCTTTTCTGCATCGTCTTTAACATGGAGCTCTGAGACAAGTTCTACGCCCCTCAGGGAAACCAGATGAATACAATATATACAACAATATAATATATGACAAGAGAATAGGGCCAGAGGGGCATTGGAAGTGCTGTGCTGAAGAGACGAGACATCATCTAGGGCAGCTTTCAGTGGCCAGCTCTGGGCACTAGGCAACGTAACCCAGTTTCTACCAGAGCCACTGCCCAGCTTACTCTGGAAGCACTTATCTGCCCACTAACCAGCTGCTGCAGTTAAGCTGAATGTTGGACAGCGGGCCGAGTCTCTAGAGAGAGCAGAAACGAGCGAGTCAGCATATAATTTTCTTTTTATTATTCTTAAAGGGCCCAGCATTTTAAAATAAAGCCAGGCTGCAAACATTTCATTGGTGAAGGTTCTCTTATGGACAATTTTTATTGGCGTGAAAGTGTAACGAGATGAATTAGGCAATGCCAAAAGAAAAATGATATCGTCATACATTGCATTTGGAATTCCCTACTCAGAAAATCCTCGCAGCTCGTTCCTCCCGCCAGTCAGTTAGGGTAATCCATCTGTATTTCACACAGCCCAAAACCACATTAAGTCATCAACAGTAACTGATCTACCAATTGTGGTAGACGTACTTTTTTTTTAAAAAAAAAAAAAAAAAGCTCATAGAATAACTTCTCTATCACTTACTTCAGTGACTTGTAATAAAGGCTTTTGATTTCCTGTTACTGTTATTTGCTCTATTTCATTTATGCTACTGAAGAATAAGCAAACATTTTTAGATTGCAGTAATTTTATCATTTTCGTGCTGTGAAGCAGCATAGCTAGCATCTGCAGTGATGCTTTTTTATTTATTTATTCATTTAATTTTTAAGAAACAGGGTAAGGATAGGATACAAGACATCCACTGATGGTTTGTGAATCCATAGTTTTGGGCACCACAATTATACATGGTTATCAATCACCTGCACAAAGTAGACTCTAACATACATTTAAACACAGCAGCACACTTCAGATCACAAAATACTACTGAAGGCAGAGAAGAGGATTATGTATACTAAACAGTGCAACATTTTATTGGTTTTAGAAACAAATGATCAGCTGGAAAAAAAACTTGTGATTTATGTCCTAGAACTTGTTTCCCCTCTTGAACAGGCTTCAAAAAGGCTACCAAAACATGACTAATTATACAATTCAACAACTGCCTAGAAATGAAGCAACAGCATGGACAAGAAGGGAGAGGTAGCTGCAGGTCCTATGTGGGTTTTTCTTTGCTCAGCTTTTCTATTTGTTTTGGCAAAAACTCGGCAACAGTGAAAAACAAGTTTACTGAACAACCCATTGTGTGTTTAACAACAAGGAAGTTGGTTCCTGTTCCGTTTCAGTGTAAGTTTAATTTAATTATTAGAAGCATCCTAATTACTACCTTCCTTCAGCCCACAAACGCAGTTTGTGGAGACCTAGCATACTCATCCTCTTTTGCCCAGAATTACAAATAGGTCTTGTTCCTAGATAGATGATCCAAAGAGATTTTCAGTATCCCCACATTTTGATAAAATCCCTAACTGGAATCTGAATGTGTGATTGATTTCAAGTGTTTGAAAAGCTTATGTTTGTGTGTCACTGCAGTACCCCATAGCAATTTTTTTAATTTTTCTTTTCCTCAGCCATGTACCAATCCCCATTTACTCAATTACACACACACCCTCCCCTGAGCACTGCTATTTATTGACCTCAGTGGCAACAGAGCAGCATGAACTAGAGGTTGAGATGAACTACTCAAATCAAAACTGTGCATCCAGTGGCCCGTGCAATGTCATTTTCTTCATTTTCACTGCCTCTCCTACTTCAAACTGATGTTGCTTGAAGAATTACACTGAAGAAAAGTACACACTTCAGTTTTGCACAAGAAAAGCTGAATAACAATTTACCCTGAATTAAAGAGCAGAGAAATGCTAAAGCTTTCAAGTAAATATTATTTTCTTAATTTATCAGTAACACTTTTCCAAAACTGTGTCATAAAAAACATTTTCTGAATGTATCTTCAGATATCAGATATCAGTGGATAACCACTCCAGACTGATCCAGCCACCCAAATGACAACTGCTTCTTCAATACCTTAGCCAAAAAACACACTCTTGTTTTAAGCTATCAAAGATGATGTTCTCCATTTACAAATATATATTCTTCTCAGTAAAGTTACTTGGAGCATATCAATAAAAAAAAACAGTTCCCTATCAAAATCAGAATTAGCCATGATGATCGTTGATTAGGGCATGGTGGTATACATATTTAAAAAATCATTTCACAAAATTAGCATATGTTCGCATATTCACCTCCACCCCGAAAGCTGACGTGTAGATGGCCCCGCTATGCAGGACATCAATAACTTGAGAGAGCGAGACCTTCACCCAGGTCCCCTACTTGCTTCTGAATTCTTTAACCATTGTCTTTGCTGGACAGCAAAATGGAACCAAGACCACAGCCTGAAGATGCCAACAGTTTATTGAGGTTTGGGGTTTTTTTTTTTTCCTAGAAACACAGCAGGACTTGCAAAAATTAAGCTATTATACATCTGAATACCAGCTCATTAAGCCTCTCCCTCAAGAAGCTATTAGCCACAAATTAATAACAGCTACATGACTGTAGTAGCAACGCTTTTGGTATTTTGAGACACTTGTGTCTCCACAGAGCTAAACAGACAGAGCGCTTGCCACCTGCCAGCCTGTCCCAGTGACAATCCGAGGAGCAGATGCATCAGTCAGACCTCCTGGGAATACCCTTCATAGGCTCATCAAGTCAAGGTAGCCCCTGAAGGTCCAAGTGGAAGTAAATCCTGGAGGTTCAGCCCCAGTTTCCCCTGCTGGCTCAGGCTGTGCCACTCTATGTTGTGACTCCATGTCCCTGTTCTACAGACACAACTGTGCCCACCCTGAGCTCAACGCCACATGCGGCCTAGCACCTTCATGCCATTCCTGACTTCCAGCAGGGTAGAGAACACCTCCTAGGATATCACGTTATCGTTATTTGCAGGTCCTTGCTGTGAAATATCAACTGTTATTCTGGATTTTGTTGCTAGCCGTTTATCATGATTTTTCTTAGCTTGTCAAACTCTTGCCCGTGTTCACTCTGGGCCTGCAGCCTGAAGCAGACAGACAGGAGCTAACATGCTACACTGTGCTGGGATCTTGCTGGTTGAGTTTTCCAACACCTTACATTTTCTTAATAGTATCTTTTGAGGTCTCATTTGCTCTGCTGAACTGGCTGAAAACTGATAAAGCAAGAAAAAAGCACTATAAATAAAATGGGAGGACTGTTACTAATGTGTGACATTTCAGAGTACTAATACATGAATTGGTCCACCTACCAAACACAAAGTATACAGTAAATTATCTTTCAGTCAACATTAATAATGAAGTATCAAAAGAAAAATGTTTTGAAATCCCATCTGAAATAAACAGCAGTTAAATTCTTCTGAAAGCCTGATCATCTTGACGGAAGGGAAAGTTCTCCGCTTTCACAAAACTTGAAAAAGGGACAGTGCAAAACTTTTTAAAAAAATAAATACTTTCAGCAAGACTGCAATTCCAACATTAAGCAAGAACTTGAAGATTTCTACCACTATTCATTCAAAAAGTCACTTTCTTCACAGAGTTAGCACTGGCAATTCATCAAACTGAAGAAGAAACTCGGAACAGGGTGCTGGCATACCTGCCTGCTTCTCCAAGCTCCCAGTGAAGCAGAGGTAGAATTACGAACACAGCCCTCAAGCATGTGAGGGGTAGGTGGAGATTTAGTCCAGAGACCTTTTGGACAAACAATAATACAGAATTTTTAATACTAATGGTGGGAAATACAACATACGGAACACACGTAACATTTATATTCACCACCACATAGAACATTCAACAGCTACACACAGTGAAAACAATATTCCATTTATTTTATGAAAACATGACAGACACCTCACATATTAACACCAGTAGCATTATTAATACAAACAAAAAATGAAAACTCTGAGGGGAAAAAGAAAAGGAAGAACACACCACAGCTGTTACCGGTGGTTTAAAAGCCGTTCACTGGAATGGCTTCTCTGGAAAGATGACCTTTGCTGTTCAAAGCAAAGTATGATGCATTTAAGATGTAAAGCAATAAAGTAATAAACGCCGCGAAAAGACAGATAATGAAAAGAATAATCACATGATTAACAACAAAGATGGGTTACTGAAAGATAAGACACACATTGACCCGTATATTTATTATTGCTAGTAAGTTCATAACATTTTGACAGCGTTACAATAGGTCAAGAATGTAAAGATACCAATCTCAAACATTTCGCAATAGCAGGTGCAATTGTACACCCGCTGAAGAGAATCAACCTTCACCTTGATAACATCATCACACAACAGCAGCTGCAAAAGACTCACATCTAAAATGAATTCTTTCTACTTGAAGGTGACACTTAAAAAAATTTGCTTTCAGTTTCAAAAGAATACTACAGATAATTTGTTTGGTGACAACTTGACATAGTCACCATTGTCAAAACCACAGGTTAATCCAGACCAGGGGTTAGTTCTTTTGTTTGTAAACAAGCTCGCTCATACAAGCAATTTTTATTTTTTTTTTTTGAAGTTATGACATGTCATGGGATTTAAGTTTTAGCATATCCTGAGACAAACCTGCATCAGCGTGCTTGAAAGGCAGCATTTATTACACTGGCTGTTATCCAATTAGCAGTAACAAGAGGAAGTTCCCACTGCTAATTCATATAAAGGACTGTGCCACCTACGTACGTGCCCATTATTCAAATCCTTTTTTCTGCTGAGTAATAAAAATATTTATTACCACCAATCTTTTCCCAGAAATATCCCCTCAGCTTACTGTCCAACTGCCAGTTAACTCTCTAATTTATCCAGGGTTTTTGCTGTCGTTCTTTTTTGTTGTTTTTGTTTTTAATTTTTGATCTCTCTTAAATTACCACTTTTACTATCCAAAGAGATCTGGAAGCAACTCAATGAAGTACTTAACTAGGTTGTATGCCAAGAAACAACTTTGTTTATCTCCAATAGCCTTATTTTGTTGCTGGATTATTCTTCTTATTCTCCCTTCAAGTCCAGCAGACCTACCCAGGTCTTTTCTCCAGGCAATGTAGTTAAATATTTCCCCACGATACGGGGAAGTTTTCATGACTTTTGCCTGCAGGTTTTTCAGCCATTATCTTGTCCCAGCTTTCCATCTTGTATTTTAAAATGGCATAGTTAAAGATTTTTTCCATCCAATTCAGCAGGGCTCATTTTCCTGAACCTAACTCTTCAGTACAAAATATTCGTGAAATCTGCCCTTTACATGAATTTCATCCTCCCATTTCCTTTCTTTTTTAGAGAAGTAACGTTACGTTTCCATTTCACCTGCAATGCTACAAACTCACTGAAGTCAGTGAAGTTGCAACAGAAGAAACAGCAATCTGACCCTCAGTGTTCTCCCCTGCAATGTAAGATAGCAAGTCTGTAAAGCAGTGCAATAGATGTCTTTTCAAAGCTTGTAGAAATGAAAAAGAAAGCCTCAAAATATCCATAATCTAATGAAGGTTTCTGACTACGCACTAACACTTGGTTGTGGTTTTTCGTTTGTTTGTTTTTAAGTAAACCAAATTACACAACTTTTAAAGTGAAGACATTCACTGAAAACACAGTCATTCCAAGCTACTCAAGATTTTTTCCTTAAACTACCCCAGGCATCTAGAGGTTTTGGATATATATTAAAAACACCACGTAAAGGATTTTTCAGAGAAATATAATTGTGAATAATTCAAAAATAAGTACAAAACCACGTAACTACTTAACATTTTATAGATTTTTTTTTATTGACACATTTTACTGAAAGATCACATCACCAGTAATTATAAGTCCACACATTTTTGCAGCGTGCAGGACAAAAAAAACTCACGGTGATTTAAAATAATAACAATAATACATCGAACACTACCACAAAACACGACAAAAAAAGCCTGCAAGTCATGCAAAAGCCCTCAGGAGTTTCAATCACCTGAAAGAAGCTGAAGCAGTCAGACATTGTCTATGAAAGGATTTGATAGCATGTCCAACAATTCCACTCACCAAAAGAAAAACTCAGAATGAGCCACAAATTAATTTATTATCATTCTGAGAAGTACACTGTCTCAACACTGACCATGCAAGACACACTTAACTAGCAGCAGAAGGAGGGAGGATGTACATGTTTTTAGAGGTCTTTTCAAGGGTGGGAAGAGGGGTTTGGTAGGTTGGGTTTTGTTGTTGTGTTCCCCACCCCCACCCCCCTTTTCCTCTTTTTTTCTTTAAGGCAGGACAAAAGAAACGGGCATTAAACAAGTTGCCTCTAGATTGAAAGAAATATCTCATGCAGTGGTCTAACCTAATTCAATTTTTACTTGATGAAGACTCGTAAAAGAATGTATTTTTAAATATAGTGTATTGGAACAAACTTCCTTTTGATCATGTCAAGCGTCACCAGCTCTTCGTGAGAAAATCAGTGTAACAGAGACCGAGCCAACTCCACCTCAGAGCAGGCAATTCTGGGTCCTACCATAACTTTAGCTTCATTTAAGAGACTCTCAGATCAGATTCTCCGTGAGGGCAGACCTTACTCAAGAGCCAGACAACTCACTGCCTAAAGGATATTTCACAGGCACACCAGTGTCCAGGAAACCAAAGAGCAAGAAGGTGCCTTCATGAGTTCTGGGTACCTCTCTTGGATAGAAGCATCTTGCTACCACTTAAATTCCAATTTGCACAGAATCTGAGAGGTCTAAGAACATGAGTACGGAACACGAACAAGTAGTATTTTTCAGCATTGAACCTGAACATCTTGTTTCTTATCAGTCACAAAACATGGGAATTGTTCTCAAAGTACAAGAGACTAAATCCAGGGAATATTCTTTCGATTAATTTGTTCTTGTTTCACTATAGTTTCCTTCTACTGCTGATTCAGTAGTATTTTGAAGTTCACAGACATAGTGGTGTATTGCATATAATGCATTGCCTTAAAGGCATTACATCAATTCTGTTATCCAGACTAAGAAACTTACTTTCCATCCAAGAAAACCACAACAATATAGTTTACTTTAATAACAGAATCTTTTCTTTTCTTCCCACAGTCTTTTCGATAGTTTCCCAGAAAATGAGGCAGTGATTACATCCAGAAATACATTAACATTCACTAAGACATGAAGTGGAAAAACTGCATTTGCAGTTTTATTTACTAATAGAGGAGTCAAAAAGTGAGTAACTTATATTTGTGAGAAAAAGCTGCAGTAAATTGGCTGGCCAGTAAACGTGAAACTTCTGCCATAACCACACACAGTAGTAACAACAGAAGACATTCAAGAAATATGCAGTAGTTGTTCTTTGTTTAAGACACGTTAGACCTCCAGCAGTAGTATTGTGTTCAGTTTTAAGGCATCACACTTTTGGAGAGATGCGCACCAGCTGAACATGGTCCAAAAGAGAGCCACTAGAATGCTTAGATATTTAAAAAAACCACAATCTGCAAGTAAAGCTTGAACGAATTAGGATTGCTTAGACTAAAGAGGAGGTGACTATAGTGTGAAACATGATAATGTCTCCAACATGTTAAATGCCACTTTAAAGGGGGAAAAACAATATTCTTCAAGTCTGTAAGGAACAGAACAAAGAGCTAATGAGTTAAAGTTTCAGCAAAGAATATTCAGATTAGAAAGTAGGAAAGTTTTAAATTAACTGAAATTAACTGTATTCTACCAAAAAATCACACACAAAACAGCTTCAGAATGGCACAATGAAAATTTGTGCATGTGATTGGAAAATCTTTGCCACCACCACCTTCCCATTCGCCCTGTGTCCACACAAACCATCCGTATACACTCCCTAAATGTTCACACAACAAAGCCTGAAGAGACATGCTATTTTCCCCACATCTAACTTACAAATTCAGCAGAATGGTGCATTACACAACGATGAAATGAAAGTCTTCGCAACACTCCATATGCAACTAGTCCTTCAGATTGTTTTCTCTCCCTGGAACAGCTCCTTGGCTTCTGATTATACATCAATTACATAAGGACCTAGATCTAAGAATCAATACTTCAAGAAGTTACACATAACACAGAAGAAAGCAGTCATTGAAACTAGCCATGTCACAACCAGTAGAGAACCTTGCTAGAAAAATGACCTGCACACTGTGACTGTGAAAGCTACAGTGGCTGACTGCTCACGGGGATCTCCAAAGGTGATGTTGTTAACAGCAAAGGAAGATCATCGTGTTAGAGCAACCCACGTAGGCAAACAATGACCACACCCGACAGAAGAAACATAAAACACTAAGGAGCAATTCTTGAAACAACATTTGCTGTTTCCTACTATTTCTTTCACGAATGACAACCAACAGGTGTTTGGGATCGGTTTTTGCTTTATCACAAGCAGAAATGACTCATTCATTTGCAGTGTTCCAACTACGAACAAAAATAGAACTACAAGATTCCAGATATTAAACACCCACAATCCACTGAAATAATGGAAGCGTCTAATTAATTACAGAAGATTTTGTAGTCTATGACTGGAACACTAGTAACTGAACACTACCTAGTAGTAATACTACTAGTAGTCATGTTACTACTAGTAAGTGAACACTACCTCCTTATGTCTCAAAGCTCCATCTTCCTTCAAGTAAAGGCGGAAAGCACCTTCTCCTGTCTGTGGACCACTGACACACAGTACTGGGAGAACACAAGACTCAGAAGTGTGGTTTTCCCAGATACTAGGTATGTACAGAGAACACCATTATCCTCCTTACCTATTGGGGAGAACATTGGAACTCTTAGCTAGTTTCACAGAAATACCATTTACACTGTGGCCGTTTAATTTAATTTTTACATTAGTGTAAATGTTATCTACATCCTTTTCTGTAAGGGAATGCAGTTGCTAGTGCATAGAATCACAGAATCACAAAATGGCTGAGGTTGGAAGGGACCTCTGAAGATCATCCAGCCCAACCCCCCTGCTGAGCAGGATCACCTAGAGCACACTGCACAGGATGGCATCCATGCAGGTTTTGAGTTCCCCCCCCCTACTCTGTAGGCCATGATACAGATACAAGCTGTAGGAGGCCTAACGAAGTACAATCTGGACATTTGAATCACCAAATGAGAAGTAGAATCACCAAATGATAGTAGAAGTAGAATCAAGACAATATTACTTACACAATGACGCTCATCTTACATTTTAAAGTATCACCTTTTAAAGCCAAACTGAATAATACAACTAAAAGAGCAAAGTCAAAGTTAAAAATTCAAATATACAATTGGAACTGATACTTGATGGCACTTGGTTATTTTGGATGCAAGCATTGCTCTCTGAAACAGAGAGCAGAAAGTATGAACCCTGTAACAACAATCAAAATTGATACTACCAAATCAGTCACAACAGAGGTAAAATAAAACACCAAATCCTAGACAGTAATCAAAAAAATTATCTTTCTGAAATGGCAATGCCTCTGATGAAATTTGCATTGGTAACGACTGATCATGATTTAATAACTCACAGACAACACAACCTAAGGAAGATTCTTCCAGAGGGGCCAAAGTTCCAAAGAGAAAACATACACACAAAATCCAAATGCCATTTTTTATTTCTAAGAGGTAAGCCACTAACAGGTAAAATGAACTGTGAGCCAAAAGTTGGCTCCCCATATTTTCAGTTTTATTTATCAAACTGAAAAAATCTTTCCAACTTTCTCTTTTCCTGTATAAGACCAAAACTATGAGATGTTCTGTTTGTATTACAATTACACTAATTCAATGCAGGTCACTTGCTTTTTACTGAGTCCAGATGACATTTAGTAAACTAAACATTGGCCAATTAGCTTAAAAAAAGGGGGAGGGGGGCTGATTGCCGCTGGGTAGGTCATACAGTGGCTACAGAATACAATTGCTTGAATTACATTTTGACTAACATCAAAACATAGAACCGAAGCTAAAAACTACTTATTTTTCCTGCACGCCTTCTGGATTTCTCACATTTGGATGTACTCATTTAAAAGCCATCTCTTCCTGCTCCCCCAGTAGGTGATAGACAGGAACAGACTCACCAGAAGTTTGCTGTTTCCTCTTTCTCTACTCATTTTTTTTAATGCATTTTTAATATTATAAAAACTACAAACAATGTAGTTTCCACTTTATTTTTAATATCCCAAGTGGCTAACTAACCTTTTCAAGCCTGCTCATTTGAACTTACCGCAATAAAAAAGAAAAACATAGCCCTGGAGGTTTGGTGAACACTAAAAATAATAATTGTCTAAGCCTCTTCTATTTCTGCAATAACATTTGTATTCTTAAATCAACCTGAACTGACATGTAATTAGCCATACAATAACCTTTACTGATAATGCAGAGAAACTAGTTCCAGAGGGGTAGGAAAATCCTCAAGCTTATCTCCAAAAAGCAAATAAACAATATGTCTTTGTTAATGTCTTATTCATGATCAAAGGCAGAGATTATTCTGACAAAACCACTAGCTATAAAATAACTAAAACCTGCACTACTAAATAAAACACCAAAGTTAGACCTACTGTAACTGACTGTAAATCTATCAATGCTATTGTTTCTACCCATTTCTGAATTTGACATGCTTTTTTCAAAAGTTTTACACTTCTGGAATAGTAGTATCAACTGTTAAAAGTAACAAGTATTTAAAAATAGTAGCCCAGTTAGTAGCTTATTCTACTCTGCACTGAATGATGCAAGTTTGTTATTATTTGCAACATCTCAAGGCATTTCTACCCATCTTTACTTTCTCCCAACATGACCCACTCACTTTTTAACAAACTTCACCCAATACAGAAAGCAGACCATGGTGCAATACGCACTAATTAGATGCCATTATGCCATTACTGATCTCCAAGCCTGGTCATTATCTTCACAATACTCTACATCCTAAGGGAAATAACAGAGTTCAAGCAGATAAACTCCTTAGTTGCATGCACATGTCGTCACTCTACAGTACTAAAAAAAGTGAATTAAGAAAGATTTGTAAGAATTTAATCAAGAAAAATTTCAAAAATTTTAAAAGTAAAATTTTGAAGCCAGAAGAATACAGACACTGAGACAGAAGGTTTGTAGTAGGAGGAACTGACCTCCAAATTTCTTTGCTTAAACCAAGTTTTAAACAAATATGAAGGGAGAATAAAAAAATGCAAAGCAGGCATTTATTAAGACTCCCAAAGTATTTAACCTAGAATATTTCATTTCAGCAGTGACAAAGTTTTATAGGTTTTGGTTCTGATCCAGGTTTTGGTGTTGTACTGCCTTGTCCAAACACTCTTATTAATCACATTTTCTTAACTTTTCTAAGGGTCTCTTCTAGCCTGTTGCATTTTGTTCCATTCAAAGATGCTTATCATAGCTGCCATAAGTGACTGACAGTAAGGAGAAAAAAATCGAAAGCAGAGCTCCATTACTGTAGGTACAAACAGAAATAACATTCCTTCACAAACAGCTTAGGGAACAAAAATTTACAACCTATGTTACTGGAAAAATTTCAGTTCAGCAATGCGGCTGTTGTAATCACTCAAGTATGCAAACAATACAGCAATGGCTGAACCAGTGACTAGAAACACTGATATCATATAAATGGGCCATATCATACCCTTAATTCCTAGCAGCTTGTCCCAGGTTTCTACAAAAAGGCCTCAAGGCAGAAGGGCTAGGGAAGAAATCTCGACTGCAGAGGTTCTTCAAGATATGGCAGCTGTATACAGTTACATGTAAGTGCCTTCCTTCATCCTTGAACAGATATGTTGATATTCATACTCCTGGCTCTTCCAGCGATAATGATCAACTTCCAGAGAACTACACAGTTCACATGAAAAGCAGCTCAAAGAGCATCTTGTCAAGAGTTCTCACTTTGAGCAGCCTCTGAATAGCATCGTGTTTTGCAACAAATGCACAGATCTACCAAGCAAAGGTTTTGCAGATCTGAGAAAGACATGCTTTGAAAATGCTGAAGATCTCACCTCTCTCTTTCTCTCTAATTGTATGTATTCATTCCTTCCTCCCACTCAAACAGCTTCACAGAAATGCCTCTATCCAACACGATGGTCGTCAGCTTGAGAAAACAGTATTTAAAGAGCTTCCTACAGCAGAGACAATAGAAGCAAAAGAACTTGACAGACAAATAGAAAAATAAAGCATGCCTGACATCTACAATGTTAGCTGTGGGATGCATGTAGTTCTGGAAAAACATCAGCTGGTTAACTTCCCAATGTAAGAAAACAATAGCTTAATCCTAATGAAAGACTGCAGCAAGAGTAAGAAAATTAACTGAAATGTTCCATTCCTTTTTGCAGATCAAAGGTTAACAAAAAGGAGGATTATATTAAAAGGCGTAGATGGAAGCAAATGGCTATAAACTCAAAAGAATTTCTGAGAGACGCCACAGAATCAGAGTGGCTGAGGCTGGCAGGAATCTCTGGAAGCCACCTGGTCCCACCCAAAGGAAGGTGCCCAGGATTATGTCTAGGTGGCTTCTGAAGGTCTCCAAGGAGGTAGACTCCACAACCTCTTAACAACCTGTTGTGCCAATGCTCTGTCACCTACACAGTTTAAAAAGAAAAAATTGAGTCCTTATGTTCAGAGAGAGCCTCCTGAATTCCAGTTTTGCCCACTGCCTCTTGTCCTGGCACTGAGAAGAGCCTGGCTCCGTCCTCACTGCACTCTCCCTTCAGGTATTTATAGACAGTGATGAGATCCCCCTGAGTCTCCTCTTCTCCAGGCTGAGCAGTCCCAGCTCTCTCAACCTCTCCTCATGTGGAAGATCACAGAATGGTTTGGGTTGGAAGGGACCTTAAAGTCCACCCAGTTCCAGCCCCCTGCCATGGGCAGGGACACCTCCCACCACACCAGGTTGCCCAAAGCCCCATCCAGCCTGGCCTTGAGCACCTCCAGGGATGGGGCATCCACAGCTTCTCTGGGCAGCCTGTGCCAGGGCCTCACCACTCACTGAGTGAAGAATTTCCTCCTAATATTTAATATAAATCTCCCCTCTTTTAGTTTAAAGCCATTCCCTCTTTCCCTGCCACTACACCCCCTGCCAAAGAGTCCCTCCCCAGCTTTCCTGCAGGCCCCCTTTAGGCACTGGAAGGCCGCTGTAAGGTCTCCCTGGAGCCTTCTCTTCTCCAGGCTGCACAACCCCAGCTCCCTCAGCCTGTCTTCATAGGAGAGGTGCTCCAGCCCTCTGAGCATCCTTGTGGCCCTCCTCTGGACTCACTCCAACAGGTCCATGTCCTCCTTGCACTGGGGGCCCCAGAGCTGAACACAGGGCTGCAGGTGAGGTCTCAGAGCAGAGCGGAGGGAGAGAATCACCCTCTTCACCCTGCTGGCCATGCTGCTTTTGGTGCAGCCCAGGATACGGTTGGCTTTCTGGGCTGCAAGCACACATTGTTGGCTCATGTCGAGCTTCTCGTCAACCACCACCCCCAGGTCCTTCTCCTCAGGGCTGCTCTCAACCCATTCTCCTCCCAACCTGTATTTGTGCTTGGGATTGCCCTGGCCCAGATGCAGGACCTCACACTCGGCCTTGTTGAACCTCACAAGGCTCACACAGGCCCACCTCTCAGGCCTGCCCAAGTCCCTCTGGATGGCATCTCTTCTTTCCTGCATGTCAACCGCACCACACAGCTTGGTGTCATCGGCAAACTTGCTGAGGGTGCACTCAGTGTCATTGTTCACGTCAACAACAAAGATGTCAGTGGCTCACATTCAACTTGGTGTCCACAAGGATCCCCATACCCTTTTCTGCCAAGCTGCTTTCCAGCTGGGCAGGCCCTACCCTGTACTGGAGCATGTGGCTGCTCCCGCCCTGGTGCCTTCAGACTTCAGCATCAGCCTTTGATGCTACTGCAGAGCAGAATCTCTCAGTACAAGAAAAAGAAATTTACTGTACTCTTAATCAACTCTAATTGTGATTAGGGACAAGATACAAAATACCTTCTCCACTTGCAAAGCTGAAATTATGTACCTGCCACATCACAACGCTTAAGTGAGAAAAGACTTTCCTTACTTTAGCACTCTAGAACTGGAGAAAGAAATGGGGATCTATTCACAAAGAATACAGAAAGATCTTGTCTCCCTGATGCTGAAAGTACAATGGGTACAGGCTCCTCAGGAGTATCTGAAGCGGAACCATGCATATGCTACCCCTGTGAATCCGAATCACATTTCAGAAGGACACACTGATCTCTAAGCCTCAGCAAACGGATCCAGAACTTAAGGCAAAGACCACCTACCTGCACTGACAGAATCCAAGCAGACTGGGGAGGTAAGGGAATATCTCAGGCATGCTCTAACACACTTCTTAGCTGACCAGAACTCCTAGCACTCGAACATAGCATGATGACCGAATTAAAGCACTACCTCAGGGGAACCAATAAAGGGAGAAGTGATAAAAAAATCTGAAAACAAGGCCTGACACAGAATAGGGGAAATTGTTACTTTCTTTGCTTTTCTCCAATGCAGAAAAAAAAAAAAAGAGACATACTATGGCAAGTCCCTAGTCTCAAAGGGTAAGTCTTGAAACATTGCCCCAGATCTACTGTCTGAAAACTGTCAGAAGCTGATCCTGAAAAATATTACATTACTGTATAAATCCAAGATGAAAAGATAGAAAGTAAGCATAGTGGCCACACACTTTCATAGCGACTTGAACCTCCCTTGACTTCTTACATCTTTCTTTTGGCAACGTTCCTCTCATAAAAGAGATCATATGTACATCTGACCAACAAGAGCAACGTCCTCAGGCCACAGCAGAGCTCTGATGTTGACTGTTTCTGGTGTTGTTGATGGGAGATGGAAGATAGTGGCATCCTTTTGCAAGGACAGGAATAGCACAGCGTACATGTGGATTCCAGACATACAGTGCACTCATCCATACCAAAACAATATACTGATATAAACCAGAAGTCATCATACAACTTTGCATTAGGAGTGCCATTACTGTACTTACAATATCTACATCTTTCTTGGCCCTTTAAAATTTTCTGGAACAGTCTTTCCTCTATCATGGTATTTAGAGCCACATACGGGCTCGTATCTTCCCTCTGGAATCCTATGTGTGTAGCCTAACATCAGGTTGTAAATTGCAATTTTACAAATCCATTTCATGTCAGAGTAAGAAGAGCAACAGGATCAGAAGATAGCAAGAGCTGGAAAGCTGCCAAAGACTACTGGCTCAAACTTTGGGGAGAGAAAGTCTGGGTGCTCTACCTGAAAGCATGGCAGTCAGCCTGAAAGCACCAAGCACAAGTAATAAAGCAAGAGTTTCTCTAGAACAGACAGCAAGACCAGAAAGCACAGAGGGTGATCAATATCTTGATTATTCTTCTTGCAGTTTCTCTTGTCTCCTTACAAAGAGCTATGTGGGGCAACGTTCTGAAACAATGACTCAAAAACAGCATAGCGTACCCCAACATGCCTTCCTGGTGGCATTGCCCAACATACTGCACAACCAAGGCCTCAGCAAGCCAAAGGTTTTGGTGAATCATCTTTGTCCACAAATGGATACAGACACTGAAGAACGAAATAAGCCTTCCTCAGTCAACAGGAACGCAAAAACTCAGCTAGGAGTGCTGTAAGGATGATTAAACAAGCTATCCAGGAAGAATAAAGAGCATTATCTTGAATCAAAGAAAGCAAAGAAAATCTCACCCATCCAAGCCTTTATTTCAAGCAGGAGCAAATTCTGAAGACGATCCTAACTCAACCAACATACAAAAGGAAAGGGAGATATGAGATTTCTACATCCTTCCCCTACATGCAGGAAGCTAGAAAGAGCATGCCTGTTACAGATTACTAGGCTGAAATGCCTTATTGTGTTAGACTGACAAAAGCACTTGTTTAAAACATTAACTGCGTAAAGAGAAAAGCAAGGCAAATAATTCAGTAGCATGAGTTGAAACTCAAGCACAGATTAAACTAAAATATTGATTTTACATACATGCAAACTATGTAGCTGACCAGGACTAAATCCATACAAAGGTTCAATGCCTGTAATTATATTTTTGATACAACAATATTCAACTACTGGAAGACAGAAGTTAAAAAGTTTTCATGTGAATCTGTGTAGCCAGATAAATACGTAATGATTTACCAGGAGCTCTGGTGAATTCTGCTCCAAAGGAAATATTTGGCATCCGATTAATGTTGGGAATGCATAACTAGAAAGACCATGTAAACAATGAGTATCTTCTACATACTAGTTTAGCATTCCTGAGACACTCCATCCTTAATAATAAAACTGACAGAGCCTCAGTTTTCTGCTCATCTTTCTCTGAAAATCCTGAGGCCCGTGACTATCCAGGTATCTCCTAGAGCTAGTTTTTGAAATTCACTGGCCTGACTCCAAATAAGACTTACACACATTTGTCGATCGAGGCTGTCTGAATCTGAGTTGAAGATACTCAGAAAAGCGTACACACAAGGTGCAGCAGTTAAGAAAGGGTGAGTTCTTACAGTGTAAAGAGTTACATCACCTGATATACTCACACGCACACCCTGACCTTATAGCAACTGCTTTGTTTTTTTCCTTAGGAAGTTGCCATGTGGTAACAACGAAATACAGCTGAAACATACACAACTGAAAAATTTGGAAGTAGAGGTTCCTGCAGTGACGGAGATCACCAGGGCTGGATTCTCATATTCACTGAAGATCCTAACACAATGTATGAGTATTTCATGGAAAAAAATATAATTAAAGGCAAGCGTAGAATGTGTTCTCCCTGTAATATGCAAACTTCATATATATATGGAGACCAAAAATTTTTCTGTGGTCTAAGAGTCATTCAAAAAATGAATGACAATCAAATACAGACATGCACACATTGTTTTCACAGACATTGATAAAGAAACTATGAAACAGAGCTGCAAACCTACAGGAAAGACACTTTGCGATGGTCCCATCCTCTGACTTCACCTTTTCTCTATTGCCTGCCAAAGAGTCTCCCTTCGCATATCCAAAGGACCAGGGAAAAGAAATGAGGTGAATGCGTGGAAATCAGCAAAACAGCCAGAAGTTCTGTGCAGATCTTGCCTGACTAACACCACAGACCAAGTATCAAAGTCTGGCCTTAAATTGTGGTGCAGGACCAGCCAAGTTTCAGTTCAGCCATTACTCTGGTTCTGAACAGGCTGTTTTGAAGGACTCACCACCATGCCCATCAAAAGACAAAATCTTTAGAGAACCACTGTTCTATGGATTAAAAATAGTGATTAAAAGTCAAAAGTCAAGCATACATTTTTGAATTTTCTGTAACAGCAAGTCACCTTCATTTTCACAATGAGTATTCAACCAGTTTCCTTAATTAAATTATAAATACACTTAATGATGAATTCAAGAAGCAATTACAAACTTATCTTAGAAACCTGTCAGTTTCCATGAAGAATAGCATCTCAAAACAACACGCATTGCCTTCACATGCCACTCAGCATTAGATTTCTCTGCCATTTGGACTTAATAACACCTCATACATATAAATGACTCTCTAAAGGAAGGAAAAGCTATCTTTGGTTGACTATCATTTGAATGGTTATTTGAACCCAGTAATCACACAATTCTTTCAAATTCTTATTATATTACCAATATTTTATCGGAAACAGATGTTAGCAGCACAACTTAGTCAGAATTATTGAACAACTTTTCTTTCACTTTCATAACAGATTAGGCAATGCTTGCTTGATGCATCTGAAAAAAGTTACAGAATCACAAGCCCTAAGGCCAAGGACTGGGTGTCATAATTTAAACCATCACCAACTGAAATGCAAAGGCATAAGAAACATAGCACATTATTTAGTAGAACAAATTTCTCTCGCAGATGATGATCTTTATTTCTGAAGAAATTCTGAGTTCTGAACAGCAACCAAAAGCCAATATTTTAAATGTCAAAAGCCTAGCAGAGTTCTTACAAACTTAATAGAAAATTCCCTGTATCTTTACAAATAAGCACAGAAACAAGTACATAAATACAAAAAGACTCCTGTAATTTACTATTAGGCATGGGAAAGGGGGAGGACAGAATAGTAACATCACAAAAAAAAAAACAAATTCCTATAATATTCTGGTAATACTTTTAAATGGTCCAGAATAATCCTACCAGCTAGCTAGATGTCCAAGTCCAGAAGACTGAACAGCAATAAGATGTAAAATATTTCAGAATTGGGAGAGCAAAAAACAGAACCATTTGTTATTCTTCTTTGGTAGAAGCAATTCTAGGGTGTAGAAGGGAAACGCAACTAAATATTTTGATTCTGAGAAGCATCCGCAAATACGCAGAGTCCTCCTACTGACAGATAAAATAAAAAGATATAATGAAAACCACAAGAAAAATATATGTGTATTTAACACTGAGATGCACCACTGTCATTTCAGGACAAAACTGCTTTAATACAACTTACACTGGAGTTATCTATGATGGACACTTAAAAAAAAGTCCACAGCATTATCTGCTTACGCACAGGTAACACCCAGTACAAGTTAATACCCTGTTTCTTTGCAAGTGAAATCTATTTATTAGCCAATTAGGCTGGAGTTAAATATTCAAAAAGACTAACTGCTACAAAATTAGTTTTGTCTTAGCACCTCTAAAGTTGCTCTGCAAAGCTATTTATAAAAACATTGTCAAAGGAAATGAAACAAGATAGAGACTTCCGTCAGCCACCAGAATTCTGGAGTGTCAAGTCACTTATTTTTGTAGCACTCACCTTTTGATCAAAGTAAAGTTATAAAAGGGAAAGAAAAAAAAAAAGAAAAAGGTTACTATGCAATTGCCAGAGTTACCAGTCTATAGTCACCACGACTCTTCTGATAATTGTTATAAGTTATCTATGTTACAAACCTAATTATGGCATTCCCTGTAAATATTTTTCTTCCATTAACAGCAAATGTTAACCTCATAGAAAACAAGTTCCCTTAAGATTTGAGCGAAAAGTGAGCCAACCGTGTTTTTACTGTGTGCATACAGGTAAGTGAGCAAGGTAACATGCTAACTGGACTATCAAGCAGCAGTGGTGGAAAACAATGCACCCAGTACATACAGTAGCACCTGAAGTATATGAAGTATAAACACGGTCATTAATGGCTTGTGAACATGAACATTATACCCGACTGACTTAACCCATAATAAAAAGAAAATACCAAAACTCAAGAACTATGACTTAATCCATAAAAAAATGTAAATACCAAAGGTCAAGAACTAGTCTACAAAAAAAAAAAGCCAATGAGTGAAAGTAGCCCCAGAAAGCCAAAATGTGTTATAACAAAACCTATCTATGTAAGAATTACCAAAGATGTAAGATCAGAAACGAAATCCTAACAATTCTTTTAAAAATAATGACGACGAATAATGATCAATCTGAAGTTAACACCACAGTTCAAACACCGTTACTTGGAAGTGTAATTTTACCACTGCTCTGAAGCTATATTAAAAGCTTAATATTTACAAAGGACAAGGTCATAAAGAAAAGGAAACAAAAACAAAGAACAATTTTCATGAAAACTTTCTTTTCTGTGTGCCTGTATGTAACCTAATGTTAAGTGTATCCCCAGGGGCACCAAATACTTGTTTACGTTTATCAAATACAAGGAAATTGATTTGTTTGAAACTATATTTGCTGAATACAAAGCAAGCCTAATAGGGGGTCAAATAGGCTTCTTTAAGACACCTGTCAGCCACTGATGTAGAAGCAAAGATCCCAATGCACCAACAAAACAACACACTTTCAAGAAGCACATCAATCAGAAGCACAGTTTGGTTGCAAATAGGACACTTGTAGCTGCAGCATGTTTTAGGATCGTAGACAACACAGGACAAACCTAACAACAGAGGGCAACAGCCTGCTTTGACCCCCTCTTGCATAAATCAAATGTGCAAAAGTAGGCCTGGTGAGAGAACAGCTTTTGTGAACTGTGAAAGATGTTAGGTCGTTTAAACATTATGCCTGATTCAGAAATAAAGGGTGAGATTGACTGCATTCTTGTAGTCTGTGTTTAATCTCCTCCTACCTTCTTTGATGGAACAAAGAACACCAAAGGCTTTTGGCCAAAATGATCAATGCCACCCAAAAGAGAAATCGGAACACTTCTTTCCAAACTTTTTAATTTTTTCCACCTAATTCTTGGAATACCATAAATACAAACAAGTAACCTTTCCATTCTTTTGGGAGTCGTTACTAGTGAGAGCTTAGGTACACCAAACATACTCAATATACAGAGTTGTTTGTGCATCTCTGGCAATATTTTGAAATAATAATCTGTAAAACTAGAAATATTTCAAGACGAAGACAGGCTGCCTTTGTGGGAGCAGTTGCTCCACAAAACCTCCACCTGCAGACCTTTATGTCCATGTATGCTAAATTTCTTCCTCCAGAAAGTTTTGTTTTTCAGCCAGTATCACCTCAATTAAACAATTTCTATACTCTTCAAAAGCAGCTGTGTCAGCACACCTGATGTGATACAGTTTTGCTGATGTAACAGCTTCTTACCACTGAAAAGGGAGGCGACTTCTCCCATGCTTCCAAGTCCTGCCTTTCTCCAACTGCATTAAACAAAAGCAACTCATTTTGTAAGAAAATTGCCACAACCTCAAAAAAGTTTGCTATTAAAATCAGAAATTTAGATCAGTGCAGTGATGATAACAGACAAGTTTGTCAGCTACGACAAGCACAAGACATTATAAAACAGCAGGTGCAAAAATCCTTACACATCTTAGAGCTGTTCCTTTCCATGACAGCTAGCCAAGTTAATTACATTTCGCACTTCAAGTCGGAAGAAAAAGGTAGCAAAGGTGTTTAGAGTGTGATTATTTTCTCAGTTAGCATTGAGAAAGTTATGGGGTTTCTTCTGATAAGATTTGAAAGTATTTAAAACTTTTCTCTATACAGTTCAAACTCTGAAAAACTGTCTTCAGTTAAAGCCATGCTTTCATTTTGTTCAAGTTATCCAAAGAATCCTGGATGACAAAGGTCGCAGCTGAGGGTGTGACTGTGCTATTTCGGTATAGCTAGAACAGATGGGGACACGTCGTGGCAGTATCGATCTTCTGCATTCGTCAGGGAAGTCTGTCCAGGTCCACTGGCCGGCTCTCCCCATCTTGCCAGTTCTACCACAATCATCACTGTTGTCACACACACCAGATAAAACACGTTCAGCACAGACATGTTTGTCAATATTAGTCACACTGACACTGTTTAGCCACATTACAGGCATGTTGATCCAAGTGATTTTTAGCAGGGCTTGTTTCAGATGACACCAAAGCAGTCTTCAGAATCCTACTGCCGGATCATAAATAATGCAACAGAATACTCTCCCCCCTCCAGGCAAGTTACTTAAAAACAGAAATTTCACAGGTTTAACTTTGAACCAGCTAACGTTACGCTGAACTGAAGGTTCACCTACCCTCAGCTGACATAAAGTCAACAAGCTAGTCCTGGCAGCATGAGGGAATCTAGTACTAAAATCAATTACAGCCCAAGATGGCAGGTATGTTTTTACACGGAGAGAGGTGAACAAGTGAATGAACTCAGAGGCCAGGTATACCACTTGGCATACAGTTGCACAGTAGTGCAGCGTGCGACCACGGAGCTGGAGCAGGGGCACATACTGCTCCCTGAGGGCACCCATAGCTTAGCACCCGTCCACGTTCCATCACCCACGGAAGCAGTCACGCCCTTTGGCCTGCCCTACTGTTCATCCAGGGATACAGCACTAAGACCCTTCTCTAGCCTCATCAGCTTACTCTAGGATTTCCAGTCTAGCAAGAACCTTCTAGCTACTTTGTACTCAACGTATTTTCCCACCAAAAACCTGGCATCATATCCAGTTGCTCCAGTCTCACCATTTGTTTAAACTGAAGTCGAAGGATACTTAACAATTCACACAAAAGAAGGACCAAGTCTTAAGAAACTTTGCATTGATTTTTCTACAGAATTCAATTACCTCTCAGTGTTGAGCTGCACTGTATTCAATAAAGCTGTTTCTTCTTTTTTTTAAATTAGGAAATTGCACACACTCATTTTCACCCGAAAAAATAAGCATTTACTCTTTCTGCATATCGAAAGGAAAGTTTACACAAATGTGTTTCTCTGAATATCAAAAATAAACAAAACCAAGATAGAGTTAACATTCCACCTTCACCTGACGTAAAATTAAAGCATTCAAAGTGCTCACTCTGTTGCTCAAACTTTTCTCCAAAAGTGAAAGGACAATACAGACAAAGCTCACTTGTGTCTGCACGTACCTGTCCAATGCCCTTTGTCCCCAGGCCAGGGTTCATCATTACAACATTCCTTAAGGAGTCATCTGTTTTAACAGGAAGGGTATTTCAACACATGCATGTTCGTTTCCCCATAAATCTTGGGCTTGCTACCATATGAGGCTCCAATCACGCAACTACTCATAGCATGCACAGAAAAAAGGTAGCAGCAGAGAGAATACTGGGCTTCCACCTTTATTGCCAACTCTACATCCATGGTTCCGGCACTCCCCAGGTACTGGGAAGTACTGCAAGGGCCTACACATGTTCCCTAGAACACCTTCAGAGTTCATCCCCACCAAAATATTCTTTTCTTAGATCAGATCACTTCGTAAACTATTCTAAATTTCTGGGGAAGAATGAAAAACACCACACACCTGACACTTCCTAGACTCTCACGTGTTCCATAATTCGCACTAAATCAGAAGTTGTCTTGATGGTTCTGATTTGTTCCATGAGAACACACCAGGACGGCACGGAGCGCAGGAACATGCTTGGCACAGGAGGCTTTTGTTAGCAGAGTTCTTCAGGTAGGCACGCAATAAGCAACACTTCCAAGAGTTAATCTAGTTTTACTTTTCTAAAACATGGACCAGTGCATAAAACCCATAACACATTGAGATATGTATGGCATTCCAAACACCTCAAACAATTTTCACAATCAATGTGAGTTCTCAGACACGGTAAAGAGGCACAGAAGAAAGCAGAAATCTGGAGGTAACGTTTGTCTTGGCTTTCTTTCCTTCCCAGGGGAACGTCAATAATGGAGAACTCACATCTGGAATAAGAACTTGGATCTATATAGTTTTGAAAACAGATCATGCTAGCTAACAAATGCAAACTTTTATTCTACTTTTGCAGGTAGGCAATGCTGCTTTCTGCCATGGGATATTATTGAAAGTATTTCCTATACATTCTCTTATGGCATTTTTAAAATAACCTATAAAAACTGAAATTGATACAGAAAATTGTAATACAAAAAATCACAAGTTGCATCTCCCAGTCATCGGAGTCAGTTCACAGACCGCTGACTGCGTGTTAGAGCTCTGTTTAAATATTTAGTCAGTAAAATAAAAGGCTGAAATGAAAAAGACAGGCTGGTTTAATTCTTCTCTAAAACCAGGGTGGTCTACGGGCAATTTTTGATACCACTGGTGTTGCCGGGGAAACAAAATGAAAACAGGTGCCATCAAATACAAATTAAAGATTTAGTTCTATTTTAAACCACCTTAAAACAAAGTTTCCATAAACTTTTTAACTGATACTACTACAAATTTGACAATACTTTATAACAAGAAAAGGATTATAAGTTGTCTTTAGACCATCAAGTTTTAACTGAAACAAATTTAGTCTGATTGGCAACCTTTCCTTTTAAATAAATTTCTTACATTTATTATGCATCATCCTCTTTAAAACTGACTGAGTGTACATTTTAAGGCAATATAATACCAGACCAGAAACTGGGTACATACAGTCTTAATGAACTCTATCAATTCCAAATTTTACCTTCCTTTCAATTGCAGCAATTTTTAGATTTTTTTTTAAACTAAGTAAACAGTATAAATTTAAAGCACAAAAAAAAAAAAAGAAATCTTACGGTGAGTAGCAATAATATTTTCCTCCTAATCTGATTGCAGTTTTCTGCCACATAATTCAAAATCAAATATCCCTCTAACCAAAACCCAAGTAAATACACTTCTGCTTTTAAAAAGTGTAATAATGTATTAAGACTTGAGCTATACACTAGTCAAGTCTCCTTGAAGAGGACTACGTCTACCGACTATACAGAGAGAAATCATTAACGTTTAAGAAAAAAATGAACAGATTCACTTGAATGAAGAAGCATTGATTCAAGCTTCCAACGAAGTTTTAAGATTTACTGAGTTCTTTTTTGGCTTAAAAAGACACTAGTCAGGTGCAAAAATCCAAGTGGACCTATTTCAATTAAAAGCAATGCACGAATTCCCTCTTCTATAAAGCTAGCTGACAGACCTCTGAATAAAAAAATTCACCTTTTATATTTTGGGTTTATCATGGAACTTGAAAGATGCTAGAAATAAAAAAATTGATGCATGCATATGCGTCATATGTATATTTAAGGACATGTATACGTTTGTGTGTGTGTATATATGTGCATATATATAGCTATTCACTTAAAGTTTTGAAATCCATGCTGTATTTTACAATATCCTGCAGGGTATTGTAGAATTTTTAGTAAAAGGAGTTCTCATAAATCTGTGCATAAACACCTTGCCGAATATTTTTCCAAGTCCATTGCGCAAGGTAAAAATAAACTGAACAAACTCAGCATACAATTATGTGTACAAATGATGGAAAGGCTTATTCAAGCAAGAATGCTGTAATGTTAATTAATAAACAAGTCTTGTAACATACAACTTGTGATTCTAGTTTCAATGCATCTTGATGATTTACTACTGGTTGTCTATTTCAAATAAAAATTTTTTGAGATCATCAAGTTGCAGAATAGTTTTGCTTTGCACTTTGATCTATGTTTACAGTTTTCCTAACATCACAAATGAGCAGATTTACAGTGATTTAAAACTTCTGAATGAGTTTTTTGGTGGAGGGTTTTGTTTGTGTTTTTTTGTTTATTTCCAACATTCCTCCAGGGAGAAAGAGGCCAGCTCAGTAGTAGAGAATAACATTAACCCACGCTGTGCTAGGTTGGTTTGCTGAATATATTCCTGGCTTTAACCACAAGAACAGGTCCATCAAACAACTTTTACCAATGCTTACAGATGTGCACTGGATGCAATGCTCACTGAACTCATCAAGAATCCTTCCACTTATTTCATGGCTTCATTCAGCCCCCATTTAGTGTTCCAGTGTCTTTGAAAAACAATATTACCAGGTCAAACATTTCCCTATTGAGGTACCTTGCAAATAAGTGGGTAGTATCATGGTATGGTCCTTTTTTCAGATTAGCACTTCTAAGAATTTTAGTCATACACAAAAGATACACAGCATTACATGAAACTAACCAACATCAAACTTCCCTTACAGTTATTTTAGTTAAGGTTTCAAGTTAACTCACTTGTGTGTAATTATGAAATTACTGTACTGATCCTCCGCTTACTTTGAAAGTGATTAATCAAAGTCAGAGAAAACCAACCATCAACTCAAATATGTTTCAAATTTCCTATTCAGGGGTAAGTCTAAAAAGATGAACCAATTTAATTTTAATTAAATCCTCATTTAGAAACATGAAATAAATGTTTTCCATTTAATTCAAATTAAACTCCAGTTCCAGTCCAAATTTCAAATATTCTCCATTTCTGCTACTTTATTACACATGACAGATTAACATTTCCTTTTTGTGCACTGATGCAACCAACAAACCTGGGATCACAAAAAAATTAAAGAATATATACTTTTAACAGTGATAAACTTATTTATCCTGCCCCAAATAATTCTATTGATTTGAAAGTTCGTTCTCCAAAAAACAAGTGAAGCATTTATGCAGGATTCTATAACCACACACCGTTTTAATTGTGCTTCAGTTGTATCACAACAGTTTCACTGCGTAACATTTCAAGACATTTCTTCTCTTAAGGGAAGAACAAAGTAGAGGCATGCGAGAAAAAAAATAAAAGAATAGAAGAGAGAAGCAATGCCTAGAGCAGAGAAGAATTATATACATCAGACTACAGACATTCCAAAAGCAGGAATGGAGCTTTGGCATCCTTTGATTTAATTGATCATACACACCTTAATCTATTGTTTTCATAATACATGTAGCAATGTTGTTATCCTAGTATTCTGTGCTGGCTAGTCATACAAATACTAATGAATGTGAACATTTATAATGCGTGGATTTTCTCCCATTAGTCAACTCTTCCAGATTTTACACAGCTTCCCCTGCCTTACCTGAATAGTATCTTCTGCACTTCTGAAGCTGAACTCAACCCAACTATGTTTGCTGTTATCCCCATCTTTTGTTTTTCTCCCTACCTTACATCCTGCTTGGTGTCATTTTTGCTCTGTATGAAGAGCCCTGTGCTGATGAGGTAGTATCTTAGCTGAAAGAAACTAGATCATCACACCAGTTCTGTGCCTCTTTGTGGTCCCCTATGGAAACAATGAAACTGGACTACTGTATGTACGCACTACTTTACATGGTTTGCACTCGCCAAGTCCAGTAAGCCGCAGCTATCTGCCGATCTTTTCTGTGGGAAGAAGGGAATACTAACTCTGCATAAAGCAACGTGACAAAACCTCTTCAAAAAGTTCCTTAGAGCATTAGGGAGAAAAATCTTTCATTTAATGTTGCCAGAGGACAAACGACATTTCTCCTAACTTGCTTTCATAACAGTATTACAAAAAACTCCCTTTTCTGCATGAAATGGGCTGATCCTAAGCATGCTATGCCTTTGCACAACAAGCTGTCAAGTCTTGGGAACTGGCTGCTGCCATGTTATCACTGTCTAGCAGATGCAAGGCATCTAACTGAACCTGGTAAAGTTAAGCAATTTCAACTTCATAAGATAAGTAAAATATCACAGGCCTTACTCATATATTTTGTTTTCAATGTGTGAGCACAATTCACATATGTTTATTTTCCCAGTGTATAGTTTACCAAAAGCAAGCAATGCTTGGTATATAGGAACCTTCATTAAAATTCTATGCTAGACATGCCGGAAAGTGGGAAGAAATTATATTTCTTTATCACAAGAAACTGGCCTACACCAGCGGCGTACTGTCTGGGTTGACCTCCTCACTCATCAGAACGCTCCCAGTAGTCTCCTCCTCTACATTCAGACCATGGCAGGGCTGGTGACAAGCAAGTAAGCAAATGAAATCCTTTCAAAATTTGATTCCTCCCTGCATCCCACAGGGATTAAATATTAAAGTCATACTTCCTTGGAATTCAACTTAGAAAGAAGAAAGCTGTGAACAAAAAAGAAATCAAGATACAAATCCTTGCTCAGTGATGGTATTAGTGTAGGTACAACTGGTTTGAACCACAAAACACTACTACTGTCTAAAAAGAAAATTGCTACATATCCTGTTACTATATAGAATTGCATTTCTCATGGTGATTATGTGGGAAACAACTCCTTTGACATTGATGGAAAAAAAAAAAATGATATAAAGAACATGATTTTCTGTTACACAGTACCAGCTGTGCTCATTTTGTTCTTGAACAAAGTTATGACACCTATTTGAAACTGGGGCCCTATTTTTCCCCACAGGGGCAAATAGCTCATGAAACAACACTGGCCTTCAGCCACATGCGTGCCAGTAGAAGTTTACCTCATGAAGTTCATCTTTAAATACGGTTGCTGTGGTACCGCTGGAAGAGCGGATGAGGTGGGGAAGGAGGGAAGCTTTGCAGAGGGCACATCTACCCTTAAAAAGTCTAGAAACCTGTCTCACTTTATTGATATGCCCCATTAGAAAAGTCTGAAAGGACAGGTAAGATGGGCTACAAAGCAGTAAGAGAAGCTCTATGGCCTGTAGCTACTTCCCATTCTATCAGAAGAAAGAAGAGCAATCCATCTCTTTCCTTCTTCTCAGACCATTCCCACAGGCAAAAGGTGAATGAAAGCAAGAGCAGCAAAAATAACATGGCAGCACTGCAACTACTGCTGTAGCTCCCTTCGGTTGGATATTAGGAAGAACTTCTTTACTGAAAGGGTTGTTAGGCATTGGAATGGGCTGCCCAGGGAAGTGGTTCAGTCACCATCCCTGGAGGTCTTTAAAAGGCATTTAGATGTTGAGCTTAGTGATATGGTTTAGTGGAGGACTTGTTAGTGTTAGGTCAGAGGTTGGAGTCAGTGATCTTGGAGGTCTCTTCCAACCTAGATGATTCTGTACTTATATATACACACAGGAATTTCCCTAAATAACTCTTACATTTTAATCATAGCATATTTACAGATGCATAGCTCAGACTCCAGTTTTGCAACTGCTTCAAGTCAACCTCAGCAGAAACTTGGTTGATCCCCCAAAAGGGATGATTCTCCTACCAGTTCTAGACACACAATTCGGTCCTCCAACCTCATCCTAGCACCACGTATCAGTGAAAACTAATACTTGTTATTTGGTCAGTTTCTGAACCAGTTCATCATGTGGCTGCCTAAATGCTCATTGCAACAGAAATGGCAGGAAGAAAGCCCCTCTGAAGCCAGCACTTGCATTTAAGGTCAGTTTAAAGCAAACAAAAACTCCACGTAAAGCTCAGAGACACCTAAAGGTCTCCCAACAGCTCTTTGGGAAGCCTGCAGCAAGATACAGGCTTCTCAAATTCTAGTTTTCTGCTTCAACCATATCACGTCACAGAATTAGGTCACCACATATTAGCATACCTAATTATACAGAGCATCACCATTTAGTATTGAAGAATTTAGAATTTAATTGGCATTGTGTTGGACAGCACACACTAAAATCCTATCTTGAGGAACCAAATTTTAAGAAACTGACAAGACACAATGGAAGATCCAGTTAGAAAAGGGAAGCCAGGGTTTTGTTTTTTTTTTTTTGTTCCTTTAACTACACGCATTAGTATAACCCTATCATTGACAGAACTGCATGTGTTAGGGTCTCACATGCTTTTTTCCAAGACTTATGGTTTAACTATTTTAAAATAATCCTAGTGCTTCTAGTCACTTTAAAGCACATTGTTTGCCTACAGTTAAATAACTTATCATAACACAGAATCCACAACAGAAATTCTGAAGAATTATGACCTCCCTGAGGAATCCCACTCAGTGAGTCCTACCACAACTCACTGCCTTCTTCCACAAGATTTTGAACAGGTAGTAAAGTAATAAACAGTAATATACAATCAACAATCCATATTTAAATCTCTTTAAATATTAACTTGCTCTATCTAGAAACAGCAGTCAAGATCTCAAGTTACAAATTAACAAGCGCCTCATAGAGAGTTTTTTTTTAAAAGGGAATGACTTTTGGAAGTTACCTCAAACTCTTTTCTAAAGATAAGCAGAAGCACTAAAATAAGAAAATAGTATAATATACTTTTATAATTCTGCTTTAAATTGAAAGCAGTAATGCTAATGTGACCTCTCAAATAAAACAAAAGAAACTGATGAGAAAACTTCATCTGTTGGAGAAGAAGGGGAAAAAAAAGTAAGCATTCCTCCTATTTGAACTGGTTACATAGAAAAATCACTTGACAATGCCAAAAGGTGTTTGTTTGTTTGTTTTTTCCTCCCCTCCATCCTCAACTTCTGGCATAAAAAACATAGAGGAAACCATTTACTCAATGATTGAAAACCGGTCGAAATCAGACAGTGATGCTCAACGGGACACCTTCCTTGGTTCTTGCAGCTTTACACAGCAATAATTCTCACTTCAGTCTCCACTTTTAATGCAATATGCTGAGAATAAATAACTGGGAAATGGTAGATTGTTATAAGATACATCAGGCATAAAAGGTTATTACAAACAGATTAGTCCAGGATGGAAATGACACAGGCTAAGCAGGAGGCATGGATAATCTGGGTAAGTGCCATGGAAAAATAAATATCATGATTGGACTTAAAGCAAATGGAAGCAGTTCAAATTGGCTTCCTCCAAGTCACTGTAGAACATGTGATGCCCACATGGTCCATTTCCAACAAACCTCACCAGAAAGAAACAAAGGCCAATACTGTGAAGTGTTGAAAAACGCATCTACCACCAGCTTCTTCCATACTGCAGCAACATGAATTATTGCAGCTGCCTGATAAGCATGAAAGAATTTTATTTTTTTTTTTTTGAGCTACCAGCATTTATCTGAAACGCTCCATCCTGTCAGTAAGTGTTGACCTTGCAAAGAAGAGCAAGTTTTATGAAATACAGGCTGCAGTTTCACAGTCAGCCTACAAGGCTCAGCACATAGCTGTGGCCAGAAGTAGTAACTCCACTCAACCACTTCCCCCGTCCACCTGCGTGCTCCTGCAGCTCCTCTTGCTCAGCTCCAGCAGGTTCCTCTCAGGTTAGCTTCCCAGAAGGTTGGTTCTTCTGCCCAGCTCCTTGTGAGGCCACAAAAACGCCAGTGTTTGCTTACCAGAAAGGTCAGCAGTAGCTCCTGGCTAGGATTCCTAATCCAGCCCATGCTTTAATGGGCTTAAGTTGATCATGAAAATCACAGCCTCATGGCAGTAAGTGACCATTGCATTAATGTACTGAAAATACATAAGGGTGGTCCCTAGAGAAAGGTCCTCAAAAGCTGCCATTCTTGAGGTGCAAGGTGAGCTTTATGGCAAAGTTAGTCTACTTAACAAAGACAAGTGTCAGCAGTAGGTAGATTGTGATCAAATAAAAACCCTGCAGCTTAAACAATCTTCCAAAGACAACTCATTTACACACCAAATTTGATATTACAGCTTGATTAGCAAACACAGTAGATACATCAAAAGCACTCTACCACCTTCCACCAAAAAGCATAATCAGACCTGCTATGGAAAAATAGGGCCAACCTTTGTCTTTTCACCAAAAAAAAAAAAAAGAGAAGAGAGGCCTTTAGAAACAGACATTAAAGACAGATATTGCAGGAAGAGAAGAGACTACACAAGGCGGTTAATTGTTCTGATCAAGTATTTCTCCTACCACTGTCTGAATTGAATTCAAACAGTCAGCACACATGCTGCAGTCCATAGGAAACACAGGAGCACAGCTGTTAAAGCCTCTCAGTGCAGGTTCAGAACAGGAGCTTTAGTCTTGCTCTAGACCCACGCAGAAGCCCCCTTTAATTAGCTCCACTATAATAAATTCAGAACTGCTCATCCCAGCAGGGGAATCAAAGGCAGATGCATACACCATTACCCACATTAACCCTGGTCATTGCACTGACTACTGCAATCAGACTTTTAGCCCTGTTAAATTATCTAGGTTATAGTGTGGTTTTTTTTGTTTGTTTGTTTGTTTTGACTCAACAGCAGATTCGCTGCTATTTCTAGCGACTGTATCACCATAGTTTAGGGCAGCCTTGACAATGTCTGAATTTTTTCCCTATCTGAAAAACACTTTTTTCCCCCCACTATCTGAAAACACTTCTTTGAGGAAGATTCAGAGAAAACACAGAAGTTTCCCTTACTAACAAAGCATACCATTATTACAGCACCACCAAAAGCACAAAAAAGGACTCTGACATGAAATATGCGAGGCATTCTGTAATTCTTACATGAACAAAGCATTAGACTACCAGGCTTGCAAATGGTCTTGACCTTTGAGCCTCAAACCAAGTACAACAACAACAGGTTATTTTGAACTCTGATTTGCCCCAGAAACAAGTGAAAATATCACTGATGACACTTACGCAGTCAAGTATACTAAGCCAAGAATACTTGAACAGAGAGGAACTGATTTTTTCCCCCCACACCAAATTCCATTTTGCACCCCCTGCTTCTCATTCTTTCCCAGCTGAAACCAGCACAACTCTTCAGAGTAGACATAGTGTGGTTAAGCAGAGGAAGCTATGCTTGTTTGCATGGAATCTGCTATTTCCTCTCTGCCAAAACACTTGTTTAAAGAAGTCATGTAATATTTCTATTAAGCTGTAAATGCAGTTGACAAGGAAATGGCCTACTGGCAGTGCATTACCTTTGTGGCAGTGCCAACCAGCCTACAGCAAAATAGCGCACATGGTAATTTCAACATGCATTCCCAAGTAACAAAATTGTGCCTTACATAAATACCACAGAACTCCAACAACATCTAGAAAATGCAACGAAAATTTGCCCAAGCTTTCATGCTTGCCTATATCAATTCTGTGTCATAACTAAAACAAAGTAGGAAAGCATCTACATATGTCCAAACGTCCTGTGAAGCTGTATCATATGACACTGGGAAAACTATTGCAACTTAAATCTGTGTATTTCTTGTTAACCACTGTAACAACTCACTAATAAAAATTAAGAAAAACTCTAGGTATCAAATACATAAAAGACTACTAACTGCATACAAGCCCTTAAAAACCATAACGTAATTTATTAACAAGAAAACATGTTCTATGTAATCCAGAATTGTTGTGTTAAATTACTTTGGCCTTTGATAGCATTCGTTTGATTACAAGAATTAAACAGATTCACAAGCCTTCAAACTCAAACAGTGACCTTTGATTTATAAGCAGCTATTGTCATGCTTATAAAATCCTCACTGATAATGCAGTCCTCACCTTTCAACAGCTAGTGCAACTACACACAATTATGTCAAATGAACTCAGCTGTAATAAGGACAACTTCATTGAAAGTACAAGCAAAAAAGCCACCATGATAAAATGCAACTGATTCATAATGAATAATTCTTCAAATATTTTTCCCCAACATGTCTATTCATCAAAATTACATTCCCATTGAAATTGAAACAAGCTACAGAGATACTTATCTTGTTATCAGCTTTCATCTGAGTATTTTCAGTCTGGACACTAATTTTAAAATAGTTAGCTACCCAGAAAAAAAAAGCGGTGCAAGAAAAATACTAAGTTTTGCAGTTGGAAACAAAACACTCACTAGTTTTAGCTGAGCTGCACACTGAAAAAAAATCAGGAAACATCTCAGGTCCAAAAAGCACAAACAAACAAAAACCAAGAAGCCATCAGCACTAAATATACTTGAACTTAGAAATGTGTTACCTTACAGTAATCACATATGAACAGCACCTTCTCTCTGAAGACTGCTGGCATACTTATATTGTGATCCTGATATATGACACACGAGCAAAAGAAAACTGAATAACATAATCTAATGTGTATATGATTTTTACAGCAAAGCACAAAGATGAAAAATAATCTGCTTTTAACATAAAGTGCCTTTTTAGTACCAAATGGGTTTTACGTGTAAACAAACGAAGAAATGATTATCTGTTGATGCTCAGTGTAGTTATTCTAGTGTTTGTTTCAAAAAAGAAAACAAAAGCATGACTAGCACTGGCAGCAGTTATCCCTAGACAAGCATTTTTCCCTATGAACTTCTCAGAGTAATTCCTTTATAAATGCTACTTCTCATAGAGTGACTAATTCTATTTACATTTTTATTTTGCAAGAAGTACATTGGTTCAGCAACAGACTGTAAGAGCTGGTAAAGAAAATAAAAGCTACCAAAGGTTACTAACATCAGCAGTGCTCACACAGAGGAATCCTAAATACTCTTCTAGACGACCTTTAAGTCAAAACTCACTTACAAAGGAGGACAGCCTCTTGGTTATGGAACTCTACAAAGAGCAGATATAGTCTGAAACAGACTCTGTACGTTGCCTTAAGTCAATTAAGCACTTACTGTTTTAGTTCTCTCTCTAGTGGAGATAACACTCTGACACCTTACGAACACATGTTAAAAAACAAACTGCAGCAAATAGGAAGCATCACAGCAAGTAGAAATCCCTAGTCCTAAATTTTGTCCATGAATGCACCGTTTTATGATTCCATATTAGCACTTAAAAAAAAAAAAAATACAACTAGAAGTAATTGCTAGGGCATACACTTACCCTCATTGGATGAATATCAGCATATGGCGGCTTTCCTTCAGCCATTTCTATTGAAGTGATACCAAGGGACCAGATGTCTGCCACACAGTTATAGCCAATCTCCTGTATTACTTCTGGAGCCATCCAAAACGGAGTTCCTATAACAGTATTACGTTTTGCCATTGTATCCTGTAATTATATTATTTATGCAATTAAAACAGTGATGTTTATTTTCACAAATTCCTTTGATATTAATTCTATATTTAAAAGTTAAATTAGCCACCCAAAGGTCAAATGGTAATGACATCAATTAAGACCAAACAGATTCATGCCACCAGCCTTTAGAAGCCAAACAGGTGACAAAACTTTAAAGCATGATCAGCAATCATTTGAAGCGCAATGGGTTATAATAGTAAAAAAAGAAAAAAGAAAAAATAAATAGCCTTGTGATACACAAAATACTCATCATGATAAAGACTGTTAGCACCACTAGTTTCTCTTCAGACACAAAATTCAAGGCAGAGAAAAAGACAAAAGTATAAAATATGGTTAGGAGCACTAAAGCATTTTTAAATCATCTTTCCGCGTGTACTTACTGTTAACTGGCCAGCTACACCAAAATCAGCTAATTTTGCATGCCCTTCAGTGTTGAGAAGGATGTTTCCAGCCTTGATATCTCTATGTATTTTTCTCATAAAGTGCAAATATTCAAGTCCTTTAAGAGTAGATTTCAGAATAGTTGCAATTTCATCTTCTGTTAGCTGCAAGAAAACAAAACCATTTTCATTTTCAGGTATACACATAGACTGTTTCTATACGTTTAGGCTATTTAAAATACGATCGTTTCATAACGTTTATCACACGATGTACGTGAGGTATTTTATGGAAAGGAATATGTCCAATAGCATTTACAATTCAAAACTCTTTATCTAGTAACTTGATCCATATAGCCATACTCTTACATGGCTAGAATCTGATTTGAGCAAGCAAGCTGCAAAATTAGCAAAGGGGCTGACTGATGCAGATCAGATGGCAGAATATGCAATATTCTCTTGCCTGTTAAAAATTATTACTCTTTAGATGTTGCCATCCTTTGTAAAAGTATCTGCTTTTGTTCATCAGCAATTCCAAACTCTGCATCACTTATTAGTTTCTTATTGCTAGCAGTCTTCAAATTAGAGAGGATGAACCAAGAGCTTCTCCACCAAGAACAAACAAAAAAAAAGAAAAAAGCAAGGGACAGAGGTATACAGAAAATAGCCAAATAAATAAATAAATTATATATTCTTCACAAAGTATAAAACAGTCATCGCAGAGAGCTTATTACTTACTACCTGTAGTTAGATAACGCAGCATGCACAAATACAGGTAGTAATTGTTAGGAGGATTGTCTGACTAACTAGTTTGCAGGATTCTACTGAAGCCTACGTTTTTAGGAGATGTTTTTATGTTCTTTTTAAGACTGGTCCTTTCATTTTATATGGAATAAAAGTAAATGCTCATTTTTGAGGATAAACATTTCTCACTCTGCCTGTGCTCCAAACTGACACAAAGCTACAGAACTACACCCACACAGATGTGCCCCTATAACCTTCCCGAAGTCCCACTCAGCCCAAAAAAGGCAACTAAGATGTCAGGGTACTTTTATGCTAGAAGGTGCCAGTAACTATTATCACCTGTTCCTTTGATCCATAGACAATTACAGAAATGACTGAGAATGGATGCCAACCAGATGCTATGCGCTTTTTCTTCCACTATTTTTCTTTCTTGGTGTCGACTGATGCAAAGAATGAATGCTCCCTGAACTTTTGGGTTCTTTTTAGAGTACCTGCATTATTCAAGAACTGTTAGGTGACATCCTCACAGGAAAATATAATGGGTCTTCCATTTCAGCCACAAACACTGTATCCTTTAAAATATCTTCCAAGAACGTTAATTATTTTGCTGTCTATGCAAAGGTTTCCTGTTAGTTCTTAGTGTGTAGATAATCCCCAAAAGCTACGTTGTGATATATTGTATTACTATTGCACTGGAAAATTGTATACCTGAACTAACAGGAATCTTCATATAGCTAGAGCTGGCCCTGAATATATTTTATTCAATGATCCACATTTCAGTAAGCACAAGTACCGCTATACAATGATAGTATAACATGTCAGCCCATGACTTTAGACGTATTCACAGACATAACTCCTGATCTCCAAAAAAAAATAAATGATTCCCTTACATAACATTTGCCAGTTTATAACACTATAATCCACAGCCATGCTGAATTTTTAACGGGTTTCTTTGCATTCTTAAGTAACAGCATGTCCTTCAACTACTTCTGAGGATTCAGGTATGAGAATTAAAGTTCTTTGGGGTTTTAGTGCTGCTGAAGTCAGCAGTACAGCTAGCACAGTTAAATTGGCACTCTTTCACATTGTCACATTTGTTGTTTATTTGTCAGTCAGGATGAATGGAAATGTATTCTCAAGTTAGTCACAGTAGCAAGAAAGGACACAGTAAGACTGAATACAAGTTGAAAAATGAAAATGAAAAATTGAAGAGTAAAACAAACAAACAAAAAATTGTCAGCAGGAATATTTATTGAACTCCATGACAGCATCACAAAGCAAACATTAGGAACATTTTCTGCTTGATTTCATTTTTTTCAAGCAGACTAGACAAACTTCAGTGTTAAAACTTAAAAAAAATCCTTGATTAAACATCTACTATAAATAAAGAAGCAGTGTGAACTTCACAATTGTTTATCTTCATTGCTTTAGATCAGCACAACTGGAACACACAACCTGCGAAAGTGCTACCAGAGAAGCAGTAAGAGTGAATCCTTCACACGTATCAGACCCCTGAAGTACACTTCTCAGATTTTGATCAACATTTTAGAATAAAAGAAAACACACCCACATACACATGATTCATCCCATGTGATGCAACTTTAACGAAATACTAAGAAACTGTTCAGTCAACTGAAATGCTGTTCAATTACAGCTTGTCAGTGCTTTAATACAAGAACTAATCAAATGAACTTGGGACATGCTTGGAAATGCAAGAAGCTACCAAACCAAAGATGAATATTCTAATTTGGCTGCAAGACCAGGTTGTAATTTCCTTCTATTTTCACAATCCTATCCAGAAATTAAGTTAAGCAATAGCAATTCCTTCCACTTTCAGTTTTGAAAGTGCTGGTACACATCTGCAGCTCCCTTCCAAAAACAAAACCAAGAACCAAAACCGCTTACAATCCCTCCGCAAGCCAGCAGGATGACTCAACAGAAATGAAAAAATGATTAGTCAGCAAGATGATCCGCACCTGAGTTACTCATAACTAGCTTTAATTATTTAACAAATAGAACCACTTCCCTATTCCTGCTTCACTCCAGTCTCATAAAACCTGGGCGTGGAGCCCAAGGGCACAGTTACACATGCACTCACTTAAGCTGCAGTGCCAAGCTCCAGTCCCTCCTTTTGCTGAAGCCTACAGCAGTAATTCCTACTGTCAGCCCTTCCACTAAATGACTGTAACTGACCCTAGTTAAAAATAAACCTGCCTGCCAAATTATTTTTCCAACAAATCAGTTCCACAATTCAATTAACGGCACAGTCAGTTAACAGGGATGCAGCAGAGGTAGGAGCTGCTCCTTCCAAATAAGTACATGCTACTACACCCAGAGGCTTTCAGAGACTTGTATGAGCCTTTCCCTATGCAAGCAGAGGATGAACTCTATGGTGGGACTAACTCCATGCTCCACAGTCATCGGTGACCGCCTCCACAGCGCATTACGCATTCCTTGCCTGCCATTTCTCTCCGAGATCTTGCACAGTGATTCTATTCAGTGGCATGCTGCTCAAAGCCTTTATTTGTGCTGCTTCTTCATGCTGGCTGCTGCGCTGCTTCAAACGTATGCCATGAGAACTGAAAACCCTGTTGTGCACAGCTCAAGCACGGCAGCTTTCCTGGTATTGCTCTGTCCCTGAGGGAGGAAAACTGCCTACCTGCTCTGCAATCAAGCAAGATGGGACTCCAAAGTCAAATGTACAGTAAAGTGAACTATGGTCAGAAGGAAGGATATCTGGAGAAAGAGACAGGCCAGAGTGCACGAGCCAGTAGTTTTCTGGTTAAGTACAATAAAACATTATCTGAAGACTCACACTACGTGCGATCCAAGTTCTAGCTATTAACAAAATTCAGTTAAAGAGTTTATGATATGCTGAATGTAACACTTACTGCTGGAGCTTTGCCAAATCTACTCCAGTTCAGAAACAGCGTCCTTAGTCTCTGATGACTCCCATGCAATCATGAATATGCATATTAAAAGACACCATCAACAACAAAAAACAGAGCACTGACAAACGTACAGTGAGATTATGTAACTCACTGCCTGCTTTCCTCTAGAAAGAAGTATTATGAGAAACTGATTAGAAATCTCTGAAGGGAAGGTCTCTCTTCAATACTAAGTGTTCTTAAGGAAGTAAAGCCCTGCTTGCAGTTCTTGAAATACTAGTGGGTAAACCACATGGAGATCTCGGGGTCACCTCTAGACGGAGAAGTGCTTTTACAGCCGCATGGCAAAATCCAGCTCTCAAAAGGAGAGGTTATCACAACACTTGTATCAAAAGGTTGAGTATCAAGAGGTTGACAAAGAAGCTAAGGATCAAGAAACCAGCAAGCGACAAGAGAGTGTACTGCAGCCTGCTATACCACGTAAGTTGCACAGTGCCTGTATTATCCTCCTGAATGACTTTCGACTTGCAGTCCGCCCATAATACTCCTTGTCGCAGCAAACAACTTATCTACTAACACCCAGCGCTCTCTAGTTCCAGCAGTAGTTTGATGAAGAGATACAACTTGTGCCATTAATAACTAGCACCCAGTACAATTAAAACTAACAAAGCTATTTAATATTTTAATACTAGGAATATGTTACAGTCAGGGTTACTATCCTGGTCCAGATGTATGGTTCTCATGCTGTACTATTGCTAGATTGAGCCATATGGGATTTATGTTTCCTGTTAAAACAGTTGATTTATTTGATTCTGAGGCTTTAAACATAAAGCACCATTCTCCTTCAGAGCATAGCATGCTCTGTACATAGCACCTTAGTGCAATTTCACAGTTGTCATCTTTCTGCTTCACTTCTGATTTCCAGTTGTGTCCAGATCCTCATTTATCTCCTTGGTATCTTTGGCTAGCTCTCGCTCTGTATGCTGTGTCCCTCTGATAGCTGGTGCTACCCTCTAAATGTGAGTCACCCATGAAGCAGCTTCAAATCCATCATCATCAAAACCACATGCAAGTTACACATTAAAAAGTACAAGAAAGAAAAAGGCAAATAACTCCATAGCCTACATAAAAGCATCAAATAACAAAGGCAATCGTTAAAGTGGAAATTTGGGACAAATCAAATCACGGAAGACTCAGGTGTTTCACATCTATTCAGAGGCCAGCTAATCTACATATTTCTATTTAACTGGCTATGGATGTCACACATGGGAGACTGAAGGGTGCCTTTATACAGCCTATCACACACTACCTAATCCATGCAGCTGTTGAGACAACTCATCTAACCAGGTTCTCTGCTCACAGTCAGTCACTCTTCTTCCTGAGGGCCCCTTAGAAAGCTCAATTGCTTTAACTGCCTATGTCCTTTCCCAGCTGCTCTTTTTACACTAAGTAATACATGCACATTAAGCCTGATGCTTCCAGGAAGTATCACATCACTGCATTTGAACAGACTGATTAGATCAAGCACACTGGGTTGGTCCCTTTTCACGGCAAATAAAGGGCCCATGGGATAATCATTCCTTCCCCAGAAGAAGCTATGAAGCTCGGACATCACCAATCTCCTCATATCACATACCACTCTTCTTCATTTATGTGAAAATATGGCTGGACTAACAAAGATGCTGAGATGGGGGACACGAGCAAATAAGCATGGGAGAATTGAGACACCTCTGCTGCCTGCAACAGTTCATAAATTACCCTTCAAGTAAGGCAAAAAGCTTCAGAGAAAAAATGTATTATGGTTGCAGCTCTAGACTGAAGCCAATATTAAATTCTGGTTCCTGCTTTGACTGCTACAAACTTTAATGAGATTACAGTTTCCCAAAGCCAATAATTATCTGAGTTTCACTTTCAGAGCAATTGCCTTTGAGACTTCTTTTATAAGCAGTTCTGCACACTCTATGTGAGGACAGTACTCTTCAAACAAATTCACAGCCTATGTCTTGAGTGAGATACCACATTGTGACATTTAAATTACTTATGCTGACATGGTGTGGTCGAAGACTGAGTAATTGCTCAAACTACGGTATATAACCCCTTTTTTCTTCCTGTATTATAGCTAAGAGGACAGCTCAATATTATGGTATTGAAGGGGAAAAAAGAACTCACTGCCAAAGGAGAATTACCAATTTTACAGATGTAAAACTTAGGCACAGGATCATATGATAAAGGAAGGGAAGCAACAAGTATTATGCATCCTACTGTACCTAAGTCATTCTGCACATAAAATCACATGGGAATTGTACAGTAATAGACATACTGCCTATCCACAGAAATAGCACTGCACAGGTGACAGCAAGCTCTTCAGATTCAAGTTTTTGACTATGTAATCCCAGTAGCATGACCTCTGTAACGTGTCTTGAATGTAACATGCAACAGATCCCATTTTCTTAAATTAGCATTTTTGAACCTGGATAGCTCAAGATAGCACTAGGAAAACTGCAGCACGTAGAATTCCAGTTCTACCTGTAGTTTGAAAAACAGCAGAACCCAGTAGCAACATAAAAAGTTATCTAATCAACATCTAATGGCTAGTATGGAAAGCTATTTCAGGAAATCTCATGCATCTCCCATGGTCACATGCCCAACATCAGCTGGCTGTAATTAGCAGACAGCAAGATCAAAAACTGATTAGAATAGGGAAGCTAGACTCGGTAGGACTTATTGTCCACTACCAAGTTTCAGCTTGCTGAAGGACAGCTATGACGTACTCAACAAGTTTAGGAGGTACTGATGACAGACTTGGAACTATTGCAGAACAGCACAAAGCCTCTTCAGCACTGTACAAAGTACAGACAACATGGGAAAATGGATTTTAACTATGATTCAGTATCACAATGTCACACAATCACAGAATGGTTGAGGTAGGAAGGGACCTCTGGAAATCATCTGGTCCAGCCCCCTGCTAAGGAGGACCACCTAGAGCACATTGCGCAGGGTGGCATCCAGGCAGGTTTTGAGTATTTCCAGAGAAGGAGACTCCACAACCTCTCTGGGCAACCTGTTCCAGTGCTCTGTCACCCTCACAGTAAAGAAATGTTTCCTCGTATTCAGCCAGAATTCCCTGTGTTTCACTTAGTGCCCATTGCCTTTTGTCCTTTCGCTAGGCACCACTGAAAATAGTCTGGCCCCATCTTCTTGACACCCTCCCCTCAGATATTTGTACACATTGATAAGATCTCCCCTCAGTCTTCTCTTCTCCAAGCTAAACAGGCCCAGCTCTCTCAGCCTGTCCTCGTACGACAGGTGCTCCAGGCCCCTGATCTTCTTCATAGCCCTCCTCTAGACTCACTCCGGCAGCTCCATGTTCCTCTTGTACTGGGGGCCCTAAGCTGGACACAGTACTCCAGGTGAGGCCTCACCAGGACTGAGCAGAGGAGGATCACCTCCCTAATGTATTTTGTTGTGCATGTGTAATCAGGACAAACAGCTGTGATCAGCACCTATTTAGTGTGGTTCTTCCAAGTCATGTTCTGACCAAGCACTGCAGTTAGGGTCAAGAAGCCCAGTGGAAGCCCTAGACAGAGGCTGCTTAAAAGAGTATCACCACACATCTTTCCAGCAGGAACCACTTACTTGAGCTGTCACTGCTTAAAAGATCTTTACAGTGATAAAAAAACATACTTGCAAACAGATCACTTTGCTCACACGCTACACACCTGTTCACAGCACCACCCTTTGCTGCTCACCCCCACCAACCCTGACAATGCTATCAAGAGAAGCCTCAAGTCACCTGCTTGAAGTGAACAAGGGGCAGCGTGATGGTTTTCTTGATCCTGCCAGAGCAGGGGAAGGCCTGAGCAGAAGCAGGTACATCTGCAGATCACCACCCTTCAGCATGCCTGGTAACACCAGCAGAGCACTAGGGTTTTATCACCACAGGATCCTCAGAGGAATTAGAATTGCTGGGGAAAAAGAGAATCTACCTCACAAAACAGGCCAACGTTGTCTTTGCTAAAAAGCTTGCTAACCTAGTGCACAGCTGCAGAGCCAAAGTATTGCTGGAATTAGAGACATGATGGGATAACTCATACAACCAGCTTGGTGTGAAAGATGGGTACAGGCACCTCATGCAATATAAGCAGGACTGGGCAGGGGAGAGTTGAGCTCTACACAGACACACAGTTTAAATGCATGTAGCTCTGCTGCGGGACACTCGAGAGCTTGCAAGTCAAAAAAAACAGAAGGGTAACCCAAAAGGTGAATGTCATCGCGCCATTTCCAACAAACCACACAAAGAGGCAAAGATGAAGCCATCCACAGCCCTGGAAGAAGCACCCCTAATTACAGGCTATTGTTCTGATGAGGGGGAATTTCAACCACCTCAATACCTGTTGGTAGGGCAACACAGTATAGTACAAAAAATTCCAGGAGCGCACAGTAATAGTTGTCACAGGAGGTGCTGTACAGGCCCACAATGGGAGGTGTTCCACTGGCTCAGCTATTCATAAGCAAGGATAACTCACCAGGCATGTCAGCATCTGCAGCAGCTTTGGCAGTGATGATGAGATGGTGAACGTTACGATACAGAGGCAAGTAGCAAAACCAGATTTCTAGATAGCAAACCTTGGCTTGCTAAAGAAATCAGTAGGTGGGATCCCAGCACATGTTGCCCTGAAGGGTACTGGAACCTTGGAGAGCTGGTTGAACGTCAAGGGCAACCTCCTCAAAGCACAAAAACAGTCCATCCTGACGGGCAAGACAGTGAGCAAGTATAGCAGGAGGTTATTTTGATTGAACAGTGAACTTCTGACTGAACTGAAGTACAAAAACCACAGTGGATAGGAGACAGCAGCAGTAACAGATTACAAAACACAAATAAAGAAGCATTGCCTGGGTAATAAGGAGCTGCATTACGAAGGTCAAGCTTAGGCTGGGTTTGAAAGTGGACAGCAATAGAGGATAACAAGAGCAGCTTTTATTGGTCTATATGCAGCAAAAGAGATCAAGACAAATTCTGGCCTTCTGCCAAATGAGGTGGTCAATCTGTTAGCAAAGATGCAGAAAAGTTCCTATCCATCTTTTTTGTCTCCATCTTTATTAGGGTTTCCTCTGGATCTCAGTCCTCTCTGCCTAGCAGCATGTTGGAATGAGTAAGAAATGAGTCAGGAAGCACTTCTGTGCTGTGCGGGTGACGGAGCCCTGGCACAGGCTGCCCAGAGGCTGTGGGGTCTCCTCCTTGGAGACCTTCAGAAGCCGCCTGGACGTGGTGCTGGGCACCCTGCTCTGGGTGTCCCTGCTTGGGCACGGCTGGCACCGGGTGGCTCCAGAGGGCCCTGCCAGCCTCAGCCATCCTGGCAACCTGTAATTACTGCAGTAAACTGGACAAACGCAAGCCCATGGGAACAGATGAGATGCATTCAGAGGTGCTGAGGTACTGGCTCGTGCTAACCTAAAGCTACTTTTTGTCATCTTTAAGAAGCTGGAACAACTAGGGGACATCCCTTAAAACACCATATTCACAAAGCACAAGAAGGATGATGCAAGTAATTACAGGCTGGTCAGTTTGTTCTCACTCCCGGCGATATTATGGAGCCAATCCTTGCAGAAGCTATTTTCTACACACAGAAGGGGTAAGAAGGTGATTAGAAACAACCAGCACAAGTTTACTTGAGAGATGTCATGCCAAATTAACCTGGTCACCTTCTCAAAAGGATGAAAAGAGAACTGTGGATATCATTTACTTTGACTTTAGGAAGGCTGTTGAAAATCTCTCCTATGTTTTTTTCAGCCAAACTGGGGACTCGGAGCAGATGAGGATGAACAATTGGTTCAACTGCTGGGCACAGTGGTGGTTCAAAGTGTAACTAACAACTAGCTGTAAGTGCTATTTCTTAGGGTTGGTTATAGGGTAAATACTTCAACATCCTCATCAACAACATGGACAGTAAGCTAGGACATACCCTCATAAAGCTTGTAGGTGAGGCAAAACAGGAGAAGTTATCACTACACTAAAAGGCAACACTAAAAGGCAGGGCTGCCACTCAGAGGGACCTCGACAAGCTGGAGGAAATAGATTGGCAGCAAACTCATGAAGTTCAACCAAGACCAAATTCCTACACCTGGGACACACGAACCCCATATCATGCAACAGTGTGGGCTGCTGATCAATGGGGCAGGTAGCATCACGGCAGGAAAGGTTTGGGGTGGAGAAGATCCCAAGACAAGCTGAACATGAGTCAGCAATACACCCAAGAAGCAGTGAAGGCTCACCATGTATCAGTCATCACTAGGAAAGCAGTCAGCAAGTTAAGGCACATAAATATTCCCCTTTATTCAGGGCTTATAAAGCCAGATCTGGAACATCATGCCTGGTTGCAGGCTACTGTAAAGAAACACTGAAAAACTGGAGGACGATTAGCAGTGGACCACTAAGCGCTCTGGGGCTAGAGCGCAAGTTGAAGAGGCATTTCAATGCCATTTCTAACTACCTAACGTGAGGATTTAAAAGAAAAACAAAACACCATACTACAACACAACCCACACACAGAAGAGGCAGACACTCCTCAGAATTGCAAAGAAAAAGCAGAATAGGCAGCAGTCACAAGTTGCCACAAAGAAACTTCCAGTTAGATCCAAGAAGAAATAAATCCAGAGAGACAGATAAACTGTTGAACCTCCACCTTCACAGATTTTTCAGAACTCAGATAGACAAGGTCCTGATCAATCTAATCAAACTTCACAGTTTACTTTCCTTGAAGCAAGAGATTGGATTGGATGACTTCCAAGAAGTCCCTTCCAAACTACTATTTGTTTCAAATCAGTGGCACACTGTTCTCCTCCTTTGTCACCGTCTTCAAAACATCCAGAGGACGCTACACAACCAGTCTTCATTCCAGAATTTCTCATTTTCTGAATACTTTTTTTTGCAGTCATATTTGCATATAGTATATGAATAGTTACTTTGGAAACAGATGAATAACAGCAGCTCTAACTTGTTCTTCTTTTGTACCAATTAACCGATATATAATATTCATCTCACTTCTGGCACACACATAACAAACACTTGTTTTCCAAGAGATGAACACTAATTTTCTGCTATGAACAAGTTTCCAGGTAGGTTGATACTGTTTTATTGCAATGTCACATGAAAGGTCTATCAGTTTGAGATTCAGACAACAACCCATTTCTGAAGGAACTTACAATGCTACTCTAAAGAACTAAGCAATAATAATTGCTAAAATCAGGACAATGCCACCCAGAAGTTATGTAACAGCCACTTGATCAGAGCCATAAATAGGATTTTGCTACACAAGCTCTTCATAGGCTGTGTGCCACACTGCAGAAGCTACTGTAGACTATCTTGGTTTATAAGGTTAAACACTGAATGGGGTAACCAAGACATCTAGGATCAACCCCTTTCTACCCATCTCTAGAGAGGCATGCTACAACCAACTCAATTTGGTCTCCAAAAGAGATGGGATTAGGATGACCCAATTAATTATGATCAACGAATGAGCAAGGGCAACCCCAGTTATCAGCAGAGAGGCAGGGTTGCTGGTGTGTCAATATCCTCCCCACCACCACCACCCCAGCATGTTCACAGCAGCCAGCAGGACAAAGTATTGCTTCACACTGTAATTATCTCATCCCATTGCAAGCTGCCACTGAGAAGACAGTCCCATTCCGTCTTTTCCCTCCCTTTCCCCATTACTGGCTTTTAATGTCTCTCTTGCAACAGATTTAGCCACTTTGCTGCCACAGCGAGTCTCAAGTTGGCTCACAGGAGTGGAGGCACAGACCAGAAAGGAAGAAGTTCCCCCATCAGACCTTCAAGCTTGTTCAAGATCATCCCGTAACCACCCAATCGCTGTGTCTGAGATATGGAAATGGCACGAACACAGCAGCCAGGTTGGAGGATAACAGGGGCACTGCCCTTTTGGCAACAACCCACAGCCTGACATATCAGATAAATGCATCGCCCAAGTCAACCACAGAGAGAAGCAGACAAAAAGAGATACACAGCTCTGATGCCTTGGGACTGGTAAATGCCACACCTCAGATGAGCTAGCAGGCATCATAAGCTTGCTCCAGCGCTGCTCATCTGCCTGACACACTAAAAAACAAGCCAAATTCTGGGGGTTGAATTAACTTCTGAAGTAGTGGCTTGGGCTTCTCAGATGAGGTGCTGCTCCTGTCAAGTTGAACACCTCTGGATACAAACAGGCCATCAGTCACCAGTCAGAGCTTAGCTTTGGAGTCTGCTTTCCTCATTTTTTATCCAATAAAGCAAAGCACAGTACTGTTCACTTTCTAGTAGAAGAACAGAACTGTTGAAGTAGAGAAAACACAGCTACAGAAAAGGAAGGCCTTACTTCAGGTTCTCACTTCATCTCTCTTCCTCAGTTTCTTTTCCCTTAGACAAGGAGAAATGGGAAAACTTTTTTGGCCCAGCCACAATCTTCATTTGACAACTCAAGAAAATTAAACAACCAACAACTCTTGGTGTTGGGGCTATTCAGTACACATTCTGACAAAGTAAGAATCAATTCCCTCCTCACTTCCAAGTGAAGACACTTCTACTTACTTGAGAAAAAATAGAAGTACAGTAAAACCACTACTTTCCATTAAAAAAAAAAAACATAAATAGAGGTGAGCAATAGAAAGCTGAAATACTTCAACCAGCCTCATTCAACTAAGTCACAAGCTTTCCTTCGCAGAATAGTCCAGGTAATCAGATCAGTGTTTCACAAAAAGTTCTCCTTTGTTTCTCAGTCATCATTAAAAAATTCATTTCATTTTTATAAATTATAGCAACAACTAAGGGAACGTGCACCAACTTCAGGTTACTAAGGTTAACTTTTTCATGTAGAGTTTCAATATCAACAGTTAATTTTAGTAGACTAGTAATTAAACTGTACAGAGCTTTATTAAACTATTCAGAGCTCTTTCAGACAGCCTAGAATTATATCCAGGGAATACAAATGGAATTGAAAAGAGAAGACTAATTTCAAAAGAGCACATTCTTAAAATAAGGTAATTTAAGCAAATTAGAGCAATTATTTCTGTTTCACTAACTAGACACCACAGGAAGCAACCTTTTTTCATTTTTAAGTTTAATCTGTAGAAAAATAGATACTTTTAAAAAAATATACCAATTGCAAAAGTCAAATTCTTGTTCTTGCTTTACAAGTTCTTTTTTTATAAAGTGTCCAATGCAGACCACCACCACGCATGCTTGCCAGGGAAGACTTGGAACCACATCACATTGTCTGTTCTTGTGACCGAATAATATTTTCCACAAGCTTACCATACAAGAGAGTTGTAAAGACATATGCAAATTCAAGCTCATTTTGGGGTTTTAAATCCAGTGCATAGACACAATAACAATTGTCAGTCTGAACTGTCTCATGCAGACAGAACACTGAATAGCTTCCATATTTAACAATAAAACAAAGGAGACTGAATGGCAACCCTCACCAGTATCTACAAATTAAATACCCAGTAACATTCAACTTGCAGAATCTCAGCATCATATGATGCAGGGAGATGTTAAAATTATGAAACATTTTGGGGGCTAGAGCAGAAGAATTCAAACAAATCCAAAGCCCCTGACTAACTCTTCCAAAATTTGTGAGATATAGGCACACAAAGTGAAAAATAGAGGATTTTGCTTGGCTTTTTTATTATTATACACACCACAACAGCTCCTATTCAATGGTAGAATAACAGTTCTATGTAGCCTGGTAGTCTACCTTCATCAGCGGCCTATAGCAGGCAACTAGGGAAGAACATAAGAACACATCAAGCAAACAGTCATAGCTCCCTGCTTCACCTTCTCATAAGCGATCTATAGAATACTGTATGTCCTGCTCCAGATATTGAATATTTGCGTTCAGCAGCAGTTATTTTTTCTTGGTCTGGTTCAATTCCTTCTGAAAACAAACTTAAAATCTATAGGATCTTCTGTAACTATACAGCAGATACATGGAGAAGAATTTCCACAAGGGTAGAAAACAGTTTTGCTTTCAATCTAATACAAGTGATAACTTTAAAAAAAAAAAAGCACAAAAGCATATCTTACTGACTTCATGCCACTCATGCTTTTCTAAACCTTCCACTTTGTCTCCCCCTCTGCTACCTGTGTTCCACACAAGTATCCTAATATATTCAGTACATCCTTATTGAGAAGAATTCCTTACTTCTGATCATTCCTGTCAATATTCTTTTCTGTGATGTCCTTGACACTATTTTCCTCTTTGGCAACTCCTTTACTTATGTAATTACTTCTTAATATTAAGCTGAAGCGCTCTTGAACCTGTATAAAAGAGATTTTGCCACCACCAAGCCAAATGCATGTCTTCACATTTACTTAAACTTACTTTCTCAGTCACACGCTCAGTTTCACATAGCCTCTCAAGTCTTTCAGTGTGTTTCTAGTAGTAAAAACAGTATCTCATCAGTATTTCTACCCTCTTTCCCAAAGAGGATAGACTCATGTTGATTTCCCACAATGACTGCTTCCCTGCTCCCTCCTTTCTATCTTTAAAAGGGTTATCCACCAGTGACAGAACTTTCTATCTACTCCACTACAGGTGTATTTATTGAAGAGCCTCTGGTGTGGAAGTCTGTCCAAAACCCTTTTGATACCAAGCACATCCACACCGGCCAGCATTATTCACATGCCCAATAACTCCTTTACAAAATTCTGCTAGCCATGCACAGCATGGCTTGCTTTTACAAAAGGTATGCTGACTCTTCCCTCATTACATGTATCCACCTACTTATTGATTTTATTTCTTAGAATAGAATTTATGCTATTTAATCACATCAATCTTCTGCAATCTTCCTGCAATTAATCTTTGTTATGATCTGGATGATGGGGTAGAGCACAGTCAGCAAGTCTGCAGAGGACACAAAGCTGGGAGGAATGGCTGATACACCCGAGGGCCGTGCTGCCACCCAGAGGGACCCAGGCAGGCTGGAGAAATGGGCTGACATGAACTTCATCACATTCAAAAGGGAGAAGTGCAAAGTCCTGCACCTGGGCAGGAACAATCCCAGGCATCAGCACAGGCTGGGGGCCTCCCAGCTGGGAAGCAGCTCTGCAGAAACAGACCCAGGGGTCCTGGTGGGCACCAAGTTGACCATGAGTCAGTGATGTGCCTTTGCTGCTAAGCCTTCTAACGATGTTCTTGGCTGCAAGGCATCACCAGCAGGTAAAGGGAGGTGATCCTTCCCCTCTGCTCAGTAGTGGTGAGGCTACACCTGGAACACTGTGTCCAGTTCTGGGCTCTCCAGCAAAAGAGAGGCCTGGACATACTGGAAAGAGTCCAGCAGGTGGCCAGCAAGATGATCAAGGGACCAAAGCATCTCTCCTATAAAGGCTGAAAGGCTGCTGGGACTCTTCAACCTAAAGAAGAGGCTCAGAGGAGATGTCGTCAACATGTATAAATACCTGAAGGGAGGGTGCAGAGGGGACAGAGCCAGGCTGTGTTCAGTGGTGCCCCAGTGCCTGGGCAGAAGGCCCTGGACACAAACTGGCCCCCAGGAGGCTCCCCCTGAGCACCAGGAGCACTTCTGTGCTGCGCGGGTGACCAAGCACTGGCACAGGCTGCCCAGAGAGACTATGGAATCTCCAGCCCTGGAGATATTCAAAAGCTGGGCCCTACTTGAGCAGGGGGGTTGGACAAAATCTCCAGAGGTCCCTGCCAAACTCAGCCATTCTGCGATTCTCCTAACCCTCGTATAATATAAAACTGTAAGGACAAATTCCAAAGGATGCAGGAACTTGACCCATGCAATCTGATGTCACATTTGGCTTTTCTCCAGTCATCAGTTTAACATCACAGCACCCTGCGACCTTTTCCATAGGGGTTCCCCCTACAGTGGATATCATTCTACTTCTTAATAAGTCTAACCCCACCTTCCCTTACTTTTTTTTTAAGCCTCTTTTTCCTCTCCTCACTCACATGCGGTACTAGTATTTCAGAGTACCATGACAAAGCGCAGAAAGCTAGCAAGTGGAGTACCATCTCATAGTACTTGTTAGTCAAATGTTTATCTTATATTACAGGCCACCACTGGAGACAGTGTCCTCAAAGGATCGAAAGATTGTTGGATATCTACAATAAAATCTTCACTTAAGCAGTTTCTGTGAAGAAAATAACAAAGCCTGTTTCCTACAGGTTTTCATCTTCCCCTACGTTACTGCTAGTATCACCACTCTGCAACTCCTCCCTACAAGTCTCCCTTTTAGTTCCCTCTCACATTCCCTAATTGGCATCCCTTTCCCTTCTCAGCCCTTGAATAATACCAATTACTTTACACGCTCCTTAATTACTGAGTGGAAGCAAGACAACTTGGTGCCTGCTTTCGAGTCATGCATATACTAAACAGCCTGCTAATAGGCCATCAGGTGGAAGAAGCCACACAATTCTGCATTTCATGAAGTAGTAATTTTTAAGACACTTACAGGACCTTTCCATTTGAAGATGCATGTTCCAATTCTCATGATTACATCAGCAAAGAATGGATAAATACTTAACAACAATACAGAGCAACTGCACAACCAACGCAAAAGTAAGTCCCATCACACCATCCAAGGTCTCATCTTGTAACTCTGACAGCTTCTAGTCTTAATTCACGGTTTATTTTAAATACATGCTATATACATTTCTGGAAGAAAACTCACCGTTTTGTTACGAAGTCTAATTATGTCCGAAACAGAGCCAGCTCCACAGTATTCCATAACAATCCACAGATCAGTGTTCTTAAAATAGCTGCCATAGTACTTGACAACATAGGGACTGGATGGGGAGAAAAAGAATTAAATAAATAGATGAACTCTTGGGGGGGGGGGGGGGGGGGGGGTAGAAATCAGTACAAGTGGTGTTAAAAAAAACAAAACAGTTTGACAGACACTAACACAACCAAAGAGCAAATTTAACCAAATACATTTTAAAACTGTAGTTAGCATAACCAATGCTTTGCTGAAACAGTAAGGTTCGGCTGATTAAGAAAATGATAAAAGACACTGTACATATCACAAGCTTCCAGTGATCTTCATATAGAGACACAGTTTTCCCAAACATTAGTCTTCTGATACAAAGCTTGGTTCTCTCCTACTCTAAGGCCTAACTTTTTTTTTTTTTTAACTCTTTTCAAAAAGTTACTGAATGTTTTCCTTCTTTCACTACTGTCTTAAAAAAAGAAAGTCATCTCGTTTTCTTCTCTTAGTACTGAGCAAAAAAAAAAAACAACATGGAGACTCCCAAATGTTTGTGTTTTTTCAGGCATAAACTTAACTAAGTGCAGATCTAGACTACTTAATGGAAACAGAATCTAGTGTTGGTTTGAACAGGACTTATGGATCTGCAAAAGCATTTTCATATTGAAGCATCTCAAGTTTCTGACAGTACTATATCCTCACACAACACATTCATTTCATGCTCACCAGTTTGTCACGAGGCATGCTGCCTCTGAGGCACATGCAAAGGAAAGGCAAAAGCATGTGGTAAAGATGTAACAAGGATCTTCCTCCACAAAAGTGATTAGATGGTGTATTTACTGAAATAAAAAGTTGAAGGATTTTTCCCAGGAACTTAAGCAAAGGAGGTTACAGTTAGATTGCCACCAGTCTCCTACAAAGACAGCAAATAAGATACTGAGACCTCAGCGGCTTCTGTTCAGAACACCCACATCATCACGTAGAACTAAACGTTTTTTTTCTATCATGGAATTATTTTTTTTGGATGGGCATGTCTGACAGCAACTTGTTGTTATCAGAAAAGCACTATTAGAAAAAGATTTGTTTGACTCCTGCAACTTAATGCTCTCTTTGTATACATTGGTCAAAACCAAAAGCAAACTACTTCATTAAAGAGCAACTGTTAATACTATAGGAACTTGCCTTTACAAGAGACAAGGTGGGCCCATTCCCTCCTGCTCGTTATTTCTAAAAACACAAGTACTACATGCTGATCTTGCCCCTGTGAAACTCCTGATGTGAGGAAAAGTACTATTATTTCTAAAGAAAACCCACTGATTTTTGTGACCATCTCTTGTCAGACTTTCACTATGCTGGTATTCCCAGCATTAATTGTGTATTCATACAAATCAAGGCAAGATATCAAGTGCTATGCAACCTCAAAACATCGCTCACATTTACTTAAGGCTTTGTCCTGTTTAGCTACATGGGACAGTCTTTTCCATATTAACTGCTTGTCTTAGAATATGCATTTTTTCCCCTAGAAGAGATACAGAACAATCAGTGTACCAGTTCTAGAAGCAGGCATGGGGGAGAAAGAAACAGCATTAGGATTTGGGCATTTTATTTGAGATGCTGCAACAACAGTGCTTTCCTGTAACATCTGTGGAATCATCCTACATGAAAAAGTGAGCCCTAAGACTTGGTTTTGTGTGCGACCCCTCCCTCCCACCAGGGCTATGCAGCACTCTCTCTGCACTGAGGAACAGGACACAGAAGCAACCGCATGGTGCAGAGCTGCAACCCAACCTTCCTTTTCAAACAGAGAATAGCTGCATCTCGTCCACTGCACGAAGAGCTTGTGTTCTGTAATTCTAAACCCTTATTCCTAAATTCAAGAATTATACAATAGTACATGTCCTACTACTAATAAAATGTTCTACATTGCTCAAGGAGAAGCAGGGAACAAAGAGGAAAAGCAGAGAAGTAAGGGGCTAGACAGGGGACACGAGTGAGAGATGAGTAGACTCACCTAGGAACAAGAATGAAACTGGCACAAGAAACATAGTACAAAAAGAAAGCTGAAAATTTGAAAAGATCATCAAGTATCACCGCTTTTTTTTTTTTGTCAGCGTATGCTGTATTTCACAGACACTTGTTTTAAGACTGTATTTCAATACTGATCTCAAACTAATGACCACTGCTTCCAATCAGCTCACAAGGCACAAGCCTGTGCAGAGCCTAACAGCTGCTATCCTACCACTGACCCCCACAGGACAGCTACTTCGGAGAATTCACGAGGTGCTATTTTTCAACCTATTCAATACCTTCCTTTAAATAATAAGAAAAAAATGAAGCAGTTGGAAGATGGAATTAGGAGCACAGCAATGAGAACAATCCAAGTAAATATATTTGAGTTTCTCTTTTCAGTGTACAGGAAAATCTGAGGATCTACTCTGGGAATCTTGTCTAGTTCCATCGTAAAGCAGACAAACAAGATCACTTTCTTCTTTAGTACATGCCTGTTACAGAGTTTCAACTGACCAAACAGATGAAGTCTCACAGGGACAAAAAGGATTAAGAGGCACCTCAAACAATACTCAAGGGTCCCAAACCCTCTTAATATCACCCGAAATAACCGTTTTACACATGAAAGTGGGGAAAAAAATGTTAATCTTTCCTTTTCCTCCCACTTCCCTTGCCCACAGATCTAACAAACTTCTTGCAGTTCAAAGCAGTCAAGACCAGAAGGGAATGGATTAAGGTTGTGCGTGTATATAGGCTACAGATACCAAGTGCTTGGATCAGGGCTTGCAGGCAGAGGTGCTAAAGAAGTCTGAAGAACAGCTCATTCTCATGGGCTACTGTCAAACAAGGACAAATTTTTCATTTAAAGACAACTTCAACATCACCACAGCACAAAAGCATAAACACAACCGAGAAATAACAGACCTCTTGCTGTAATACAATTCACCAAGATAATAACTACAACAATCAATATTTTAAACAAAGTTTCTCCCAACTTGAATTAGGCTTTGAGTTGCAAACAATACTCTCGTACCACTGATCAGACTAAATACTCATCTTAAGGTTGTGTTTATAACCTCTCAGTCAGATTATTCCAAAAAATTAGGGGAAAAAAATCCTACTTCAGAGAGAGAGAAGAAACAAGAAATAATTTCTGCATCTTTCAAGACACTCTCTCTTTAGGCTTCCATTCCTACAATACTAAAAATCCTAAGATTTATTACTTATGAGCCAGTGTAAGGTAACAGTCCTTCAGAACTACTTGAAGATTGCTCACTTTTCAAAAGGTACGTTCCTGCATGAAAAAGACTAACAATGGAATACTGTTTTGAAAGTTAACAGCTAGCCATTAACCTTGTGCTAGAAACATTTTGATTGATCTTCTGAAATGGGTAATTCAGAATTCACATTGCCTAAGAGCATAGACAGGAAATATTAACCTTTTGGGCTTGCTAATGCAAGAACAGTGAAGCAAGCATGGGGAATTGTAAGCAGATGCAAGTACTTATTCTTTCAACAGTTTCTATGATGTACACTGTTGGTACTTCCTTCAATCCAAGGTAAGGATAGGAGTCGGTCCTCAAAGTGGTTGCTTTATGCAGATCGTCCAACACAAACTGCTTTAAATTTCCATATGGAAGTTTGCAGCTGCCTATATTTCAACTATATTACCAATACATTACAAGTACAAATACATTTTCACAAAAGTCTTAGAAACGAAGCAGAATTGTTATACCTACCTGTCACATTGTTGCATTATAGAGATTTCTTTAATTATTTCTTGAAGATCTGACTCCACAGGGACCTGCTTAATTGCTACAACTTGTCCAGACTCTTTGTGTATTGCTTTAAACACGCTACCATAAGACCTAAAAGAGGGAATCAAAGTGTTATCCTTCTTACAATATAAATTGCCTCTCACTTCTAGCATGCAGAAAAAGTCATAGAAGCCATATGTTCAAGTAGAAGTTTGAGGTTTTTGTCAGGCTGCAAAAATTTCAGTTCTATCAGGACCTCAGCAAAGTTGTGACTCTGAATAATGAATCTTTGTCAAGATGTAGCATATCTAATTTCCATGCAGACGCAAACCGTTGCTACCCCAATAATTGAGGGATGTCAAAAACACAAATAGATTTGGGGAAGCATGGAAGTTTACTGACGTATGCATTTGCTTTATTATTAAAAGTTGCCTAGAGAAGCATTCCTTAGGATACTTAAAGTCACTCTCTCTGTAACTTAATATTCCAACACATGCTTTATATACTGCCTCCCTCTGATCCCATCCCCTCATAAATAGCTGCACTTACCCTTCACCAAGTTTCTCCAAAACATCAAAGACTTCTTCAGGCTGCTTAGTTAAACTATCTTCACTGAGCTTTTTCAGTTTGCTAGAAGAAAGACAAAGTTTCTTGTTTATTTTTTGCAGGGGAGAGAGACAGAACTCAAACTTTTTTTCATACAAGTACACAGACAGAAGAAAAGGACTATGAAGAAAAACATAGTGCAATGAAAATAAGATGTCTAATTAAAACGCAGTAAGAATTTTATCAACCATCATACAACTTGGAGAAAGTTATGCCAATTTTTGTCATTATCACTTTCTCACTAGCATTTGCTCAACTCAAAGCAGCGTGGGACAAATTCACTGTCTAAACCACTTCCTTCACTAAAGCAGAAACAGCCAGAGAACACACTAAGGCACACCTTTCATCAAAAAGCAGGCATCATACAAACACATGGTCATTACTGACTAGAGTACCCTACGTCACCATTATCTGAGAAAGTATAAACCAGTCCTTCACCCATCTGAAGGGCTGGGGTAAGGCAATGAATTACATCAGGTTAAAAGGCAGAACCCAGAGTTGGGATGACTCTAGGAGCATAGGGTGGCACCTCAGCCACACAAACGGTATCAAAACACTACATTCCCAAGAGATAAGTACTCTAAGAGTTGTTGGTGCAGTCCTTCCTGCCTCTTGGGGAATATACACAGGGACAGGTGCAACAAAATCTGATTACACACCACTGATTTTTTTTTTCTCCACCAGTTTTCTGGCAGTTGCAAACCTGTGTCACTCATTTCTCCCAGCATCTTCAACTCACTCTCACTGCTTACCCTCTGTCCCTTACAAGCAGCCCTGGTCTCTCCCCAGATGCCTCGCAGATCCGAGAACGCAACCTGGCTGCAAGCTTTTGATGAAGCTGACTCCGAACACAGAGCGGGAAAAATATAACCACCCACATGGTGCTGCGAGGCCGTGTGGCTGCAACGTGTAAATCCCTCACCCTGACAGCTACAGGGAATTCTGCTACACGACTGAAATCACAAGTTTAACTCTATGTGGTAGCCAAGGGTACTATTAAAGGAGATGAGCTGAAGAATAATAGCTGGTGCTGTAGTGTTAGATAGAGCCGATGTATTCCATATGCAAGAGGAGAAAACGGGGCACGAGGGGAAGGCTTTGAAGCACTGCAGATCATTGAGACCTTATGGAAAATACGTTATCCTGTGACACTTTCCTGGAAATGAATACGAAACAGGGGAAGGGAAGAAGGCACGGACAGAAGAGATTGACAGATCTAACATTAGAACAGCAGCACTGAAAAGAAACTCCTTCATATTAAAATATATTTTTGTGATACACAGAACTAAAAGAACAAATAAATCAATAGGTGAAGTGCTTGACAAAGCAATTCCTGAGCAAAAAGGGACTTGCGACTGCCAACCATCTAAGTAAAGACAGAAATGTAAAGAAAGTGGCTAAGTGGGCTGGTCATACGGACTGGTGCTAAACAAGGAAAGCAAGCAGTGCTGGAGTGCTTACACACGTGCATTTACATATCAAATACCTACGTGACAGATGTAGCAGTGATTTGAGTGTAACATTCATCCGTGATCAGTAATGCAAAGCGTATGAACTGCTCCAAAGACCATGCAGTTGGCTAAACTGAACAGGCAGGAACCTGGAAAACCTGTATGTTTAAGGGAGAATAGAAATCTCTAGAGCAAAGGGAAATCAGAACTCATGAACACAGACAAAGCAGCTGAAAGCTCAGATGAGAGCAGCTCAAGAATGTCCGCATGAGCAGCCTACAAATCAAACACAGGAACACACAACAATCTGCTTTCTTTTTCGCCCTCTCTCTGCTCGTTAGAAACTAGAAAGCAGAAAGATGGAACTTAAAAAAGTCTTGCAGGAAAGTACAGATTTTGTTACCGAATGAGTAAGTCATAACAAGAAATGGAGGGAGGAAGACTTTGCATGCAGGTATTAAAGAAACAAGTCATTTATTTTAATTCTTTTGTTCCAATTTTTTTTCTGCCCCTCTCTGAACAGGTTGCCTGCATCCTTAAAGGCAGCAGTCACAAAAGGAAAGTTACTGCAGTCACTCCCTGCTTGCCACCAGCAGAAAGCGTTCACAGAATGCTTGCAATGCCAGTAGTGCCTCAAAAAAAATAGCAAGCATGACCACTAGCTGAGTCTGTCACTCAGCTGAAGGGCTGCATAACAAAAACATACTCAGCAGCACAGTCCAGAGACTGAACTTGATAGTAGCTGGAAGAAAACCCAGTGAGCTCTCCCCACGAGGCATAACAAGAGACACTTCCACCTGCTCTAAAGAACAATGCTTGCTAAAATAAGGGAGGCAGGAATCTGTTCTTATCACCTCTTCAAAACGTGCTTCGAGTTCTCACTTCTGGATTTATCTTCTCTTTCATGAAGCAGATTTGCTAAGAACTTTGGAATATGCTTAATACCAAAGGAGTTTCAACAGCACCATTAATGCCAGGATGTTGGGGCTGCTTGAGAAGATCGAGGGAAGCAACCACGACCAGCCAAGAACTGAACAAAACCAAGCATCCCTGTCAAATAAGAAATGACCTGGACTACTCAAGAGGCAGCCTAAAGACAAAAAACCACGCACACTGCCATTAAAATTATTTTCCCATTATTCAACTCTGACAAACACGTCATGAGACCAACACTGAGCACTAGCACAGCTAAGCATTAAACCTCTTTCAGGGAAGAAAGATATGCCGGCCTCAGGAACTTTATCAAACACACTGCTCCAAGTACTCCACGCTGCTTTACAAGGATACAGTAAGAGTACAGACACTAGGTCCGGAGTTCAGATGACACTATTAGCACTGCAGTTCCTTGAGCTGCACAAAGATCCTCATGGCTCAGGCTGCTTAAAGCTGGGGATTCTGTTAACCTTGTAGAAATAGAAGTCATTAAACAACAGCACTTGATATGGCCTGAAAGGGCTGCAATAGAGAAAGCACTTCTGAAAACTTAGTGAGGGGCAGGGAGGAAGATGGATGCTATAACGGCTGCAAAGCACTACGCAGAATACAAGAAAGGACCATGGATGTTACCATCAACGTCAAATGTTAATATCACTGTTCTTAAAAAGAAGCAACTGCAAGTAGGGACAGGGGAACACATCCAAGACTTCAGAATCAGTGCACGCGTGCAGCCATTCCCCAGCACCTGTCCATCCCGCCAGCCTCCCCTCCTGTACACAAATAAACAAGACACCAAGCCAAACATTCAGAAGCATCACTGCCTTTTCTTAAGCATGAAGGTGCTCTACATTAGAAATAAGTGCTATCAGCCAACTCCGAAACAGTTTAATGCTGGCCACAGGATCCAACTGCCATGTATATATGTAACTGTGAGAAAGTCTGAAGAAGCGTAGAAGTTAACTATATAAACCCTAGGGAGAAAGTCATTTTGTTTCTGTTTGCTCCAGAAAGGTTGCCCCAAGCATCAGGTAGTGACTGTGGGCAATTTCAAGCTGTCCAGAAGGAGAAGCCTTCCTGCAAGCACGAGGACCAACTGAACTACATGTCTGGGACAACTGTCTTGTGCCAAGCAGGTTTGACTTGCTGCATAAGACCCAATTCCTTAAAGAAGGAAAATACACCCTAACAAAGAAGTTCACTTTCATCCAGGCGATGGGAGACAACATCCATACTTATTAGTATGACTGGAATCTTACACATCATTGAAGTATGCCAACAAAACTAAATAAACAGAAAAAAATAATTTCAGAAACAGTGAAAGGCACCCAAGACTACCAAACCCAGCATAAAGACCATAAAAATCTGAATTGGGACCTAAAAGAGCATGAGATTCCCCTGCCCACCTCCAACCTACAAAGAAGAATCAGTTTAGTGTCCTATGATCATAATGTACAAATTTTACAAAATAAATTTGGGATGCATTACAGAGGTAGGTATTAAGAAAAAAGAAAGCTAACAAAAATAAATAAATAAAGCAGGACTAAGGAATACAGCTCCAACAATTACTGTCATGAGTTATGGAAAACTGGAGACCACTCCATGAAACATGAATGTGTGGTTTATTTTGCAGAAGAACTGGCACACTGAAACATTTAAAAAGAATGGCTGGGATCAATTATAATGATGCACTAAAAGAGAATCTAGCAAGACAAGTCACTGTACTCATCAGAAATAGAAGTGGCACGTGAAAACCTTGAGACATTTACACTGCTTTACGCAGTTGACACAAACAGATGCAAGTTTAAGAGAGTTCACGTTATTATATTGCGTACTTCCATTTAGTTTTCTACCAATAAGACCCAAGCAAACTTACACCTGTGTCTTACCACTTTTCAGGAGGAACTTGAGAGTTGCCATCCATATGAACCTACACACCCACTCACATGAACATTAACCACCATGCATTTTTCAGGCAGTTCTGGTTACTTTCCCTCATATGCAATCTATTTCCTTATATGTGAGCAGGTTCATTTAAACAGGAAAATGCAATCATAATAGCAGGGACAAATCACTAACAACTCAAAGGCAGACTCTGCAACTGTCGATCACTTGTAAGTGACTACAGAAATGACATTCACTCTTGATATAATGAGGAACTATAAATAAAACACATCTGAAACAGAAATTCAGATACAAGAAAATGCTGTGTGTCAATCACTGTGACAAGAGTTGACTATGAAATCAGAACACCTACTCTAAATTATTAAAAAGTAAACAATTATTCTGAAAAGAATTGCTCAGATGTCTTTTCTTACTGTTGCACAGAGACAAACACTAAAAGCTTCTGATGCCATTCCCATTTTAAAAGCTGCAACGGCCTGGCCTGTCACTCGGACACCATCACTGCTGCTCTCTGAAGGGCTGTTTTAAGATTTGCAAGCTTCTACACAGGAGAATTTTTGTGCGTTCCTTTACATGGAACTGGGAAATAAGAGTCCTACACCTGTAAGAGAACACAGATTTTAAGATGTCTCTGTAGTTTTGCGGTGTTCACGTGCCATTCTTGCTACCTCTGGATGAATGTCTTACGTGAGGCCCGCTGCAGCAACAGGGCCCAAGCAGTAACTGCTCCCGTGGACAGCGAGCACCAACGTAAAGCAGCCTGATCGCATCTCTTCTGCCAGAAAACACATTTATCCATCCCAAGTCACCACTGCTTCCCAGGCAGGCATCGAAAACGCGGCCCGCAAAATAAGAGAACAAAAGAAACCTGTATGCCTACCCTCACAGATGGGGGTGGCCTAGCAGAACAAGAACTGTTGGGAACAGCAAGCAAACTGTAAAAACAAACAGATCAAGAAGATATACATGCACAGACCACAAACTTTAATATCTCATTAAAAAAAAGCCTCCCCTCGCACTAAAGAAACAAACCCGCTACAGTCTCATGACATTTAAGTTTCCAGAAATAAAACATCAAAATACACGAAAAGTATAAGAACTTGCCCGAAATTAAGAGTTCCCTCATCAGCTTTGTAGTTCCTCCTGACTCAAACTACGGATTTAGACAGCTCCCCAACATCTACCGGGCTAGCCAGACTTACAGCTAGGTAATGACGTTAGAGCAATGCCTAGATCTTCAAAACAAAAACAAAAAAAAAAGAAACAAGCAGACAAAACACACACACACACAACACTGTAGGATATGCTAGCTTCAAGTTTTATTCTCAGTCCTTTGGTATCACCGGAGCCCAAGCTTTGCACCAGTGCCTGTAATACCGATTACTTCTCACACACTCCCATTTCTCCTAAACGCTTACTGCTGCCTCTCCCGTTCCTTTTATTCGAGACACGTAGTACTGCCAGTGTGGAACCACACTGCAGGCCTCTCCTTTCTCCCTCCACCTCATACCCTAAAGTCATATAAGCTTAAAACAGAAAAGTGGCTGAATCCTACACTTCTAAGTCTCATAACTAAGCACCCCTGCACTCCCCCAAAAATAAAAGAGATTGCAGAAAACACGTTTGTGGGAAATCTTGTCAACCACGCCGGTACCACTTCAGAAATGAATTCAGTCATCAGAATCCCACCTCGCCGCCTCTACGCGGTATTAAAGATTCTCCAGTTAATTTCTGTACTACCCATCCACCCAAACGTGTTGGGTCAAACCCAGGATGAGGGGTTTCATCCCAAAGCAGAGTCAAACACTACAAAGCTCATCCCCAACCCTCAAATCAAACTAAGCCCGTACTGGGTGCTCCTTCTCACACGTTCAGTTTGGAGAAGTAAGAACTGACACTGAATTTGGTGCAGCTTCTGCAGCAGCCAGCCAACCTTCAGCTTGGGCTTTGGGAGCACGTAAAGGAACTCCGCATAATAGCTACTAATCAGTTCCTCATTAAACTTTTCAGTAGTAGATACTGTCACTGGACTTACTATTGGAGAAAGACCAATACAAGCTCACAGCTGCACTTTCCCCAAGTCCTGTCATCCCACAGGAAGTCGCTTTAAGGAATTCTAAGGGCTCTGAACACAAACAAGCGTGCTTAAAGGAAAAAAAATGATTTGTTATCTTCTGGGCCAAGTTTACATCGGGCAGTTCCTATATTTTTCGTTACATTAACAGGAAGTGGGAGTAAAGCACTTGCAGCTCCAACACGGTGGGCACATGAGAGCTGCGTAACTGCAATCTGTACAGCACACGGCCACTTCCCATGTAGGATAAATGAATCCCAGCAAGTACTGCTCCGCTTTAAGCACTTCCCACATAGGATAAGTGCATCCCAGCGAGTACTGCTCCACTTCAAGTACGCCCATTTGCAAAAGAGTTTTGTGCACTGCGATGACCGTCACGTTTAAAGCAGGTTTCACAACATTACACAGAGACAAAAGGCAAAGGCTGGAGGCTAAATAAATAAAAATAAGAGGGATTAAGATGACCAGGCGTGTAAATACCCGGGGAAAGCAGGGTGCTGCGGGCACGGAGCTCGACTCTGGCCTCTCCCCGGGGCGGGAGGGCAGCCCCAGCCCGCAGGCACCCCGACCCTGCCACCTACAGAGCGCACGGCTCCGGGCCAAAAAAATTAAAAATTAAAAATAAAAACACGCCCACTCCCCCCCACCAGCCCCGGCCCCAAAAGGCCTACGCTCGCTTCCGGGAGGGGAAGGGGCCCCGGCCCTTACCTCTTGGGCGCCGCCTGCTCCATGCCGCCGCCGCCCCCCGGCCCCGCCGCCACCGTGCGGAGCGGCCCCGGGCAGCCCCGGCCGGCGGCCGCCCGACCCCGACCCCGCGCCTCGGACCGCGGCGTGCGCGCTGCGGGCCCTTTAAGCGCAGCTCGCGCCCTCCCCCGGCCGCGGCCGCTGCCGGCTGCCGCCACTACCGCTACCTCCTCGGGGGGCGGGGACGCGCGCGCTCATTGGTTGGAAGCCGCGGCACGGCGAGCGCTGGTTGGTCAGAGGGGAAGTCGCTCAAAGGAGACCCCGCCCAGCGCGCCACGGGAAGAGCGGGAGGCCGGTGGGGGGGGAGAAAATGGAGGTCGGCCCGCGGCGCTTCGCTCCCGGCGTGCTCCGTGAGGCTGTGCCCCGCGGGGCATGCCGGGAGTTGTAGTCCTGCCGACGGGCCAGGCCCGGCCGCCTCAGGCGGCCTCCAGCCCCCCCCCCCCCCCCCCCCAAAAAAAAGCACCCTGGCTTTTTTTCAGTGGGCAAATGGCTCCAGAGCAGGGGAAAGCTACGTTAATTAATCATGGCTGTATTAATCACGGAGCTGCTTTCCTAAGCTGGCTCGGGTGGCAGAGCACCGCTCTGAGGTAGAAAGCGCTGGCAGTCGGTGCCTGGCTTTTTCTAGTGCCAAAGCATACAATTACCCTGCAAAGCCATAGGAAGCTGGCACATAATTATTCAAACAGCAGTTTTTTAAGGCTGCTGACTGCCGTGGGACAGTTATCTGCAGTTCTCCACGTTACAACTTCCAACTTTGGGCTGTTTACGTAGCAATGTAAGAGGCTGACTGACAGTGCATCCAAGCAGAGCCAGCCAAGTCAATAGAAGAAAAGTTAGATGTGTCAGCCAACATCTATATCCTTTCCTGAAAGCTGGTTTATTTGCTTCACTAATAGGAGTTCAAGGTAGTAAAACACTTGGGTAAGACCCATAAAAATATGGAGATGCCCAAATTCCTCTATTAAGCTGATTTTAGATGCACAACAAGCACTCCAAAAAAAATAAAAATAAAAATCCATGTACCACACCTAATGTGATTTCCCTGATGTGCGTTAGCAAGGGAATGTTGAATGACTGAAGTCCCGCTGCTGTGAAAGTTGTCTGCTTCGCCTGAAGTCAATCCAGTCCAGTTGACTCACTGTGGTCAGGCTGAATACACAATGGCAATACTGAATGAGCCCATGAAACAAATCACACACCACCATGTGACCTTTTGGGTTTCTTTGTTTTTTTTTCTGAGTCATGGAAAAACTGCAAGGACATCTTCCTTCGCACAACAGATCAACACGGAGCTCTTCAAGTATCATCCCATAAGCCAGAGTGGCTTACCAAGCAGTACTGCCAGAGCTGTCTATGGTATGGATAACTGCTTGTAGGAGATGCCAAAAAAAACACCCAGGAGAAGAAGCCAGCAGATGCCTCAGAGTCAGTGTAGTATGAGTGCATTAGATAATGATGGGGAGGAACCCTGCAAGACTTCCCATCTCCCTGTTCTAGGAATAGTGAGGTCAGGCAGGTAGAAGATGCCATGTGGCTATTTTCCAACATTGTTTTACAGGATATTTGGCTGATACACTGACCAATTATTATTTTCATCAGTATTATTATTTACATTTCACCAGTTTCAGCAAGTGAAGGGCCACTTGGCATCCCTATTTGGCTGTGTCACTCCTGGAATGCAGAGACTGCCTCCACATCCTTTAACACAAGACTTGAAGACAATATGTTCAAGTTATTTCAGAGGAGGAAGGTTTTTTCCAGTTCCTCCTCTTAAGCCACAGCTATGATAAGCTGCATATTCCAGCAAGGAAAAGCAGTTTTACAAAAAATACAGGTACTGTATTATAGTCATAACACCAAGGCAAAAGAAAAAAAAAAAAAGCCAAGAAATGCTTTATCTCCCCATTCACACAAATCCCTTTCTCTCGAAAAAAAAAAAAAAAAAAGAAAAGAAAAGAAAAAGAAAAAAGGCTAAACGGCCTAATCTGCCACTCCTCCCCCTACATTAAAAACAGTTGAAGAGAACAAGGCTAAAGAAAACTTGTCTTAGAATAGTAGATTTAGCCTTCATCCAAAGTGATTTAATGCCACAAACCCCACTACCCAAAAATACCCTGACCACCAGATAATTGTGGAAGAAGGGTATGGTACTGCCTTCCATCTCTACCACTGAAGCAAGAAGAGTGTGAAAGAATTCAGGACGTCTGAAACAGAAAAAGTTAGGTAACCCAGCTTTATAACCTGGTGAGGTGAGCAGTGCCAAAAATAGGGACCAATTCCATGCCTTACTCACAGAAGTTTCAGTGGCGCCTTGTGAACTGCCAGAATGCTCTCTAGGTACATTTATGCTGAAAATAAAATGTTAATAGGAAGATAATATATATACCGTAGTATTTTTCAAGGTCACTTTATTATCTCCTCTCCTTTCAAATGGTATTTTTACATCTGTAACACTAGAATAAATAACATCATCTCACTTTTTCCCTGCAACATGAATTTGGGAACCTTGCAGTGAAATATGACACTGACTTGGTATTCATTACAAAACTGTACCTAGCCACTAGCAAAGAAGGAATTTTGAAAGGGAAAACAGACTCCCTCTGTTCCTACTGCCTAATTCAGGCTTTCCAGTAAAGGGAAGTCTAAATGTTCTGGAGGCATGAATATATACTATGAGGTTGCTGGTGTCTAGACAACATGGAGATGAGGAAGTTGCAGACAATCTACAGGACTATTCCCATCATTTCTTCCAAGAGTGGAACTACATAACACTACTGAAAAGGTAGGTGAGTAAGAAAATTCTTAATGTAGCCCAATCGTAAAAATATAGGAGAAAACTAACTGAGTTGTTCATTTTCCTCTAAAGTGTTTCATCCACTTCACCAATTTAACGGCATGCATTAGGACTCCCTTCTCTGCAGAACTGGCATCAACATCAAATACAAGTCCTTAGACCAAAGGATGGATGAAGACCATACTTAGCTTTTGAGTACTATAATTATTTTATATTGAAATGTTATTTTATAATCAAATAAAACAATTTATATTATAATCACTTATTCTGCAATAGAATTAGAAATTATGATGGCATGGCCAAGAATTAGGTGGTGTATAACCACAAGCTAAGACAGTCCCCAAGCCCCTAAATATATAAACCAACATGTTCCAGGTTATCCCTCCTGCCTCAGTTGTGCAGAATTCACAGTAAAACTGAGAAAGATAAAAATTACCTGAAAATCTCACATCTGAGTTAGAAACAGGTATTACCAAAAGATTTAAATTACAAACACATACTTCAAAGTCATATTCCTAAACACCATGTAAATAAATTCTGTATGTTATAGGAAGGACCTTATCTCGTTCCTTTGATAGCAAATAAAAGAAACATTCACTTCAAAAGGTATTTGATCAGGTTCATTTAAACGACACGCATTTTAACTAAAACACAGTAGTCTTAGGAAAACAAAAACAGAATTAATACTACGTGTTTTCTTACTGATTGGTGTCACAAATGTCTTATGCTCTTCATACGCAGTATACGTAGCCTTTCATCACATCCATGGTGCCATTCACAGCCCAGCTTCTTGCTCCATGTGTTTTCTACCCATTCACCACAGAGGCCACCCGGTTCTTTGACAGGGCCCTCAGTGCCCAATGTCTCCTCTGTCATCCTAAAATGGCTCCATTCACTTCTGCATGCCAAAACCCGTGGTACCCTTAGTGCCCTCGTAGATGCCGAGGCACGCCCCCAGCTCTGTGTTCCTTCTGACCCCTCCACATCACCAAATGTCTCATATTGCCTTGACCCACCCTGACATTACCCCAAAGAGCTATGAGATGGCATATTCCATGTCTGCATTATAACTCCCTGTTTAACTCACGGGGAAAGGCTGGCACTTTGGTCCGCAGCACGGCAGCAAATCCAGCAGCCAAACCCAGAACTTCCCTTACTGTGGGGTGGGCAGCCCCACAAACAGGACGTGCCCTCCTCTACCCATCAGCTGTGGGTTTGGTGCAGATAGGAACTCAATATCATTACAGACCTTCAGCTTTCCATCAGACTTGATTAGTATGATTAAAGAGTCCCAAATTATTGTGAATAAAGGGAATATATATGTATATGTGAAGGAGTAATAAAGGAAAGGCTCAGCAGCATGCACATAGGTGAAATGAAAGCAGGAGCCTTATTTCCTTAGGAAACTGATTCATAAATTCAGTAGACAAATAGTCAACAACAACATGTTTGCATGTCTCTCCGGGTGATTGCCTGATAGTGATCTGGTATGCTGAAAGTTAAGGGAAAGGCCTTGAATGAAATACCAGCTTGTTTATAAAGAAGATAAGAAAAACTGACTTCTGCCTGTTTTTGTTTCCTACCTATCATGTCTAATGTGAAGTAACCTTGAAGGCTTATCTAAGAATTTGTTATATACTTTCCTAACCCTGTCAGTCATAAAATAGTTATAAATAAAATAAAAAGAACAGCATATTCTCAAGTTTGGACTCCAATTTACATTTTAAAATCAAGTTTTTATGAAGGTTAGGAATAAAAATTTGTTTTCTTTTCCTGAGTATTTGATTTCTTTTCCTGAGCTACTCACAACTTAATAGACAATTAATGTTGCATAAAAGGAAAGCATTCGCATTTTGCTAGTCCAGCAAAAGAAAGGTGCAGAAAATAAATAGCCAGGAAATAGAGGTACAGATTCTGCCATCTGTATTCACTCTGACAAAATCAGTGATTCAGAAAGTTCCTAAAACATGGAATAAGAAAACATTAGTTGTACTGCTACAGCTGTTCTCACTACCTCCTATACATCATTTTAGTATCCAAAATAGCCTCGCTAGACCTAAAGACACTTGTTGATTAGGCTAGGATTTTTCTATTGACTGACCGTTTAGCTCGCAGTCTTAGTACCAGGCTATATATAGCCGTACCATTTGCTATTTTCCCTATTATAGTACACTATGGTAAAAAATAAGCCATGGATACCGAGTTGCTATTTACAGTTAACCACAAAAGATATCCCAGTGTGTAGTACAGCTGCATTGATTGTGCTCATGGGATCTAAGGATTAGCATCCACTTGAAAAAAAAACTCCTTTTGGTTTGCAGAGGAATTACTGCTGCTGTGGTAATACTCTGAGTGACTCTGGATTCCCATCTATGTGAAAATATTCCCCCTCTTTCTAGAGGCAGCCATCTGCTCTTCAGTCTGCAAAGACATGTGCTTGGACACTGGAGAATAAATGATAATTATCTAGCAAGGCCTGATGCCCGCATTAGGAATGGAAACTAATATCAATAGTGAATGATTGAATCCTCATGACTTGACGAAACAAGTCCTACGTGAAACAAACTTCAGCTGTCTGACTGCACACAGCTTTATGCCCAAGGCTTCCCCCGCTGTGAAGGCTGCAGCTTGTCTTCCTTTAGCTCCTGCACTGAGAGCTGGTGGGACAGAATATGGGACAGAAGTGTTTAGGGAACATTAGGATATTTTTTATTTGGGGGGACAACGCTTTCAAGAGGCTAACAAGATCCATTCTTTCAGCTTCAAAGAAGGGAATTTTCATTGTTCTTGTGGACCTTTCACAGAAGTGCATGAAGAAAAGCATAAAAAGCACAAGTACAGACCAACGAAGTACATATAAGGAGAACCCAGTACTACTGGAAAGAACCCCGTGAGTGCTGAGCACTACAAAACCTATGCCATGACATGTTCACAGTTTATTCTAGTTACAGGACTTTCTCTATTTATTTTTTTAGTAAAACCCTATCTATGTATTTCTGAAGTTCATCTCCAGCTTGCTTCATAGCTACAAAGCAATGAAGCTATTCTGTATGTGAAAAAAAAATAAAAATAAATAAACAAATCACTCATTCTAATGACTTTACAATCAAGAAACCACCAAATTTCAGTTTCCTACTTTTTTTTCTCCAACCTCTCCCAATCAAAACATGTCTGAAGATCATAATTCAAGTCCAAATAAGCTACTCATGTAACATGCACAGTCACTTTTAAAGAAATACCTAAATACATTTCTAGTCTTAAAACTTCACAAAAAACGTTCAGTTCAGTGGCATAACAACCATTTCATGACTGCCTCTGAAGTAACGGGTCTGATTACAAGATAAGATACCATGGAAAGCAGGAATATATTCAAAACAAGAAAAAGATTAGGATTTGCACTTACATTCCCATTCTGCTCTTAAAAGCAGCAGGAAGCCTTCCTCACGGTGACCCATAAAATATAACTTTAAAAAAAAGGCACCAAAAAAAAGCAACACAACAACAAAGCAGCAAATAATGAAGTTTTACAGGCTTGCTTTATGCGGTGCACTGATTGAAGCCCCCACTAATCGGGCTCAGTTTGGTTCAGCATGGGAGCATTTACAGCAGCCTCCCCTCTACCTAAGATGAGTCCTTTTGAGTACCGTCACCGCACAGTGACACGGGCACTTTCTGCAAAAAAGAAAGCTCTTGAAATGACTGAGTATACATAGGTCAGCCTATAGAAACACAGCAAAACATAAAGCAAGTTACTATCTAGAGAGCTTATGAACTCCAGTAAATTTCAGAACTAAGCTTTTCCCATTATTCCTTCACTAAATAATACAAGTTCTTAATTCTTAAGTTGCAAGCAGGGAAACAGTGAAAGACGAATCGATTTACTGAATAGCAAAAAAGGGTTTATCGACAGCCATCAGCACTGCCCATTTTTAAGCAGACTGGGTTTTGAAAAAAAAAGAAAAGAAAAGAAAAAAGAAAAAGAAAAATAAAAGAAGCACTTTTCTGGTGGCACAATTTTCTCTTCAGAGCAGAAGAGACCAATTCCATATGCTAGGAACTTTCTTAATGGAAACAGTTAATTTACCACATGAGGAATATCGCATGCATACCACTTCCACCTAAAATGAATCACTCCTTCCAGTTGAGAAAACTGAGGTCTTTTATCTTCCTCAGGGTGGAGTCCATCTCCTGCCCAAGATCCCTACAGAGTAAAGCTGCTAATCGTTTTAAGATTTAAAGACATTGCTTCTTTTGTGTTCATATATCACATTTCAATGTCTTCTAAACAAGAGAGAGTTTAATGTTTTCTGTAACCTTGAACTGGCTGATACACAGCTTTTATTGCTTCATCCTTGAGCTCCTCTGTAGTTCCATGATCTAATTTGTTACACTGGTGGTATTAAGCTGCTCTTACCGGGTTAACAATGCCCGTTTTAAATTCCTTAAAGCTAATTTCTAAGCGAATGTGCTAATTTGAATACTAGGCAATACAGTGAAAAACTGAAACAGAAGCAAAAAAGCCAAACTACACGTTTTAATATATATTGCGTCTCTCAGGAAGATGAATAGATAGAAAATCCCTGCTTTTTACAGTTCTGACTAGGCAGAGGATCTCTAGGACCTGGTCCAAAATCTATTAGCATCAATGATGTCTTTCTTTCAGATATACTCCTCTGGGGTCAGTTCTCAGAGGAGAGTCCTGCCTAATTTGCTCATGGGAGTGTGAGTATAAATGCAGACTTTTGCTTGACTGGTGTTTCCACCCTCAGCCCGATTCATATTCCAAGAGGATGGAGGAAAGGTCAAAATTAGAGGCAGATCACATTAGACACAACCATTTCTTTGACATAACCTCTTAATAATGTGTCGTGGGCTCATTTGATTAGAAATGATGCAGTCCAAGGAGATAAAATAGGCAACGTAAAAGCAGCCTCCTTATCATTGAATAGATTCTAAGAATTTGAAATTTTAGACAGTGGAAGAAAGTGCTCTTCAGAGTCACGGGGACACTTACGCAATGCTGTGTTGGCTTTTTATATAGTATAGTAATTTTAACTGAGAAAGTGTGTTGGGAGATTAAAATCACATGAAGGAGTTAGAAAGAGCGCCCACTGAAATAAATGCATGATAATAGTTGAAAACAAAGCAACAGGAACAATACATTTTAAACACAAATGTTTGATTTTGTGCTCTATTATTGGCATTTATCTTGGAGTTTCAAAATGATCTTTCAAAAACAAGTACCTCACTTCGTGACGTGGGTAGGATACTCAACAGCTCTTAATTAAATGTCCCAAATGCAGAATTTAAAGCTGCACTCCAACATATATTGAATTAGGCTCTGCGAGACCAGTTTTTGGCACCTGTTCTTGAAACGAGAAAAAAAAAAAAAAAGCACTCTGTACCAAGATTATGCATTATTTTCCAGGAATTCAGCAATTTCTTGGAGAGAATAAATTTACTGCAGCTTTGAAAAAAGAGGGTTGCTGCGAATCCTGGATGGTTGAGCATCTCTGCAGGACTGGTAACAGCTAGCACAGGAGGGCTCTGGGGATTTTATCATAGCCAACCCATCCTCCTGTTCTGTTCCTACTTTTACATGCAAAAGAAAATGTTTGTGCTTAACGCAATATTTATAGCTATAAGTAATAGCCAGTTCCTTTCTGGTTTTACTGTACCAGCATGTACAAGAAATACATAAAACTACATATATTATTGCTACTACTTTGCAAGATGTTGTATATATTGTAAAGCTGGCTCTCTAATAGAAGGCAGCTAAAGACCTCTGCACTTAAATCTGCCAAAGCTGATACAGCAATCACAAACATGTGTTGTTACACTTCTTGTGGCTCATCTCCACATGGTGCAGCTGTTGTGTTGGCTAAAGAAAATGCAGACCCAAGGGAAACAAATTTAATTCAGCTGGGGTGACTTCCACTAAAAACAAAAGTGTTTTAAGGAGAACAGGTGCCTTACAGTAAGGGGGATTGTTTGTGGGGTTTTCCCCAAACTTGCTGTGCTTCTAGGAAGTCTGTTCTAAAGCCGTGTGCCTGTGGTAATAATCTTTTGCAGTATAATTTTTAAATAACATCCTGCAGAAACGCGATGGATTCCAGAAATTCTGTTTTTGTTTGTTTGTCCTAGTTGCAGGACAGGAAGACCAGCGCAAGACCTTATCGCATGAGCTAGAAACTGGAGGGAGCCTGGGCAGTGTTGTTTGGATTCCTCAGCCTTAGGAAAGGTTGTTTCATCAACCAAGGGCTCTGCTGGGGCAGCCCCGCAGCCGGTGTAAGTCAGCAGCGGACACCCCCGGAGCTGTGCTCATTTATACCAGCTGACGGTCTGTCCATCTGATGTTTTCAGCTTAACTTTCGCCTAACGTCACTTAAATAAGAGCATCCTTCTAAATCAATTATTATTTATGCAAAAAAAAATAAAATAAACTAAGCTAAAGTAACCCTTAGTCTAATAAAACATTATTAAGTGGGTGACTTGTTTCTTTTCCAGAAGGACGTGTTGCATTGCACACCATGATACCTCCTTTAGTTTCATCGCACCTGCCTGCCTCAGACATCGCAGCAGCCAGCAAACCTTCCTCTTCCTGTTGTCAACCCTCTTTCCAAAAAAGAAAAACAAAAAGTTACTCCAGGCAATACCCTCTTGTGTCGGTGTCTACATACTTCAGTTTCCAGTTTTGGGCCTGTTCTTTCTTTCTCTCCCCCACAAGGTCAAAATTCCTTCTCTTTGGCAAAGCAGAAACCCAAACGAAGGATTTGTCCGCACAGACCCCGGTCCTGCATTCCTACAGCATTGGTTCTTCTACAAGATGTATAGAAGCCACTCTTGGCTCTTCCTTCTCAGGTCTCACACAAATAAAAGATACAACAGTAAACCTGTGTTTTTTCTTTTTATGACATTCAGCTAGTTAGCTGTTGTGTCAGTCTTTATTGCTTATATGGTGAGTCCTCAGAGTGTCTTATGCAGAACTTGGTCAGACTTTTTAGGCTTCTTCTCAAGTTCCTACACCGGAGACCCAGCACCCCCACTGAATTCCTCCTTTTGAATAAAATCCAGGTCTCACCAAGGTCAATGGTAAAATCCAGGAGATTTTGTCTTCTGTGTGTGTCTGCACATAAAGACCTGTGTCACATCTTGCATTTTCATAGACTTCCCCTTACCAAGGAAAAGAAAATTGTTCCACCCTTGCCATCTTTCTCAGCAGGAATAGTTACAAAGCCCCTAAGTCTCCCTGGTTGAGGAGATGATGGACACAGCTGTGCCTGCACTCACTCTGGCCTAACGTCAAAGGCCAGGAATAGATGGACGGGGGGGTTGGACCAGAGTTCCTCCAGAGGTCCCTTCTGACCCCAACCATCCGGTGACCTGGAATATGCCACAGCGAGGGAGAAAACGATCGAAGTTAACAAAATGAGGAGAAGCAACTGTAGAATGAAATTCACGTTCACGGTGAAGCTGTCATTGGGACATTCACTCTTTACTCTGTCCATGTACAAGTAGCATCTTTTCTAAACACTGGAAAAAAAGAACTTATTATTTTTAGAGTGAGCTCAGTTCAGCGCTATGTCCAAGCGTCACCGAGGAAGCCAGTTAACGTGGTATCTGAATTTAAGAGTAACCTCTTGCTTTTCATGACATTGGAGTATGTGCTTGTCAGGGAAGTTTTATGTTTGAGGTTCAGGGAGAAGGTGATGGCCATCTCCTCTGAACGCTTTCAGATGCCTCGTTTTCAGACCGCCACTGGCACTCTTCCAGGAGGAGGCCTGGCCATTAGATAAGCTTAATATTACGGTGGCCATTTGCAAAACAGATGAGAGCAGAAATAGCAAGAGGAAATGAGAAACCTAAGAAACCTGCTGAAACTCCTTTCAAATAGAGATCCGACCTTAGAAGGAAAAGGCTCAGATCCTTCCACTGAAAGAAAAAACTGGTGAGCATAAGTTTTCAGCTGCTAAAGCTATAACCACTATCCCGAGGGAGCTAAAAGCACCGGTCAAAGAAAGACCACCGCAAGTGCCAGCCTCAGGAAACATTGCACTTGTTTCTTTGTAAGAGTCCGCACTGAAGTTTTCAGGTATTTCCAGATAGGATCCACTTGCTTCTGCTTTCAGGTCATCTTTTCATGATGAAGCCCATGGCCACCCTGGTGAAGAAGCCCGCTTAATAATCCATTTTTTTGCCAGCATTTAAACAGTGCCACGTGGCGTGGGAGCATTACGCCAGTCGGTGACTTGACAGATGCCACTTGGCAGATCCTGGCTGAGGCCCATTCAGTTTTTTGTTCCTCTTTTAATAGCTGACATCTCCTTTGCACGAGCACTTGGAAATGTTGTGACCAGCGACCCTTGGTTACGGTGTTTTCACTATCAAGGTTTCACATGGAAATGTGGTGGAAACGGGAACGGGGCTCTCTCCACTGATCATTTCCTGGCAGAGAGAAAATATTAAGTCATCTTTTTTTTTAATCAAACAGTCTCACCTGAGTAAATATTCTAGCACTTCCAATTTTTAATTTTATTATCATAGCCTATTGCTCAAGCTGTGTTTTCTGACTTTGTGGCCATAATAGAGCTATGAGCACACGAACATTTCTCAAACTGGCATTGTATTCGGGTCCTTTTACATTTCCACACATAATCTGCATAACATTATTAAATCTTTCCTGTACATTATTTAGCCTCTGGGATCAAATGAAATCATACATAACTGGAACTCTTTGGGCTTTGACAGATGTCCTCTGGCAGATTTTTTGCAGAGGTTTAACTTCTTACTGCTCTCGGCTATTTTCTTGGCCTTTTCCTGGAATGGGGACATATCTCAGCTGCTCTGGTGGAAAACGCTATCATCTTAGCTGTCGAAGATGATAAAAGCGGGCTTGAGTTACTGTGCCAGACTGAACTTGGAAAGGCTGAAGTAAAGGTTTGGTGCTTTTCACCAGCTCACCTGTGGGAAGAGACGGAGACGCGGCCCTGGAGCTGCCCGGAGCAGCTCTCACTGCCTTGGGAGCACTCACTCCTTGGAGGAATACTTATAGCGTCTAGCCTCTGGTCCGTTTTCCATAGGAGAGCACAGAGAAGTGGGTATTCAAGCAGCGAAGGTCGTAACAAAAATACTTCCCTTTTGGAGCTCCTTTCTGTAAGCATATAGATCCTTGGGCGATCTGTCTGCTGTCTCCTACTAGGGGTCACGAAGGCACCCAAAGTAACACCATACCTGGATGGTAGAGGGTTTGCTTCCTTTCGTCTGTACACCTGCAAAAGACTTTTTTATGTGAGAGAGAGCTTTTTTTGCTGTCTTGGGTATTTTGTAAACAACCTCTTTACTAATGAGAACCCTGGGCTTCAGGTCTCTACCCCTGCATAAGTTACCACACTTTCTACAGATTTGGGCTGAATACAAATAGTCATTCCAACATCCCCATTTTTTTTAAACCTCTGTATCAACCCTTTAACAGGAAAAAAAAAAAAACTTCTAAATGCCATCACGTTTTAATGAGCTCAGGCATTTTTTTGAACAATTGAGCGTTTAAATCTGCGAATAAACCTAAGAATGTGTCAGTGCCTTCAAGAAGCGTGCTTTAGTTGTAAGAAACCACAGCTGCAACAATAAGATGGAAATTTGACACACGCTAGGTTGAAGGTGGCAAGGATTAAAGGTAAGGAATTAGGAAAGAAAAAAAAAAATACAACCTTGCCGTGTTGAACAGAATACAGCCCATAAATCAATGCCTAACTTTGGCTGAGCTTCGCGCTGTGGAAGTATGCAGCGTTGCAGCCTCGCAGTTATCAGTATTTGTCATCTCAAGTATCAGTACACATGCCAGATGCAAAAGAGGGGCCCAGAGAGAATATGGGGGATGAGGAAAAGAAAATTAATAATTTCAGTGACAATGTATGCTATTTTGATGTGAAACAGAACTTCTGTAATATTTCAAGGGACTTATATATATATATGTATGGGCAAAAGCTGTTGGAAATAAGCCTCTGACTTCAAAATGCCTGATTAAAAAGACTCCTGATAAGCATTGAGAAGAGACCAGCTGGAACTTTGATTGCAGCTATGTTTTCTTCTAGATGTTTATTTCTAGATCACTCTTGCAGCTGCTTTTATCTGTTCCTTAGAAGTTCTCGTAGATTTGAGGAACCATTAGCTGTAAAAGTAAACATCAGCTCTGCTCTGTTTTTCTACATCTTCTTGAAACCATTGAGGGGGGGGAAAGATAACATTAGACTAATGCTGAACTAGATCAGACATAAGTGGTGCTTTGAACAGCTTTTTAGCGTTTCAGGCTCCACCTGTAGCTCTATCCGTAAGTTATTTCTAATGTTCTCATTTACCAAGCACATGTAATAGCTCTAGGAATGACAACATTATTTCCGAGAAGCTGAAATTCATGTCTCGCTGTGTTTCAAAGGACAGGCACTTTCAAGTGTGCCTCCACTATCTGGGTGTAGGCACAGTCCCGAAAACCGATTCTTCTGCCTTTCAGTCGTCTATAAATATTATGCTTTGGACAAAACAGATCTGCAGTTTTGGCTCCACTTCACTCTATTTTGTTATTGGGGTTGTTTAAGTGCTCCTTAATAACTGTGGTTTTGTATTTGCTCAAGAGCTGTCTGCTTGGAGACTGGAGAAAGGTCAGGGTTAGCCCTGCTTAACCTGCTGCTGACCCTTGGTGGTGGTCCCCTTCGCAGAGCTCAGGAGTGCCTGCTCTGGCTGCAGGCTGCCTCTCACCAAGGGTAAGATGCCATGTTATGTGTGCTTGTCCCTTCTTCCCAGCAGATGTTCTCACTGTGCCAGCTTGGGCAAAGCCCTCTGGCCAAGTTCACAGTGACTTCTCCACCCTCAGGTCCGACACAAGATGCTTTTTGTCCAAAGAACCTTTCAGGTGGCATCAAGAGTCTTCCTTTCTTAGACTCAGAAGATGTTTTTTCATTTACTGTAAGGAGCTTCAGATTTCTCTGTCATTTACATTTCTGCTAATGGTGGAGGCTTCCTCTCGACTTTCCATGGCCACCGTCCCAGGCTCCCTGAAGGTCTGGGCTCCTTGCTGCCCTCACAACCGGGGGCCCTCTCTCCAAACCATTTTCTGTTCCAGAGCCTCTGCTGCTCCCCTTCATGCCTGAAACAGCCTGAAACAGAGCTACGCCTAGGCAGGCAGCCTCCGACAAGTGCAGTGGGGAAACTCAACAGTCCTGACTGTATTGGAGCAATCAGCAACCAGCAGGACAAATGAAGTGGAAAAGGGGAATGCGTACTGCCCTTGGAAGTCTGTGGTGTGGCTGACAGTATCTCCTGCCTTTCTTCATCGATCTGCGAAGCTGAAAATAGCAGCCTGGAGGCACTGCTGTTTCTGCTGCAGCGCAATGGTCCGGGCTTTCAGCACTTCTCTTGTGGCTAAAATAAGTTCTGTTGTTGAAATGAATGGGCTTTGTATTTTTCTTGGAAACCGTTCCCAAAGGGGCATTTGGACGAGCACTATAACCAGCTAATAAGTTTCCCCAGCCTATCGTGAGTGAGCAGGTCAAATAAATGAAACAGGCGGCGCAAACGAGGCAGATGTGCAGTAACTGCTGATGTTCTTTACCAGCCGTACCACGCCGCCTGGCACGGCCGAAACAGGAGAAACGTCTGCTCACTGGTTTTCATCCTCCTGCCTACCAGCCTGGGTGGGTCCCTCAGTTGCTTTTGAAGGGTCTGGGGAAGGAAACTAAGGGGAGGAGGGTGAATGCCAGTCCTCTGAGCGGGGATCTGTGCCACTCGGGAACAGAAAGCAGGGTTTGTGAGCAAAGGAGGTGGGAACACAGTGCTTGGTGTCAGTCCGATTTGTCCTAGATTTTTCTGCTTTCTGGCAGACCCATTCCTGAGCTGATCCACCCTCCTTCTCAGTCACTGCTTTGACCGCGCAGCCTTTCTGTGCCCCAGCCTGACCTTGCCCATGTCTCTCCCAGGTGGCTGTGGACACTTGATTCCCTCAGAGATCATGGCAAAATGTTTTTTTTTTCCCATGCCACGGACTAGATCCACACCTCCCTGCTCTGAATGATCTCAGGGCACACCAGCATCCTGCCTGCAGGCTTCATGGAGCAGCAGCCGTCCTTCCACCCACAAGGCCAGCACCCATGCTGCTGCTGCTGAACCTTGCCTGGAATGGTAGCTGTTTTTTTGTTTGTTTGTTTTTGTTTTGTTTGTTTTTGTTTTAAATAAACTTCTTTTCATGTCTTTATTTTGATGAGGATCTAACTAGTAATGGCCCTGACTCAGAAACTCTTTAAGAAAACAGTGAAATAGGTGCTGAGCGTGGGACTTTGGCATATAAAGAAGCTGAAGCACCTGCCTAGGTACTGTCCTGGGTGTTGTGACGAACTTAAGCATGCACTTAAGTGCTTTTCTGGATCATATCCAATAGATATACAGGGTAGCGTTCAGCCTTAGACAGCCCTCATCTTTTAGATGCTTCACATACCTTTCCGGGGTAAGTTTTCCCTCAATTTCCTCGTCTTTCAGAAATCTTCAATCCCCCTTTTTTTTTTGCTAATTTTGCTGAGAAGCGCAAGGTTTCGTCAGAAAGGTTCGTCTGCCCATCGTGGGGGCGAGTCTGCCCAGGAACAATTGGTACTTATTCAGAATCTCCATTATTGTGCTTTTCTTCGAACGAGATGCCACAAACAATTGGAAAAGCATGCCGAGATTAATACAGACAGCGCGCACATCTGTAAGTGATGATTTGCATATGCTCGCACCGTGCTTGTAGTGCTCTGGAACTATCTGAAACGCTCCGTGGCACCCTGCTTTATAACATATCCCTCGCCATAGCTCAGACACGGAGAATGTGTGCTGGAAACAGGAAACGCACACGGGGAGGGTAGGTAAAAGGGGATTACGGCGTACACGTATTCGATGGAAAAGCCCCGGTTTCGGAGTATTGTGCTGGCATAAACAAACCCCTGCTCAGCCCGCAGATGTATCTAATGACCACGCGTAATAAAGAAAATACTCCAGAGGAGAGCGAGTTATTTAATATAAGGCACGGGACGAGACGTACGTGCCCCGTTCTCTGCCCCCTCCGAGTTCTCCCATCCTAGGTGAGTTACGAGGCAGGAGCCCGAAATCACAGCCGCCCTCCTTAAACCAATTTATGGCATCTCTACGATGTTTCCCCCGCATTTCCCCAATAACACTTGGCTCTGGGACTGCGCACCTCGCCAGCCTCCCAGCCTGGAACAGCTGCTCGAACTGGTGGGTGCCCGACCCCCTGGGATCCCCCGATCCCCCTGGGTGCCCCGGCTCCCTGCCGGAGGCTGCGGGCAGCCCCGACGTGCGGCACCGGGCTCCGAGAGAGGGGAGAAGGGGGCTGCGGTGCCCCCCTGCACGCACACACACACCGGGCACGGGCTGGGGCCGTCGGGGGGACCGCCGGGGGTAGAGGCCGTGGGCGAGGGGTGGCGGAGGCTGAGCCTCCGCGGGAGGCACGGAGGTGCAGCCGCTCCGAATTCCCTTCGCTTCGCTTCCCAGCTCATCGCGGCGATGTTTTACGGGGGAATTAGTTTTTTGGTTTTTTTTTTTTTTTGGAGGGGTGATGCTACGAGGGGATTTTTTTGGGGGGAGGGTGATGCTGCCAGGGGATCGCCCCCGCCGTGTCCCCCTCCTGCCGCTCACGCGTGGGTGTTGAACGCTGCCATTTCGGGGCTGTTGTGCTAAAAATATCAATAAAAACATCAACAAAAACAGCAACAAAACCAACAACAAAACAGAATAAAGCCGAGGGAAGTAGGTGCTGGCTCGGTCACCAAGAAACACGGGCGGAATCGGGTGCCAGATAGACGGGCGGTCACTTTTTTTTCCTTAAAAAAAAATGAAAAAAGATAAAGAAAAAGAGAGGAAGAAAATAATAATATTGAAAATAATAGAAGGAAAACGAACTAAGCCCTGGGTGCTCGCTCCGAGCCGTTTAAGGCACCGGCCTGACCCGGGGAGGGACCCGACCACCGCCCGGGGCCGGGGGGCGGCGGGGTGACCCCGGCGAGGAGCCGCGGAGCCCCGGGGGGGGGCACGGCGATGCTGTCGCTGCCCCCGGGCTCGCAGCACCGTCGGGGAACGGTCGGGGCGGCTCCCGAAGCGGGCAGCACCGCGGCGGCAGAGCCACCGAGAGCCCCCCGAGGTGTCCCCGGTGTCGCCGGTGCCGCAGCATCAGCGGCTGCGCTCCCCGGAGCCCCCTTTCCCCGACGGCTCGGCCCCGCATCCCAATGGGGCGTTTTTCCCCGTCGCGGTGTTTGTTTTTTTTTTTCTTTGAAAAACCTAAAAATAAAAATAAAAATTAAGAAAGACGAGCGAGACGAGCGAGGAGACCGAGGCGACCGCGGAGCTGCTCGACGGCACACGCTGCCGGCAGCCGCCGCCGTCCCGTTCCCGGGGCCGTGCCGAGCCGCGCCGTGCCGAGCCGAGCCGGGGGGGGGCGGCGTGCACCCGGGAGCCCCCCAGGGGGCGCTGCAGCACCGCGGGCCGGGTGCGGGGCTCCCAGGCCCCCGCCGCACCGCCCGGCACCGCCCCGGGCACGGCGCGGCCGCGGGCTGTGCTGAGCAGCAGCAGCAGCAGCGGGAGCAGCAGGAGGAGGAGGAGGAGGAGGAGGAGAAGGAGGAAGGCACCTGCTCGGGACGGCAGCCCCGAGCCCCACAAGCCGCTGTGGCCGCTGCCGTCGGTGCCAGCCGGGCACCGCCGTCGGGGGGGCGCGGAGGGGTCGGGGTCCGACGGCCCCCCCTCCCGGGGCTCCCCGAGGGCTGTCGCCGAGCACCTGCTGGCCGGGGACAGCGGGGGACAGCCGGCCCGAGCTGCCCGCGGGGTTCCCCGCTCCCCCGGACCGGCCCCGGACCGCCAGCCGTCTACGGAGCCAGCGGCCCGGGGAGCTTTTCGTTCCCCTCTCCTGCTTTTGGGTTTGGAGGCTTTTTTTCGTTTGGCCGGCCGGCCGGTCGCTTCCCGAACTCGGGCTTTTGTTTGTTTGATTTTTGTCTTTTTTTTTCTTTCCCCAACAAGTGCGGCTTTTCTTTGCCTCGCTGGAAAGGCGAGAAACGAAGGCGGAGGAGAAACAACCCCCTCCGGCCTTTTTGTCGACGGGGAAGGGTCCCCACGGCCCCCCGAAATGCTGCAGCGCGGGGTGGAAAAGGCGAATAAAAACTCCCGTGGCCGCTTCGTTCTCGACCAGCCGGCCCCGAAGCAGGATGCGACCCCTCGGGGACCCGGCACCCCCACCGCACCGTGCCGCTGACCCCGGCCCGGCCCGGCTCGGCCCGGCTCGGCCCCGCTCCCCGCGCCCCGTCCCGCACCCAGCCCCGCAGCGGGCTCCGGGGATCCCCGCTTCAGGCTCCCCAAAAGTGGAGCCTCCCCCGCCGGCGTTTTCGGGTCGAGGAGCCCAAATGCCGTTTGTGTATGGGGCCGGGATTTACAGCGGCGCGTTCCTTTAGGATCAGGAGCCTGGGCTCCCGTCCCCGGCGCGGGGACACGTCCAAAGCTGCCCCTTGCCCGCCCCAGGTTGGGATATTTTTTTCTCCTATATACTAAAAAGAGAAAAAATTCCCAATGCAAACGTCGCTTGCGTCCTCTTCTCTTCAGCGGGCTTGAATTAAACGCCACACAGCCTACCTTGAGCCATTTTCAGAGCTGTTCGCACACGCCATTTCTCCTCACATCTTTTTACACTCAGAGCCTCGGATCTGCCGGCCAGGTTATACAATAAATCCCTCCCCCCCTTGGGATTTCAGTAATGTATAGAGAAAGATAACGTTCTTATTAAAACTCCCTAAAACCCCGGCCCGGAGCCTTGCGGAGCGAGGAGCTCAGCGCCTTTTGGAGCCGAGCAATCCGGAGTGAGGCCGAATCCAGCCCCAGCTCCCCGGGCACGAAAACCGAAACCGCTCCGCAAACGCCCTGCCTGCCCCAGGTGCGGGGCTGCGCGGGGGCACCCCGCACACCGATGCGTCCCCCCCCCCCCCCCCCCGTACACACACACAGGGATTTTTTTCCGCTGGTTGTCGCCCGGTGGCTTGCTGCGGGGAAGCCCAGGAGCTCCCAGGAGGTGGTGGCCCGGAGGGCGACCCGCCATGGCGGCCGCGCAGCCCTTTGGACGTGAGCACTACCTGCGCCTCCCGGTCCTGCCGGGCCCCGATCTGCGCTGGGGGGGGTTTGGGTTTTTTTTTTTAGTTTTATTTCACACCGGGTGCTGAACAGGGCATAGGGTTGCGGGCAGCTCAACGGGGCCGGCGGCGGGGTGCGCGCCCCCGAACCTCCCCCGGCAGCGGCGCTGCGAGGCGGGGGGGGGGGGGCACGAGTCACCTTAGGTAACGCCGCGCTGAAGGGGGGGGGACAAGGAAAAGGGGGGGCGATCCTGCCCCTTTAAAGCCCAGTTGCTACCCAAACACGAGTAAACAGCGGGGCCGGCGCGGCGGGGCGGGCCGGGGGCGGGCCGGGGCGGGTGCGCGGCCCCGAGCGCGGGGCTGAGCGCGCCGCGGGGTGGGCCGGCGGCGGGCGGGCGGGCGGGGACAGCGGCTCCTCGCCACCACTCACCGCTGAAATGTGATGGACCGGGCAGGGGGCGGCTCACACTCGCGCCGAGCCTCGCCGGGCTCGAAGGCAGGAGGCGGCTTTACACCGGGACACGCGCGGCCCCCACCCCCCCCCTTCCACCCCCGACCCCCGACCCCGGCCGCCAGCTGCAGCCCCCCACGTCCCCACCATGCCGGCCGCCGCCGGGTCCCGGCCCCGCTGAGCTTCCCCCCCACCCCGCCTTGCTGTGGATGTAATGGCTCCGTGAAGGTGCCGCCTCGCTTTTGCCCCGGGAGGCCCGGGAGGAGCAGCCCGCTGCGGTAGGTAAGCGCTGCCCGGTGCCGTCGGTGGGAGGGGGGGCGGCTCGGCCGTGGGGTCCCCGAGTGCCACCCTTTGGGCACCCCCTTTCCTCTCCCACCGCACCCCGTTAAGCTCGGTGGAGGTGTTCACGCCAAATTCCTGCCGGGGAGGGATTTATATATATGTATGTATTTTTTCCCCGGGGTCGCGCTGGAGAAGCCCCGGCTCCGTCGAAATAGCCGGGGGTGGCCGCGGGGGGCTGGAGGGGACCCGGGGAGCACCGGGGCCGTTCCCCGGCCCTAAATCGGAGCAGGAGGAAGGGGAACGGCGGCCCGGGTAGGGTCGGGGGCAGGCAGGTAGCGAGGGGCTCGCCGCGGAGACAGCAGGCGTCGTTCAACGAAGCGCCCTGGATGGGAAGGGAAAAGGAAGTGCCAAGGTTTAAGTAACATCCGTTTTTGGTTGACTTTCCCCCCTTCACCTTGGTGGAAAGTGGCCTTAAAAGCCGGCACGGGGACGCTCGGCGGTGGTTTTTTTCCGATAGTTTTTAATGGGGTTCCCCCCCCCCCCCGAAAGAGCAGCGCCAGGCGTAGCGCGGTTGGGGCAAGGGGGGGGCACGTGGAAAAAATTGGGGTTAAAAATGGGGATTTCGGCGCTGAGCGCGCTCCTTTCGCCGAGATTTGCGGGGTCCCTTCGCGGTGCCGAATGAGCTCTGGAGCCTGCCGAGGCCGGGAGGGTTTTTCCCCGCTCCTCGGTGTTCCCTGGCGGGGTGGGAGCAAGGAGCCGCCGCTGCGAGGTCTTTAAAAATAAGGGTTTCCGTGCGACCACCTCCCTGAAGAAAAAAAAATATATATAAAAAATAAGAAATAAAAACGTCGCCGTGTGCGCGGGGTCACCCCCATAACGCTGCCCTTGGGCTCGCTGCGGGAGCAAACGGGGGGAGCCGGGCAGCGGCGAGCCGCGGCCCGAAGAAAACGAAAATGGGAGCGGGGAGCGCTCGGGGATGCCCCCCCGAGCGGCTTCTCCGCGTTTCTTCTCCACGGGGCCAGCCCGGAGCGGTGCAGAGGCTGGGGGCGAAGGGGTTTCGAAACCCATCCGAGGGGCCGAGGCTGCGGGGAGCCGGCGGGGCAGCCCCAGCCCTGCGGCGGCCTGGAGGGCTCCGTGCGGGGCCAGCTCGGCGGCCTCGACCTTCCCTTTTACTCCTCTTCTTATTTCGAATCGCTCTATTTTTTTTTTTTTTGAGCGGTGTGATCTATATATTTGTTTTTATTTTTTAAGGATAAGGCCTTTCGATTTTTTTATTATTATAATTTTTATATTTTTATTTTTTTTTAATATTTTTGGGAAGCACGCCTTGCCGGCCCCTGCTCCCAAACCCCAAGAGGAGCCGGCTCACTCCGCGGCCCTCCCAAAGCTCCGCTGCGGGCCAGGAGCCCCTTTCCACGGCTTGGGCCGGCCGCTGGGCTCCCGGCACCGAAGCCTGGCGGCGGGACCGGAGCTTCCCCCGGGCCTGGAGGGAGCAGAGCGGCTCCGGGGGTGCCGGTGCAGGCCGCCGGGAGGAGCGGCCCCGACGGTTTCGGGCCGGAGGGGCTTGAGCGAAAGCCACCGACGGCCGGGGAGGCCTCGGGGCCGGCCGCAGCCGGGGTGGCTCGGCTGGGCTGTGTGGGGCCATCTGGAAGGGATCTGAGCGCAAAGTGGATTTATTTAGGACCGGCAGCTCGGGGAAGGGGGGTGGGGGGGTTGGGGGGGCGGGGGTAAGGAGGTGTGCGTGTGGGGGGCAGGAGCCGCTTCGCTCTCCCTCGATTATCTTGATAAATGGGTTGGTGTTGAAGGAAGAAAAATAAGCAGCCGAGAAGGGATTAAAAAAAATAATAATAAAATAAAAAGCCGCCCCCCACCACCACCCCGGGCCCTGCCTGGGCTCTGCGCTCGCACCCTGCGCCTTCCCGGGGGGGGTCCGGGCCAAGGAGGGCTCGGGGTCGGGGCCTCCGCGCCCCGGGGGCTGCGGGAGGCCGAGCCGAGGCTGGCAGCGAGGCCGGGGGCCAGCTCGGGGCAGGGGGGGACAAGGGGGGAGGCCGCGGGGACCCCGAGGTGGCCGCGCTGGGACCGCGGGGACCCCGCGGAGCGGCTCCGGCTGCGCGTCCCGGGTGCGTTTCTCCGCGGTTTGTCTGATGGGAGTCAGGCTTTTATTTTTTTTTTCCTCTTTTTTTTTTAAAAAAAAATAGTGTTTTAAGTTTCGGTTGAAGGAGTGCTTCTGGGAGGGCTATTTTGATTATTATTGTTGTTTTTTTTTTCACGCTTTCGTTTCTGCGGGCGCAGCCATCGCGCCGGTGGCGGCCGCCGGCGGGACGGGGAGCGGGGGCAGGAACACGGCAGCGGCCCCGGCAGCTCGCCTCGGCCCCGGGGGGGGAAAAAACCACGCCGCTTTCAGTAAAAGTCTCTCTCTCCCCTCCTTTTCCCCTTTCTTTCTCCCTAGGATTTTGTCCCCGTCTCAAAAGGCCAGCAGAGGCACCAGCTCCGGCGCCCCGGGAAGATGGGAAGCAAGGCGCTGCCGGCCCCCATCCCGCTGCACCCATCCCTGCAACTCACCAACTACTCCTTCCTCCAGGCTGTGAACACCTTCCCTGCAGCTGTGGACCAGCTGCAAGGTCTGTACGGACTCAGCGCCGTGCAAACCATGCACATGAACCACTGGACATTGGGTTACCCCAATGTGCACGAAATCACCCGCTCCACCATCACGGAGATGGCGGCCGCCCAGGGCCTGGTGGACTCCCGCTTCCCTTTCCCCGCTCTCCCCTTCGCCACGCACCTCTTCCACCCCAAGCAAGGGGCCATCGCCCACGTCCTCCCGGCCTTGCACAAGGACAGGCCCCGCTTTGACTTTGCCAACCTGGCCGTGGCCGCCACGCAGGAGGACCCCCCGAAAGTGGGCGAGCTGGCCAAGCTGAGCCCCGGACTGGCGTCCCCCCTGTCGGGGATCAGCAAGCTGTCCCCGGACAGAAAGCCTTCCCGGGGCCGCCTGCCCTCCAAGACGAAAAAGGAATTCATCTGCAAGTTCTGCGGCAGGCACTTCACCAAGTCCTACAACCTCCTCATCCACGAGCGGACCCACACGGACGAGCGGCCCTACACCTGCGACATCTGCCACAAGGCTTTCCGGAGGCAGGACCACCTGCGGGACCACCGGTGAGGGGCAGGAGCAGCGGGGGGGGGGGGAGGTGGGGGGGCGGGCTCCGCATCGCTGGGCTGAGAGGGAAGGCAGCGGGGACCCCCCCAAAAATAAACCCGAATCACCCGGCTGCCAAAAGCCGAGCCCTGCGGGGTCCCGGGCTCTGCTCCGGGGGGGGTGGCAGGGGTGAAGCCGTCGGGGGGGCCGCTCGGAGACCCCCTTGCGAAGCGGGGTCCTGCTGGAGGTGGGGGGGCGAGGCGGAACCCCCCCGGCTTTGCCGCCGGGCAGAGGAACGGGCTCGGCCGCCGCCGGCGGAGCTTCCCCGGCCGTGCGGCCCGAAGCCGGCCCCGCGGAGCGGCTGCGAATCGCCGGCAGCGTTTTGAGCCGACGGGGCTCGCCGTAAAAAGAGCGATAAATAAATAAATAAATTAATTAATTAATTAAGCAAAAGCGGGGCGAGGGGTTCTGGGGGGGAGGGAGCCGCGTTGTCCCCCCGCGGTCCCGGCAGCGCCGCTCACCCCCGCGGTTGCCTCCTTGCAGGTACATCCATTCCAAAGAGAAACCCTTCAAGTGCCAGGAGTGCGGGAAGGGCTTCTGCCAGTCCAGGACCCTGGCGGTCCACAAAACCCTCCACATGCAGGTGAGCCCGGCGCTGCCCTCCCCTTTCCTCCGCTCGTGTGCCGCCGGCACGGCTCGGCACGGCTCGGGGCTGCCTCGGGGACGGGGCTGCGGCTGCGGCGCGGGGCGGCGAGAGCCGGCGCTTCAAATCCGCGGCCGCTCCGGGCTGGCTGGAGGCGGCGGGGAGCGAGCTTCGCTTTTGGTTTTATCCGCGCAGCCCTTTCGGGGCTTTTTTCGTTGACGGCGGGGGCTGCGCGGGGGCTGCGCGGGGCCGGGGCTGCGGGAGGGGGGCGCGGGGGGCGCCGGAGCCCCCGAGGCGTGGGGCAGGACGCGGCCGATGTCGCCGTGTGTCCCCCCCCGTCCTACCTCGGGCGGCCGCCCCGCGCCCGTGCCGCTTTTCCCGACGTTTCGAAGCGTTTTTGCTAACGAAAAGCGCAGCGATACGCGAAAGGCAGGTAGTTTGTGAAGGATTAATCCTTTGCTTGCTTCAAATCTGAACAGGAATCTCCACACAAATGCCCCACATGTGGAAGAACCTTTAATCAGAGAAGTAACCTGAAAACTCACCTTCTTACCCATACAGACATCAAGCCCTACAACTGTGAGCAGTGCGGCAAAGTGTTCAGGCGAAACTGTGATCTACGGCGGCACAGCCTAACTCACACCCCCCGGCAGGACTTCTAGAGCAGCCCGGGACCCCGCACCCGCGCCCGCAGCTCCGAGTTGCTCATTTTACTCAAGGACTGTATGGCAGAAAGTCACAGGCGTGCACACACACACACACACAACGCAGGGCAGGCTCAGGGGCCAATCTTTCCTAGCACGCGTCTGCAAAACTCGTTTAAGAGAGCGTGGACTGCAGGATCGGGCCCCTCTCCAAGCCACACCGAGGCGTAAAGCTACTCCTTGTAGATACTCGCGGCTCATTTTAGAGCTCTGTACAGAAATGTGGTTTTCGTTGTTTGTTCGTTTCGTGTTGTCATGTCAGATGCACGGCGATAACAAATCCGGGAGTCAAAGTATCTCTTAAGAAAGTGTATTTCAAAATAAATCCTTTTTTTTTTCCAAATACCTCCTGCCTGGTTGTATTATTCTCTGAACGTTTGGGCTTTTTTTTCCTGCTGTGTCGATGCAATGGTAAAGCATATTGAATAAATTTCCTAGTCGGGTAATTGTACTGTCACAACAATTTTGGTGATCGCTTTTGTTTGGCCTGTTTCACTGTTGCTTTTGTGTTATCTATTGTTAAGTAAAATGAAAGTGCCGTATTTGAGAGTTTATAGCTCTATTACTTAATACTACGAATGTCTAAATATTAACTTCTGTACTTTTATTATTTTCCCGAACGAAATACGTTTTTTTTTTTCTAAAAAGAAGAGAAAGAAAGAAATACTTGCAAATAAACAGATCTTAGGAAATAATGTATAGAGCCCTTCTTACGCCAAAGCAGCTTATTAGTAACTTATTTGCAATCAGCCCATGTATTGTAAAAGTCATCCCTTTCGTGGAGATTGCAGGAGATAGTCCCCTGCCATTAGACTTTGGACACGGGCAATTCACCCGCGTAGACAGGGACTTTATCCCACAGAAGACGATTCCTTCCCCACCGCTCGGCGAGCAAACAGCGAGCCCCGAGCAACGCCCCGGGACCCCGTGGACCCCTCGAGGGCCGGGGGCTCTGGCAGCCCCCCCCTCGTGTTGCCCCCCCCCCTCCCCCCGTCCTTTCCCTCCTTCCCCTCCACTGAGCATGGGGGGGGGGCCGGGAGGAAAGGGGGACCCACGCTGGCTGCTCGCTCCCCCGGGAGACCCTCGCCCCCCCCTCTCCCCCAGTTCCCTCCTTCCCTTCCCTGGGGGCCCCTGCTTGCAGGTAGCAGAGTGGAGGCATAGAGCCTCCCCCCACTTGTCGCCCTTGCCAGTGTCTCCGGTCACCCTGTGTCGTTCCCCCCCCTTACTGTGGGGAGTTTTGGAGGTGCATCCCCCTCCTCTGCCACCCTTGTCGCTCCCAGCACCCTCCTTCCCCCAGTTTAGCCCCCCCCAGGTTCTTCTTTTCCAGGCTGGGGACACCTGTCCTGCCCCCCCTCCTCTCCCGAAGTCTGGTCCAGATGAGGAGAAATCTTCCCCCCTGCCCCAGCAAGCTTTGACCCCGGGGGGGACCCTCCTGGCCTCAACTCAGTAAGGGGGGGCTCCACTCCCGTGCCCCACCATGGCAGGTGCCGTGGGATGTGCCGTGCTTTGGGGACAGGTCCCACCAGCTGTAGGTCAGCAGATGCTGACCGGGCTGGGGTGGCTGCGGTGTCCCCATCCCCGTCCCTCACCGGTCCTACAGCAGGGAACCCGAACCCTGCTAATGGGCAGCAAGACACAACCAGCAGTGCCTGAGCCGTGGTCAGGCCATCGGTGCTGAAAGGGCTGCGTTGCTGCTCGCTACCCCGCATAGGGCTGCGGACCCCTGAGCCAGCCCCGCTCTGCCCCAGGCCAAGGCAGCCAGGTGGATTTCCACTGATGCAGCAGGCGAGGCCACCTCAAACCCAGCCGAAATTTCCTAGGTGGACAAGGCCTATCTCTCCGTCTGCTCCTGTCCAGCAAGACAGGGAGGGAAAAAAGCGTCTCTGCAGCCAGAGATACTGGTCTGCTGGCTGTAGGACAGCTTCCCTAGTCTAAGTTTATTTAAGGGCCATCTGCTTTCTTCACCCCCCTTGAGTGGCACCCCTTCCCTTGCCGGGCTATCACACCCCAGGGGCACCCTTGGTCCCCCCAGGGCTGGCGGCATGTCCTCCCTCCCCAGCACACCCCTCCACCCCAACCTCTCTTTACAGACATCCCTTGCTCCCTCTCTGCGGGCATCTTCCCAATATCTGATTTCTTCCTGTCTGACTGATTTTTCTATTCCCAGTGCATTCCCATTCTCCCAGTAGGTTATTTCCTCTAAGCTTCTCTACCCTTATTGTTCTCCGAGTTCCTGTCCCCAGGCCCTTTTGTGTCCCCAGTTTCTTGTTCTCAGAACCGAGTGTGCACAGCGAGGCTGGGATAGCTCTGCTCGAGTAAACACCCCTGTCAGGATACATATGGGCTTATTCTGCTCCTAGGCCAGGCTCGACGTGCAGTTTGTTTGGAAAGAACTTAATCAGATGAACCATATCAAAGGACTAAATTAAAACGATTGCATATAGCTAAGGTTTTATTTAATTGTTTGGGGTTTCTTGTTTAACAGTCTTCCCACTGAGCAGACACAGACTGTAAATTTATCTTCTCGGGATTTCAAAAGTTCAGCGGACGGAACAAAGACCAAAGAGCTGAATAGGGGCAGCGACAAGTATCTCCAACAGTCGGTCCCTTGGCTGTACTTTAAATTTAAACCAGTAGCTATAATCTTAAACGTCAGGGGTTGATTTAGTGTTTCTCTTTGACATCAATATACTTTCCAATGGCACTGACATGCTCCATTCACTTTTAAAAGATTATCTCTTGTTGGGAAACTTCGGAGACAGCTATAAAAGACACGTTACAATATATATGCGGTTCATTGTGTTTAGCCCTGTTTGGAAGAGAAACAGGTTCTGTAAAGCTATCTCTGGGGCAGGGCTAGTTTTCTTACAGCCATAAAGTGCCATCCTGAATTTCCCAATGCAAACACTAAACGCAGTAATATCCCCGTTACTGCCATTTGTTTCTGTACAAAGTACCTTTCTTCCTCCCGGAGCTCTGCTCCAGCACACGGCGCACAGCTACGTGCTCCTGCCGCTTCCCAAAGCACCTGCCTCTTGCTTCTGCCTGCTCCTCTGTCCCTTGTTGTCCCTTTATTTCCTGCGCTGTGGCTCCTGCTCCCGCGCTGGCACTGCTTGTTCTGCGCCTTCGGCCGCGTTACAGACAGCAGACAGCTGTGGTGGGCAGCAGGCAGAAGGGCTGGCCGTGCTGGGGACAAAACGCAGCAGATAATAGAATACTGCAGCCACGATCTCCATTTCTGGTGGCCAAATCAGACCAAAAAAAAAAAAAATCATGGTCCTTGAAGTTACATCTACTAACTGAGCTCTTTGTACATGAGTTGCTGGAATGAATGCTGTCGTGGCTGACGGTGGAGCAGCTCGGTTCAGCTGTGTGCGCCTAACGCTTTGCTGCGAGGGCTTCTCCCGCACAGCACCTGCAGCCCACGCTGTTCCACACCGGCACTCCCAATGCCAGGGCAGCTTTGCTGACAACACCATCCCCTGTGCCAGTCCCGCCCCAGGACCACAGAATCACGGATCCCAGGGTGCCCGAGGCCTGCAGGGCCCTCTGGAGCCACCCGGTGCCAGCCGTGCCCAAGCAGGGACACCCAGAGCAGGGTGCCCAGCACCACGTCCAGGCGGCTTCTGAAGGGCTCCAAGGAGGAGACCCCACAGCCAGGCACAGCCTGGATCTAAACGGGGACAGCACAGCAGCACCCCAGGGATGTGGCATGGACATGTGGTGCTGAGGTTCCCACTATTTGAATCAGTTCATGTCATTTGAGTTAAATGCATCCAAATTTTTAATTACTTGAACTTTTTCTCCCTCCCACCTCCTTCCCTTTTTGAACCTGCCCCTTCCAGCTTCCACTTGTTGCTTCCTCCAGCTACAAGCTTACACAAGCTCCTCTCTCTTCACCAACCCACACCTCTCTTTCCCTGCCTGGTACCTCTCACACTCTGCCAGTCCTTCCTTGCCCTCCCCAGCAAGGAGAGATGCCACATCCCCCTGTTGCTCAGGTGAGCGTGCAGGTGCCACAGGCAGACCCGGGCCACTTCAGTGACACCAGCTCTGGCACAAAGCCACCAGCATGGCCCTGGGAGCCCTGAGGTCAAAAGGAGGGAAGGGTTTGTGGTGAACAAGAAAAGCTGCTTGCCATCCCCAAAATGTTAGGACACAGTCAGTCAGCTGAGCTGCTCTGGTGGTGGAGAGCCTCCACCAGCTCTGTGCTCATCGTTCTGTAACTGCATAGAGGCTCTTTGTGTAGGAGGGCAACTTTGTTTTACTAAACTATGTTACACACGCATATGTAGCTTTTATATTAATATGTTTCCAGCTCACAATTCCCTCCTCATAGCATCTCTTTTCCTCCCTGATTACAGAAGCTCTCGTATCTTCTTTTTCTTATTTATAAAAGTATAATTATGGCAAACACAGGGTACCTATTAGCCAAAAAGTTATTTTTGTTGAAGTTATTAAATACTTAGATTTAAAAAACATTTGTTTACTTTCAAAATAAAGGCATGGCATCTGAATAAAACATTCATTTAAAACTCCATTAAAAAAAAAAATCCAGATGCAGCTGTTCATTTGTGAAACTTTGCCTGAAATCTTCTAGGAGAAGAAATGAGAAATGCAAAAATTTTTATGCCAAGGGCAGCAATTTTTTTTTTTTTCTAAATCTGTGTAATTAAGGAAATGGGAGGTATAGGCTTCCCCCCCACTCCTCCCAGCCTCTCCCAGGAGGCTGAGCACTGCTCGCAGGGTGCAATTTTCAGCCACTGCTTGAGCTAAGCAGGAATTTCTGATGAGCGGAGCAAGACCTGAAAATGTTTGGTCCCCAACGCGGGGACCTCACACCTCCATCCCCACATGGCTGAGCTGGAGTTGTGCATGACTGGTGCCAGCACGGTGCTGCCAGTGGGACACTGCCTCTCCTTTTTTCCAGGACAGGGATTAAACTTTGCATTGCAGATTGGCTTGAGATAGCGATTTAAAACTTTAAAAGCACGAGGAAGGTGTTGGACAGTCCCCTGGCTGCATGAGAGCAAAAGAGCCAGTCTACGGGCCTTGGTGGCCCATCCACCACCACCTTGCTCCCGGCAGGACCGGGGCAGCAGCAGGACTTCTGCTTCCCTGAAATTCTCCTCGGATCCAGAGAGTGGCTCCATCGCCTCACAGGGCTGCGGGCTGAGCCTGGGAGAAGGCTGCAAACCCCAGTCCTTGCAGCTTCCCCTCGGTGCAGAAAAATCCCCCGGACTTGTGGCTTTGCAGACGAGGAACTTCACCTGGTGCAGGCGCCGAGCACCCTGCCGGCGCTGCGCCTTGCCGTAGGCAGTGCTGAGCCTCCCGCTCCTTGGCAGCGCGTCAGACCGCAGCTCCCTTGAGAGGGCTATTCTGCACGTCGGGGCATTTTGAAGACCTGCTCATTCATCTGGGGGGGAAGGAGACATTGATTGATTGATTGATTGGTTTTCTTTTTCTCAAGCGTAAGAGGAAGTAAGATTTTTTTTTTTTTCTTTCCCCTTTTTCCTCTGAGCTTATTTACGAGGCATTGTCTCTGAGACTGCCAGCTGACATCCTTTGGCATCACCGCCACACAGTGCACTGAAGATGCCTCGAGGTGTGTCAGTCGTCCTTCACGTCAGCGTGCCTTGATGCACCTCCTTGGCTGGGATTGAAAGGTACAGTTTCTAAATCTCCCGGTGACCCATTTTGCATGGATCACTGGTGTGCTAGAATGTAGCTGCTCCTTCCCATCGTGTTAATGCAAGTTCGCCCGTGTTCAAAGCAGGCACGTGCCATGCTGCGCACACAGGGAGAGCTCATACTCAAATCTCTGTGCAAAACCAGCACAGCCGCCCCAGGTTTGGTATTTTCAGCACAAGTTATGTGCATTAGGTGCCTTTTATTTAAACCTTGTAAATGCTCTGACTTGATAAACAGATTCAGACAGCTGGCCCCTGTTCATCTGAGACTCACTGGGGGTTCAGCAGCTAGCAAATGCTCCTAGGGTAGTGGGCACCCCTCCTGCTGGGGGCCCTGCTAGGTTAGGTTGGGTGACGATGCCCACCGCTTGGTGTGCGAGCAGGAAAAAGGCTACGCCGCCTGCAAACTCAGCACCACCTAACGTCACAGGCTGCCTGCTGGCCTGCCCCTGAGGCCTGCCCTGGGGACGGCAATAATTAGCACTTCCAGAACAACCCTGAGGCACCCGTGATGTGCAGGCACAAGCCTGAGGCTGTGCGGGCCTGTCTGCGTCTGCGTGGGGCTGGTAAGGAGGGCAGCAGGAAGACAAACTCTCAGGGGTATTTCTAGAAGGCTCCAAAGCCTGACTGTGATGGCAGATGGGATTCAGAGGTGGCTCCGGCCTAAGGGCCTGCTGAGGCTGCCTACGGGGCAACGCAAAGGCGGCTCACCCGCAGGCTGCCCCTGGTTTTCAGCTCAAATTTAAGTCCGCCTGACTGGGGTATAATGTAAACACCTCCCAGATCCAGGCCAGGAGCTGGTTTTGCTGGGGTGAATCATGCCACCATGCAAGCACCCTGTGCCTCTGCCTCCTATTTCCATGCCGCGGACTCCTTCTTCCACTCCATGGCAGAAGTGGTGGCAGCCAAGAGGCCTGGCCCCGTTCTGCAGAGCAAAGGCATGGAGTGCCACAGAGAAACCCTACGAAAACATGGAAGCTTTCAAGATTTCACTTACGGAGATGGCAAAATGAGTCTGGGTGGACAAGTTAGATCCTTCTCTTCTTTCACAATGTGCCCATTATTCTTTAATTCTCTTCCACAGAGAAGTAGGTCTTGAAATTAAATGTTGCATTATGAGGCATGTGGCATCTCATACCATCACGACATGTTCTTGCTAAGCTATAACTGTATCTTTGTCATGATTCATACTTTGAACTGCTATTTAAAAAAATAAAAATTATCTAACTGAACAGTTCATCACTGGTTCAGCTATGGGCAACTCAAATGTTTCTGAGTCTCATTTGTCTAGCTAAATAAAAACAAACAAACAAACTCTAGAAACACAAAGTTTTTAATGGAATATTACATAGTGCTGTAGTCGCATGGTCCTGTCCTTTCCTGGGGGCACAACTGGCTCGTTTCCCTAAAATAACACAATAAATGACAAATGAGCTGTGATTATGACGCAGGAGCTTGGGCTGGAGCTGTAGACTTTGCAGCCTTCGCTGAAGACTGGCCCTAGAGATGCAGCATTCAATTTGTTTGCTTAAAGAGTGTTTTCCAACTGGGAAGTGAGGATATGGGCAGATGAACAAGTTACTGCAGGGAAAACAGGGGGTGTGAAAGTTCAGCATCTCAACTACTGCCAAGAAACTGCTCTTGTGTATTCTTTAACCCCCTCATAAACACGAATTAACTTTCCCTCTCCCACCCAAAGGATGAGATGTCTGGCTTTTGCTACCAGGTCCTGCCGCCTACAAGAGTGCACATGGATGCTTGCCACCCAAGAGCTACCCAGCTGCAGGATGACACTACCTTGCCTTGCAGTAAGTTGTTCGTGCCCCAAACTCTGGGGTACAATCAGTTAACTTCCCCAGAAGCCCCCCAGCGACACCCTGATCCAGGTGAGAGAGCGGCACAGGCGCTTCCCAGCTCCCCGGCCTTTGCCCCGCAGCCACTTGCGCACAGCAACGCGGCCTGACTGAAATTCTTCAAGTTTCAGCAACAGGAAATTGCAGATGAGAGAAAGCGCTGTAAAGTGCAGTTATACGGTTTCAGTCGCAAGCTGTGAAAAGTAGCAGCTCCCCAAGCTCTCAACCTTAACACTGCTATTAATACTATAATATTCTAATAGCACCAAGATCAATGGAGGATCAGGGCCCTGTTGAAGTAGACACCCTACCAAAACCACTTGAGAACTCCCTGTCCTACCTTCACATAGTTTGTAGCCAAAGCATGCCAGCAAGTCCCTGAGCATGCTGCAATGCCCTGGTCACAATAAAGAGGGTGAGAAAGACTGTTTTATTTTTAAAGCTTGTTTTTCAGAAGCTATCTTTGCCAGGTAGCAGCTGAGGCACTCTGGAATACTCCTCTCTGGCAGTGAGGGATGTTGGTCAGGGGCCATAGGAGGAGAAATTGAGTTTTTGACTGGGGTATTATTCCCTCTCCTTGGGGAGCCCCAGAGACTGTTCTCATATGTGTGTGGTTGAAGCACAGGTGGGGAGAAGGCCCCTGCCTCTAAATCAGGTGGGCTTTCCACTGACTTGAACCTGGCATTGGACCAGAGGTCCTCCAGATGTCCCTTCTAACCTAAACCGCTCTGTGATTCCTGGGGGACTTGACAGCCCTCTGTTTTCCACAATTTGGACAGCTTGTGGCAGCACAAAGGCTGGTCAAGATGGTTGACAACCCCTAGGTGAGGGGTGGAGGAGCAGGGCCGGCTAGTTTCTCCATGGGCATGGCGTTGACCCTTCCTGCTCCCCAGGGATAACAGGCTCCATCCTGGGAGCGGACTGGTTTCTATACGGGACTCGCCATCTTGATCCAGTTTGGATGGGTCAAGACATGTTGAGACATGCCCTTTCAATATGCTGCATTTTATTAAAAACAAAGTAGCTGTGGGCCAGATTGTAAAACTAGGTGGGCCTCATTTGTCTGTCCCTACTGTAAGCCAATGAAACCTTCAACATATCCAAACTCTCACCTTTTTACCCATTTGAATGAAAAAGCATCACTAATAAAAGAAAATGACTCACCTAATGCTAAACCTGAGCTCTGCAGATCAGCTTTGATCAAATTCACTGACATTTGGATAACTGCGTTATTATAACTAAAACATCTTTTAAAGTTTTTTTTTTCCAGACGCTCATTCTTTAAACTTTGCTTTGATCACTACGCATATCCTTTTCAGCAGAAATTTGTCCACAGAGGGTGAAGTTTTTTCATTTGTTTTTCATATGGATTCTCTTTCCTTTGTTCATATTTTAAATCAGTGAAGCTACCCTTCGAGCTAACCCTTATAATAAAAATGCAGCTACTGTGTGGCTTTTAACAACTCATTTAACCCATCTGTGTCTCAGTATCCATGTTGCCAGCCCAGGGAAACTAACATTTATGTAATGAAGTTGATCGCAGGGCTTAATTAGATATTTTTTGTAGGGATAAAGTAAACATTTCAGAAGGGCTGAGTTAAGTGGTAGTATTCTCTTACGGTAGTCTAACACCACCAATTTGCAATATGTTACAACAGCAGTGTTGCAGAATACTGTATAAGAGAATTTTTCTTTCAGAAACTACTTCTGAATTAGCCTAAGCGCTCCAGTTTCCAAATACTAGTCGCAATCTGAGATGATTAAAATAAATGGAGGTAGGAATGTGTCAAGGCAATTACAAATGAAAAGACTGAAATCTCTGGAGCTGGAAGGGCAAAAATCCATCTGTGTGTAAATATATATCCATATATCAGGCTCAGCTTTAAATGCTGAGGAAGATAAAATTAGACTTTTTTTCTACAGAAAAAAATTCACACATCTAGCTGTAAAGTTTTGAGGCAATACAATTCAGGTCGGTATTAGGAAAATGCATTTATAACTGATTCTCCCCTCTTGAGCAAGAAGAAAGACTATTACAATTTTATTTTGCTAATTATTATTTAGTGTTATTTAATTATCCAGCTGGGCAAAGTCGACACGGGTCATTCATTCCCAAGGTGGGCAGCTACCAGGCCCTTGAGTCAAGGCAGTTCTTAGTGGTGTTTTTTTACGGCATGGGCAGAGTTCTTGTTATAGCCTGTAATAGGGATGGATTAGCAGCAAATAATCTTCAAAACTTCCGAGTCTAAAGCTGCATCGCCTTTTACTCTAGTCTAGAAACAAGCGAGAGTGTTCAAATAACATTTGCTGGTGAGATTCTTCTTCGGTCTTGCACCAAAGTGCCGTTTTTAAGGCTCAGACGGCTGCCTGCACGGCCATTTTGCAAACACGTTTGCGTGTCATCTGACAGGGTGAGCTGTTAAACTCTGCAAAGCTTCTGTCACAAATAAAACTATTTATGAGCGTACACATTTGCAAAGATCAGGCCCTGTGAACATGAGCTCCACATCAAGCTTCTTATGGATTGTTTTCCCAAAACACTTTAGGCTTAGGATCTCTATTAATATAAATCTGCTTTAAACAGGAGATAGTCATTTTTTAACACAGACATCCTCTAATATTTTCATGATGTGGCTCATACCTTAATAGATAGCAGTTGCGATGCAGATCTAGCCATGCAGCCCACAGTTGCAAAACATATTTGCGGTAAAGAGAACCCTTGCCGACATGGAAAATTAATATTAAGAAAATTAATATAAGGAAAATCTCTAATGGGTTTTTGTCTGTGTCTAACACAATTTAGCAGTTAGCAGAAGGAAGAAATTTAGTACCAGGTGAGTAGCCAGCTCTTCAGAAACCATGCCTGGTTGACCACGTTTGAAGACCTGCTGTTTTGACCTACTGCATCGGGAGGAATATCTGCTTTGTAAACTACAGCACGAAGCGTCTCATGCAGGATCCAGCCTGACAATCTCAGCTGTCTGAACCTTGCTCACAAAAAAAAAAAAAGTCCCTTGGCTTGAAAGATTTTTGTGTCGATGCCCTTTCTACCAGTGGAAGTGTTTTCTAAGAAGTTATAGGCAGGCAGGAGAGCAGATTCTTACTCCGACCCACCTACAAGTGACAGAGAGGAAAGAAATGTTATCTTTATATTCACAATGGCATCTGTCAAGTCCCCTGGAAAAGCAGAAGTAGCAGTTATTCCAATAAGAATGGCTGTTCCTCTTATTCATTGTGTTTTTAAGAAGTGTACTGTTGTAGCAAAGGGTGTTACGTAGCAGCTCAACACAACACGGCAGGAAAGCCCGGGTGGGAGAAAACCTTCTCTGCCCCAGCCCCTTGCTGCTCCCACCACATCGCAGAAGTGTCCTCCTGGCAGATAATGCTGCATTGGCTATTGGCTTCTGTTAAATGGGTTAGCAGTTAGCTGCTTTTTGTCAGTACACTGTGTTTCTCTTGAATCATGCATGGAGAAAATCTGGTGTATTTTTCCCCTTTTTGCCCGCAGGAAGGTGTGTACTACCCCTCTTCATTTCCTGGGGACTGTGGATATTTCATGTGGTGGAGGCACGAGGTATCTGAGATGACAGGACAGACATCAAGGAGGCAGAGAATTCTTGGAAGAAATTCCCCCTCCTTTTTTTTTTTTTATTCTTTATTTAGACAGCTTGAAATAGTGGTTTTGTTTTGTTTAGCTCCTACCTAAATTCCTTGAAAACAATACTTAGAGAGAGGGAGGGCTTTCTTGGTAAACACTGTGTATTGTCTGCTTCTTTTCAAGGACAGGGCAGACTCCAAACAAGCCTCCTGAGTCCTCCCAAAGAGACATCAATTACAAGAGGAATGGTAGTATTTGATTAATAAGAAACATTTTTGTGTGTGTGCAAATAAAAATAACAGCATATCCGATTCCTTTCTCTTTCTTTCTTCATCTACACCAGATCGCTTTTAGCATTGGTCCCAATCCTGCAGCTGCTGCTTTTAAGCAGGTCTCACTGACACCAAGGGGGGTTGCTGACCCGTTCTGGGTACAGAATCAGGCCCCGTCTTTCCAAATCCTTCCACTTCACCCTTTCTTTCCTACAGCCCAAAGGAAGTGAAAAAATGAAAGTCAATTGTTTTCTGCACTTGTTTAAAATAAAACTGAAACAGATGCCAGAAGTCCCCTGAAAGTGAAAGATAATTATTATTTTCTATTGCATTGACATCATCTTTTTTTGACAAAACCTCTACTATTCATCTCTTCATTACTGGATGTGCATGTAAACACAGAGGATAAGGCTTATTTTATCATGCATTACAAGAAGGAGCAGTATCAGGGAATTTATCATCATCCTGGAAATCCCAATCGAGAAATTTTGATAAGAATAAGGATGTTTCAGGGTTTGGCTAGCTAGTTTTATCTCTGTCAGAAATAATCTCTTCTGCGTAACTAATTCAGGGAATCTTTAGAACAGATCTATTGGCAAGGTGTTAATATATATCATTGTCTCAAATATTGGCATTAGTTTGATCGTATTGTTCAAAACCAACAGACTTGTAAAAACATAAATACTGGTGTCCATTGTGTGCTCTGCATGCCCATCTCAAATGTTTACATCCCCAAATATTTAAGATAACATCATTTTGCAATATGTAGATGATTAGTTCATAACCAGTTCATATTTAAAAAAGAAACCAAGTAGTATTTTTGTCTTGGAAAACTGATACCATTAAAATCAATTTTTGTTGTCTATGTATTTTTATATAGAGTAAATAATACTTAGATATTTGGACATTGCCTCCCCCGATATATATGTTGTTTAGTGACTGAAACAGTTACATTCATCATCAATAACAGCAAAACACGAACTCAATCCAATTGCATTACAGTGTTCTGTCACATAAATGCAGTAAAGAAATGTTAATATTGTATATAATTATACTCACCATACCACTGAAGTTCTCTTTCTAGCTTTTAAACTCTCTACTGATCTCCCCTAGAAATCTATTCTACTTTATCTTGCTTAAGCTGTTTCTTTTACTTCAGAGAATTGCTGCTCGTATTCTCATAAAACATTCGGCAGACCCATAAAGATAAAAATGTGCACAACGAATAGATGGCAAAAGTTTATATAAAACATTATATACTGAAGAGAAGAGAATCCATTTCCCTTTTGCTACCTCTACCCGTATATTTTAACATTAATCAAATGATTACTATTTCATAACTACTAGCTGCAAACCACTCATATTCATTTTCTTCTCATTTAAAATAATATTTAAAAAAAATCCTTAATCATCATTATATCAAAATAATATGCTGATAAACATCTTAAAAAGCTGATAAAATAGCACATTTGAACTTTTAGTCCTGTAATGAATCTGAAAACAAAAACACATCAAAAGGGAAGAAAAGCTAAAAATTCAATTAATCTTAGTCAGAAGTTCAAGCAATGAGAATATTGAAGAAACTTCATAATACCTAATATTCCCTGAAAATGTTTAAAATCCACATGTGAATATAAAATAGCCTCTTGCTTTACTTCTTTGACACAGAATTGTCAGTGGAATAAAAAGTTCAGTAACTCCTACAGGTAGTAGAGTGTGATTTGCTCTGATTTCAGCTTAAGTTATCTATTTATCTATTTCTGCCCTTTGTCTCTTTCAGAAAGCAGGGAGGATTTGTTCGTTCATGGTTTTTAAAAACACTGTCTTATTTTCATTAAGCTAAGCCCACTGCTGATGTAATTCTTGCATTACAAAGGTCTTAATTTAAACCATGACATAAATGCTTTTCATCAGTTGATTTTTTGTTCTTTGTGCCAAATTTCTTGCATTTTTAAAATAAAGAATATGGTGTATAATAACTGCTGCGGGACAGGCTGCTTTATTCTTCAATATGAAAGACAAATGGGGTGTGACATGCATACGTTTCAACATGCAGCACTTACTTCTTTAGGACCTGACTTTTTCCACTGTTTTCTCAGTAGACTATTTGACTTCCTTTGAATCGGGCCTAACGATAACACTGGATTTGAAGCACGGTTCTCGGCGCTGATCGCACTGACGGGACCAAGAGGTGAAAAGTGCTTCTAATCTCTCCTCTCTCTCCCCTCCTCTGCTCTCTGCCTCCCTCTTACTCCTTCCCCCCTCCACTCAAGGATTTGGGGTCTGCAGATGATAATTTGCAGAGCGTTGTGGAAGAAGGGTGGGGATGCATTCCTAACACCCCAAATCCTGGTTTGCATTACACATTAGGGATTTCAAAGCACACCAAGATTTAATCATAATCAGAAAGTAGGGAAATCATTTCTACAACATTCAGCAGCTTGATTCTTCTTTTTTTTTTTTTCTTTTTGCTTTGTATCACTGTAACTAGTAGAGCAAAATTGTATCGTCATCATCATACTATCATTGCAATGATTGATGAGCTATGTTAATGCATCCTGGAAAACTGCATAAATTGCTTAGTTTGGGTAATATTTCGAGCTTAGGAGCTTGGTTAATTTTCAGACGGAGACAAAAGACACCAGCTGTTTTTCTACTTAAATGTGAAAGTGCAGGAGAAATTTTTCTTGATTAACGTTGCTAGAAACGAAGCAAGATTACAATGGGATGCATGCAAATATTTCATTTAAGCTGAAGTTTCTGTGTGATCTATCTGTAGTATGCTAACACCAAACCGCAGCATTATTTCACTGATCTCTGCAAGATAACGTTATCAGATACATAACAGATTTAGAAAATCTCACATGCATTTTTAGAAACAATAAAATCTTCTCATTTACTCTGCATCTTCTGCATTTTAGTAGACACTGACCTGGTTTTACACTCTGTCCTTAAACAAACACTCTGAAAAATTGCCAAAGAGTGTGGATACAGTGACAGATTGATCTTTGGACTGTCAACTTTCTTGTATTATGTAAGACATTTAATTCAATGGAAAAAGTTTTTTTTTTTTTTTTTTCTTTTTAATTCAGATTAAGTATCTGTAATGAATTCATTTTTACTTGATGTAAATTAACTTAAATAGCTATGCTTTATTTCTTGAATGTTTGGCATCTCAATAAAATTGAAGCTGGGGAAATACATATTTTTCTATTAAATGCTTGGGACTACAACATCTAGCCTATTTTTAAATTGCAGGCTGTATCTGTAACGTTGTTGATTATTTGGTTTGTTATTTTATCTTTTCTCTTTTATTCATATTATTTTATGTACAAAATTCTTTGATATGGACCAGAGAAGAACAAGAGGAAAGCAGGGCTGTTCTTTAAGGGTGTGTTCATCTTTACATTTTTTAAACCTTTTTTGATAGATTTATATCAAGGCTGAAGTAATTCATCCTGAGATGAAACTTGGCATCAAAACTTTTAAATACAAGCACATTTATTTTTCTTTTGATTTTTTTTTTTTAAGAAAATTTAAAAATCAGTCGGCATGTTCTTAAAGGCGAAGGTTTAAGTCCTGATCCATTTGAAGTCCATGGGAGTTTTGCCATTGACTTCAGTGGAGCCAGGACTTCCTTCAAATGACAGAAAACAATTACACTTAGTATTTTCAGATGGAAAATTTGTGCTTGTATAAATGAAAATTGTCTCTTTTTTTATTTTTTGGGGGGGGGACAGTGGGGGGAGTGGTTATATATTGTATAATCTGTAGCGTGAACTCATCCCTGGATATCTTTTTGTTAAGTGACTATCTTTTTTTCATTAAGATAAGTAACAGTTCAACATATGTGGTTACTTAAGAAATTCCTAAAGATCTTTAGTGGAGTCTTTTGGGATAAGATGTGAAATCAGCCGTTGTCATTCATGACAAAGATCCCACATAATTTTTCCTAGGAGTTAGGCATGCCAACTTGAGTGGATAAGTCTGGGTGATTATATTCTGCCCAGGCACTCTCCATCTGAAGTTTTGATCTGAGGTGGGAGTTTTGCCTTTCCTGCCCTCAGCTGCTAACCAGTATTACTTTGTATTCAACACATTTAGTACCCTGCACCTCTAGCCAGTCCAGGAGAGATGCATGTTAATTAAATTGCATTACTTCACAGAAGGACTGGGTTATCATTGGCAAACTGCTGCTAGCTTTAATCAAAGGACTAAACTCGACTCCCAGAGAAGTTATTTGGGATGAGGCATGCAGCCGGCACCTGCAGGATGAGACCCAAGAACCAGCCGCTCTCCCTCCCAGGTAAAGCTTTTCAAAGGAGATGAATTGTAAAGCAAACCTGGGATTTCCAGCTCCAGTTGTGCCAATCTATTTGTGGTACTAAAGCTATCAGAAGCAAATTGTGCAATTTCTGTACGAGGAACAGGTGGTTCAATCAAGCCCAGTACAAATTCCCTGCCTCAGACCATCTGACCATTGATGCTTCCTTCCCCATGGGTTTAATTCCACCCATGGGAGCTCTGGGAAGAGTGAGGCTGCTGTAGAAACAGCTGCTCCTTTCCCATGTCTGCAGGGTGGGAGAGTGCCCGGGTCTGCCAGCTGGACCAGTATCACACAGGTATTTCAGGAGGTTAGAAACTGGACAAGATGTATTGTCATAATTTGCTCTGAGAGGTGAGCCAGCATTTAAGGTCTTGTGGGGTGTTTCCTTTGGATGGGAGATTGATGGTGCAATTCTGTTTATTTAAATAGAATAAACAGAGATTCTGCTTTCCCAAACCAGAGGGGGAACCGAGAGCGTCATGCCACTTCTTTGCTCAGCCTTTCCAAAGAGTTTTCTGCTTTCAGTTTTTCTGCAGCTCTGCTTTCTGGTTTTCTATCTGGGCTCTGGAATCAGCAGTTTATCAGCTTCATCCCAGCTGCTTTCTCTCTTAGGACAGAGATTTTTTAGGCCTTTCTCTCTATTGCCTGTGCACCTTGCAACTTTTACATCCCTCCAGGAGTGTGGGCCATGCAGCCCCACAGCCTGGCAGACCTGAACTTCCAGACATCTCTCTGCTCCCCCAAAATGCTTCGAACCTCAACAAACTGGGTCAGAAACATCATGTTACTGTCATGCCCTCCCATCCTGGGCATGGCTACACCATTACTGCCTGCGGTGTGTGTACCCAGCAGCCCGCCCTTCCCAAATGCTCCTCAGAAAATTGAGCGACAAGTGTCAGCGAACTGTCTGAATAAACAGCTAGTTCTGCTAGATTAACGTGCACCATGGCCTTCTGTGTCCAGGTCTATATCCTAGAGTGTTTGTGATGAACAGACACTATCACAAAGTTTCAGAACAAGCTGACAGTAAGCACCGAGAAGAGGCTGAGCAACGTCGGACTCAGCCGAAGTCAGCAATTGCTCTGTGACAAACAAAGAAACAGAGCCAAGATAGTGAAACATTCAGCTTTTATTCCTTCCTCCATGAATCACGTCCCCTCTCATCAAAAAACTTTCTGAAAATGGAGTCCCAGTACCTCGTGGCTGCTCTCTGTGTGCAAATGTACCATCACAGTGGGTAGCTGCCTCCACACATACACTTTCATCATTATATTCCTTTTATCTTTCTTCTGGGAATAGCTATATTGCTTGTTAATACTATCAATAGCTTGCGCAGTTAGCATGCAGTTATGCTCCTATAAAATCTAATCATAATTATAGTATTATATATTTGAATTTGCATAAGTGTTACCAAACACCATTATTTGCTGTCTAGACAAAGCATTTTCTGAGATTTTAGAACTTTTTTTTTTTTTTTTTTTTTTTACATCAGCATATTGTACAAATCCTAAAACAGCAGCTAGATATTGCAGCGACAGCCAGGCAGCCCTATGGGAATAGGATGTTGCCTTGTCCCATTGTCTTTTGTGTTATAACATTAATAGTACCTGGTTTTTCATTGTCATATTTCTTCCACACCTATCTCTGCAGAGAGCTATCTTCCCACCTTCTGTCTCCACTTTAATGATACATTGTGTTTTTTATGACCAAATACATCTGGTTGACGTATTTGCAGTTTCTGTTAAATATATAAGGTGTTTCATAGTGTGATGAGAACTTGTAATTCCAATTTGTATACACAATTAACATGCTACTGCATTATTCGCTTATATTTAAAATAATGTAGCCTCTTTAGTTTGTTATTCAGAGTAACCACTGGCCTCTCTATGTCCATCCTTCTCTCCATCCAGCATTCTGAGGCAGCAAGCAGTAGTAAAGGTGGGGCTTCAGACATCAAAGATACTCATACGTCTTGGAACTAAGCACTGTGCTAAACTGCCTTTAATGCTTCTGTGGGAAAGTGTCTCCGTATGTCATCCCATGTATTTTCTTTGCTATTTAAAGTAGTGCTTAATAGCACACTAAGCTGGTGGAAAACTATTTGCTTCCTTGCGTTAGTTCTACTCTGGCTTAACACAGGGCTGGGTGAGCACGAGCGCCGGGGCACGGGAGCTGGGGTGGGAGGAGGAGGAATGGGGCACCCTGCAGGCAGTGAACTCACAGCTCTGGGAAGTGGTTATCAGCCCAGCTTAGGGGAGCCAAGCCTTCACCCGGCTGGGAGGTGCTGAGGCTGGGACATAGCTGGACTCTCACTCCATGGCAATGGCACAAACTCCCTATGAGTAAGTGAGGTCTGCTTCTGGGAAGTATTTCCAGACCTCTCTCATCCTTGAGTCTCACTCCTTTCAGACTGTCCTTCCAACTTCATGCCTCCACTCCCCTCTCCCCCACAATTAGAGCCTCCTCTTGCAGTCTTGTCCTCTTGTTTCTTGTCTTCTCTCTGCCTTCTACTGCTTCTCCCAGCTTTGCAATCACTCTTGTAACATGTTCTTTGGAAACTCTTTCTTATCCTCCCCTACAGATTTTCAGTGGGGTGTTTCGGGTTTGACTCTGACCTCCTTCCCCAGTTTCTCTACACTGCACCTCTGGACCACCTCATCCAGAAACATGATGTAGAAGTCATTATCGTGCTAACAGCTCACAGACCTATTGCGCATCTCCTGCCTCTTCCTCACACCTTTTACTTTCATTGCCCACTTTCAAACAAAGCAAAACAAAACAAAACAAAACAAACAATCAAACAAAAAGAGACATGTTTTCCTGTTCCTTAAATCTGGGCAGCCATACAGCCAGGAATGCAGAACTCACAAGACCAGAAGGACAGTCACTCGTTCTCCTTTCATCCAGCTTTTCCTCTGAACTTTTAAGTCAACTTCCTCTGCAATCTCTATTTTTTTAATTTTGGGGTAACTGTCATTCTCCCCCCACCTCCCATTTATATCTAGAGATCATGCAAGATCTTTTTACTTCTTACAGCTATTATTTCTTTTCCTTTCTAGAAAACAGTGACGCACCTTTAGAGAGGCAGCGTCCAAAGGATTAAAGGATTCCCTCACGGTCAAATGGTCAGCCCTCTGACACATGGTCAAAGGGTCATCCCTTTGACACCATTTAGGCTACTGTGCTTTCTTGGCTCTTGCCCTACTCCTGCAAGACACCCTTAGCAGGAGATCTGGTTGAGAGATGGTCCTCCAGAAAGAACATAAGACTGGTAAGACCATCTTTCAATGCACAGTCTAGTTATCATTATATTACCAATTTTGTCTATTTATCCATGTTATGGCAGTGGTCAGGAGCACTACTCTTGCACTAAGACTGCTATTCAATGACAGAGTGTTAGAGTAATGAAAGTTTTTGTAGCCAAGCTCTTCAGTTTATCCCCAGATCTCTCCTGTATGCTCTCTTCTCCGTCTGCCTACAATACGTGGCCAAGGGGAGTGAGGCTGTTTGCAGGAATGCACTTGGTGAGTCCCTGCCTGCGCGTTGCAGTATGTGATTTACCCTAGCTGCTGCACTCAACCCCACATGCACGTTTTTATCGCGGTATCCCAGGAGTAAAAGTTAGAAGCTTTCAAAGAGTGTTTTTATGGGAATGAAGGTGATTTTTCAAAGGTGAATTTTAAATAGAAGATAGAAAATTTCAAGGCTTCTACTAGTGTTTATCTGTAATATATCATTGATATGGATGCTAAATTATCAAATGGAAATGAACATGATGTTCAATCCTAAGGGGCACATGTGGCTAGCAGTTACAGTTACTCTGATGGTTTTGTTTTGCTTTGTTTTTGTTTGCTTTGTTTTGCTTTTGTTGCTTTGTTTTGTTTTGTTTGTTGGTTTGTTTGTTTTTCAATTGCAATATTTTCCAAAGACTTGCACTTATGGAAAAGTATTTTTGTCCATATAGAAACCGAGTGCTTTCTATCTGTTATCCAAAGGATCTCATATCACTGAAGTTTGAAAAGTTAGCTCTCACAATTCCTCATGAGACAGGCTGGTATTGTGATATAAGAATTGTTTTGTATTTGGGAAGATTGAAGAAGAAGGGATTTGACCAGGCTAATTCTGTACATTCAAGTCTAGAAAAATGATCGTCCATAAATTAAAAATGTTCAGAGAAATCAAATTCTACTTTCACTTTGTTGGAAGTGCAACTTTCTCTCTAGCCAAAGAGATGAGACCTTTGGTTCCTTTACAGTCAGTTTTCTGATTTCAAAATTTCAAGTGAGAGAGAAAGAGTATCTCTGATTCCTCTATCGAGGGACCTTTTTTCTGCGTTGATCTGAGCAGGGCTGCACCAGTACGCGTGTGGATAGTACTTGACTTGACCCTTGTGTTCGTGCTTATGTTATTGCCCCTGTTCACTGAGTGGAAACTTGCTGGATTTTTTCCATTAGGAGGAGAAATTGATGATAGGAGTCAGGAATGTCTTCGGTTTATTTACAAAGCATGTACTCAGAATCTTGTTTCTCTGAACACAGCAGAAACAAACAACAGGCACTTTTCTTACTCAGAGTTTCCAAGCTTGCTTCTGGTGTGGAGTGTGTTCCCCGCAGAGCCGTGCCGCTCTGATTTGGGCCCCTCGCAGGATGGCTTCTCTGACCGCTGTTACTTACGGACAGGCACACACAGACAGACACACACGACACCCAACCAGTCACCTTCCCAGCCTCCGCATGTCCCAGCTGACTCTCGTCCAGTGTAGCCTGCATCCATATGGGCTTTGCTATGATTTGGGTGGCATTGGGATCTTTCATTGTCTCCGGGCTCCTGTGCATGAAGGGACTAAGCGGCTCTTTTCATTCAGCTTGAAGGACGCACACCTGCATTAGCTTTGCTGAAGTATGTGGCTGTAGATTAAAAAAATGCACTGCCGTGCAAATTCCATATAGACACAACCTGCATCCGCACACAGACTCCTAGCCTTCGGAACAGCTGAGCAACTTGTAGTATAGCAGAATTACTAAATTTACTAAATTACTGTAACAATTTAGTAATTTGTTACAGAGATGTCTAAATAATATACTATTCTCAGTTCCCTTATTGTAGGCAAACTTTCACATCAGCTTTACAACACCACAGCTTATCTCAAATCTGTGGCAGGAACTTTTGTCAGAGGAAAATCAATAAATGACGGCAAAAGATTTTGACAGTTAAGTATCATTTCTGAATGCTTGCAACAGGACAATGTTCTCGTATTTCAAACAAGTACTAATTTTTACAGTGTTGAGTAAGTCCTTTCTTAGCTCTCCTAATCACGTTCTAATAAGAAGGTACAGCATATAATGTCAAAAAGGGATATTTCTCCCAGAGAAAAAATTTCCGCCATATTTCAAACTAAAAAAGGTGGAGAATAAGGGTAGACACACTTATACTACATTGTGTAATTCAGCTCACTGTCTTAAAACTCTTTTCCACATCAAGTAATATTTGCTTGTGCAAAGAATATTGCAATAGTTTTTGCTGCAAGCGGAGCTGAAAGCAGCCTCTTGTTGGAACACACCGTGCAAAAACTGGAGAGCTGCTGGCAGCAGAGTGTCCTCACAGAGCTGTATCTTTGTGTGGTTTCCATACCTTCTTCACAGGACACACTGCTGAAGTGCACAAAGATTCACTTTTTCTCTGACCTCTGTAATTCCCTGATCTCTGCAATTTAAGTGTTTTCATATGGGAAAATGATCTGATCAGTTCCATTTTAGGTACACAGACACTTCTTTAAAACAATTCAAAGAGCATTAATAAGGTGCGATAAGCATTATATTTATCATATTTACATCAAATAACAGAATAGCTAGTAGTTTATGAAGCTGATTCTTTGAACCCGGTATAGGCCGATAAGAAAGAGATGTTTTCAGTGATTCATTTCATATGTTTATTGGATGCACACATTGCTTGTATTTGTCAATAACATTGAAAGCTAGGACTAGATAGGGAAAAATAAACATTTTTAAACATGAACAGACTGCATTAGTAGCAGTGGAATGCATCTAGTTAACTAAAGACATTGTCCTCAGGCACTAAAGAGATCATAATTACAGTTGCAACTCCACCTTCTGGCTTATTTTGCTCTGAGGAGTCCAAGAGTTTGGATTCTTTATTTTGAATAAATGTGGATACTTCCTTCAGGGTCTGAAAAAGGAAAAATTGACAGCTACATTCCAAAGAAAGCTTAGCTGGATGGAAAATGACTGCTTGCAATACTGATGTGCTCTTTGTTTAGTGGCGCAAATCAGTATCATCTCTTTAAAAGTGTGTAACTAGAATAAATATTGGATATGAGACCAAAGAGTTCTTTTTATTTCATGAGTTAAAGATTTCCATATGAAAATAAGTGAATATGTGTGAAATGTTTTTTTGAAAAACCATCAGCAAATTTGTGGGAAAAAATACAGTGGAAAGCTCTTCTAGCTAGTGGTGTTTGGGCTGCTTCAAAGAAACACCGTGGGAGCAGTAACATAAATGAATCAGATGTAGATGGAGAGTGAAAAAGCAGCTACATCCTTGACTAGTTTTTCTCAGTGATATCAAAAAGCCTCAATTTTTCCACAGTTCTCTCCTTATTTGTCAAGCTAGGGTACCGCCACAGACAGTCTTCTGTACTAAAGATGGTATTTTTAGCTTTTAATATTTCTCTTTGCCACACCTATCTGTAGCAATTAATTTTCAGCTTAGTCTCAGTGGCTTCAGAATGACATCCAAACTCATATGCACTCGGGCAGAAGGATTTGAATCACGTAGCTTTTTTCCCCAAATAACACTGATTTGGTTATAAACACTTTCTGCGTCCTTAGAAATCAATAGGGACTGCTACTCAGACATGGGATTTAATGGAAAAAAAGTTATAATCTTGTATAAAGACAAACACCAGCAGTGCAGCAGTGATAAATGAAGCTGCTCAGGCTCCCTGGCATGTAGATTCTGTGGAGTACATTTACTGAAACAGTTTCCATATCATGTTTGGCCTCATGAATGTTCAGTGATAGAGGCCAAATCCTGTCCTCAATCAAAACTCTGCAATTCCCTTCAACTACGTTGCAGCTTTCATCTGTTTTCTTGCATCAGATTCCTTCACGGGAGTTCAGCCTTGCCAAGCATCTTGAAGTTGTATTACGAAGAATGTTTCAAGCACAAATCTCTTAGCCTCATCACTGAAGGGCCTTTGCCCAAGTGCAGAAAGGCTTGTTTCACCCTAAATCCAAGGAAAAACTGGCAGTTTTGCACCATTTCAGGCTGTGATCTTGGCCTTTAAAGTTGTAGCATAAACAGAGGTGTTAAAGCGAAGTAGGGTTTGGACTTTGGGAGAGGAATCAGCCTTGGTAGGAATCTGTGAGACATTTCCAGGTGAAAAGAGCAGCCTCCACTGTGTCCCAGACCAGCCTGGCTGCAGGGCTTGGGAAAGACAGCTTCTTAATTTTCTCTACTACAACCCACATTTGGAGGCTGAAATCGTAGCTGTGCCTTGGGATGATCATCATTTCCCCCCCACCTCCCCGGGGTGTCTACCCTTTCTTCCTTCCTTCTGAGCAGAAATGAATGGGGAGCAGTGAAGCTTTTGTTAGTCTTGGCTCGGGGCTCGGCTGGGGCACTGATGGGCTAACCAAAGTGTCAGGGCCTCCCCAGAGGAGAAATGACAAATGGAAAAAAAAAAACAAAACAAAACAAAACACATGAGGAGCAAAGGCAAAAAAGGGCAGGAGCACAAGGGTTGAGGGCTCACAGGCAGATCAGGAAAGCATCAGGGGGCCCCACTGAGCGGGGGACCCTTGAAAATGTCCACTAAGCTTCAAGTACCAGGTCACCCCTCAGTCCTTCACATTTCCTTGACTACACCTGGGCAAAAAGCCTTCCCTGCCATCGTCACCCGTGTCCCCTTTACTCACTGTGGCAATCTGCAAGTGCCTGAGGGATGTCTCCCCTCCTCCTGTGCTGCTGCCCAGTTTGCTCCAGTGAGGGCTGCTTTCTTCTCCCTGGTAGCCAGCCCCAGGGCAGCCTGCGTCTGAAAACGGCCCTGACTGAAAGTGAGGGAGGAGAGAAGATGTGCTTTTGCAGTGCTGCCATGTTATAAATCCTAGCGTAGACCAGCCAATGCAGGGACAATGCCCTGCTGGCACTGGGAGACTGACAGGGGGCATGGATTGGCTTTTGGGGTGCTCAAGCATGTCCCTAGCTGAATGCTCTTCTGGGAGAGGCTTCAGGCTGGACAAGGGAATGGGGGGAGGAGGAAACAGGGGAAGCTGAGGAGAGAAAGCAGCGGATGGCCAGCAGCAACAAGGAGATGGGAAAGGAGCTGTCTCCCTACTGAAATTGGGACCACTCATTTGAAAAGGGAACATCTGAGAAATAATTTTAAAGTATTGAAATAATTTTAAAATACTGCCTTAAAACTGCTCTGACTAGCAGACATCAGTCAGGGGAAATCTGTCTTTAAATTCCAGTCACTGGAACTGTATTTCTATTGTGTTTAAACCAATTCAGTCAACCCCACTTAATTTCCATTGTTGAGGGAATCTAAACGAGGCAGAGAAGAAGGAAAGAAAGAAAAAAAAAATGTCTACTAGAAAGATATGCTGAGAAAGAAATGAAAATTTTGAGAGGAGGAAAAAAATGGAGAAGAATTGAAGTGTAGAAAATGTAGCCAATTTTTTTTTTTTTTGTATTCTTTTCACTATGGGGAGATTGTCATTAGACTATCATAACTATCCACCTGTAGAGTAACTATAACACACATAGTGGACATAACAACCTCACCTTCTTACGTTTCTTTGCGTCACCTCCATGGGGAAAAATGCCAGAAGAGAAATTTATCTGACACGTTGTCATATCTCTTTGTGTTTTAAACCTGTCCAAAATGAAAAAGTGAAGCAGTTTGTTTGACTTGCAGAAGGGGTTTTGGCTTACTCCCCATGAAAATATGATTATAAATTCCTCCTGCATTTACTGTTGGCATATTATAAACAATTGAGTCCACTGATTACTGGGTTACATAAGAATTCTTGTGTTATTTGAGACTTAATACATCAGACGCTGTATAAAAGTGACATACCTATTTTTTAACTTCTAAAATCCAAACTAAAAAGAACTTTTTCAGTTCTGTGGGATTTTTATTGCTGCTTGGGGGAGGAGGAAAGAAAACTGTGGGAGTTATTGCCTCATAGTCCCAAGCTGATGCTTTCAGTGTAATTTTTACCCATTTGCAGCTGGGCTGTGAGTATTCCTCCTCAGTAACAGCGATGTCTACATCCAGATATTCAAAAATGTCAGTGTCCTTATTTAAACCTCTGGGGTTCAGCCTCTGTATTTGATTCAAGATTTTGAAAGTCTTGGCATCTATCCTGATGCTTCTTGAATTGTAGGGCATGAAAAAAACTGCATTTTGACCATCCCATTTTACCTGAGTTGTGGCATGCCACATTATCTGTCACAGATGGGAAAAACACATGTGAATGAATGTAATCCATTTATTGGTTTATGGGCACAAAGTCCTCAAGGGAGTGTTCCAAATCCAGAATGATGGATTTGGTATTTCAGTGAGTTAGCAGAAAGATATAACTTCCTATTCAGTGCATGTCCAGCAGTTTTTGGTAAACTCGTCAGAGGTGAAGAACAATCACATATAAAAGTATTCTTATCAGACATTTTTGATGAATAATTGATTTAAAAAAAAAAAACTACAATTTTCTGAGATCTTCAAAATGCATTTGTAATAGAGATTATCTGTTCAGGGATGACATGACTGAAGAACACATTTTCAGAAAAGAATGCTATCCTATAGTACAGAATAAGTACTTCTCCGTATTCTATTGCATTCTATGCATGTTCTATAGGATTTGTCCTGTTTTGTTGCATTCTTGCAAACTATGTATTTTTTACTATTACTGACAGATCAGGGCAAACCTGAATCCTAGATATTTGGTAAGTGGGAGTGGGTGTTGTATATTTGATTTTTTCCTGCAAGTTGCTCATAGGTTAAAGCTGTCCTTAAATAAAAAGATATGAACAGATACTAACAACAAAATGCACTCACACTGTCTCTTAAGTGTGCTTCAGTTTGATCATGGAAGGAACACTGTTATTAGTAAAAGGTATAATCTGAGTGAACTAGAAGTCTTCATTCTTTCAGTTTGGTTTGTCAATTGTGGAACAATTTTTGTCTGACATAGGGACATTTTCCTAATCAGATTGCTGTGGAGACTACCACGTTCTTCTGCTGGAGTCATTGAGCATCCAGCAGTGTTTGGATATCTCCAGGTCACACAGGGTTCCCAACATATTCTAAATCCGCAAGGTGTTTAGAATGGATCATAGATCCCATTTGATAAAACGTGCAAGTAAGGCATAATGTGTAACTTATTAAACTGATAGCTCAGGAATTGATTACTCATTGGCAAGAAGCTCATACAGCAAAGTAAGAACATAGTGTAGAAAAACGGTATTAAATGGAATTCTACAGGCAGGCTGTGTGGTCCCCAACATTAAAAGAAGAAGCAGGAAGTCCTGTGCTCCACTCTTAATTCCACTATCAGCTATTTAATAGCATTGTTTGTTCATATCATCACAATTTGTCCAACAGTATCACTGTAAAGCTTTAAATATGGGACCCCAGCTGAGTAATTTCATCTCCAGGGTTCAGTTTCTCTATCTCATTGTCATATTTAAGAACCATATTGTTAGGATGACTTGGCAATGTTTGCTGAGCACTTTAAAGAAATGAAGCAATGTATGAAGTTATAAGGAGGGTTGTTATTTCAGAAAAACTTCATTATTTTTCAAAAGCAAACAATTTTGGCAAGATAATAAAGGGAAGAAAGAAAGAGGGAGTGTAGGACTGAAGACAGTATGCTCATTTCCTTCTTACCAAACAGTAAGCTCTTTAGGAACACTATATTCTTTCATTCTCATTGTTCCATCACCCAGCCTCTTGCACTCAAGAGCAGTCATTTCATATCTGTATTTACACTTCTTAAGCCATACTCTGTGCTCATGCTTTTCAGCACTTTATACATTTATTTAAGGATCAACTTGGAGCACTTATTCCTCTTATTAGGAAAACACATTACATTCACACATCACAGCCAACTTTGCAGCCCAACTGCAAAGCTATTATAAATCATGAGATATCACTGACACCCCCCTTTCATCTTCTCAGAGATGCAATGCTCTTTTCAGGTTTTTTGCTTTCACTCAGGTTGCTTTGCTACTTCCTCCTGGGGATTGAAATAAATAGTCTTTCATTTCCTTTCTCAGCCAATAGCTTTCTTCCTCCTGATAGTGTAACGGCATGACTGCTAGTTGTTGGTGAATACAGGTCAATCCATGCATCTTTGGCAATCAAAAGCAATATTGTGAATACAACCCCATTACCAAAAGGTATTGCCCATATCAAAACCATTACTCTAATTTGCTTGTGCTCAAATTATTATGTTACAGCTGCCAGTAATATATTTACTTCACATTTTCCTTTCTAAATACCAGTTTGGGGATGAAAGCAAGGAAGTACATCTCAAGATATGACATTTTCGTGTTGTGAAGAACTGGATAAAATGTTGACTTTGCTTTTAGTAGTTTTATGCTGAATTCAAGTAGTATAAACTAGGTAAATACCCAGTGAGAAGAATAAGTAACTCAGAGGAATTACACAGAGGAATTCAGAGAGGAATAAGTTAAAAGAAAGGGTCGTAACACAGAATAGACAACACCAAGAATAGAAGAAAGCTGTTTAGAGGAGATCACAGTGGGAGAGTGTTGTAGTCAGCCAGAAGAGGGAAAAGATTTGGAAGATGTGGTAGCAGAGATGCAGTCAGGACTATTAAAAATTAAGAAAACCCAAAGAAGATATTATCAGCTTTGAGCCATGCTGGTAGTTCTGTAGCATACTTAAACTTCATCCACAAGTTGCTGCTTGTCAGCTCATTAAGTCAATCCACTTGCTTTTTTATTGCTGATGATAAGCATGTAAATGTTTGGGGTGATATTATGTGACATCTCCATCATGTAAAATATGACCTAGCTCTGAGGAGATTAGTGAGACTCTACAGCTCTTTTGAAATTTCTTTTCTGGTGACCATGAGAACAAAACTTTAATTTCTAAAAATATGCTAATTTCTCATGAACATTAAAAAAAAAAAAAAGCAATAAACAATCTGATCTGGACAGTTCACGTAAATTTAACTAGAATGAACCAGTGGCTAGCACGACACAACAAGCTACACAGTATTCTGACAAATTTCTTTGCATTTTCTGCTTAAAGTCACTGTGAAGTCCATTGCTTGTTTTAGTTATCTGATTTTTGGAAATTGTGCGTTAGCTAAGAAGTCTGATGTGTTCTGTGAAGCTGGTCACAAGATACTGACCTGACTGTGCATTAAAAACACGCTGGAGATAAGCTGTTTGTCCGACGTTCTTCCTACCAATACAAGGTCCAACACTGTGAATTTAATTTAGCCAATCTATCTGGAGTTGGAATTTAAGTTGGTTTTAAAAGCCACTTTCTGAAAAGTTTCATTTCCTAATTTATAAAGGGGAAATGGGTTCTTTTTGGATTAGAAAACATTATCTTCCTCAGGCTTTGCAGGATTATGTCTCCACCGCGTGAACCTAGTATCCACACAGGATTGTGTAATGGTAAAAGTATTTGGCTGGAACAGCCAGCTTTATGATTGACTGGTGATATTCTACTGAAGAAGATCTAAGTGAAGATAACATTTTCAAAAGAAAAATATTGCTGGCACTTGACTACCTGTTCTGTACAGCATTTATTCGCACTTGTCAACTAACCAAAATAAAACCTTTAATGCTGCCAATTTGTGACCTTCTTTGCTGTAAAATATTCTGTTACTAAATCAGCACTTCTCTGCTGTCTGTGTTTGTCTTAAACCTTTTTGTGAAACAGTATCTACCTCCTTAGAGCCATTTACTGCTCTCGCTGTGTACGCACCGAGAGTTCTGTGCAAAGATCAAGGGGACATTAGGTGTAGTTACATCCAGGTGATAGTGATGTAGGGTTTACTTTAGGGTTGCTCATTTATAAGGATACATTTTGTGTGTTCTTACTGAAGGACAACTCAGTGGTATTGGAGCCTGAACTCATTGTTCTCAGCATTTAAATGCTTTTTACACCGAATAGTTAGGATGAGCTGGGTAAATGTTTTGAGGTTTTTTAAGGTAATGAGTTAAAGACACATGAAACTGCAGTTATGTTTTACCAGCTTAATACAGCCATAGCTGTAATGCCTGATTTATCCTGATGAAATAATGAGAAGATGTTAACATTTCTCAGAATAATCTGTGATGAATAGGAAGTGGTTTTGCCTATGGCTATATTGTGCTAGGGTCTGATTATATCAGAGTTCATAAATTAGAAAGTCAGAAGGGACCACTGTGATCATCTGGCTTGGCCTCTTTTATAATACAAGCCATGGGACTTCCCTGAATTAATTCCTGTTTGAACTGGAGCACAAAGTTTAGAGAAGCAGCCAATCTCAATTAAAATATTTCCAGTGATGAAGAGCCCACAGCAACACTTAGTGAATTGTTTCAAGGAACAACTATTCTTGCCCTTACATTTTTGTGCCTTATTTTTATTTTGCATTTGCCTCGATTCAGCTTCCAGCAATTAAATTTTGTTAAGCCTTTGTTTGCTGGACTAACGCTCATTTATCAAAATCATATCCCTGCCATAGATACTTACAGACTGTGATCATCTCATCTCTTAGCCTCCTCTTTCTTAAAATAACAGATTAAACTCTTTGAGTCCATTGCTGTAAAACATGTTTTCACATCCTGTAATGAGTCCCATGGCTCTTCTCCATAGTCTGAGTAATCTATCAGCATCCTTTATGGATGGTGCACATCAGGAATCGACTCTAGTCCATCACGAGTCTTACCAAAGCTAAATCGAGCAGTCACATCATCTTCCTCACTCTTCATAAGGGCTCCTGGCTGATCCCTTAGGATCTGTTTTGGCTGCAGTGCCCATGGAAAGGTTGCATTCAGCAAATTATTGACTCTTACCCCAAATTCATTTTCAGAATGAAATTTTCAGAATGAAAATGAATTTCAGAACTTTTTAATAGCACAAACTTTCCATCTTACAGGCTATATTTTAATTCCTGACTATGTAACTTACATACAAGAAAAACAGTCTGATTTCTTTTTTATTATTATTTTTGTTTGTTTGTTTTTGGTTGTTGCATTTTTGTTGTTGTTATTGTTTTCAAACAGGAGTCATCCTTATCTGTCTGTCTTTTTATTATTTACCATTTCTCTATGCAAATTTTTAACTCTCATGTAAGTTTAACTAGCAGTGACGTAAAGTTATCTGCCAGTATTGGATGGCCAGTACAAACCCCAGTTACTAGGTTTAGTGATGACAGCAATAACAGCAATGAAATGAAAATGAAGATTTTTATTTTCAGCATTTAGTTGCAGGTAAAAAAACTATTGGGGGAACTGTCTTGGATTGCATGTAAAAGCAAAAAAGAGATATTCAGAGGTTAAGTACAATTTTTAAATGTTATGAGTAATATATAAGTAAAAAATGTATATAATAGATTTTCACTTCTTTATGTAGGACTCTACTATATCCAGACTGGACACAGCTGGACTTTGGTTCAGGAAGGAATTCCCCTGACTCTCTCATACACGTCCAGGTAGGTGGTTCTGTACAACAGCTTTAGTGCTTAGTGCGGTATAAGAGTGACTTCACATGCTCCAGTGCAGAGCAAACCAGCTGCAGGAGAGAAGGGAAGACAGAAATCAGTGGCTCCACTCAGCCACACACCAGCAGCAGAACTTGCTCCCCACCTGTCCATGGTGCAGCAGAGCTGGGCCAGGAGGAGGGATGTCCTCTGGCATCTCCTCCCTGGGCACCACCGGTCCCAGAAGATTGTAAGGAGCACATGTGGAGGCAAGGGGGTGCCCGGAGGTGGATTTCTGTAAGTGCACAAGGCAATGAGAGCCTGGATCATTCAGTTTTCAAGCAAGGGTGGAGAGATAGTCTAGACAATTCAATAGCCTGGCAGTGTTCCTTCAGCCTTGCATGGTGTCTGCTCTGACCAAGCACCTCGTCAGTCATTCTGGAGTAGAAGTAAGCATCCTCACACCACTTCAGACAGTGTCATCAACAATTTGTGACTTGCATGGGTACCTATGTAAACAAGTCACTCATCCCTGGCAGATTAGTGAAGCTTTTGCTGAATCTTGTTCCTGTGCACAGTCACTGTTGTTGTATGAGCTATTTAGATTAAAGGTGGCATAGCTATTGCTCCAGCTGCTGTCATTGTATTTATTGCAGCAACATAGATGGGCCTTCACAGATATTACTGGTATCAGCCAACAGTTTTTTATGGTAAATTATTCCATGCTAATGCTCCCATAGCAAATATATGTATATTGATGTTCCATTTACTGCATTTCTTTGACGTACCAAAATTAAGTGCAATAGCATGGCCAACTTATGTGCATAGCAGTGTTACACGCCTTTGAAGTCTTAACGTCTCTAGCATCATACATATTTTAACACTTTTAACATCATCTCTCTCTATTTTTCTTCCCTTAACTGTGTGTGGGATCTAAGGTATTTTCCTCAGGGCTTGGCGAGTTGTTGCTCCACACTGTGCTGTAGCACAGGGTCCTGGATATTCCCCGTAGGAGTTTAATGAGTGTTTATCTCCTAATAGTGCCAAGAGGCTGTCTCGCACTCAGTCCTTCCGGTGGCTGTAGTTTCTCAATGTAGTGCTGATGCAAATGTCCTGATGTTGTAATAATAATGTCTCAGAGAAATACATGATTGCCCACTGCTGTGTTATATCAACAGGAATTTACTTTTTCAATGCCCGGAGTTTTTTCAAGATCACAGTTTGTCCTGGGGAGGTACCCAATTACAACATAGCTGAGGCTATGGATGCAGAAGTATGCAGACAGCATTGTGTGCAGCCTCAGGATGCTGTTCAGGGTCTTGGTACACTTATTCCTTTATTCAGGAATGGCTGACTACATATTTTATTTGTCTTTTTGCAGAGATACAGCCTCTTGCTCTGTTCAGGTGATTGCAGCTGCCCACGTTAACACACCCCTAGATTAGGTTAATGCCTCGCACTTGAGAGAGTCTCAACTCACAACACGCAGCACAAAAGCAAAGTCATGTGAGCAAAATTTACAGTCAGCTGTGACAGCACTTTAACTTTGCATTTGCAAAAGATGTGTGAATGTGTAGTGTGTAAGCAACTTCCAGCTCAAAATCGTAACTTCTGGTGCATTTGCTCCCAAGATCCATTCCTGTGGTGCTCCGAGGCCCACTAGGGATGCTGCAGTCTTTCAGTCTCTTGTGCTGCTTGGACCACATTTCCCCACATGCCTCACATCTGCTCACCAGGTTCCTGGATATCCTTGATGTAGTTTGGCCAGTATGCTCTGTGTCTGCCTCTCCAGATACAGACTTCTATTCCAAAATGCCTCTGCCTTACTCTCAAAAGTTTCTATTTTTGTTCATCCAGCTGCCCTTACATACACTACCCCCTCTGCCCAACTCATCCACGTAGCTCCAGTATTCTTGAGAGGCAAGCAAAGATTTTCTCTGATGCGTGTCTACTCTATCAGAAAGCTGGACATAAGCAGTTGCAAATCTTTGTCTTGAAAAGTTTGTTTTCAGGTATTTTCCAAATCTCTGCCTTGAAACCAGCCATATAAGAATAAAAAAAAAGGGATTATTGTCACTTCATACATACATTGGTCAGAGGCTTACTTTTTTTTTTTTTTTAAACTCCAATTAGAAATAGCATATAGCTGGATTTTCTCTCTGTCAGAGTGCTTCTTGACCATTTTTTGTATTTTCATGCTACAGCACAGCTCTGGCTAAAATTCCACGTATACAGAATCAGTCTAATTTTGCAGTGTCAGAGGTTTGTGTTGAAAGTTGTTTATGACTTTCTGTCCTTAAACTTACACCATGTCACAAGACACTCTTCCCAGTGCGTGTTTTTATCCAGTTGGTAAGGGTGACCTTGACAGAAAAGGATGTTTCTGTCATCGGTGCAATGTCTCAATCCTGTTTTAGTGGCATATTATATCCTTGCCTATTGGATAGGGTCATTACATTTAAAGTTGTGAGATATGTTCCCTGATAGGCATAATGACAGGATCATGTCAAAGTTGTTTTCTTCCTATGGTTTCTTTCTCCAGTAGCTGCACCAAGGTTTTCCCACGCATTTGAGTCCCGAAGAAAAATGTCAATTGACATTTATCATAGTCTAGTAAGAGAAAAGAGAGAAAACATTGTGGAAAAAAAACACAAACATAAGTAATAAAAACATATGTAAATAAGATGATGAGAATGTAAAATGAGAAGGCCATAAAAATATGGCAGCAGCCAGCCTTCCTTCCCTCTGCTGCATCTCCTCCTCATGCCCACCGCCGCGCCCTGGCAGACAGATGCTGCTCAGCATTGTCTCCATGTGGAGCACAGCAGCGATGCCCAAGCTAGCAGAGAGCCACGTCAGCAAGCTGGCATGCTACATACAGATCACCGCCGTGCAAATGAGCTAGACAAGGTCTGGCAGCTGGATGGCGTAAGGCAGAACCCGTTCGTTCAGGCACATTGCTCCTGCTTATCAACCCACGCCGGCTCAGGCAGAAGTTTCTTCATCTGCAAGGTAGACATGTCCTAGTCTCCTGGACGTTATTTAATGCCGGAGACTAAACAATGCTTTTATGGGGCCTTCTGTGAGTTCAGGCTTCAGGGGCATTGTGTGCACCTGCTTTTCACACACATAATAGGGGAGGAAGCAGCTACTACGCAGGGTTTGAACAAAGGCAATGCCCAGCTCTCAAGAAAAACCATTGGACAAGGGTCTGTCCTGTGGCATAACTGGCGTACAGGTGAAACAGCCTGGAAGGTGTTTGCCGTAGGAGAAATTAGGTGACTATAAAAGGATGTGATAACATTTTATGCAAATAATAACTAGATGTTTAGAAGGTGGCTGATATTTCTGTCTGAAGTGATACAAACCTTTAATTGATGGTCTAATCCAGTTGCTACCAATGACCAGCTGTAGCTGGCTGTAAGACAAGCACCGGGTCTCAGAGTCAGTGTCTAAGTCTCCTACTTTCTAGTCCTCTATCTGTAAGACAAGAAACACTGTGAGGTTCCTGGTGCACAAGTAAGGTGCAAATCTTCCACTATGGCTTGCTGACAGGCCGGCATGGTGAGCTAAGGTTACCACTCAGCTGGTGGACCTGGAAACATGTTGGGGTTCCTGAAATGAGCCAAGCAACATATCCGCATAGGAAACCCATGTTAAATATGACTCTCATGACATATCACTTTCCTCCTCAGCTCCACTATACTTGGGTTTCCATCAAAAAGAAACTTGGGCACCCTGTCCAGAAGAGATCTTCCTTGTGTGTTTACCAGATCGACAGTTTTGATCCAAGGAAACACAGCCACCAGAACATTTCACTGCGGTCTGGAGAACTAAATTTTTTTTCTCGTAAAAATTTCCTAGCAAAGCTGAGGTGCAAGCTAGGTTGGTATTGGGTTGTGTGGAGAGCCTGAGAGCAGCTTGGGGGCTGAAGGCAGCCCTGGATCACACAGTTTTGTTGTGTGGTGGAGGCACTGAAAGGGGAAAGCACAGGGCAACAACAGGCAGCTCGGATAAACTTCACTCAGATCCTGGTTTTAAGCACATCAGCAATCAACAAGGGAAAGTCTCACAGGAGCTGAGAGGGTGTTGGCAAGGGGCACATTGCAGAGGCCAAGAGTCACAACTCTGAAGGGCTCTAGGCAAAGTACACACTGAAACACTTCCTCCAGATCCTCACTGAGTAGCTGGTACGTGCCACATGCTGAGGGGACAGTCAGACTGAACTGTGCCCTCTGTGGGTGCTTGCCTTTCCCTCCCATGCAATGTAGGTGGAAGGAGGTAGCTGCAATGTCATCCGGTATCTCCACTGCCAAGAGCGCTCTGCTGACCTTCAGTACCTTAGGTAGACTGCAAAAGGCTGGAAGTCCCATCTCCTTGTTGTCTTTCTCTCGGTGGGCAAGAGGAGGGGACATTACCTGGAGAAATGTAAAATATTTTCACCCAAGTCCTGATAAAATTAGACCCGTTGAAGAGTGTGTGAGCCTTTTTGTGTCACTTAGCCCCCAGAAGGGTTGGTAGCCCTGTATCGTTTACACAGTCATTAGTCAAATAAGAGTCAATAGTTATGTTTGTCCTTCCTTGCAGTGCTTTAGGGAACCTCACTTCTGTCATGAAACTGCTCTTATCCTGAGAACATTCTTTTTTACTTACAATATTTTGAGTTTTTAGTTCCTTCTCTGACATGCCTGAGGGCAAGTACAAAAGCATAAAAACAAGAGCGACAGGAGCATTCTATAAATACTGTCCTCTGAAAAGTCAAAGCAGATTTTTCCTAAGATCAAGTAAGGATACTGGACTAGGCTAGTTGCTTAATGAGCTGCTACCAGTATCCTACTTTTCAAAATGAAGATGCCCCTTGCCCTTTTCAGGTATATAAATTTAGTATATATACATATACTAAAACCAATAAAGAGAAAACCAGGAGAGCTTTTCCAAACTGGAGGAACAAACTCTCTCCCTCACAATGCTCCCCCAACTACTTTCAGCTTAGCTGACACCTAATCACTCAAAACCTGAACCTTTTTTATTTGAAAGGCTCTGAGGATGGAACAAACAGGGAAGAAGAAAACACATGAGAAGGAGGTTCCACGCATATGTGGAAAAACCATCTAGAAGAAAGTGGGGTACATGTGCTGAAGAAAGGTTGAACATGTGTTGCTGTGGGAGGTTGCATTACAACTCCCACATAAACTGGTTCTGGCACCAAGCCTGTGAGCAGGGTTTGAATAGATTTGTGGAGCTTGCATGTATGAACACATATTGGGGAAATCTTCATATATCCACATATTCATTTTAGTTTTGAAGTGCTGGTGTAATGCATGATCATAGGAGAGTGCGTGCAAGTGAAAGAGAAGGAGGCTGTTTCTGTGAATATGCCAGCAGAGTATAAATACATAATTTGTAGCGTGGGAAGAAGCTAGCATAGAAGACCTCTATGGTGATGAAAGTATGATGAAACATCTGGGTTAAAAGATGAACACAAAGAAAGCCCACAAAGAGTCAGACTGGCGAACACAGGAAAGAGAAAGAGCAATAGGAGTGATCCAGAGAGAAAGGGTGAGACCGCACAAAAAAGGCAGAGGATAACAGCAGACGAAAGCAACTCCTGCACACTGTAAGAGGAAACCTCTCAAAAGAGAAAAAGATAAGAAATGTAAAGGTGAAGAAAAAGTGTGAAGACACTGAAGAAACACAAAGAACATAGAGTCAGTTTTTTAAATCGCTTTTGGTAAGTTGGAGTTTTTTTGGGTGAGGACTTTTTGTCCAGGGGTTATTTCTCTTTTGGTGTAAAATGTGCTGTGGAGACAAATGTGCTTACAGCCAGTTTTGGCTGCTTCTTACCTCTCTCATAATTTTGTCTTTTTAAAAATTTGGACTTTTTTTTTTTTCATTGTCTTGACAAGCCAACTCAAAAAGGGGCTTTTTGTAGCTTTACGTGTGCATCCCTGCTACTGGTATGTATTCATACTGCCCTGTTTACTTACCTTAAGTTTCCTGTCTCTTAAAAGTTTCACATTAAGGGATTTTGCCACATTAAGGGAAATTCTCTGCCCTTCCTTGTGTAGTTGATACACTGCACAGCTGCTTCAGGGAAACACGAGAAACGTAGGATAAGCTTCCCTGAGAGATTTCCATGCAATTCAGTTGGGATTTCCAAGTACAGGTGGGCTATAACCACAGAGGGTGCAGAGAGCCAGATAGAAAAGGGGGTGGGGGAGCTGTGGGGAGAAGGGTTTGGAGGTGAGTGACACAGCGAGGGCAGCCAGCTGCCCAAAGTGAAATGAAGGAATAATGAAGAATACGGAAAATGAAAGAATAAGGAAAATGAAGAATATGGAAAATGAAGAATATGGAAGAGGAAGATCTTACTAGGTAGAGAAAAGAAAGTGATGTTCAAACTGAAGGTGGTGCAAAATTAGAATTTAAAGGGGGAAAATTAGTAGGTAAAAGGAAATATGACAAAAAGTGGTGGGAAAAAAGTAGAGAAAACTGCAGGGCAAGGCAAAGGAAAGTAGAAACAATAAAATAAGTAGAAGAAAAGCCAAAAAGTAAGTCACTGCATAGTTTTTTAAGGAGTGATGATTCACTGAAGTCAGTGTTTATTTATTTATAGGTATTATTAGGGAAGAGATGCACTATATCTTTACGTAAAGCCTGTGAGGTTGGAAATAAATGTTTAGACAGGCACTCCTGCTGGAAGACAGATTTTTGTTTTCCTTAGGCCTTTTATTAGCACACAGTTAGACCTCTGTAGCTAATTACACCACCGCATTACTGATCGTGTTATGCAGAGCATATTGACATTGAGAGGGGGTGGACAGGAGCACAATGGGTTCAGTGAGGTGTGTGTAAGCATTTCTAGCTACACCCATGCTGGAAAAAGTCCCAACTCTCTTCACTCAGAAAACAAGGCAAGACCTCAGAGAAAGTAAGCAGGAGAGATGGGCCTAAGCAGTGAGATGTTTAACCCTGCAACACGATAGAAGGGGATGCTGTGGAAATTAGAAACTGGGCATGGTTTTTCAGACCCCACTTCCAGGGGGGTCATTTATTTTATGGCAGTGGTGCAGATCTTTGGGCTTTGCTTGGATCAGGGTTGAGTCAGAACAGCATCCACTTGTTCCATACACTTTTGACCCCAGTTTTGCAACACTATCTATATTAGTAAGCACTTAATATCTATCCATTTATTTATTTATTAGTAAGCACTTAATATTTAGCATTGGTAAGCATATACCCCTTGACTCTGCTTGCGTGTGCAAGGGCTGACCATTCCTAATAAGGCCTTCAAAATGACTTAATTCACAGAATAAATTGTTCTTTTGGTGTGAAACCATACTTTTTATTGGTTAAACACAAGCAGATGGCCAGACTTTTTATGCATTTTAGGAAGGACAGCAAAACCGCCCTTTTGTTTTACATTTACTTTGCTTAGATTGTACCCTCATTCCTTCTATTTCCTATTTACAGTATTTAATGTAGATAGTTTAAAATGCTTATAAGAGCAAGGCAGGGAACAGTTTAACCTCTGACAAGGGCAGCATTTTTAAATTTCACTGTAAGCACTTAGTTAAGAAAAATCTGTTTCCACTTTACTGATGGGATACCTTTAAACAAAATGTAGGTTAACTACATGCAGCAAAGCCATGGTTTTGGCCTTGCCAGAAAAGGCCACATCCTGCAGCTCCGTACTCACATAAGCGGTCCTTAAAATTGTGAGTTTTTTTTTTTTTTCAAGCAAACAGCAATACTCCTGTGATTTTAGGATTTGCAGAATATGGCCTCCAGCTAACCACTTGGCAATACTTGTGCCTCCATAATATTTGTAGTCCCGAGTAAAACCTTCTAAGTGGTTTTTGATTCCTTCTTAGTGTCAAACTCCTTCAGAAAAAAAAGACTGCCAGGGGATGAACTTTCCTGGGATTCAGAATGTTTGCTGAAATGATAACAAACCAAGTCCCTAAAAGCTGAGTCATGGAATTTAGAAAAACAAACCTTTACGATGGGGTAACCTAGGGACTAATGACTTCATCTTACTTCCTCTATGGATTTACACGAATGTAAACAAGAAAAAGAATATGGCTTGGAAAAGCTGATTGAAAATTGAAGGATAATCTAGTTATTTTTAATGGGCCAAACTTCTTAGCTTTACTAGAGCAAAATTCCCAACGTTGCCATTTGATGTTGAAGGACCTGTTGCCTGACTCAAGGCATGTAGCACATGGCTCTGCAGCAGCAGATGCATATCTGCTAGGGCTAGTCTTTTTATTCCCTTCCATATGTATTTGCAGAAGCAAAGCCAAGCCCTTCCTTTCCCTTGTTGAAAGCAGAGCAGGGTTTCTCTTTCTCAGCCTATATGATGAGAAGTGCTCTGCCACACCACTATTTCTTCTTGCCCGGTGCAATGAGGATGCCTCCTTCTTCTTCAGCCTACTTTGCTCAGCAGATATCCGAGGGCAGTGTGTGTGCTAATGTCTCCAGAGATCCTCCCGTGGCCGCTAATGTCACTTCACATGGCTTCACTACATCGCAAGCCAGCACAGCATTCAGTAATCCTACCAGGAAGGAGCAGATAAAGCCCACAGAGCAAGCATTCCTCAAGCAAGGTTCACAGTGGAAAAAAAATAAAACAGAGCTACTGTGGGTTCACAGCAGAAATACAACTGTTCACAAGTCCACGGCATCTCTATCCAATTATCCAAAAGGATTTGGCAAATGTCCAGAAGGAATGATATGGCTGTCTACTCCTGTGGGAAGAAACAAACTGCATAAAGTTCATTTCTTTCAATGACAGACATCTGTGACTTTTTACAGTGTTTGCCAATAAAGTCAGCTCCAAAATGCTGGGGGTAAAAATAAAGTTCTGGAGAAGCCCCTTGCGCAAGGGATGCAGTCTATGAGCTGAGGCAACAGAGAGATGTGCTTGTAAGTAATACACCCACCCCAAACCGAGCACGGTAAAACCCTTCTCCTACCTATCCTTATTCTTTCTCGGGACCCTTCTATTTAACATCTAAATGGTAACTATGGTTTTATTCTGAGAATATTTTCAAATCTGTCTTCTAAAATCAGGCTACTGATTTTACATGAGTCCAATTAGACAACCCAGAAGAGAATGTTTTACAATTTAAGAATAATCTAAAATGAACCCCAGAATAGCTTCTCCTTATTTAATAATGCTGTAATTTGTCATTCTGCTCTCTCTGAAACCCTCCCTCTCCTGCACTGTTCTCCCCATTGAATCTATCCCAGATGCAATGCTAAATATCACTTTATCCAAGACCCATGCTTGTTCCACCTCTGAAGTAGAAAGGAAAACTTTATCTGGCAATTTGTATTTTTAGTTATTTGATTCTTAATGAATTTCAGGCTTCTACAAGTTAGTCTCAGAGGCCTTGATGGCACACAGAACAGAAGGCAGGTGAGACAGTTCATGATAAATTAAATTTATCTCATGAATATCAGCGCCTCATTTGTGCATATGTGTGTTTTCCCCATTGCTGAGTTAATTATTCTGGGTAATAATACTGAGTCAGACACCCGAATGTATCATTGCAGACAAACCCATGTTATTTATGCATTTTCACTAAACTAATCCTTGCCACAGGCAAGATTTTAACCTTGTAAGGGGTTGCAACTGCTCATGCATGTGGTTGCTCTTCCCAGGCTGTGAGCAAACTGCGACTCGTAGCCCCGGTTCGTGCCTCGCTCTCCCTCTCCTGTGGGCAGGAGGAAGAGCCACAAACACTTTAAAACCCCTGGAGATCACGGTGAAGTTTTGTGCAGAGTTCATTTAGGAAGAGGAAGACCTCTTTCTTCAAGTGACCGTCAATTCTTTGTTAGGGACAGGAAGAAAGAAAAACACCCACCCTTGCTCATGAGGGAGATTGTGGCTGCCGCTCAGCCACACGGGAGAGCCAGGCACTGTTCGCTCCAGTCCCTAATTCCAGGGAACATCTCGGCTGTGCTGGCATTCCCACTCACAACACCTTGTCCCCACAAGCCGGGCAGCTCCCCTCTGTCCTCTCCACCAGCAGGGAAGGGCGGCAGCCTGGTGGTGCTGGGGCAGAGCGGTGGGAGCCCAGCACCAGCGGCCAGGCAGAGCCAGCTGCCGGGCACAGCCCAGAGCTGAGCGCTGGGGGCTTAAGGCAGGCTACGGTCAGCAAAGCTGTACATTAACGCACCCACCTGCACTCAACGGGGCCGTTCCCGTGGATCCTGCAATTAGAGCTGCTGGCTTTCCTGACCCGAAGCCTGATTTTACTGTTGTTAGCACTGCGGAGCCAGGGAGCCCTGGGAAGGTGAGCTGGCTCCTATTCTGTTTTGCACATCATCAACAAAATTGTCAGCTGATTTCCTATTGCAGAATCTTTGTTGCCTACGAGGCAGAGTGAGTATTTTTTACTTTCAAATCTCAGGTGGAAGATACAGGTTGGCAGCTGGAAAACAAACAAACAAACAAACAAACCAACAGATTTTTGACCTGTAATCTTAGCAAACACAGTATGGACATCATTGAAAATGATAATTGAGTACCTTAATTATGGCCCTTTCCTCTTTCCTTTCCTTTTTCCTTTCCTTTTTCCTTTCCTTTCCTTTCCTTTCCTTTCCTTTCCTTTCCTTTCCTTTCCTTTCCTTTCCTTTCCTTTCCTTTCCTTTCCTTTCCTTTCCTTTCCTTTCCTTTCCTTTCCTTTCCTTTCCTTTCCTTTCCTTTCCTTTCCTTTCCTTTCCTTTCCTTTCCTTTCCTTTCCTTTCCTTTCCTTTCCTTTCCTTTCCTTTCCTTTCCTTTCCTTTCCTTTCCTTTCCTTTCCTTTCCTTTCCTTTCCTTTCCTTTCCTTTCCTTTCCTAGTTTCGCTAACCCTAAAACTGGTGTTCTATGGGCTTCAAAAATAATGAGACTGGCTTAAAAATCTTAACTTCCAGGAGAGAAAAAAAAAAAAAAGAAAAGAAAAAAAAAGAAAGGAATATTTAAAGTTTTAGCCCTTTATCAATTTAGCGTTTATATTTTCAGATGTTACGAATGTAAGAGGTAGAAACCCAGTTTAAAAAAAAAAAGAAGGAAAAAACTTAAAACGGTCACGGGTTCATTCATGTCCAACAATGGCAGTTATAAAGGAAGAAGCAAATATTGAAACTCAAGATAAAATCTTGAGACTTTTCAAAACTGAACACTGCACCCCCGCTCCCCCTGCCCAAAAGCAGCTCTTATTCCGTAGTTCAGATTTTAAATCTTCACTAAGAAAATAGAACAAAAATACAGCAGAATAATGTAATTTTGTGTAAAAAGAAATTCAGTTTAAAATTGCCAAAAAGTTGCCATTTAATGCTCGGCATATGGCAGGAAAAAAAAAAAAAACTCAAACGGGGAAAGACTTGCAAATGCAAATGAAGATATACTTCTCCGAGTTGTTCCTCAAGTGCAGTAATCTTGTCTCCGGTCCTCTTTACGCAGTGAATACCCTTTCTGAGGTGAAGACAGTTAAAACCAGACTATCTCCCTACGGTTTCTTGAGGTCAACAGGAGTTTTAAATGTGAAAGGGATGCAGCACTTAGTCCTTGTCTAGTTAGTCATTATAGCAGGACCTGTTGACCCTGTAGTCTCCTTAGCCGATGTTGGTATTTTAGGAAGTCCACAAAACAATTTAAACTATTCAGAGATGCAGAAAATCATAACGAAGAAAAGCATGGGACTGGAAAGCTTCAGTCCTCGTGGAGAGTGTAGTAACTCAAAGTTAACGAAGGGAAAGTTTTCATCTATGCTGTCAAAAAAAAAAAAAAAAGAGAAAAAAAAAGAGACATTTGCACAGTTTATACCCTGCAGTACAAAAATCCATCCAAGGCAAGGGTCCAATGACAGGAAATGTAGTGCAATTAGAATTTGGAAAGAGGAATAAACAGGGATTGAATTCAATTTATGTTAGCAAGCTCATTTTAGCTCTAATTCTACAGAAACTACAGCCACTCGATATAATAAACAGCCTACAGGTGGAGGTCCTGGTACGACTTCAGGAAAATAAGAAAAGTGGATATCGTGTGCTGGACACCCCCACACATACACCACAAGCTCCGAAAATAAGTCATTGGCGTAACGTGGAGTAGGTGTTAATTCAAAGAAAGTCTGAGAAATTTATAGATCACAGTGTGTAAGGTTTAACTTACTACAGCACTTCTCCAAGGTGTAAAATATGTTTTAAAGGACTTCTTATCCTCCTGTTCAAAAATGAGCTACTTTTGCTGATACAGAAGCTCATGACACACAAATTTATCAAAGGCTTGGCTGAAATCCAAATAAATTGTTCTGTGTGAACTTCTGTATTTTTATCAGCTTTGCAAAACTCTAAAAAGATAAAGTTGAGATAGAAGGCTAATCAAACAGAGCGAGGTTTTTTTGCCATCCCTAAAGGCGGTGAACGAAACCAAAGCCAGTAAAACTAACATGGGCGGAAGCAGCTTGCATGAAATTATTGTCAGCAACTTTGCCCGAAACGCAAAGTAAAACTTAAAGTGCCTGCTGCAGCTCTGAGAATGATTTTCTTCCTTTACTATCCCATTTGTTCCACTTACTTTTGGCCGGGGCCCGAATGTAAAGAATGGCTGACTTTTCTGTGTGCTGAGTGCAACCTTAAGCCAAAACTGTCATAACCTTTTCTGACAGTTGTTCCCTTGAGTTTTCCAGCCCACATCTTCGTGCTCACAAGAACCTGAGAACTTGGAAGGCTTTTCAATTGCTGGGTGTTCTTCCAGACCAGACTCCTGAAAATCATTGCAGGGAAATAAAAATTAACATATTGCGTTCATTTTGTTTCAGAATACACAACTGCCCCCCCCAAAGGTGAACTTGACAAAGTAGCAAAATAGCCAATATTGCAAAACTTTGGATTTGTGATGCCTCTGTTGTGGAACTTAGCTGTGCCTTGATGAGAATGTATCTCTTTTGAGACAGTGGCCATTTTTTTGTGCAGTTGCTGTTAAGCAAGAGAGGTGCATGCTGTTTTCTCCAAGAACAGGATTGCTTTTTAATTCTTGTTTTTCATCTTGATGACTTACAGTTTGACAGAAGAATGGAATGGTTTTGTGTACATATGCATACATACAAGTAAATAAATATAATATATAACCATAAATGGTGCTATTATTTGGTACTTGCCTTCCATTCTCACATACATTTTGTTGAAGAGAAAATAAGCAGCCCTGCAACGACAGATGTTGCAGAGCTGCTATGTGGTGTATGCAACACTTGTCTCCAGAAGCAGCAAAATACACAGTTGTTGCAAGCCCTTATAACCACATCAGGTGTTATCAGAGGTTGGCAAACCATCAATACACACTCTTAATTTTAATCAAACCAGCTATAGACTGCACTGACAAAATGTCTCCAATTTTGAGTTAAAAATGAAGACTTCGGCCACCAACGGAAATCTATGCTTTATGTGAGCAGCTCCCAACTTCCACAGGTGCAATAATACAAAAGCCAAAAGCCGGTAGAAAAGCCCCTTCTTTGGTATTCCTATCGAGCAAGCCCATTTTGTCCTTTAGAATAACGCATTGCATGGTATTTTCTACCTTGTTTGGTATTTAGACTTCGAATTTATTGCCAGGCTTCCTGGCAGCAAGCTGTGCAGGTTGCAAGCGGAGCCTGATGGAGGTGAGTGAATTAATGTGGTGGCTGCCTGGAATGTCGTCCAGCTGCCAGTTAGAATTATGTTTGTTTGCCTTTGGCACAAGTGTGAAATGAACAGCCCGAGATTTCAGAAGTGTGAGTGTACATTTTTATATCTCACACTAATGAATACATTTTTTTGTATCCTATGCATTTGGGGAAATAGTAGAATTTATTTGTAGATTTTATTTACCACTTGTGTGGTAGAGACGGAATGTTTCCTCGGAGACTGAACTTGCACTTTAGGAAAAAAAAAAAAAAAGCAAAGAGGAAAAAAAAATGAAAAAAAATGGACTAAAACCTGGACTAATCCAAAATGGTACAAGTAAAAGTTACTCTAATTTCACTATTTTTGCAACTCTGTCTAAAGCCAGATCAAGGAATAGTGAATTTCAGCAGGGTTTGAAATGTTCTTCTTTTATCATATTTTGGGGAAAAGTGTCATTGCAAGATGTAATTTCGTGTTTGTCTTTTACCGGAATTTTATTTCTTCCAGCCAGTTTTCCTTTACCCACAACCTGTCAGTTATCCCTACACTACCCAATCTCCTGTGCTAGCAAAGAAGGGATGATAATGCTATTTGTAACGTGCTCTGATGTGAAAAGTGCCATATAAGATTGAACTGTTGCTGCTAAGAGGACCAGAAAATTCCCCAGCTACATCTGTCAATAGCTGACACTAAAATAACAAGGTACAAAGTGCATCTGAAGACTATCAGACTGCATTGCTTTTTTGTTTTCTCTAGCAAACTATTCCTTAGATAGGTGACTTGACCTAGTGTTGTTTAAAAAGATCAAGGGCTCAATGGCTCATAAAGAAAAAAAGATGGAAAAGAATAATATTAGTTACTCTACACTATGTAAAGCCTAATGGTCTCTTGCTCCACTATAGTATGTAAATAAAACTGTCAGTTATATCTCTTCTGTTGGTCTTAATAATATAACAAGGAAGAAAGTTTTCTGGTTTTGGTTGAGCTTGAAAAATATCTGGAAAAAAATCACATTATAGGACAAATTAAAAAAAAAAAAAAGAATACTTATACCTAGCTTCTTGATTTATATGTGCAGAAACATGATTGACATATATGATCAGAAAAATTGAAATGAAAACGAGATTTGCAAATATATCTGAGTTTTGTGTATGCCAAGCTCTATCCTTTCAAAATATCTTCAGTTTGGTAACAAGTGAATTTTTATTATTTTAAGTTTGTTATTTATACGTTCATTGATTGCTGTTAGAAGTGAAATATGCTGTAACATAATACAATGACTATTTGAGAAGTAAACATATTAAACATTAATGAGAAAATAATTTATCAAATTAATATTCCTGAAACCCTTGTTTAATTCTGAACATTAAAAACAAGTTTGCAACCCTGCTCAGCGACTATTCCTTTCAAACGGGGAAAGGCGTACTAAGTGGCATGAAGAGTAGGAGAAAGAAAAATAGATGTTAATTTTAAAAGCGGGACTATTTTCTGGCAGAATGAAGATGTGAGCTGTCACTTTGGAGATGGGATTAGGGGCAAAGAGATGGGAACAAGAGTAAAGAGCAAGAAAGTGAAAGAAAGAAAATGTGGAAGGGGGGCAGCTAAAGAAAACAAGAGGAACAATAGGAAACAGTGGAGAGTAAAGAATGTGGCAAACAAGAGCAAAAAGTGGGGGCTGGTGGGGACAGAGAGCATAAGTAGTGAAGGGGAAGGAAAATAAAAGAGAAATACATGAAATATGGGCAGGGTGAAAAAGTTAAAAAGGGAGGAAAATAAACACACACACAACCACAGTTGAGTGCTAAACTGAAGAAAGAGTGATAAGTCCCTCTTGGATGAATCAGTGCTTCCCAATTACACACATGTAACTCCTCCGAGGCACCCTACGGCCGTAGCTGCTCGGTCTCGATGCCAAGATAACTATTCGGAGCTGTTGTCCAGTGGGAAAAGATGTCAGAAAGTCCCACGTGGCGGGGAAGCGGCACCTCTGCCAGCGCTGAGCGGAGCTGCCCCAGGGGCAGCGGCGGCCAGCAGCAGCTGGAGGCAGCGGGGCTGCCCTGGGCACGGGGTGAGCCACCCCACCGCGGCACAGCTGTCACCAGCAGCCAGACCCCTGCAGCCTCCTGTCTTCGTTGGGTGCAGGAGCCTAACGAGGTGAGGCTGGGCAAAGAGCTGGGGAAGAGAGCAGCAGGAGAAATAAGGCTAAGCGAAAGCTGTCGTGAGAAAAGGGTCACAGAAAGAGGGCGAAAAAGGGAAGAGAGTTGAGAGAGAGTTGGGAAAAGTAATTTATGGTCGCGGCCTCTTTGGAGAAAGGAGTGACTCATGCTACACATACGTGATCCCTGTGAGCTGAAAGTAGGAGAGCCCAGCAAGGAGCCTACCGCTGCTCTCATGAGCTGAGAGATGTACAGGAAAGCACAATGACACACATTTCTGTCTCAAATCCAGCTACTCTTAAACGTGGAAATCCTTCTGCTAAGGCAGTTCAGCAGGGTAGGCAAGTATCTGATTCTTATCAGCTTTGCCCTTTATGCAGAAGGCAAGCCATGATTTATCTCCTTTATTTATTTTGCCAACATGGCTGTATTCGTCAGCAGAATGATGAGTTGGGTCAGGGGAGCTCTGGGAATAGTCTTCCAGTTGACATGTGCTCCCTCTTCTGGCTGGCATTTGCCTCTACGCACCAAGATCAAAATAAAGTCAAATTCGGTTCCTCCAGGTTTTTAAAAGAGTTTTAAAACACTCTGCTTATTATATTCCATACATTTATGAGATCACGGCTGCTCACACCACCTTTGGTCGGTCAATGGAACATAAAGACTGACACCTCCGTCTTTCAGACAAAAGCTTTCACAGTCCATGGAGTCCACTCAAGGCTTTGTTTGATAAAATGGTTTTTCTGGTATTTTACTGTGCATCAGTGCCACTGTTTTCCTCCCCACAATGACGCTGCTTGTAGTCCCTCACACGGCCATTCCCAGCTGAGCTCTGGGGCGCAGGACAGCCTGGCTGCTGGTCTCCTGGTTCTGTGGAGATCTGAGACATGGGCAGACAGGCATTAACTGAAGGTAGCCTTGATGGTTCGCTATATCTGGATGCACAGTCGGGGGGGGAATGCCATGCTAACAGTGCATCCCTAGTGAAACTAAGAATTTCTGTGAAAAGACTCATTCTTAGCTCTGGCCGCGGCCTGCTGCGGCATAGCCACGTGAGCAAGGGCTCGCAGCTGGTGACGCTGCGGGTCAGATCTCAGAGCCGAAAAGCGATGCCTTCGGAGCCATGGACATCAGGGCTGGGCCACCTGTGGTGTGACTGCCAGCCACAGGAGTGCCAGGTACCTCACAGCACAGCCAGCAGCTGGAGTTCATGAGCAAAACTGAGAGCAATCGGCTTTCAAATGCTAACCCTGTCTCTAACACCGAGTTCTGGTCTAAATCTAGTCATGATCTTCCTGATTTGCTTCCACATCTACAAAGTGGGAATAATCCATACTTATAATACTTACCAGGCACACTGAAGCAGATCTTCAGCATTTACACTTCATATCATCTGTTAAGCTGCCTCTGCTTGACTAGGTCATGCCTCTTTGGTGCTACCACATAAATGCTAAAACTTACCATCATCTGATCTTTGAAAAGGGCAGATCCAATTCCCTGCCTTTTTTGGAAAACTACCCTTTGAAATACTGTTTTAATAAAAGAGAACAGAAAAAAAGTCTACTTGGCCAATTCTTATGTCAAGATCTAGGACAGATTGCTGGATAGTACTTTACATTCAGACTGAAATTATTACTCTGGCCCTTAGGCAAAATGTTCCAGAAACTTGTCTTGGGTCATGCTAGCAACAAATGATGAAGAAAGCAAACACTTTTTAAAATTATTTTTATTTTAGTTTGTGAACTTTTTAAAACATAGAGACTAAATTTAGACAATTGTCTTGGAAACAAACTCAGGAAATTTGGATTTTGTTTCTGCTCATTAATTTTCTAACTGTTCAAATTTAAAATAAGCAGTATCAGTCAATTGCTATTTCCCCTTCTAGAAAGTTTTCTATACTTGTTTTAACTGTTTCCTATCATTATCACAGTTGAGTGCTTGCAGACAGTAAAGCAGCTGAACAAAACAGGCATCCGCTAATATTTCCAAGTCTTTTTCAACCCACAGGCAAAGCTATACTCCATTTGTCTGTAAGAATTTCACTCAAGGTTGTAGATATTTCTTTTTCTTTCTTTCTTTCTTTCTTTCTTTCTTTCTTTCTTTCTTTCTTTCTTTCTTTCTTTCTTTCTTTCTTTCTTTCTTTCTTTCTTTCTTTCTTTTTCTTTCTTTCTTTCTCTTTCTTTCTTTCTCTTTCTTTCTTTCTTTCTTTCTTTCTTTCTTTCTTTCTTTCTTTCTTCTTTCTTTCTTTCTCTTTCCTTCTTTCCTTCTTTCTTTTTATTTTTCTTCTTTATTCAAATATATATTCAGTTAAATTATCATCAAATGTTTGCTAGAGCTTATGCCTAACCTGAAAAAGTCATTTTTTAATTAACATAATCCAAACGGAAATGTAATTTTTGCAAGAATTGCTTTAATGTAATTATCTACATCACTGCAGGAAAACTCAGCACAATGTTTTGGTGTTATTTTTGGGGCACAAAATGCTGCAGGTACACTTAAAATTATCCTGATTTTGCTATTGCAGTGGTACATATATCTCTCTCAAATGCATACAAATTTCTCAAAATCTTTTTATCAACACTCTTCTGAAGGAGTAAATCAAATAACGTTAACTTTCATTTTGTGAGGAAATAAAACAGACCTGATGGAGTTCATACTCATTCAGTATTTCTTTTCTAACTAGACGTCATTCATCAAACAGAAAATTTGCTCCCTTGGATACCCAATTCCTTGTAAACCTGGAGAAAAGCTGACACTTAAGAGGTGTATATCCTGGACAAATATTTTGCAGATAAAACACACAAACAACTCGAGTGACGGGAATTTTTGTGGCACGTTATAAAAAACTGAGGTATAAAACCATCACACCCAGCCCTTTTCCTTACATCGTTGCCCCCAAACCCTGCTTTGTGAGTGCATGCTGAGTACATTGTGGCTGCACAGGGAATACCACACGGGTTTAAAGAGCGCTGTTGGGTAGCAGAGCACAGCACTGTGGCCTGTCACCTGCCTTGTGACAAAATACACCCCTGCATCCCCTGGCATGCAACACATCTCATGGCTAAGTGATGCTCCACAGGTCAAAGCACAGAGAACCACTGATTCACAGTGATGTGGGATCTATCATTTAGAGACGGACAAGAGCTGCCCACCCCAAAATGAGAGCGGAATTTCATTCAAAACAAGGACGCTTGCTTCATTTGCTTGTGGACACCAAATGATGTGGTAGTGAGGAAATTCATCTTGTCCAGATTTAAATCATTGCTGTCAGATCTGAAGCTGTCTGAAACAGGGATTCGCTGCAACAGGTAACTACTTAGCCCCCGTGGTCAGTCGGTCTGTCTGTCTCTTTCTTGGACTGTCTTGCTTTCAAAACATCCTGAAAAGTCTTCATCTCATTCTGCATCAGAATGTAACCAAATGCCAAAACCTCAGAATTTTTCACGAAACAGAATCCTTGTTTCCTGGCCAGCCCTATTATTGAACCTTAATATGATACAACATGTGTCCATATTTGCACACATGGTCCACAGCCCTTACACATGTGTAAATCCTACTGAAGTCATGTATAAAGGATCAGGCTCTAAGGCTGTTATAGAAAAAGTTCATGTTTCACTGACTTTTTGGTATTCTTTGAAGATATTACATTAAGAGTAAATATAGAGAAGTACATGTTATATGCAAGATTTTCAGAGAACATTTAACTTCCACACCAGAAGGTCACATCTAAGGCAATATGGTCTTGGAACAAGTTCAAAGTTGTCACACTTGATAAAAATAGCTTAAAGGGCACATAACTGTGCTGGAATACGGGAAAACAGTGGAACATGAGAGGGAGAATGATTGAAGGCCCCATTACTAATTATGTACATACTTTGCTGCTATTGAAAGCTAGGTTTCCAAGCATGTATATGGTACTTAAGTTAAATAGAGGTGCAAGAAATTAAAAGAATATAAATGGCCTTGCATCACCATATCTAGGGAAATCACATTTTACAAATATAATTCTCTGGATTATTAGGAAATCTTTTATCAATAAACAAACAGAGGTCATAAATGATCTTTGTTCCCAGTTTCATAATAGTGTTCATACCCCTACTTTTTTGCACTAGTTATCAATCTTTTTGTAACACTTCCTTGAAAAACACAACCTATGTATTTATTTCATTAATATAAGAAACTGCATTTATTTCTTTATGTTTCATTTGAAACTGTTGCAATTATTTTGCAAGGAAAAATAATTGATAGTTTCTTTTAACATCCAGAAATGTGGGTATACAATAGGAAGCTGAACTTGAGGAAGACTTAAATTACACAAGAATGGGCACTTACAGCACAATGTGGTACTTTGTAGCCCAAAGTTTATATTAAGTTGCCTCTTGAAATACACATTGCATCAGCTTGGTGGTCATTAGCCCTTAGGATTGTGTTCCAGGTGTCAGATACTTGTTACACCGCAGCCAAACTACTGGTGGTAGTTCAGCCATAAATCTAGGGGAGCAGAAAATAAGATGCTATTGTCCTTCTGGAAACTGATTCCCTCACGTGGAGGTCCCACTACAGGGGTACTTGTTTTATAACCAGTAGGATACTCGCTAAGTCATGAGTCAAAATGTGTCCTACACAGAAAGCAATGCCATGCATCTTCCAGATTCATGTTTTGCTTTATTGCATCATCATCTTAACTTTGTCTCTTTAAAGAAAATGTAATGCAGAGGAATATTTTCCTCTGATTTTAATTGAGACATTTGCTATATTTTGCATGTACCTTTTAATGACTGATAGCACGGTACAATCTTTATGCCAAACCTTAAAAAAAAAAAATTAAAAAAAAAAAGATGATGATTTTGTAATGCAATACTTTTGACTCAGTTTTGTCCAGAATTATAAGTGCAGGGCTCAGTCATGTCCTGATCCTATTTATCTCAGTGAGGCTCTTAATGATGAGAAAACAGAATTGTTATCTTCCATGCTTGGAAACAATTTATGTATTCACCTGCTTTCTTCCCTATAAAGAAACTGCCACAGATGCAAGGTTTTTTTTGGCCACTTTTCTCTCATATGAGACTTACATAAATTACCAGCATCAGTCAATAAAAAGTATGTTTTGTGACAGTAATGGTGTTTTTGCAATAAGCAATTAAATACTTAATCTCCTCAACTAGAGCAAGACATCCAAATGCTTCCCATGGTAGAAATACCTAAGAGGAAGATTTAATATCTTTCATAATTAAAAAGCACATTATATCAAAAGTACCTGAAAGACACTCTGTCTGAGGAGAGAGAATAACCAAACTCCAGGAGGTGCAGTGGATACATGGAACAATCCATACCAACCTTTAAAAACCTATAACCAAGGGAAAAGGTTACCTTATATTACTGCAGAGAAGCAACAATGTAATTTATGCTGCTCAGTTTAAAAGCATCACATTTTTATACAATAACAAAAAAGCAGAGAGTCTGAGTCATTAGAAAAATACTTGCACAGCTGGTAAATTGTATTTTCTATGGACCTTACACATGTGATTCTAAGCGCTAAGTATACACATTATTAGGGTCAATCCAAATCCAGGCTGTTGAAAAATCCAAAGTGTTGGAGGATTTAGGATCTTCCTGTGGATTTTGTTGTAGCCTCCACAATCTATGCTTTCATTAAAATAATATATGTTCTAACTTTCCAGGTTCTGAAAGGAGCCTTTACAATGTTAACCAGCGCACTGTCTCGCAGACTGTACGGCCAAACAGCCTGAAACAATATGACCAGGATATGTACTCTAGTAAAAATATTTATTCTGTATTTTTGTCTTCTTGTAATGGATTGAGCACCGATTCAGAAGCAAGGAACTACTGTGATATGGCCCTGGCTTCTCACTTGGTTGGAGATGGCGATGTTTTAGTGGTTTTAGTGCTAACCATCTATGAAAGAGCACAAAGGCAGCACGCCCTTGGAGAGCAGGACAGGCAGGGTCGGTCTGTCTGCTACAACCCAGTTAAGAGCATCCTGCTTGGTTCTTTCCTCTTTGTACAGTGAGAGTGAAACAGTCCATCAGAAATTTGTTTAGCTGGGGAAAATGACACATCTGCTGTCCATTCTTTTTTTTTTGTCTCGGTGTCTGGAAAGAAGTGCTTCATTTCTTGTTGCATCTGGACAAAGACAACCAACTGGAGGTGCTCCCAACTCCCTGAAGTTTGGAGGATGTTTTGGTTTAAACTCCTGCTCTACTCAGACTTGTGTTCATCTACTTTTCCAGTCATATTTACACACTGCCTTTCTTTGGCTGCATTTCTCTGTGGCCACTATATCCCTCTCTATCTAGTGCAAAAATTCTGAGAAGTGCAGTACTCAGGAAGGCCTTTGGTCCTCATGCCAGTTCACATTGGCTACTGCTGGGAAGCTCCTGAGCTGGAAGAGATTCATAGACAGCTTTAGAAGCCCCATAATTCTTCATGAGCCAATACCCATTGCTTTTAACTCCAACGGTTTTAAAGGTCATCCAAGTAATGTAAACTGGATTTGCTTTACTTCAGTCCGATGGACTGGATCTCATTGAAAGGATTTTGCTACCAAAATTATTTGCATTGCTGCAGCAGCTAACAGCTGCAGTCACAAACTGAGCTAACGTTTTATATGACAACGTACAGCACAAGAAGATGGTCCCTGCCTGAAAAACATACAAAATAAAGGTGTCATCTGTCTTTACATTTTCCCCAGATGTAACAGTTGGCATGTGTTTTGTACATCAGCCTTGCCATGCGAAGAAATGTTGCACCTAATTACATCCTAAGGTAACAGGTAACATGGAGATGTGACGGATGGATGGATGGATGGATGGGGAGCCCAAGGACATAACCCTGTGACAGTGATCCACCAGACAGGGAGAGTATCAGTTCACTTGCTCCTAGCTGTTGTCATTTTGGTAGACATCCTGCTGATAGAGCGAGACGACAAAGGATAGCAAGGAGTAAATGAGTAAAGTTTAGATTACCTTGGTAATGATTTTGTTCATCTCCTCTAAAACAAACATTCATCCTTTTTCAGTACCATATTTGTATGTTTGAAAGAAGCAAATGTACTCTCCTACAAAATACAATTATTTTTCCCCTTTTCACAGAGATTTGTTCTTGTTGGAGAAGAAACTGTGTTAAACATAAGGGAAAGCATGGGTATGAAGAGAAAATAGCCTAAGATTACTTAATTTTTCCAGGTAATTTCTGACCAGAATTAAAATCAGGATGGGTTGCATCAGCAGCTGTGTTCTGCTAGGAGGAGCACACCATTTCAGGACTCTACATTTCTAGAAATGGCAGGTGTTTGTCTGAAAACACAATAAAGGTGATGAAGAGACATGTAGATGTAAGGGTATGAGATTCATTACTGTAACCCTTGTAATTTGTGTGGTGTCAGTCTTTGAAACAAAAGTTAAGAATTCGTTTTTAAGAGTCAGTTCTTTCCATCTCATAGACTCATATTTATTCACAGCCATGAAATATCTACGTAAAGCTTGACCAAGCTATCAGAAACCCAGTGTCCTGATATCAGCAAACATTTCTGCAGTCTGTGTCACAAATGCAAATTACTAATGGAGTGTGCTAGTCACGTTTTCTTACATATTTATCACATAGATATTAAGAATTTCCATTATGGAGCAAGATTCAGAAAAGAGTGGTAATAAATTATCTAATAAGATTCTCTGCAATAACTCATAAAACATTGCGATCATCTCTCACTTAAATCATGCTACAAATATTTGCTTGTTCTCTAAAGCAGTCTCTCAAACTCCAGCTACTAGTAATAGGCTGAGATAAGTCAACGGTCTTCCCATCCTTCTTCCCATCCCTCCATGTTTTAGATTACACGGAAAAATACTCGGTGGATAGCATGTAATTCAAATGGAACTAGGAACACCGATTTGAACTAGAACTAAGAAAAGTGTAAATTGTATGGTATAATTATTCCTCTTTGGGCTACTGAATGATGTTTATCTGTACATAATGAACTGTTCAATGCATTGTGACAGGGTGATATAAAAAGCATACTCAGAATTTCTTGTGCATCACATAAATGCATGTTGGATATGACACACTGGAAGTCAGTACCAGTTGCCAGAGAATGGGTTAAGTAAAAGTATGGACCAAAAATAGCAGGTCCTTGGAGTAGAACACACTATGTGCAATGCTGCCTACTCAGTGTACTTAACACTAAATAGTAAGGTTTCCACTTTCTCCAACTTCCACTTCATAACAAATTAATGTTAGTAATGTTGAACACAAAACATGAAAAGAAAATAGCATGGATTAAAAGAAATAAATGAGGGAAGCAAATAATTGATAACAGCTGCCTGGATAGTGAGAAGCACTTGGTTTAAAGCAATAACAAATCCACAGTGTCTCAAAACTTATCAAAACAAATGTGTCAACACTGCAAAATGATCAATAGGTGATGTATACAACTCCTAATCATGTTTTCCAGGTCTCCTCTGCTTTTTCTTTGCTGTATTCACCTGCTCTGTCTTCACCTCAGTTTAAAATTCAATCAAATCACCAGGCTTCCTGCCTTAAGCATTGGTGCAGTCTCCTTTCTTGTGTCAGAGTGGTCACTTGTCCATCTTTCCAGGTTGTCATACACTTCATCCTAATCTCCCGCTGTGTGCAGGTGTTTTTGCCAGACTCTACATGTCACTTTTCAGGAGTAGAGGGAATGCTGAGCAGTCATCCCATTGGAAGTGGGACCCTTGCAGCTCTTTTATAGCCATTGATTTTTGGAGAGGTGTGAAATAGCTACTTAGCTTTACAGCAAAATGCATCAGAAAATCATTTAATACTAACATTTGTAAATTTTTGCAGGGAAAAAAGTAAGCCTAAGACCCTTAAGTTATAATCTAGTGTAAACAACTAAAAAAATACCAAATATTCTGGAAATAACAAAGAGCTTCCTTCATATAAAAGATCCAAATATACTGATCATATGCTTTATATGTTCTCTTTAGTCCTTGGTCTCGTTTGTAGCCTGACTTCAATGTATATAGCCAGATTTCAGTGTTAGAACCCATGTTTACTCACCTATAAAGTCCTGGAAGCCCAGGAGATCACTGCTGAAACAACAAACATTTTCTTCACACAGAGCTGTGGCAGCCAACAAGATGCCAAGGCTGGATTTTTGGAGCTGACACACATTTTCATGGTTTTGCAGTTCTAGTAGCTGTTCAACCTGTCTGATATTCATTAATATCAGCTCTAAATATGCAAATCAAGTCTAAACATGTCTTCATTCACATTAAGAAGAAACTTTGGAACAAACATCAGCTCCTGTAGAAATGCATCTGGCTTCAGTTGCAGGACAAAGGGCTTCATAGAGTGTCACAGCTTCACTGAGAAACTCATTTTGCCAATAAATAATGAAAGCAACTGGATTTTAGCATAATTCAAACCAAACACATTCCTGAGCTTTGCCATTTCTACCTTCATCCTCTAAAGAATCACCTGGTGACACAAAATAAAGCTGCCATTTACTTTTTATCTTTTGATAATACATAATGTTTTTAAAGGAAAAATGCAATATTTGGTATTTATACTTATGCATTTCTTATTTATTTACAATTATTTGTACATGTAAATAAACAAATACAAATTTCTATATTTGTACTATTTATAGTTCTTTATCTGTAGAGATTTCAATATAAATACATTAAGGTCAGAGAACAGTGCCCATTTAACTTTTGAAAAGCAGGACTATTCTGAAAGAACGCATGCTAGAAGTTGTCATTACAAGTACATATGTTTTGCATGAACAGTACAGCAATAGTCAAGCAAAACCCTGTGTGAAACATTTAGTGCATAAATCTCCTCGTGCCTGGAGGCAGTAATAAATTATATGTTTCTTCACAGATACATTTTACCATTGTCAAATATACATTTCATGTATTGGAACCAAGAATAATATCTTCTTGGTTGACTTTTTTTGGTGTGTTCCATAATTAGGTATAGAATTCAAAGATATCTCTTTAGACCCAAAGGATACATAAACTCTTTAAGCATTTCTAAACAGGTCAAATAGCTTTATATACCCTAAAACTGCACTACTGAAACACAGGTAATTGTTCTCCTTCATTACCGATCCAACACAACCTTTCAAAAGACTTTAAAGATTTAACCTTCCTGATCTGGCTGTGCATGCACGTCTCCTAGGATTTATCTGGAAATTATACTCCCAGAAGACCAAAACTGCATTGCTTGTATGCTCCCGCTGCCTTCAGTTCAGGTTCCCTATCATATCTTTCATTCACTCTGGTATGTGAATAGAAGTTCAGTACCACAGGCACTCTGCAGAAACAATATAACCTCTATATCGGAGGGCTAATAATTCCAAAAGCAACCTGAATGTACATAAAAAGAATTTATGCATGCAGTCTACATTTTAAAACCCCAGTTTCTGTAGTTAAATCCTTACACCTGAGTGTAGCCCAGCTGTCCGCGCCAGACCCTTTGCACACCAGCAATACTCGTGCTGGTTAAGTTGGTTGTTAGACCATTGCACACTCTTCTGAAGAGGGACTTTAGAACCATAGAACCACAGAATCATTAAGGTTGGAAAAGACCCCCTAGATCACCTGGTCCAACCATCCCCCCCCCACCAATGTCACCCACTGAACCGTGTCCCTAAGCACCACGTCCAACCTTTCCTTGAACACCCCCAGGGACGGTGACTCCACCACCTCCCTGGGCAACCCGTCCCAGTGCCTGACTGCTCTTTCTGAGAAGAAATGTCTCCTCATTTGTAAGATGTTTTCCCCTTAAATACAGAGTGTGCACTCACTAACAGGGAGGACTGGGGAAGCCAGCAAAAACCTCAAGACAGGTTAGCACCCAAACCTCTGTAAATGTGCCTCAGTCCCCAGCGTGCTCAGCCTTCTGCTCATCATCTGTTATGGGAATTTAACTTTAAAAGATTTAATGTGTTGGGAAAAGTGATTTTCTAAGAAGTCAGATGAGGCAGCAGTGAGCTGGGATTATATACCAGAAGCTACTTATTTCCAGAACCTTGTGAACTTAGTACACTAAATTAATACTTTCTAGTTTTACTTAGTCTGGACTTCACCATTTTGACAGAGTCATGCTCATAATATTAGTTACAAACTCTAAATTTATTTTAAAAACAGCTTTTTTCTTTTTGAACTTTGATTTTCCATTTTAAAAGTCCCATAATTCAGTCAATCTTCCTTAACACTTGAAAAAAAAATTACTACCTTAAGCCATATCTGCATGTCTTCTTCAGTATAATTTTCAGGCAAAATTTAGGGAATAGAAGAACAAATGAAGCCTACAATAGACAACTGTCTGTACCTTTAAATCTGGAATATACCTAACATTCACATCATGATGAAAGTGTATGTGCAAATTTAATAAAAATTATTTTTTTTTCCCAAATATCAAATCTATGTGCATTTTGGTGAATTTGAAAATAATTTCAGAGTGATATATACAGTGTGGCAACGATTTGTTTCCCACTTTTTGATGACCACATATGATTTAATAATTAGATATGTGGCATTACTAATAAGCAGTGTAATTCTAACAGAGAAACAGACTTGATTTATAATGCTTGCTTTTGTTGATGTAATTTTTAAAAGCCTGAAAAATATTAGAAGGTCTGTAATTTTAGTCAGTATAGCCATGAGCTCAGCAAATTCCCAGTAAAACAGGACAAAATGCAATATCATTGCAGTAGAAACTTAAAAAGAAACCACCGGGAAACATTACAAATTAACTAGTCCATGTGTTAGCACCTATAAACAGAAGAGGAGGAAGAAGCCCAAATCATTTTTATTTCTTTCACAGGTTACAGTCAGCAACTCTTTCATTCTGTCAATCTCTTATTGTCTATGGGGCATATAATCACAAAACAGCAGACTCTTCTCGTACATGGGTAGCCTAAGGGCTGTCAAACACCAATGTCATAGCAGGAGGCTTTGCAAAACTGTGCTCAGAAGAAAGGGCTGGTTTAAGTTTGTGAACAAGAGAGGTAGAATTGGACTAATTTGGCTGCGTGGCTGTTTCTTGTTTTATTTTATTGTTTTAAATCTATTTAAAAGTCTAATTTCCTTGTTTTCCCCTTGACTGCAGCATCTGGTAGTGGGATAGTCACTTATTTGTACTCCCTGTTTCCTCATCTTTCCTCATTTTTCATGAACTCTGTTTTTCCCTTCCGTGTTTCATTTACTCTGCTTCTGTTGCAGAAAATGGCAAATCATACATATCAGCAACAACACTGAAACTAGAAATACTCCTACAGTCTCTTTTATCAAGATGTAGTCCTGTGCAGGTAGATACGTTTCCAGAGGACTTCCCTGAAGTCCTGTCATCTTCGCACGTCTGGCCAAATGTTACACAATCTTGTGCACACTTCCCCTCTCTCTAGTTTTAAATATACTAATTTTTAATGGATTCAGAATTACTCAAGTCAGCTACTATATGAATGAAGACGTGTATGTCACTAAACATGCAGTTTTAGGTTGTACCTGACCTGCGTGTCTCACCGGATTGCTGAAATACTGAATAAATCGGGCTAGTTCAGGCAGCTGCACTACGCTGACATTTCCAGCAGATATGCCTTTGTTGCTTCAGTGGGCCCAAGTTAATTTCTCCGCCTATTACCTGCAAATTCCCTGCACCCTGAGCTCTCCTGTCTTTGTTCTTCAGGGACCTCTTGGAACGTTCTCTGGCTACTTTCGTTTTGTGCCACCCGCTTCCTTTGTGTCAAAGACCAATTCCTGCATGATCCCACTTTTTTTGTACTTTTCTCTTCTGTAGGAAATAAATTATTCAGGGCGTCAACATACTGGAACTGGAACTGAGATGGAGGTAGTTATAATGAAATGCTAATAACTGCCAGGAAAATTACAGAGTTGTTCAGAGCTGCTAGGTCTGCCAAGCAGCTGCCAGGAACACCACGTGTCTCCCCTACTCTTCTTCTAGTTTACTGATTTTCACCAAAATAGGGCGTTGTTCTTCAATTCCAAACTTTCAGAAAACATTCCAGTGTTGATTGGATGTGTCATTCAGAAGTAATCACATAATGGACAAAGGAACAGAGGAATGTTTTTCTGTTGAATATGAAGGCTTTTGATGCATGCTTAGGGTGTGCTTCAGCATTACACTTATCTGTTGGCATATCCCTCTGTTGTGTCAATGCAAGTCTACAGGGAGGCCGTGCTATGAATGAGGTTGCTGCCATTAACACACATCATTTCACTGAGCTGGCTCACAGCGCACACTCCCGAAAAGTTTTATCAGTAAAATTCACCACTCCCACAACTCTAGCACAGGGACAGAAATGTGTAGCGGTTATGTAAAGGAACGCTTCAAGAACGTTAGCACTAGAGAAATTGCAGGCTGAAAACATACTCTTATTGAAACATCACTGATGCTGTTAAAGTATTTCTGACCTTCAGCTGCCTGCTACCATCTCTCACAGGTTGACATGCCACAGCTGCTGAAAAGGGCCTAACACTTCTCTACCATGAGCTCTGGAAGTGGTGACCTTCGTCATAAGGGTAAAAGCAGTCCAAACTGCTTCAGGTTCGTGGAGGGAAAACTGCCTTGCGGGCTGTGACTCTTGAGTGAAGATGGCACAGTAAGTGAGGTGACTGTTCATTTAAAAAAAGGATAGATTCATGATTAACTCAGCATGTGTATGCCGTCTTTTGTTTCCAGACATGGAACTACACCGTACAGGTTAAATGCATAAGATTTGGAATTTCTACAAGGAATGTAAAACTCAATGGTCATATCAGACTCGTCTTTAAAAACCAAAGTAGGAGGCCTTTGTAACAGGTTAGTCATTCACCCTGGAAAAAATCAGCCCCTGCTCTTTCCGACATCGACCCCACGAGGATCCCATTAATCCACTCTCCCCAGTGCATGCCCAGGGCATTGGCGCTGTCCCAGAGGGTTTTTCTGTCAGCATTGCTCTGGGCATGCCTAAAGCCCAAGATATTTCTGAGTAACTTTCTCCTCACGTTCAATACTGAAATTCAGAGCCTAGTTAGAACACCACACGAAAGCGATACGGGAAACACACATCTTTATTAGACAGGTTGAGAACCAGCTACACGCTTGCTGCCACCGACATCTGCCCAACGGCCACCCGCCTGCGCTGCGGGAACCAGGCGGCGGGGAGGGAGCGGGCTGAAGCCCTGCAGCCTCCAGGAACACATCCCAGGATTAATGTAGGACAGGCTGGAGCCCGTGCTCTCAGCCCGAGAGGCCTCCTTCGGCGCCCCGCACGGCGGCAATGTACCGAGGAAGGCGGCTCCTCCTCAGCCGCGGACACTGACCGGCAGCCACCACACCCCAAAGCGACCACCATCACAGGGCGGCCGGCACCGCGCATGCGCACACCCCCTCCCCGCCCCACAACGCCGGGGCGGAACTCCTGGCAAACACCTCTCCTCCGCCTTCACGCCCACCTTCCGGCCTCACCGCGGTGCTCCCCTTAAACCCTTCCGGCCGGGCCGGCCAGCCCAGACGCGCCCGGACGATAGAGGGGAGCGCACGGAGCGGGGAACCAGGAAGCGGCCGTGAGGCGGCCGCGCAGGGCGCCGGGCTCCTGCTGCCCGGCCGGCCCGGGAGGGGGGCACCGAGCCGCTGTGGGGCGGGCACCCGGCCCCGCACAGCCTCGGGCGGGCGGGCACGGCCGGCACGGGAGCTGCTGGGGGTGCCCCGGCTCGCTGGGGAGGGGTGCGTGTCCCTGGGGAAGCGCGGCGGTGCGGGGAGGGAGGGGAGTGTGGGTGGGGGGGTGGCACTAGGGGAGCCCAGGTGCAGGTGGGGGCGTTGGGGTGAGGGGGGCGTTGGGGTGAGGGGGGTTTCAAGCAGGTGTTCTGGCTCTGTGCGCGTTGGTTGGGGTGTGAGAGCGGCGAGGTGTTTCTCGGGGGTGCCTTAATACGGACGTTTGTTAGTTAAGAGCGGTAGGATCTGTATGGGTTTAGCTGTAGTGTAAGTTACTTGTGTGAGTTTTAGGTGAAAGTATGGGAGGGTGCTTGATATCTTCTCCATCTCCCTCCCTCTGTCTTTTTTGGGTAGTGAACATCCTAGTTATTAGCTCCTATATATATATATGTGTATATGTGTGTGTGTATATATATATATATATCTAAAAGCTGGGTATTCATAAATCCAAATAGACTTGCTTTCATCTTGATATCTATTTCATATTTAAGTGTAAGTATACGGATGGTTGGGGTTGCTCAGCCTGGAGAAGGCTCCCAGACGGACCTCATTGCAGCCTTCCAGTACCTAAACAGGGCTACAGGAAAGCTGCGAAGAGACTCTTTGGTAGGGGGTGTAGGGATAGGACAAGGGGGAATGGCTTGAGACTGAAAGAGGGTAGATTTGGATTAGATATAAGGAAGAAATTCTTCACTCAGAGGGTGGTGAGGCCCTGGCACAGGCTGCCCAGAGAAGCTGTGGATGCCCCATCCCTGGAGGTGCTCAAGGCCAGGCTGGATGGGGCTTTGGGCAACCTGGGCTGGTGGGAGGTGTCCCTGCCCATGGCAGGGGGCTGGAACTGGGTGGGCTTTAAGGTCCCTTCCAACCCAAACCATTCTGTGGTTCTATGTCTGTATACGTATCCTTTGTTTAGAATATGAGGTAGATTTTTTGCCTATGTCCAGGCAACATGGTTGTCACTTTACTGGAAGTTATGCTGACAGATTTGTAAATAATACCTCATTGTCTTCTCTTTGTTTCTAGTGCCTGACCCGTAATACAGAGATCTTCCAGAATGTTGGAGTCCTATGTAACTCCCATTTTGATGAGTTATGTGAATCGCTACATCAAGAACTTGAAGCCTTCAGATCTACAGTTGTCACTCTGGGGGGGAGATGTTGTGCTTAGTAAACTTGAATTGAAGCTGGATGTACTTGAACAGGTATGTTCTGATTAGAGTAGCTGTATTATGTGTCTTTGATTTTGGGAAAATCAAGAGTTTACCAAACAGTTTACATGGGTCTGCACAGATAAATGTTCACTTACTACTTGTTTTTCTTATGCAAATTGTTTTTTCCTGCATATAGTTACTCTCGTATTAATTCTATGCTATTTGTTTAGTGATGAATGGTAATTTTTTTCATTTTCTACAAGCTAAGGGGGCGTGAAGAGAGAGGCTCTTTTGTGTGTATGTTTATTCTTTCAGTGACCATTGTTTAACAACAGAAACATCTAACTAAATCGCTTTTCCGGTCATATTTACCAATTGCATATAGTAACTAGTTCAGAATGTCACACAGTCAAGGAAGACCTCTTTTTAATTATGCAAACCAAACACAGATTTGTGTTCTCTGTATTGTTTTATGGCTATGGTTTTAATCATTCTAGTTGTATCTGAGCCTGAGTAATTGAGGGGAGAATTTTGTCAGCTATTTTACGTGGATTAGATCTGAGGCCCCGTAACTTAACAGTAAAAAGAAAAGCTTCACCAAGTAAAACAATTGGTGAAGAATTTGGAGCCTGTAGTTAAAATGAACCGGGTAAGTCTTTGCTGAGGAACTGCTTTCTTCTGTGCTTATCCGTGTTGACAGTGTAAGTGTGTCAGACAGATAAAGCTGTTGTACACGGAGTAGCAAGTCTGAGCTAGAGTCCCGTGTCCAATTGTATCCCAAATGAAGGGGCTGAGAGAGAAATAAAATAGTGGAAGCAAAAACTAATGGAAGATATAGATAATACGGCCTATGGAAGAGCAATGTAAAAGACAAGGACCGTGTCTTAATTTTAAATAAAGTAAGATGAGGCAAGAGTCTTTTTTGCATGTCTTTTATGTGTGAGATAAGAAAGAATGGAATAAATTTTACTCAGGAGACTTAGACTGGACATTAAGGAAATTTCTTCTCATGTTTTAATCAGATTATGAGGCATTGGAGTAGACTGTGGAGACTGTGTGGTCTTTATCAGGGGAACCTTTAGAAATATGAAAGAAGTGTTTATGGCCAATAAAGTATCTCTGATCCACTTTCAGAATAGGATCAAGCCTTTCAAGAGATATTGTCAGTCTTTCTGTAAAGAGCCTGATTAATTTTCCTTCCAAGTATTTGGTGGCCTTTGTATTTTCTCTCAAGGCAGATGCCTTTCAGTTCCTCATTTTCTTGGTACGGGATGCCCATACAATTAGTGTGGGTACTAGATTGCAGTTGGTAGGATGTGTTCCTCCTGTGTATATTTAAAGTCTTTTTAATTTTACATGCTATGGAATCAAAGGAGGATTGATCAGAAGGGAATTCTGGATGTTGTCTGATCCAACCTCCTGCTTGGAGCACTTGGAGCTGTTACCAGCATTACATGAGATCAGTTTTGTTCTGTTGAGTCTTGGAATCTCCAGCCTGGGTTGTGAAAACCTCCTCTTTGGGTAAACTGTCACAGTGCTGTACCGCTCCTATAGGGATAAAGTTTGTTCTCACAACAAACAGTGACTTGGGATGGATATATCAAACCATGCATGGTACCTGGCCCTATAGGAGTTTGCTATCGCCTACTTTCAAGGAGTTTCTCAGAGATGATCCTTGCCTGTACGTGTTTCAGCTCGGTCCATAAATACCCAGTGCGATCTGTTGCTGTCTTGGCTGTTCTACTGGCAAGTGCTGCTTCATGAACCCTTGCGCAAGTCTTATTGGCTTTGATGGGGATGTGGATGTATAGTAAATACAAAATGTAGCTCAGTTTTTTTTTAACAGTTCATTTGGCTGTGTGTTTATGTGAAATGTGGTGATCTTCATTTGGCTCTTATGCTTTGAACCTTGCCTGGACCCACAGAGCATATTTAGGATGTCCTTTATCTCTTTTTTTCTTCTTTCTCATTTTTGTTCCTTTTTTTTTTTTGAAGGGATACTGCTTTATTCCTGCTCAACAAAACTTTTTTTTTGAGTATGTAATAATGCAACATCCCTAAGCCTTTGCAGCTGGCAGGAAATTCCCTTAAAAAGCTGAACTCTCTAGAAGTTACCTGTACATATTAATGTATTTGGGAACATTGAACATTGTTAGAGGATTCCAGCTTTTCTTGAAATCTTTTGTAATATAGCTGCTGACTTAAATTTATCAAACCCAAAGAGAGAACATTTCTGTACCTGGAAAAAAAATATATATATATACTTGATATGTGTGTATATATATATGTATATTTTATATGCAGTCATTAAACTAAAATAATATAACTTTCTGGAGTAACTTTGCAATAACTTCTAGGGTCTGTCTCTTCCCCCACCTGATTTGCCATTAGGCAGTATTTTTGACCATACCAGTTCTGTAGTGAAAGCTGAGTGCTTGTTTGCACTCAGGCTCAACCTTCTAGCTACAATGTGGCTTTCAGACATAATTATGGCATTCTTTGAATCCTCAGTTAATTTCATAATAATTATCTTCAGTTGAAGATTAAAGCTAATAAAATTAGGATCTCTGAAGATATTTTTGAGATTAACAGTACAAAGTAAAAAGTTACTGTAGTTGCCAGATCTATTCAGACATGTTAATAGCTTGATAATTCTTTAGTGATGGAAAGATTCTTTAAACATTTTAGCTAGCTAACATGTTCTGTCTGGTATCTTGGTCAAAGTGTTTTTGAAAGTTAATTAAAAATGTAATCAGTGTGTGACTGTAGGGTCTTTAAACCATTGGTTACAGTGGTAACTGCCAGTACCTTTTGGGTCATGTATGTTGTTTCACTATGTTGTCTTTTGCTTTTGTAAAGATAGATTAATGGGGAGAAGAGCAAAACATGGTTTGTGTTAAGACTTCATAAAGATTGAATCTGCATTGACACCTGAAACACAAACTGTGTTGCAGGGATGGTGTATGTGAATAAACGCACACAGTAGAAAATCCAGGAAACCTTACTATAGTGTTACACTTTTATAATGACTGAAGGTTTTAATCTGAAAGCATTCAAATAATAGCAAAGACAAATACGAAAAATGACAATGTACTTAAAATAACTTTAAGGAAATGAGGGTGTAAAAATATCATAAGTGTCTGAGCGATGTGCCACTGTGTTACTTGCGAAGCACCGCCTTGAATGTGAAGAAGAGGTATTTGAACACTGACTTTGAGGAACAGTACGTACACCCCAAAGTTAAGAAGAGCCTTGTATTTTAGAGCAAGGGGAATTAAGATCATCTGGTCTGCGGTCTTGCATGATGTCAGCCAGTTATTTACATGTCAAGCCCATGAGTTTGTTTTCAGCCATGTCATAACTTTTGAAAGATTTATATGATGTAAATGTAAAATTTAAAAGGTAAGGCCTAATCTGTCGTAAGTACAAAAATACATTCAGAATTTCATGCTATACTTAATGAAAGGGGAAAGATTGCACAGGAAAGGAAGAGAAATAAAACTGGTCTTTGTTATGTTGGATTATAAACAAGTTACTAAATTTGGCGCACATTTGTTTTGTATTGTCTACCGAAGTAACACAACAAAGATTTCTCTGCATTGCTGTAACGAAACTTGCTTGTGCAATTAGGATAATGTCAGACACTGTTTGTATCAAAATTCCTTTGAAACAAAGGAACTATGTTTTCTAAATACGCCGAAGTTCTGTGTCGCTATGCATTTGGCTGTATTGCTTCAGTTTGAAAGGATTCCGACTTCCATTCATTTTTTCAATACCATGCAGTTAGCTAGAAAAAAAATGGGAATATGTTAAATCCGTCCAGCAAATGGTAGAAAAAGATGTGTTGTAAAATGGTCTTTGAAGTAAATTCATAACTTCCATGTGTGAAAACAAGTCAGGATCTAAAAAGACATTGTAGTACTGAGGTACATAAAAAAAAAATTACATATTTGTGAGTGAGGAAAGGGAGTTTATTTCTATCATCATAAATAGTAATAATTTGCTGTTTGAGTCATGAAAGCATCGTCCCTTAAATTGTAGCGTGTTTTTTAGATTGCATGTTTTTCTGATCATTTATTTCCGTGGGCTCCCACAAAGCTGCAGGACAGAAGATACCTTTTCATTTTTGGTATTATCTGTGTAGCAATGTCTGTAACTAAACTGTCCTGTACTTGGTTTTCAGTGGCTTAACTGCAACTGCCTGGATTAACATTTTATGTGTGGTGATTTTATGCCTAAGGAGAGAGGCTTTTAGCTAAAATCTTCCAGTGTATTTGTGAAAGAGATGAAGAAACACTTGTAAAATCAGATTAACAATTCTCAAACTATTTTCAAGAGAAGGTCTGTAACTCAGGTTTTGGAATGAGGACTTGAAATTGTGATTTTGTGTAGGTATAGTCAAGGTGGCAGCCAAGAGTCCGTGACAGGATATGTTTTCTGTTTCCTTAACCTTTAAATTTATTTTAACACTAGAATGAGAGTACAAACTGTATTTACATAAAATAAAGGGACCAAATAAGCATGTATCTAACAAAAACTCATTAGTATTTTCTACTTTAAGTTGTTAGTGCCTCATAGCTTTTGTATAGGCTTCATTTTTGTTTGTGTCCAATCTTAAGAGCCCTGAGCTCTTACAACTCAAAAATACTAAAATATTTTGGAAGAAGTTGCCTTGCTGTGGCTTTGTCAATGTTTGTTTAATTCCAGATTTGTTTTCAGAATAATTCAGTTTGGGTATCAATTTAAGTATTTACTTTCACCTGGTTCATTTCTACTTATCTCTGGAATAGTGACACACTTTGTGGTAGCTCCATGGAAGAGGTGGCTTTAAACCTTCTATTATCAAGGACGTAGGAATCCAGATGAGTCTTTAAAGCAGACTAGTTGTAATGTGTGAGCAATTAGTGGGCTAGTTGCCAAATTCAGAGTCACACTGCTAATTTGGGGAGGGAGAAGAACCTTTGACTTAGGTCTTGTGCCAGAACCTTAAAATAATAAGGTTCAAGTTACAAATAATAAATTACAAGTGTGTCTTGAATTTTGATATATTTCAGTAGTTAATTGATCACCCTTTTTCTTTTGTTGTTGTTAGGAGCTGAAACTACCATTCACTTTTCTAAGTGGGCATATTCATGAACTTCGGATTCATGTGCCATGGACAAAATTAGGATCAGAACCAGTTGTCATCACTATCAATACAATGGAATGTATCTTGAAATTAAAGGATGGGGCTCAGGTAAGAAATGTGATGAATGTTTGTTTTTCTCTCATTTAGAGGTTGATGAGAATAGTTTCTATAGGTCACTTTATTTTAAGCCATCTGAAGAATCAGGCGAGTGAAGCTGTAGTTCTTCCCATCATGACTAGTCTCGTCCTTTATATGTATTTTTAATGCTGTATTAGCTCTAACAGCGTTCTTTCAGGTGTAAATCCCTGTTAATAGTGCTCTGCCACAATTTTCATTTTGCTTGACAACAAATGGGTTGTGAGAGCAATATAGCATCCCTCCCAGGAACTCTTCTCCCTTTTTACATTATCATACTTACTTAATTGAATGTACTTGGAATAATTACATGTAAGGGTGTTAAAGGGCTTTTTGTTTAGTTGCTTGTAATAATTTGTCCATTAGACTGTTTCACAGGCTTAGAAAAGATTTTCTTCTGACACAGCAAAGCTCAAACATGCAGTGGCTCAATCTTGTTGTATTTCTGACTTGGTCAACAAAAGGTAATTGGGTATGTTAGTGTTGGAACTTGTCTTTTTAGTAAGGGTGGTGCTTTAACTCTAGGGAAGCTTTGCTTTTTTGTTTGTTTGGAAGTCTTGTTCATGTTTTAATTTCAACAGTCCTCTGCTTTTATTAAGTATCCTGCCGAAGAAACTTGCAATTTGTGCAAAGCTCTCAGTTGTTCGGTAGGAAGCTTAATGAGCTATTAACATTTAACATCAATAAATAGTTATTAGCCAGCAAGAACATTAGAGTGCACTTTTCTATTATGTTTGATATTTTTTGTAATTTTTCCACAGTTTGAGAGCTAAAATGCTTTTGTTGCTGGAGTAGAAGTCTCTAGCCCTAGGTATGCCACCAGCAAAGCATATACTTGTGTTCTGTAGTTATACTTAATCTGTGTTGCATGCATGCGCATACAAAAGTACACAGACCAACAGCTAAATGCTAAGTACTTTTCCAATGTTAAGGTAAGATTTTGAGGCCAGATGTTCCTTGAGAGATGTGTTTTAGAAGCAGCAAATTAAAATTAATTATAGAAGCTGCAGAAAAAGATTTGTAGCCCCTTTGTGCAATCCAGAACTAATATTTGATATTGGACCATGCAGATGGCTACTGCTGGAATGATCAGATTTCCTGTTTGCATGGTATTTGAAACTTAAATTTTGTGGTGCATACAGCAAAAGGTCAAATGTCATGAATGTAAGGCGCTCTCAAAACAAGTATTTGTTACAGATGTTTAAGATTCAGGGGCAAGAAAGGATTTTTCAAAATTGCAATTGACATTTGGACAAATTATTCAGTGGTACGTACACTCAGGAGAGTAAAATTTGGATCTGTGCCATAGTAGGATTATCTTTGACTAATAAGAATGTAAATGAAAATACTTTTATGCTGTTTTCTGAGGATATGGTTTAAGAAGTTGACAGCTTGAATTTTATTTCTTAAATTACTGTTCTAAAAAGAAAATATTTTGACAAATTCTTGTGTTGTAAATTCCAGTGTGACTGTGCAGTTGGCTAAGACCAGTTGTCATAAAAATGTTTGTAATTAGTACATTAAAAAATTGGATGAAATAGAATATTTCTGTGGAAGATGGAAGTAAAATCACTTTTGGAGAATTTAGCTGAAACTGGAACCGTTCTGCCCAGGACTTCATGTCAGAAAATAGCATAATTAGCAAGAAAGTTCAGTTTAGTTCTCAAAAGTTTATTGGCTTAGTTCTGCATTTCCTTCCTCAGGCAAAACCTTTAATGAGCACAAGTATAAATTCACCTGAGCAAAAAATCCTCAACATGGAGTAAATTGCTCTGTTGGAAAGGGGCTGTTTCAAAGAGTGTTTATTTAGAAGAGGTATGGGGATTATAGTTCACAGCATTATGTGACATTACTGTCCCTTGAACCTTATAGATTTTGGTGGACCAAAAAAAACCTCTTTCCCTTTATATGTCTTTCTGAGGAGTGCTAGTCCCTTGGAAATGCTTCTGTATGTCAGTGCTTTAGTTTCACTGATACCATGTCACTGCTTAGTTTCATTGTTAGTGTTTTCTTTTGTTTCTTTTTTATGCTATTGCTGTGTCTCCTTTATTTAGACAAAAACTTGGAGTAGACAGCAAGATGGACAATAATGGCTCAACTTCTCGTTTCATGATAACATTCTAAGCAGAGCTGTTGTGCAAGTGGTATATAAAGCCCACAGCGTCGAATTAGTGATGCTTTTAGCAAATTTGGAAATTGGAGCATATTGAAGGTCACTGCTTTTCCCATCTTTACTGTGCTTTCCTTCCTCCCTTCCTTGCCTTCTTTGCAGGTGACAGTACCATTTCTGTAACTGGTGGAAGTGTTGAATAAGTATGGCTGCTTTATAAGAAGATAAAACTTAAGTGCATCAGGGACAGAATTTTGCAGTGAATAAGGTGGTGTTTGGTAAAACATGCTTTGTATGTAAATAATTTGTTATAAATTTGGTTGATGTTAGTGAACTCAGACTTTGGTGTGCAGCATTTTGCATTGTTTTGATGTCTGTCAGCTTTGTGCGACTGTGCTTGTTTTACTGCTTCTGAGTGTAGCCTTCTGCAGCACTGAGCTTTAAACGTGACCACTTAAATTATCAAATCCATGAAAAATGTTGGTTAAGTATGATTGAGGTGTGTTCTTACAGTCTTAAATGTGGTTCTGACCTTGTACACTGACTTCCATTCATTTAGTTATGGTAGTTACTTCTATGAGATTGTTCCTCATGAATATTAGGTATTGTTTCAGAGAGTAGTTGAAGTTCCTGTATTATATTCTTGTAATTAGTTGTATGTCAGAACTTTATCTAGAATTGAAATCCCCTTGCTAAACCTCAGTTGGGGCAGTTCCCTACAGTAGAGTTTCAGTTGCCTTTTTTGTCCTGTTGGACCCTTCTTAACGTTTTACTTTTCCTGCCCAATTTTATTTTTTTTGAAAGCTGGTTGAAATTCTTTGCTCATTCCTCTCCTGTGCCACAATAACTGTGTGCCCAAACCAGAGGCTTTAAATTCAGTCTGCGCTAATTGGGAAGGATAAGTCTGTCTGTCTCCTTCACCTTAATGGCATTGTAGCTAACCACACGACTGATCTTTCTGTTCAACCTTGAATTTTGTGGTTTTTAGTCTTGGAAATGACGCAGATGGAAAGGAGATTCAAGGAGAAATGTATTATCTGCGTTACTGCTTTGCTTTTGAATTCTTGTTTTTAATCAGGACACAGTGCATCCGGAGTAGCCAGTGTATATGGTGAAAAATGTCTCTACTCCAAGGACCTCTGTAGAGCTCAGAGTTGGACTTGATACTTTTGGGTGCCTTCAACTCAGGATCTTTTATGTTTCTGTAACAAATTACCATGTTGGGGAAGACAACTGGATACAGACACTTACAGGGGCACAAGGAAACTAAGTAGTTGTTTGGATCAGCATATAGACAATTAACCACTTGTTCCTTTCATAAGGCATTACAAAGAAGGTTTTGAAGGAATATAATAACTTTGTGATAACAGTGGAGAAACAGCTCACAAGCGTGGTTGTCAGAAGAGCAGACACGTTCTTATCTGAAAATCAGCAGAGACTGTCATCGAAGAATGCTGAAAGCAGAAATTGATCTTGACTAGCAGATGATCGAGATGGTAGATAGGGTGTGCAAAAAGGTTATGAAGGACTTTGAAAGGGAAGACAGAAGGCTTGTATTTGATGATGAGGTTATAGTTATAATGTGTTTGCTTAGGTGGTAAAGCTAGCTCCAGGTCCTTAATAGTGGCTTATTATTTTTTTCCCCTTCTCACTTCGCTTGTAGTAGTTCAACTGAATGTGATTGTATGGACAATCAGTGTTGTTTTTTCTGTTCGAGTATATGTGTATGCTGTTCAATGACAGCAAAAATATGGTAAGACTTGAAATCAGAGGACTGAGAGTCTAGTGGTCCACCTTTCTGCTTTTCTTTTGCTTGTGTGCAAGCTCAAGCCAAGTCTTTATTTTTGAAATATTTTCATTTGGTACTTGCTCATTTTCATGGTGATGTCTTTTTAGATCAGTAAATCTGATAGTGAAGTTTTACATTTGTATGCAGAGTGTAAGGTAAAGAGCACATTGAGGCTGCCCTACAGGATGCAAACTGTTGTCAGCTAGTGTTGCTCGAATCATGATTTCATGTTAATAACATGTGAAATTCAGTGTTAATTCATGCTGCTTTTGTGTTTTAATACCTTAATATAACAAGAAGGATTTTGTCTGTGTGCACATGCAAATAAGTATATCTAAGTAAAAAGAGTGATTTTCTATATTGCTTTTAATTAACAAAAGATTCTTTTGTGTAGATCAGACTTAAAAAAAAAAATCTGGCAATTTTCTTTTGCTTTTTTGGTTCAAGGTAGGAATTGAGACCCACTTAAACCAAAAAGAAATCTTGATTTCCATTTAACTTCTGTCCTTTCTGATGATTCATTTTCTTTGAAATAGGGACTAAACTTTAACATTTTCTTACTGATTCAGAATATCTGTCACATGCTAACCTATTTGTGAAAGGTATTTGTATGTACATTATTAAAATTGACTTGGACTTCATAGTTTCAATTTCTGGAGAAAGTCTTCAATGCTGATGTTTTATGTACTATTTAAGGCCTCAAAGACATTACCTAACTGAGATGCAAACACCAATTTGCGATGCCAGGTGCACAAAATAAGGTAAGGGTGAAGTCATTGCCTCAAAGAGCAGTTCTTGGCTTCTGTTGGCTTGTTGATAGACTCTATATTTTTTCCTCTGTTTTTCGCTGTCCTTATGGACTCTAAAATACCCCTGTGAAAAATTTAGGAAGGACTGTTATAAATGTGAATGCAAGTCTGCTTTTTCTTTCTGGTACAAATGAGAAAAGATGCCATCTTAGATCTACTGGTTAAAAAGGTTGGGGGAGAGCTATTAGTTTTTTTCCTCCCAAATGTGCATTACTTTAATTTTTCTCACCTTTCTCAGTATCCTCTCAGCATTCTAATCTTGCTTCCTACATCTTTTCATCATCTCATCTTGTTCAGGCTAATGGTTTTGAGATTCTTTCTAGCATGGAGCATCCAAACTTAAATTGTTTAGGAATGAAGGCCTTGTAGGTCTTGGTAAGCACGAAGACCGTTATAGACCCTTATAACCGTTACGTGATGTGTTGGAAGGAATAGTCTCTTCGCTGAGCTTAAGCTTCTTCCAAACAAGTGGAGAAGCTCATGTTTACTAGCCCTGATCTTCAGTGGGGCTTTTAAACACCTTGCTATTTGTGCTGGATGGGCAATACAGCAGGGCACAAGCAATCTAGGACATTTCTGAAGAGACAATCACTTCCAGAGAGAGGTAATAGAGCCCCTAACACAGAAGTGGTCTGATGGACCGTTTACAAGAAAGGAAAAATTAGTCAAAGTTGAAGACTGGGGGCAGTCTTGGCTGCAGTGACCATGAAGTGGTGGATTTTGTGCATCTGAGAGAAGAGAGCAGGGCAAAAAGCACAACTGCAACCTTGAACTTACAGAGAGCACCTGTTGCGACTTGCATAGAAGAATGCCCTGGGTTATAGATCTGGAGAGAAAAGTGGTTGGTATTCAAGGATACCTCCTCCAACATATATCAAGAATGATCTATCTCAATAGGCAGGAAAAGGCAGCAGGAGGCCTGTATGGATGAACAAGGAGCTCCTGACTAAGCTCAGATGTGGAAAAGGAAGTGTACAAGAGGTGAAAGCAGGGACAGGTGACTTGGGAGGACTGTACAGATGTCTCATCATGCAGGGATGAGGTTAGGAAAGGCAAGGCCAGCTTGGGGTTGATTCTGGCAGGGGATGTGAAGTGCAACAGAAAAGGGTTCTACAAGTACCTAAACTGCAAAAAGCAAGCTAGGGAAAATGTGGGCACCCTGGTGAATGGCACAGGGGCCTTGGTGACAAAGGACACGAGAGGCTGAAATACTCAACATCTTTGTTACCTCAATATTTACTAGTAAGACTGGCCTTCAGGAACCCAAGGCCACTGACACCAGAGAGAAAAGTACTCTTCAGTGGAGGAGGATTAGGTTAGGGAACATCTAAACAAACTGGACATAATGGGACCCCATGGAATGCACCCACTAGTGCAGGGGACACTGGCTGATGCCATTGCAAGGCTGCTCTTGATTATCTTTGAAAGATCACAGTGATCATGGTGACCGAGAGGTTCCTGAAGGGCAAGAAGGAGAACCTGGGACAATACAGGCCAGTCAGCTTCACCTCAGTTCCTCAGAAGGCAACAGAGCAACTAAACTTGGAAACCATTTCTGGGCATGTGAAGGACCAGAAGGTGATTGGGAGTCATTACCATGGATTTACAAAGGCAAAATGGTGCTTAACCAAATGGATTGTTTCCCACAACAAGATGATTAGCTAAGTGGATGAGGGAAGAGCAGTGGATGTTGTTTATCTTAACTTCATTAGGGCTCTTGACATGGTCTCCCATAACATTCTAGTCAAAGACAGACATGGACCCATGAAATGGTAGTCTGAGAGATGGGGCAGGTGAAGTGACAACTCACATTCCACTCTGTATCTATCTCATAGACAGTAACTTGTAATCTATAGGGCAAGCTGTGGTCAGCTAAGAAGAGTTCTCAAGAAATGTTTTCTGAAGGTTCAGGAAGGTTTGTCAGTCTTTGGTTGGATTTTATGCCGTTTCTGTTAAGAATTGTAACTTGAAGGAACTGAGCTTTCATATGAATTGTTTGATGTGAAATGGAATGTTTTAGGTAGGATATCCTCTTTCAAGAATATTATCTTCCTAAGGAAGAAATACCAGACCCCATCAATCTCTTGCAAAAATATTTATTAAATGTATTCTTTCAATAGAAGAAGCAGTAGCAGAAAGGCAGACTGCAATAGCTGCTAGAAAAGTCCTTGCAGCAGTTGGTTAAGAGACTTTTTCTCTTCTCACTTCCAGTGTTTTTTTTTAGTTTTTCTAGGTTGGAAGAGACCTCCAAGATCACTGAGTCCAACCTCTGACCTAACACTAACAAGTCCTCCACTAAACCAGATCACTAAGCTCTACATCTAAACGTCTTTTAAAGACCTCCAGGGATGGTGACTCCACCACCTCCCTGGGCAGCTTATTCCAATGCCTCACAACCCTTTCAGTAAAGAAGTTCTTAATATCCAACCTAAACCTCCCCTTGCACAACTTTAGCCCATTCCCCCTCGTCCTGTCACCAGGCACGTAGGAGAACAGACCAACCCCTACCTCTCTACAGCCTCCTTTAAGGTACCTGTACAGTGCGATAAGGTCGCCCCTGAGCCTCCTCTTCTCCAGGCTGAACAATCCCAGCTCCCTCAGCCGCTCCTCGTAAGACTTGTTCTCCAGACCCCTCACCAGCTTCATTGCCCTTCTCTGGATTCACTCGAGCACCTCCATGTCCTTCTTGTAGCGAGGGGCCCAAAACTGAACACAGTACTCGAGGTGCGGCCTCACCAGAGCTGCATACAGGGGGACAATCACTTCCCTAGACCTGCTGGCCACACTGCTTCTTATGCAAGCCAGGATGCTGTTGGCCTTCTTGGCCACCTGAGCACACTGCTGGCTCATATTCAGCTGCCTATCAACCAGTACTCCCAGGTCCTTCTCTGCCAGGCAGCTTTCCAACCACTCATCTCCCAGCCTGTAGCACTGCTTGGGGTAAAATAAATTTATTTTCTTTCTACAAGAAACAAAAAGAGAAGGTCACATCTGAGATGGACACAAACAGTACAGCTCCTTGCAGAGGACTCAAGCACAGAGACCAGGGCCAGGAAAAAAACCTCAGGTCCGCAAATGCCAACAGGACATGAATACACAGCAACCCCAGCAGGGGTAATCACAGACTTATCCTTCAGAGATGAAAAAGGTGACCCTGCTCAGTCCCTTGGTAATACTGCACCTACATGGTCAAGCCCCTTGCAGTGCATACTGAAGCTCTTTGTGAATCCTCTGGGGAGTTACACAAATGGCTTGATATATCTAGAGATCAAAATATAACCCAAAACCAGAAGTGTACCTCACCACATCCCAAAAACAAATTAGCTGGCAACCTCTGCTAAACATCCTTCTATTAATGGAATTCTAAGCACTTAAAATCTAGAAGGCTACAAGATCTAAAGACTCTGCAGCCAGCAAAACAGTGGAAAAAAGCTCCAGAAATGAAGCAACTGTCCCTAACCCTGAAAAAGACTACACCTTACATGCTTGCTTCTGCTGTTTTCAGATACTCCCTGGCACAGGGAACTTGGATGATACATTTCCGCTAAACCCTGCTCCATCGCTTGAACACCAAGGTTGTAACTTTGACAATATTTGACATGCAGGTGAAGGCATAAGGTCACATTCCCAGTAAGCCCCATAATTCTGCAAAAATCATAAGAGACCTAGAACCACAAAGCAAACACGCGAAGTATCATCATCTTCCTATCCATAAGCATGCTCTTAAAGTTACTCGCCTGAAGAAGAGCTGCATGCAGTAGCAGCACCTACCACTATATAGCTTGCTTTACTCTAAAAGATCCTACTGTTACCTCAAAAAGACGTGTTTACCTCTTTCAACTTGGAAACACATCAGCCCATATGCTCTGACCCACCTAAAGAACCCTGCAAGTGGCTGTAGGAAAAACAAAGCACTTACCCCAAAGAACAGCTCAGGTAGAAGGAGCTCTTTGATGGGACACCTGTGGCTTATATACCATCAGGCCCACCTGGCACCCAACCAATCACCTGGGAAAGGGGCAAAAAAAAAACCCAAAAAAAAACACATGGAGAATGTTGCGTTTCCTAGCCGTGTAAAATGGCATCAACATAAACTTCTCACTTCCCCTTGGCCTTTTTGATTTTTAATCAGGTAATTTTAATTTTTACTGTCTTATGCAACATGTGAAACTGAGCACATGGGTGCTATTAAGGAGATTAATATAGATCTAAAGATATATATCTGCCTTCTTTTTGACTATGTCAGAGTAAATTAATCCAAAGCGAGTTTTCAAACGAGTGGCTGAAGAGGGAATACTGAACAGCTTTGCTTAAACCGGGATTAATATTCATATGTTTTAGCTGAGCAAGCAAGAGTGACCATGTAAATTACCTAGTTTTTTTTTCCTACTAATCGCTTTCATATGAAAACACTTTAAAAATAAGGTATTGTTTTAAGTTGCAGTAATTCTGTTTACAACTGAAGAAATTGCCTGTGCTTTGAATTTGTTTGAAGATGCATGTGGGCACGTTTCTAAATGCTCCAGCTTAGTCTGGATGAGCGAACTTTGCTTTTAGGTGTTCCTGCTAAGCAGCAAGACTTCTGATAGTAAGCACTGCTGCTGGCTTTCCTGGGCCCATCTGGGTGACATCTTCAGCAGCAGTGCTGTAATTAGCTCATGAGAATACCCTTAGGGACAAGGCATAATAAATGTGTGTTTTGAGAATACACATGTATTGTGTTTATGTAGGAAAGACCAAGCTAGGAGGATGCTTTTCTGAGCAGCCCAACACTGGACAACAGAACAGGACAGTGAGTATATGAGTGCTCAGTGAAACTAAACCTTGTGCTTGTGGTAATATTTTTCCAGTGTTATCGTGACAGTACAGATGGACGTGGGAGACGTAAACAAGATACGTCAGAAAGCAGTTAGAAACATATTTTGGGCTGCATTGTTATGAAAGAGCTCAGGCTTTGAATACAGTTAATTTCAAGAGGAATGTTGTCCAAATCATCCTGGTCATTACGAAATGTATTGAGATTGTCTAACACCAATGATTTTATATATGTACATATGTATATATTATATTTAATGGATGCACTTTGTGAATTTTCAGTGTAACAAAGACAAGACAAAGACGCGGCTCTGTTTTAGTGTATGTATTGAAGATAAGGAAGCTGCCAGGAGCTTTGCATGTAGTTAATTTTCCTTTTAATGACTATAGTAGCTGAGGTAATAGTATTTAGTAAGTAAATGTTGCCTTTTTTTTAGCTTGCCTATTGTCTTCTGAACAAGAACTTCTTTTTATCTTCTTGTATTGTAGTTCAGATCAAGTTTGTACTTCTTGAAGAAATCTGGCTGTCCAGACTTAGTGTGCTTTGACCATGGTTTTGCTTTATGCGATGATCTCAGAATTAATGAACTGGGTCCGTTTGGGTTGCAACCAAAAGGAAAATTGACTCTAGGAACATCTGTAATGCGCTTCATCTGCTAACTGAAATGGTGGAGAACTGTTGGGTTGCTAATAGAGTCAGCTCTCTGAAGTCGCTTTGGCTGTCTGGGTTTGGAAAGTCTGTCTTGCCCACATTTTATGCCTACCTTGCTGCTTTTCACATTTAGCATGTCCATGACAGCCATTTCATGAAATATCTAATTACGAACATGGCACAAGCACTTTTTTTTCCTTTTTTCCCCTCCATTGTAAAAGCACCTTCCTCTACTGTTTTGTGAGACTGGTAAATTTTGCTTTGCTTCTTACCTAAGGGTTCAGGAAAAAGCTTATATGCTAGGGAAGCAGAACATAAGCTTTCAGAATGACAGCTTTTTATCACTCCATTCATTTTTAAAATAGCTGAAGTAGCAAACATTCTGCAAACAGTCTGAAATTGCTCTCTCATAATGCAGTATTTCCCAGGCTATAAGAAAAAGGCCATCTGTCTGGGAGTCAGGCAGGTCCAGTAATACTACAGACAAATACCTGTACTTCTTACCTATATATTTGGCCTGGACAGGAGACAGCAGATTACTACTGCTGTCCTACTTAGAGCAGTGTCACAAGCTCTGTATAAGCAGCAGATCATTCTGCTATGAAAGTATCTGTGAAGAAGACTTCAAGGTAAAATTGAAGACCTGTTGATGTATGAAGATTGCAGTGACTTAGAGGGAAGGTAATGGACACAACTAAGTGGTTCAGTTGCACTTCAGATTTTCATCGTTAATTTTCTTTCTTAGGCATGAGTAAATGAAGTCCGTATTATGTCCTTTATACAGATAAAGCTCAAGGCATGATCTCATTATCAAGAATAAATATCTTATGCTGTTGCTGCTGCTGTTTGTTTTCTGCTGCTGTGTACTGTAGGAACCCAAATCAATACTGGTAGAAAGCAAGAATTTTCTGCTTTTTACTTCTTCTAAACTCAGTTCTAAATTCAGTCCTAATATTCCTGTTGTGTCGTTCCTTGTGCCTCCCTGGGCTACCTCTTTCTAAACGCATGGTTTGCTTCAGTTTGCAAAAAATGATTTGAGAGGCAGTCTTCGTAACACGATACTGGTAACTGTAAAGCTGATTGGGCATGGATGTATTGTCTCATAGCTGCTATACTGATGGAGGACTGCAGTTTAAAAACAACTTTCTTCCAGGCAACCATCAGGGTTTTGATGAGGTTTAAGACCTCAGGTTCCCTAGTCACCTTGGCATGATTTGTGTACTTGATACCTTTTACTATACTCACAGTTGATTTGTGTTAAGGATAGGAACTGGGCTTCTTGTGGTCTTTTTATTAATTTATTTTTAAAATAGATATTTAGAATTTAAGATTTGGTTTACGTTATTATTTGGATAGATTGGCTTAGACTGATTAATTGATTTTTAAGATGTCTGTTGTATGTTTTGTAGTGGCAAATGTATTGCTTCCTCTTTGGCAAGTCTGCTTTTTTTTTTTTTTTTTTGTGTTTTACCATTGCTCTCCAAAAAAAAAACCAACAGCAGTTCAATTATCCTTTAAATTCCAGAAGGACAGAAATGTATTTACTTATGTATAGATATGGATTGTACACGTTTAATGTTTTAAAGCTTTAATACATGTAAGTGCATTTGAACATATGAACTTCATTTTAACTCCCAGATCAACTTTCTCATGTTTGGTGGCTGAGGTTTTTGGTTTTTATTTTTTATTAAATATGGTAAGTCAGCTGGGAGCCCTGGTTAGGAAGGTTAACTATCACTGTTGATGGAAAATGATTATTTTCACTTGCTGAAAATTGGAATGTCAGGAGCTTCTTGCACATGGGCTACCAAGAAAATGAAATCTCTGTAGCTAGAAATCTATCTGTAAGACTCTTCTTTGGAACAGGAGTGTATTAGGAGTAGAGTTTTGCTGGTGTAGAAGCCTCAAACCATACTATGAGTATGTCTTGGCTGAAGCATTTAACCATTTCAGGGTTGTGGAAACTTGTATATTGTTGATAATATTGTATTGTTTGCAAGTGGGTCATAAGTAATAGTCATTTTTACATAGTTCTTTCTGTACCTGTCTCCATGTCCTCCTCTTTTATTTTTGCTTCCACAACATTCTTTAAAATTGGTCCTAGCATTTGGCTGTAACTTGCCAGTGGCAAGTTGTTTTCCATTTAAATAAATAAATACAGGACACCAACAGCCAGTAAAAGTGCTTGACCCCAAACACACACATTTCTCATTAGTCATGCATATGAAAACTTACAAACCAACATAAAATGCCAATGTTAACAACAGTATTGTTTTTTTTAACCAGAAGCAGGTGCTTCCCTTTTCTCTATGTGTGATCATGTTTTTGTGCTCATCTCTGTATGTAAATTCTCCTGTAATACAACCTCACTTTACTGCTCCTTCTCTTAGATTTCTTTGACACACAACATCTGTACATATCCCATTTTTGTTGTAGTTATTCCCACTTCACCTGGGAAGTAGTTCACAAGTTGACAGTCCAATGGTGTTGCCCGTACGGGGGGTGAGAATGGTATCGTTTTGATTTCAGAGGAAGTTGATATTGCTTCTTTTACTCATTTGAAACTGCAGTTCTCTATTTCCTACTTGGTTGCTTTAGATTTCCTTGCTTGTTCATGTTACTTGAGAAGTAAGGAAGCAGCAGACCTGCTTATCTGTTGTAATGCATTGATGTAGAAAGCTAGTCCTTTATACATACATTTGTGTGTACGTATATATTTATCTATGTATATTTATGGTATCTTCCCACCTCACTAGTTTTCATTATTGCATGATGTTTAGGAGGAACAATTGGGACAAGAAATGTAAGTAGAACATACTACATAGGTAAACGGTTGCTTTATAAATTCATAATCCCGCTGTTATTCCACATTTTAAGGCGATGATAGCAACGAAGGACCAGTTTCTGACTGTTCTGTGGGCAGGCACTGTCATGTATGTCCACCTGAATAGTCGTCAATCTATATTTAACTTCCTTCCTTCTTCCCCTCAAACAAACCACCGCCGACCCCCTTTTTTTCTGGCATTGTTTCATGGACCATCTTCACATATTCTGTAATCACTAGAAAACTGCAGACCCCAGGCTGAGTGTTTAGTTGCAATGTCAGGTTGAACTCCTGGCAAAGCACGAGTTAGAAGGTGGCTTGTTGAGATGTAAAGAATAGCTGTGTTCTGTACCAGCTAGGGTAACATCCAGAACTTTTTTTTCCTGAAGTCGCTGTGATGCTAGGGAATTGAGGAAATTACATGTATCAAGTGATAATCTTAGTAAGGTAAGGGATGGTCCAGTAAATTCGGCATCAGAGCTAATGCAGGGATGATTATTGCAACTTGGCTTCTAGAACTTCAGAGTCTGGATCTCAGTGTTGTGGTAGAATGAGCGTAAGTTCAGGAAAATCGCTTTCAGTAAATTCACAGATTAATACCATCTGCTTCTAAAAACTAAAATAAAAAATTGTCAACAGATTAGTAATTGAAACTATTAATACCTCCCACTAACAACAGTGATTTGCATATGCTAATATATTTCAGATGAGATTACTTGTGTTAAATGGTTTACTGTCTCTGGGATACGTACGAGTACAAATGGGGATGTGTGTATATGTATACAAGTTTTCTGAAATAAAACTTTGAGTGCTCATGTTGGAGAACGCTTCATCAAACCTACCCGTACCTCCAGAAGGTGATGAGGCTGCTGGTTGTTCTTTCTGAGCTTCTGGAAATTCACTCCTGAAATACAACCCCTTGAAGATAAATCTTTGGCTCTGTATTTCATGCTTAGTATCTTTATCACAAAGACTATTAACCTTCAAAAGAATGCCTGTCTTAGCAGGTCATGCATGGAGGTACAATAGAGAGTTTAACAAACTTGCATTTTGCATAAACTTAAGGAAACTTGTAGTTGCACAACTTAGGAATTGCTTCAGAGTGACTAGTTGGAATAAAATGACACATGCTTCTGAGTTTTTTAATATCCCCCTGATACTGCTTGTCATATACAAGTATATCAAAATTAGTAGGGTAATAAAAGTGTCTTGCCCAAAATGTATGCATTGATACATAATAATTTTGTAAGTCTATAAGTATCCTGACTGCCTACACTTGGAAACATAATACAAATGCCATTTCAGTGTTTTTGTGTGTTGGGGGACTGTATATTGAGACAGCTAAAAGCATGATGCAGAATTATTGTATATTTGAGAAACTGCCTTGTGGGATTGTCCCGGGCAGGTAACTGCCCAAACTGGCACGTGTTAGCCAGCCAGCACTGTGGTTCCTCCCTGCCATGGTCCATTTTCTGCCCCCAGTGGGGACTAATAAGGTCTGAGAATGGAAGCTGGCTGGTACATCACTGATGTAGCTGAATTTCAAATTCAAAGCCAAGTTACAGACTTCACACCAACTGCTTTCAGAACAAAGTAGTTAGGTGTACCGTTGGAGGTGATGCCTGAGCTGGAAAAGGTTGTTTGGTTTTCTTTTATTGCTGTGGTTCATTTGGGGAATCAGTAATTGTTGATGCCATGGTAGGTGCTTTTGAGTTTTGGAAAGGAACCCATTTGCACGGGGACAGAGATCGTGATTGCTGCGATGCCATCACTATAGAATCACATTTCAGAGCAGACCACTTCTTCAAGTTTATAGAATAAAGAACATGATAATAGACTGTTTGCTTTCTACTTTCAGCAGGCAAGTTTACCAACAAAAGTTTATTCTTTAAAAAACGTTTTTATTTTAATTCTGCAAGTGGACAAGCACATATCAGAGTTGAAACTTGGATACCAAAACCTCACATATTTATATTCCAGAAAATAGGTTTACTGAGGCAAATGTCAATACTGACATGTATTTCTGTTTATGAAGTACAGAGAAACTGTTCTGCTATGTAGATAGAGGAGTATTAAGCAGAAAGATTAAGAGTAATCCTCGTACTTTTACTGGTTTTAGTTATCTTTTTTCCCTTGACCTACTACAGCAAGGAAATACAATGCCAGTAGTCAGTGTCTTTGTTTCAAGGTACAGGGTAAAGGGATTTATGTATCATCTTTGGCGTAATTCCTAGAAATCTAGGGTTAGATTCTGATTCCCCTTTCCCTGGCATAGATCTGGAATACCTCAACTGATTTACTTTGGAGTAATTCCAGGTTTGTCCCAGTCCAGCTGACATCAAAATCAGGACCCTACAATCCAGCTTTGTTTCATGTAGTTGGGTGAAGAGTTTGGATTGGTATGGCTTAACAGGGAATGAGGTGAGGTAATGCATTTAAAAATATTTCCTTAGAGAGGAAGTAGTTTTTCCTCATATGTTGATAGATTAAAGCGCAGTTAAATTTGTTGGAATGTATTTTAGCTCCTCATTATAGCAAAACCTATTTCAGAATAGGCGTGATTACAGACTTTGTAGTGGAAAAAACCTGTAATTTATCCACCTTTGGTAAAGGCTTCTTTAAATTCTGAAAGACAAGAAATACTCTTAATTCTTTAAAGTACAGAGTGTACTCTGAAATTATAGCTTGTTCTCTTTGGAAAGAGTGGTGTTTGCTCTGAAAGGGTGCGACTCAAATATAACTTATTAGATACAGTTACTGAATTTGAGCAGAAAAAGTTCACTTCATTCATTTATGACTTGTGACTTACCTCAGAATACCTGCACTTGAGCAGTGGCTCCTGCTAAGTAAATTTGATGCACAAGTGATGCAGGTTGTGTTTTATTTTCAGCACTTAGAAACAATAATAAACTTTACTCCAGTGAACTGTGCTTTTTGCTAGTACAGTGGGCAAATGTTCAGTTTTAATTGTGCACTTTCTCTTGTAAACAAATACCACCATCTTACCTTTTAACAGCCCACAGAACCTCAGGGAAATTGTGTTATGCTGCTGGCAGTATCCTGAACCATCCAGTTGTCTCACGCATCTTAGTTTATGTTTGTTTATTTAACAGTTGGAGTTAGACTTCAACTGTAAATATTTATTTCTTTGGAGAACAAACTTGATTGCTCCACTGAGAAATATGAAAGTCTTCCTCCTGACACTCCCCCCCCACCTCCATTTACATGTTTTTTATTGCGTCTGCCTCTGAGCTGATAAGAAACCGTGCTCTGAGGCCATCATGTTGGCTTACTGAGGATCTTCACTTGGTTTCATTTACCCAGGCACTGATCTGCTCTGGACCAGTTGGTGTCTAGCCAGGCCATCTCTCAAAAAGCAAAGATCTAAAGAGCCCGGAGTACTTGAACTTGTACTCCTTCGTTTTTGGTATACCTTCTGATTGCATTGCCCCTAATTGGGGGATGAATAACACAAAGCAGCTTTACAATTTTGTATTGTACGTGTATGAATCATTCATCTGGGAAACTTTGTCATGTAAATGCCTCTATTGATTGGAGATACTTCATTCACAAATATTTTCAATTAAAGCTGAAAATGTATCATGGAATCATAGAATATCCCGGGTTGGAAGGGACCCGTAAGAATCATCTGCTGACACCACACAGGTCTACACAAAAATTCAGACCATGTGGGTAAGAGCACAGTTCAAATGCTTCTTAAACTCCAGCAGGAATGGTGCCGTGACTATGTCCCTGGGGAGCCTGTTCCAGTGCACGACAACCCTCTTGGTGAAGAACTTCTTCCTGACATCCAGCCTGAACCTCCCCTGTCACAGCTTGACACCATTCCCTTGGGTCCTATCGCTGGTCACTGAAGAGAATAGATTGGCACCTGCCCCTCCACTCCCCCTTGTGAGGAAGCTGTAGGCCACGATGAGGTCCCCCCTCAGCCTCCTCTTTTCCAGGCTGAACAGGCCGAGTGACCTCAGCTGCTCCTCATATGTCCTCCATGTATATTATGTTTTCATCAGATAGCCAAGGTCCTAGTGTGGTTTTTTGTTGTTTTTTGTTAGCCTGTCAGCATTACTCAACATTTTAGGTTAGTGTAGGAGTCCCTGGACTAAGCTAACAGCTGCTGCAGTGTTGGTAATATGTAATTACTTAGAATTAGGCCTGAAGCTTGTTGGTGTTGGTATCTTAAAATTGTGGTGATAATTAGTAACAAGAAGCACAGCAGTTTTCAACACAGTTCTGTGAGCTGAGTGTTCTCTTGATCAATGCAGAGCAGTCAATGTTGCTGTACAGTGTATTGGGGGAAGCAGTATGCTCAAGTGCTTTGGATGGGTGGGCTGCCCTTTTTTTTAATTATTATTATTATTCCCAGTGGCAGGAGAGTGTCGTATTTCATGGCCTCTAGGACAGACACGTTGTGTATGTGACTAACACCTGGACTGCATTGTGTATGTGCTGATGCTTTTTGGAAGCCTCTGCCTTCCTGCATCTGTAGTAGATATCAAGTGTTTAAGTTTTCTGCCCTGGAGTTTTCCCCCAGCAAGGTCTGGTGAAGACCTGAGAAAAGAGGGCAGACAAGAGCGTGCTGCTGATCCCAAACAATTCGTTCAGCCTGTTCCGGACACTCTTTCCCATGTGCTCCTCAGATGTGGACGGTGACAGGGTTGTGGGTTAAGTGCATTGTTCTGTCAGTGGGAAGTGGCCATCTTTCCTGGAAGCTTTTCAACCCCTTTTCCCAGCATGCATTTAAATATGGCTCATTATATGATGGGAGAGAGGCAACAAGCCTCCGTAATAAAATGGTCCTGGGGAGCAGGCTGCCTGCACCAGTGCAGTCATCTGGCGTGCAGCTGAGATTCGCAGGAGAGGAGGCCAAAGGGAACAAGCTAGACGGATTGTCCTGCCGTACTGCATGTGGCCTGTGGGCTGTAGGTTGTTCATTCTTGATATTTGCTTACAATCATAATGAACATTAAGATTTTGCAGTAAAACTTCAGAAAAAATACTTAACAGCATGAGAAAAATCTGTTTAAGCCACAATGAACTCTCTAATTCTTTTTACCAGCCTTCCACAAGGAGGGAGCATCTGGTGGACAGAATAGATCAGAGTCCCAAGTGCATATGCTAGTGGTTTCATTGTCATCAACAGACATTACATTTTTGTTGATTTATTTTGTGCAATGAATAAAACTTCATTTCCTGCTCAGTTAAGGATGTTCTACTTTGCTTGATTTGTACAGAAATGAACTATGGTTGTATCCATATAAAAGTTGAAAGAAATTGGGTGGCACAGAGTTAACAATGGACATCTTTTTTTATCTACTTGAATGTATAAGCAGTTCTTTTCATCTGAAATACTCCAGTTTTTGATAATGCTGTATCTTCTGCAGTTAACTTTCATTCCTCAGACTGTTACTTAAAGGTCAGGATACTCTCATCTTTTCTTCATTTATTACGTATCTAAAAGTATTCCACTCATAAATGTGGCTTATAAAACTGTGGTTTATTAGCATATACTGATTGTTTAAGTACTTCTGTTCTGTCCTCAGTAAAGCAAAAACAAGCACACTGTGCATATAGTTGCTGGAAAACTTGAGACTCCTTTCTATTGGTGTGTGTATAGTCCAAATTGACTTGGAAAAGAAGTGTGCTATACACAGCTGATCAGTTTTTTTTTTTAATGAAAACATAATTTCTGCAAAATAATCCTTGCCTTGTAATGAAATTCCACTTTGGTTATTTTTAGACTTTTCTTTTGTCTTGAAAAAGGCAAGACACTGAAACAAGATACTGAATTTGGAACAAGGTAAAGCAGTGTTTCCCTGTCTGTCAAGTGACATGTTTTTGGGACCATTCACTACTGAGTTGTATCTAATTAACCTGCTTCTTTGGTGTGTGTGAGTTGCAGCATGGATGTCTAGTTCTCTTTTCTGAACTGTGTTTCTGGCTATGTTTCCTTGGAAACGTTTCTGTCCTCTTTCTCATATAAGTGCCCAGTAAGGTTCAGGAGTCCTGTGACTACCAGGCACCACAAGGGAGGTGTGTGTGAAAACAGTAAAATATTTTGATTTGACAAAGTAAGTTTTGTTGCTTTCAGGAATGTTCGAACACTTCATTTTAAATGGAAATATCAAAATGCATTTTTCATATTTCTGAAGTAAACTTTCCTGGTGCTCCTAATTAAATGTTTTTTTTCCACCAGTTTTGGTCTTGATCTATTACCAAAGGCAAGTATTAGGGTAATGGAGCCTAACTGCAGTGATTTGGCCAGTGTTTTTAGCATTCTGTGAGGAACAGACTTGCTTCAGGTGACCTGGCTGACAAGCATTCATCTTCTATCCAGACATGCAGGATCTGGCTAGCGATCATAGAATCACAGAATGGCTCAGGTTGGAAGGACCCTTAAAGCCCACCCAGTTCCAGCCCCCTGCCATGGGCAGGGACACCTCCCACCAGCCCAGGTTGCCCAAAGCCCCATCCAGCCTGGCCTTGAGCACCTCCAGGGATGGGACATCCACAGCTTCTCTGGGCAGCCTGTGCCAGTGCCTCACCACCCTCTGAGTGAAGAATTTCTTCCTTGTGTCTAATCTAAATCTCCCCTCTTTTCATTTAAAGCCATTCCCCCTTGTCCTGTCATTATCTGCCCAGGCAAAAAGTTGCTTCCCATCTTTTTTATAAGCCCTCTTTAAGTACTGAAAAGCAGCAATAAGGTTACCATGGAGCCTTCTCCAGGCTGAACATCCCCAGCTCTGTCAGCCTTTCTTCATAGGAGAGGTGCTCCAGCCCCCTGATCATCTTTATGGCCCTCCTCTGGACATGTTCGAATGGATCCACACCATGGATCTTCTGGTGCTGGGGGCCCCAGACCTGGACGCAGCACTCCAGGTGGGGCCTCACAAGAGCAGAGCAGAGGGGCACAATCACCTCCCTCTACCTGCTGGCTACTCCTCTGTTGCTCCAGCCCAGGACACAGTTGGCCTTCTGGGTTGCAAGCGCACACTGCTGGCTCATGTCAAGCTTTTCGTCCACCAGAGCCCCCAGATCCTTCTCTGCAGGGGTGCTCTCAATATGTTGTTCTCCAAGTTTGTCCTTACGTCTGGGATTGCCTCAGGTGCAACACCTCACACTCAGCCTTGTTGAACCCCATGAGATTCATGTGGGCCCATTCCTCAGGTTTGTCCAGGTCCCTTTGGATGGCATCCCTTCCTTCTGAAGGGATGGATTATAGATGGATGATTCTGGCCTGCCAGATATTAGTTTGGGATGCAGTTGTAGGATTGTGACTCTATGTAAGGGTAAAATACAGCTAATTTGAAACTAATACTCATGTCTTTATCCAATGTTAAACCAGTGTGATCAGTATTACTAATGCCAAGATCCTGTGCAGACGCCAGCACCAGTGGGACTGACTGTTGGAAGACCTGTGTGCTTTGCTTGTAAAAGGTGGATCCCAGCTGTTGAAGAATTTTTGATGGTCTGCAGACACTGGTATTTCATGACTTGTTATTTAGTGAACCTGAGCTCTCCTGAACAGAGAACAATTTTCAGTTTTTGTGGAAAAGAACTGGGAAGCAGTTTGCCAGTCCCAGAACAAATGATGGGTAGTGGCACAAAGAGATAAAGCTATGGGGGCTGCTGCTGTCATCTTTGGAGAATGATCCTGCTCGTGAGATGGTCCTGTAATAGGAATATGGAGGAAGCGCATTGAGAGCATTGAGCTTTTTATGACTGGTGGTGACCTATCTTGCTCTGCTTGAAAGCAGTCCAAAAGCAGCACCATATGCATACATGTTCCTTTCCCCCCCACTTGCTTGAGTCACATCTCAAAATGGTTTTGTTTTTTTAGGTTCTCTTTCTTCTGTTTACTCTAGTCTTCTTGATGTCTGCTTGTTTTTGATGCCTCCTGTGAGTCTAAAATGCCTGGTATAGAACATGTATTTTCTGTGTATGTAATTATTTGATACCTTCAACTGATTCAAAATTGTAATAGTGATATTTGCATCTTTAACATGTAACAGCTTCTTGTACAAATTGAAGTCTTTTTGGTACCTTCCTCTTGCATATAAATTCATATGTTCTGTAATGTTCCTTATGATTGAATAAGATTTTTTTGTGTACGTATGGAAAGTTATCCTCTTATTTTTGCAACTTAAGAGACAGAATGAAAATGTATTCCTAAATATACATTCTGCCTATGCAGTAGCTTTGGTTCTGTGTAATGTGTGGCCTTTTGAAGAAGAAACATGGAATTATCTGTTACCTTCTCTTGCTTCTGAAAGGTACCATAAGCATGTAAAAGCAAATACTAAAGCATAGTGCTTCTTGCAATCAAATATATACTAATTGATAATGATTCTAAATGGACAACATGAGTCTTGCATGTGTGGTTTTTTGCTTGTGTCTGCTACAGTTCCAATGCTCTTTTAGTAATGGTTGTAGGGCAGGCATGAAGATGGGGAAGGGAGCACAGGAATGCGTATTGATGTAAAGATAGTCCATGTATTAATCTTGAACATTTTCAGAATAATTCTTGAGCTTACTGCCCAGGAGATCTCATGTTTCAGCTTTGAACTCATCATGTAGTTCAGATTACCACTTGCTTTGTTACTTGCTACTCTCTAAGATGCTGTTTTCCACTTGAGCTATTTTCTGAGAATTTTGTCTTGTAGTCCCGTATCAGCTTCCAGAAATACTTGTGTTTTTTTTTTTTCCAGAATCCTGATCTAAACTAAGTTGAAAATTAGAGTAGCAACTAATTGGAGGAAAAAGATAGTTTTCATTAATTGTTTACAGTACTTGGAAATATTTATTTCTTAAAGATTAGGGTGTCTTAAACATTACCTGACCAAAGCAGTTAATTCTCTCTTAAAGGCTGTAAAGGGGCTAGACTTTACTAAATGTCTTATTACTTACAAGATCTGTAAGTTTACCGAAGTAGGTTGGAAGAAACTATGAAAATAAACAGTTCTGTGAACAGCAGACAAACCATCTATCATGAAAAACAAACAAAAAACCATCTCACAGCAATAAACATACCACGTTGAGGTACACATAGAGTAGTAGGCATTAGCTCTAGCATTATTAAATTGGTGGTGTGGGAAGCACATAAACACCAAACTCAGATTTGATGGCAAATTTTAATTTGCCATCTGAATGTAAAAGTATGTCTAGTAATTGCTTTTGATCATGATAAGCAGTATACCTACAGTAATCCAGCAGAAGGTTTAATGTATGAGTTGTCTTCCCCTGCTGCTGGCCTCTCCGTGTGATAAAGAATGTCCCTGGATGCTTGAAAGGTAACACTGGGGCAGAGTAACTCTGAAACTCAGGCTCCTCCTTCCTGGAAAACTCGTCTTCTTCCAGAAAGAAAAAGAAGAAATCCAACCTTGCTAGGTGTATATAAAGTTGACAAACATGCCTTTCATTACTTATCTGAAATGCTTTAACACGGTATCTGTGGCTTTACTCTAACTCCATTGTCTTGTATGGCCCTGTTTTATATCAAGAACAGCTGGATGTATCTGAGGTGCATACTGGCACCTAGTTTCTGAACATTGTGTCATGGGGAACTCAGATTTTAAAAGGCATTCATCTTAACAACTTTGGGAAGTATGGGAAAAACCTGTTTCAAATAACTTCTATAGATATTGCAGTATTTATGTCTAATAATATTTGTGTATGTAATTGTCTATACATGATCAAAATCAATTACTGGACGTACTTTTACATTCAGATACCAAATTAAAATTTACCGTCATATGTGAGCTTGGTGTTTTTGACTTGGAGATCTTATATATAGTAAGCCATTTAGTGAAGTCTAGTCCCTTTGAGAGACAATCAATGCATTTGAGTTCTATGTAGCAAAAGAAAATAAGGGAAACATCTGCTACTTTTTTTGTTAACCTTGGAGTATGCCAGGTGATTGGCCATGCCATGACACTCACTCTTTAATGAATGTTGTATTTCATAGAATCATATGAAATAGAAGTGTTGGGTTGGAAGGGACTTTAAAGATCATCTAGTTCCAACCCCCTGCTAGGGATACCTTTCACTAGATCAGGTTGCCCAAAGCCAATCTAACCTGGCAAATAGTCAAATATCATTCAGTATCACCTGGGGTGATTTCTTCACTCATTGGGAAGTAGAGTGAAAAAACACAGTACTGGATCACTAAGATTTTATGGGCTCCAGAACGAGGCCATGGATAGAGACAGTCAAATGTCAATGAGAAAACTCCAAGGATTCTGTCAGGAGACACTGGGAGATGAGATCTTTTCCCTTGTCAGATCCTTCATAAGCTAGAAATTGTCACAATACACCTTGAGAGTGGTACCAGTGGAAGGAGCTGCATCTCCTGCTGTTCTAGAACATGAAGCAGAAGTTGCTAGGAAATGAAAGGCTAGATTAATGTCTATCGCAGAGACCTTCTGCAAGTATCCGAGGCATGACAATGGTTAAATACTATGCAAAAAACAATGTAGGAAAAATAAGAGAAAGAAAAGAATCAAACCCAATAATGTTATGGTGGGAGAAGAAAAGGATGTAAAGGTGGAATGTGAGTGGAGGCTAAGAAACCTCTTATTCTATCCTCCATTTTTAAAGGAGCACTTTTGTTTTTATTCCTACCACTTTTTGATTTCTTTCTTTTTTCATCTTTGTCATACTATCACATCTCCATTTCTGATCATCTACTCATCTGTCTTTTTAGTCACCATTCAGTAGTAAGTCTTGGAGAGTAAGTAATTATTGAAGATGCTTTCTACCGTCATGGATTAATATGCCTTTAAGACCAAAAGGAGCTTTTTGGTCATCTAATCCAGTTTTATTATACAAAGGTATCTAAAAATTGAACTAGTTTTCCCTGATTTTTCGGTCAACCAGAAATCATGTTTTTCTTTGAGCACCTGAAAAAATGGCTGAAAGTTTTTCTTTGGCAGATTTATGACAGATTTTTTTAATTTGATCAGGATGTTTGCAGGGCTAGTGGCCTTAGGAAATTGAGTATCTCTGGCCTTGCTACACGTAGCACAAGAGAGAACTTCAACTTTAATGATTCAGTGCTTCTCTCTCTGATGTCAGTATTGGCATGTGGCTGGTGCTGTCACAAATGTACGCTATGGGCTAACGGCATATGCAGCAGACGAGCAATGTGAGATTCTTGGGAGGCAGAAATAGTACTTCCTTCAGTTCCCATCCTTACATCAGGAAGAGAAAGAGAATTTCTTGTTCAGACTTGCTACAGAGGTTAAAAGAACACTATAATTTGACAATATTTTAGGAATATGTAAATGAAGTGGTCACTGGCCATAAAGGCCTTGATGAAACCCCTGTCTTATGAGGCCTTGAAAATTAGTGCTGTGCACCTTATTTAACCAGCAATGACAGGTAGCAAGTATGATTTCATCGGGGATTTACATCAATCAAAGTGTAGTTAAAATTCTCTGAAAGTGAAAAGCTAGTGTCTCAGCTTAGAAGCTGATTTTGGAGGATCACGTAGACATATATGGACTTTTTAAGCACTTAAATATTGTGTATGCATTGGGGATTTGTGGTTCATTGCATCGTAACTTTCTGGCCACCAGGCTTTAGAAGTAGTAAGAAGTAGTGATGTAGCCCATTAGTTGTATGAAGCATGAAGCTAAATAACTTTTTTTTTCTTATCAAATATAGAACAAATACTTTATCTCTTTGTACAACGAATCAGGTAGTAGTTAGTATCCAACTTTATATGCACAAGTACGGTATGACTCAGCCCTAGTCTATGAAATGTGGAATAAATATTTGATCCTCAAGCTGCTTGGTGGGGAATGAGGGGAAAGATGAGTAAGTGGAGGATGTTTGTGCATGGTGGATTCAGGAGTGGATGTACTGTGGGCAGTGCCACAGGAGGTTGTTGAAGCATGAACCTGATCCATGGGTGATTGTTGTGGATAGACAATCCTGGATCATCTTAGTCCTTAAGTTAGAGGCATTACCTAAAATTCAGATTAAGACTTCTGTAAAGTTAAGGATTTATAGTTTCTGAGTAATGGAATTGCCTGTTGCAACAACTTACTAAATTTGCAGATGATACTAAGTTAGGAGCTGTTGACTCCATGGGGGCAGGGAGGCCTTAACAAGTTAGAGAACTGGGCAATCACCAGCTATAGGAAATTTAACAAGAGCAAGTGCCTGATTCTGCACCTTGAATGGAGCAGCCTTGCATATATGTACAGGTTGGGGGTCAAGAGGCTGGAGAACAGCCCCACAGAAAGGGATCTGGGGGTTCTGGCCGACAGCAAGTTGAACATGAGCCAGCAGCGTGCCCTGGGAGCCCAAAGGGCCAACCCTGCCCTGGTGTGCCTCAGGCCCAGCACCGCCAGCCGGGCGAGGAAAGGGATTGTCCTGCTCTGCTCTGCGCTGTGCAGCCTCACCTCGGGCACAGTGTGCAGTTTGGGTGCCACAGTATAAGAAGGATATAAAACTATTAGAGGGTGTCCAAATAAGGGCTATAAAGATGGTGAAGGGTCTAGAGGGAAGGATATATGAGGAGCGGCCATGGTTTGTTCAGCCCAGAGCAGAGCAGGCCGAGGGGAGGCCTCATGGCGGCCTGCAGCTCCCTCACGAGGGGAGCGGAGGGGCAGGCTCTGAGCTCTGCTCTCTGGGGACAGCGACAGGACCCGAGGGGACAGCATGGAGCTGGGACAGGGGAGGGTCAGGCTGGGGGTTAGGGAAAGGTTCTGCACCCAGAGGGTGGTCGGGCACTGGGACAGGCTCCCCAGGGCTGTGGTCACAGCACCGAGCCTGCCGGAGTTCGGGAAGTGTTTGGACAACGCTCTCAGACACATCTGATTTTTTTGGGTGGTCCTGTGTGGAATCAGGAGATGGACTTAGTGATCCTTGTGGGTCCCTTCCAACTCAGGATTTTCTGTGATTGTACGAACTGCTCGAGGGCTACAAATAAAAATAACATCAGTCAAGGAAAGCACTCTTTCCATTGGTATGAATACAGGTGTATTAAACAAATGTATAGCAGTATTTGTGGGTGGTATGTTTTAAGTTAGCTTCTGAAGAAGCTCAAACTATCCACCCTCATTGCAAATATATACCATGGAAAATGATGTTAGAGGAACCTGCATGAGTTGATGACCTAATGGTGTTACCTGTGATTAGTCTGTCACTTAAATTTATAAAAGATTTCTTAATGTAAATTAATAGATCAAAAACTGATGAATTACAGATATAAGAGAATATTTGTGTTTAAATATATTCCTTGGCTTATGTTATTCAGTAGTTTTGTTACAGATGTTGTTCTGTGTTCAATTTGAAACAATATATGTTCTTTTCTTCTGCCACACTAAATGCTCCCTGAGCATTCCTGCTTGGCATTATATAAGATTAGAGGCTTTTTTTCAGGCTTTTGATCCCCTTCCTCCCCACACTTTTTTTCCCCCAGGTTACTTTTTACTCTTATTTCTCCATCATGTTGTCCAGTTTTTCATCTCTCACTTTCGCACGTGGCCGGAGTACCCAGCTGAACACCTAATAGTCCTGTGTCTTTTTGTTCCCTTGGGCATTCAGCTCCAGTTTTTGCTGACACTCATTTTCCTCCCTCATTTTAAAACTGTCCTCTTTCTTTAGTTATGGAAGAAAAATTAATTTATATTCAAATTGAGTGGCACAGATTTGGGAGAATGGATTTTACTATTAAATTTAGCTTAAAACAAACAAACAAAACAAAATATTTTTCTGAATAATTTGTACCAAGGAAAGTATATTCATTTGAAGAATTTGTAATATAATAAGGAAGGCCGTGGCATACATGGGGTGATTACTTGAAAGAGTAATAAATGTCACATCCTGATAAAAAGTCCCAACTACCTTAGAGAAGGCACGTTGTATTTTTAAACTATCCAATATGATAAACATTTACATGTTGTGATCTTATAATTAGAGAGGTCTTTTGTGAAACTTTGCAACAGTTATAAAGCAGTGTTGACAGTTACACTTCTTTTAACATATGGTGGTTTTGTGTGACAGATTGCTGACTGGTTTAGAAGACAAATTACTGTTTGTTTAGGTTTAAAGTAATATTTCAAAAGCTTTTTGATTTAAAAGCGGTGTGTTATAAATAGCAATAAATTCCTTGAAATGGTGTACACATCACAGACTGACAATCGCAAAAGAAATGATGGATTATAAGTAAGAACTCCTTAATGTACATTTTGAATAAGTTGCACCTATGTGTACTCTTTTCCATTTATTAACCAAGACGTTTGTGCAGCCATTCAGCTAGCTTTGTGGTTTGGTGGTTTAGTCCATTAGTTTTGTTAACTAATGTTATTTAGGTAAGATGTGGGTGATGAATTACATTTGGTGAAAAACTGTTCTTCCCAATAGTGGTATGTGAAGTTAACTTAAAAATAATTAAGAAATAGAATACAGAATTGAAACTGAGTTGTTAGAAACTCAGTAATGCTATTATTAATTTGTGACTGCAAGTTTAAATACAACCACCTTGATGAAACCTATAGTCTTTTTATTGAAGTTTTGTCTAGAAACACTAAATAATAGAAGATAACTGGAACCCACCACTAACTTGGCTTCTGTGATTAGAAATTGATCAGTTGAAAAGTAAGAAAACTACTTAAGTTAGGACAAATAGCATTTTTGCCAGGTATATGGAACTCTCTGAAACTTACCATACAATTATAATCATGCAGCAGATTTTACTTATATTAAAGATATTTTAATATCATTAATACATATAATTAATACTACTTTATATTACTACTTTATATTATGTGCATAGCATGTACGCATAGCATACGCATGTATGCTGCATGAGAGTAACTATCATAAATACGTTAGAATTACGTTTTGTCTTAACATAGCACTAAAAAGTCCATAGCATTCTTTTTGTAAAAATTTTTCTTAGAAATATTTTTTCAGTCATGTTATGTTAAAAATTCCAATTTCCATTTGTAGACTGTATTGTATGCTGAGACCCTACTTTTTCTATAATGAAATTCCCCACACTTTTGAATTTGCAGAAGGCAGTGAAGACTATAAAGAAATTCAGTATTGCCGTGCCCATGGCTGACAAATTTCTTTCCTGCATGAAGCTCCCTGCACTGGCAAAAGGATCGCCAAAGTAACATTTCCAGCTAGAGAAGAATTCTCCTGGTGCTGGAATGGCTACAAGCTCATACTTGGCTTAGACCCATCTGAGGCAGTAGCTCAGGAAGAAAGGACTGTGAGGCTAAAAGTCTGTGGCCCCAAACATGTTTTAGTTGTGTTGATTTCAAGATTGGTACCTTAAGGAAACCAGATGTGCACGGTTGTGTTAGATGTCTGTTGTTCATTCTTCTCTTCCTCTTCTGCTGTGCTAAACCATTAAAAATTGAGTCTATTGACTAATTTCAAACACTTTTGATGGAGAAATAGGATTTAAAGGATGATAACCTATGAATTTCTGAAAAATCAGTATCAGGTGGGGAGATTTTAGTGGGTATACTCCTTTCCTTATTGTCATGTAGTATCCGTTTCCATTTGGTTGCCCCCTTTCTTCTCTATCCACCCCCAGCAGCAGCTAAAAACCAAACAGTGCCCAAATGGTGCTCAGCAATAAGAAGAGCTCTCATGGATAGGAAGTTCTCCAGGTAAAGCTCTGTGCCTTTGTGCCTTCCTCTGTCATGTGGCAGAGGTTTTTTTGAGAACTGGGGATTGCTCAACTGGACACGTTATTGCTGGGGGCCTGCTGTAGGTATCCTGCTCGATACTGTTAGGGATTAGGAGAAAACTTGGTCTGGACAGTATTATACCCTCCTCTGAGGGAAGTGGGTGGCAAGGTTATGTTGTAATAAAAATTATTACTACATCCTTGGCAGGTGCTTGGTGGAGGGAATTCTTGCACAGGGGTCTGGCTTTCTAATAAACTGAATTGGAAGTGTGTTAGGGAAAAGTAGCCCCTAAAGAAAGCGTGAAATGGAGCTGCAACTGCAATGCACCAGTACACGGGAGAAACAAGCACCCTTAATGATCTTCCACTGTGAAGGCAAGTGACATTTTGGCTAAGGGTCTGGGGCCAGTTTAAATAGGGTTGAGGACTGGTGCTAGCCCTCTAGCAGGTGGAACAGATTACAATAGGAAGAGTAAGCTGAATGGGCCAACACTTTGCTAATAGTTCCCAGATGTTGTTTAATAAATCAGCAATGTGATCAAACCATGCTCACAACAGTTTTTCTTCCTGCGGTGTTTCAGGAGACCACATTGATGAATGCTGTAGAAATACAGAGCTCAGCTATTCTTAACTAATATTTCAAGGGACTTGTAACAAGGATGAGAATATGCCCAGTATTTGACGCAGCATCTTCTAAAATACCATGCAAAATGTTTGAACTGGTTTAAATACTGTTGCTTCTGGACAGAAGAAGTGCAGTGATGTAAGAAGAAATGTGCCTGTTAAGGTGCTGACCAGTTTAGTGGCTGGAACTGTCTGTGATGTGAACCCATCGCCAGCCCTGACCTGTGCATGAAGCTGAGTGACAGCAGTATGTTGTACAGTTTCCATGAATGGAGCTGTTGAGCTTGAAATAAATAGAAGTTCTGTTTTGTTCAGATGTAATGTTCAAGAGAGTACTTTTTAGATGTCAGTTCTTTTATAACTCTTAATTTTGTAAGATTTGATTTTTTTTTTCTTTTTTTTTTTTCTGAACATGAGTCAAAAAAGAGGATAAAAATGCTGTTGGTCGCTTCTGGTCTCTTTTCTTCTTATGTTTGCAGTCCATTCTCCTGAGCATGTTTCCTGTCAGTCTTTCCTCCTGGTTCTTCCTGGTCAGCTCTTTCTGCCAATCTTTCCTCTTTCTTCCAGGTATAGAGAATGTAAGTGGGGCAGGAGGCTGCTTTTAACCCATATCCAACCTACACCAAGGGTGCCCCACATCCATCAGTTTTGCTGAAAGAGTTCAGCTAGCACCAGTCTCTCTGGTACTTCTCTCCTCTGACTCCCCTTCTGCCAGGCCACCTGGGTTTCAGAATTACCAAGTTACAGAATTCTGTGCCCTGTGAGCTTTCTGGAACAAACACGTTGGATTTGCCTTTTTTTATTATTTCCGTACTTCCTACTACAGCGATGTCAAATCTTGAGTATAGCTGCCAGTTGCTACTGTAATGCTTATTTATTTTTTAAAACTGTTTGTTGTTTTCCTCTGTGTAGCTTAGAGGGCTGTAGTTGAGGATCAGGACTCCATGGTGCTAGGTATGAAACACGGAATAACGTTACAGAATTAAGATGCTCTCCCACCCCTATCTCCCCAAACCAAAACACTGGGCAAACTTCCTGTAATACGAGGAAGAGTGAAATCTTTGAAAAGCTTAACCTGGGAGAAATTGTGGAAAAAGCTGTTTTGAGATGTTTATTTCTATTAAAAAGCACTTACATCATGGTAGGTGGTCTCATTTTTTTTTAAAGCACAATAAACATATCAGAAACTTTACTAGATGATCAGTTAACAGTTTATAATATAAGTTTCTTCCCAAAACAGAAAGAAGATATTTGTACAACTCACTTCCCTCAAAAAGTCTTGCAAAATCATTTTATTAGTCGCTCTGTCTTGGGTGTTGAGAAACTGGGGTGTATTTCTGAGCAGGCTGAGGAGCACTTAGTGAGAACAGTCTGTTTTATTTATCTTTGCCTCTGTGGCCTTATCACCACAGTCTTTCAGACTCTGACAGCTCCCTTTCTTGTAAACAAAAGAATGCTCCTTTCAAATACCTCTGATAATCAGCTAATCAAACCAGTAGCGATGTCACGGGGAGATGTTATTTCCCAGAAATCAATAGCCAGATTCTGCAGTATCTGTGTAACAGGCATCTTACCACAAGCTTCTTGGCTTTCAGTTGGGGCTGCTGGTGCAGCGTATTAGTGTATCCTCAGTTTTTACATAGAAGTTTAACTCAGACCCATATTTCAGAGCACATCGTGCTGTGCTAATATAGAATAACTAAACATGGATTATGTTCCCGACCTAGTACAGGTAACTGTTCGGTGTGCTTTGTTGGTCACTGCTACTACTTGACTATCTCAATCTAACATCAGCTGAAACCAGATGCAACAAGAAGAGCAAATACAGATTAACACCTTGTTAAATGAGTTCTTGATTGCTTCAGGTTGTTCGTTATTCTTAACCAGGTTACCCTTGTTTATTCTTCCACTCATCGAGGTGCTTTGGCAGCTGGCTACAGACTGCACTTCTTCCCCAGTTCCTTGGTATTTCTCCTTAATAATCCAGTACATAATTTGAAGAGTTGTTTTTGCCATATTTCTCCATGAAGTAATACTGAAAAAAAATAAGTAGGAAAAATCAAGACCTTCCATCGTCTTGTCTGTCTTAGGGAAAGACAGAGATGAATCCCTGAGTACTCACTCTGAGATGTGTGATTTGCCTGTTTGAAAAGTCTTAAAATTGGCTTTTGTAATAGTGAAAGATTCTCATCAGGACAAGTGTGTGTGTACATACATATACATATATATACAAACTTCGATATGTAGTACTGAACTCCTTAATTATTGTACAAAATAGCAACCCAATCTGATTTGGTTAAATATTCCTTTTTGATATTTTATAGTGTCATGATTTTAAAATGTACATGTGTATGTCCTGTCGTATAATAAACTATTTCTTTTTATAAAGTTAATGTGCATTAAGACTGTTAACCTATACCTTCCAAAAGATTTACAGATGTCATGGTCAAATCACTGTTTTTTTTTCTGTTCAGTGTTGTGACATTCCTAAATTGCTATTCATTAGAACAATCATAAAATTATTTTCTTATTGACATACTTTGCTGATGACTCTTAATGAAATATTCCTATCAGGGTAATTGTGCAACACAATTATTGGGGCTGTATTAAAGTTGTTGATTCATTTGTAAGTAGCAATGCTTGACCTGTGCTAGCTATCAGAAGTGTTGCAAGATCACACAGAAGTGTAATATTAATGAATTTGTATGAATATAACGAATCTGTATGGATCTATGTATATAATATGTTTTGACAACTATGTGGCAGTGAAATGCAATCACATCTTTTTGAAAGCAAGGTTTTGATAGTGCTTACCATTTTAATTAAACATATTTTAAAAACAATCTTTTTAAAAACTTGTATTACTTTTATATCTTTTTTTCCATGTAGAGCCATCCTAGAGCAATTTGGGATGATAGAGTTCAACCACCTGTTCAAAGCAAGCCCAGTTAGAGCAGGTTGCTCTGTGGCTTGGCCAGCCAAATGTTGAATAGCTCCAAGGTGATTTCACAACCTCTTTAGGCAAGCTGTTCCAATATGTGACCACCCATCTGGTGGAAAAGCTTTTCCCTAGACCTGCTTGGAAGTGCCTGTTTTTCAACTTGTGTCCATTGCCACTTCTCTCACAGTACACCTTTGACAAGAATTTGGCTCAGTCTTCTCTGTACCCTCCCAGTAGGCAGCTGTGTAAAGCGGTGGGATCTCCCTTTGATAATCTCTAGGCTGAGCAATCCCTGTTATCTCAGTCTTTCCCGATAGAGAGCTCACATGCTCCAGGTCCCCTAACCACCTTGACAGTCATCCGTTGGAATTGTGGTACACCCACGTCCTTCTCATTCTGGACAACTGTGTGTGTGCTGGAGAGCCCCAGACTGGACACAGTACTCCCCACAAGGTCTCAAAAGGGCCAAAGAGAGGGGAAGGATCACGTCCCACAGCCTGTCGGCTTTACCCTTGCTAATACAACCCAGCACGCCGTTGGCCTTCTTTGTGGCAAGGGCACGCTGCTGGCTCTCGTGCAACTTGTTACCCACTGGGACACACATATCTTTTTCTATAAAGCTGATTTTAAGCCCTTTGGCTCCTAGTCTATACTGTTGCACAGAGTGGTTCTGTCACAGGTTACAGGCTTAGCATTTGCCTCTGGTGGACTTTGTGGAGATCCTGACAGCCCATTTCCTCAGCCACTCAAGGTCTCTGTCAACAGAAGTCTTGCTCACCAGCACATAAGCTCCTCTTCATGGGTTGATACCACCCACAGCCTTGCTATGGTGCAGTCCCATCTGCTGGGCCTTTAATAAGGATATTAAATTGCAGGGGCTGGTGATTGAAGAATAGCACAGGTAACCAGCCACCAGTTGGCTTTGAACCTGAAATTGCAGCCTGGTGGTCCAGGTGCTTTTCCACTCAACTTACCCTTCGTGTCCAGTCAGTATCAGCTGTGTAAGGACAGCCCACCAGCAGGGAAGAAGTTCCTCTTCTGTGGATTTTGCATGTTGCAATTGAAGATACACTTCACATAGGTGGGAATATATATCTCTTACTGGCCAGTGAAGGGTATTAAAGCTCATTGTCTTAGAAATGACGAAGGAAAAAAAGAGCAAGGTTTTTGTAGAGTAAGAGACAAAACAGTGACAGAGAAAATGCAAGTTTGTGTAGTAGTTTCTTAGAATCGGTTGGGTTTTTTAGTTTTTAATTCATAATGGTAATTGCTTTTACACATTCTCCTGTTTTCTTTTAAACAGAACTTAGATTTTTTTTTACTTGGTTTCATGAAGTCAAAGGGACAATATTTGCATAAATAGCTAAGTGATCCCCAAGAGAAAACATTCTTTCCCATAAAGCATGCTCATGAGACAGTTTGGAGACATGAAATAAGTTTTATGTATTTTAAAATGAGAAAGTGTCTTTTTTCCGAGAAAAAGTACGCATTTTAAGTGTGGAAAACAGAATAATGAGCAAAGATAAATTCTGCCTGTTAGGAAAGATCATAATAAACCTCATCTAGTATATTTTCAGGTTCTGTCAATTTTAGCTCACTTTAAGCCTTGCAATAATTGTTTTATATGGCGCATTGCAATAGAAAAGTGACTGAGGAGCTCACATGTAAATTTACTAGCCTAGGTGCGAGTAGCATGTTACTTATGACTTTATGCATAGTTTTAGATGTAACCATAGCGCTCTATAAAAATGTTTCAGCACAGTACCTGGTCTGAAGTATTTGCCAAAAGGGAAAAAGAACGGAGCCTAACTGTACAAACTTTTATTTCTCCTGATAGGTTAAAAGTTACCATGATACATTAGTGTAGTAACGCCCATACGCAGAACCATACATGAACATTTTTGAAATTTTCTCAGCTCTGTTTATGACATAAGCTAGAGGAGAAAGCAGATTTTAGTAAATGAGTTACTTTCTTAAAAATCAGCACTCTAGATGCATCATGCATATTTTTAGTTTTGTACTGTTGTGATTTTTACTTGGAATCGCTTCCATTAATGCTAAAATGAATGGGCACTCTATCAAATATTATACTCTAACTAAAGTTATTAGCACTTTCAGAATATTATTCCCTTCCCATCCCCAATATAATTTTTACTTTAGCTTTAAAATGTTTGTCATCTGGTGTGAGCTAGATTTATTAGAGTGTAGTAGTTTTAGTACATTTTGGCTGCGTGTTTATGATGACATCACTGTAATCTATATACAGTATGTGATTTCAGTTGTTTCCAGTGTTAAATATTTTCATAATTATGCTAGTTTTGGCAGCTCACTTGGAACTTTTTCACATCTCTTTAATGAACATGTTTTACTTGTGGGCTTATGAGACAGCCACATGTTTGAGAAATTAATAGTGTGCTCTTAAAGTTAACATTGAGCAGAAATGTGCAGACACAGAAAGCTTTTGGAGTTAAGTAGGAACGTAGTTCCTCTAAGGTCACAGCCACTGTTATCGTCTTCTGTAATTAAAGAATGCAACACTTATTTTAGAAAGTATCAGTAGCTGTTGTGAAAATGCTATGTGTTCTTGTTAAAATAAAACAAACCATACAGCTCTTAAAACCTTTTCCATAATTGTGTAATGTAAGGAAACGAGCGGGTGTTGTCCATGATTAAAAGACCTTTTTTCAAATGTTTGGTCAGGTTCAATTCTTCTTAAATGTAGGTAGACTCTGTTACTTCATATGGATTAAGTCATACAGGTATATTTCTAAGATAACTTATGTGTGTTGTGTTTTGGTACTAACTTAGGACATGTAAGTTCTTTTGTTTTGATTGCTTCTTGGTCCAATTTACTCTAAACGATTGCAACCGTTTTCCATCACAACAGACTTGTAACTCAGGGGAATACAAAAACTTTATTAAATTTATGTGAATATTTGAGACTTTCTTCTAAAATGTATGCAACCCATGGTTTCTCCCCTGCTCCTCTAAAAAAATATAAAAATTAAAAAAATAACCCCCCCACCTCCCAACTAATGTACTAGTTTGTACTCCTCTCTGAAAGTAGTAGAAAGATAAATCAGTTGTATTTAATCTTTAAGTGATAGTAATATATATGATGAATGTGTTGCACAGATTTTGCTTGAAGTTATGAAAAAGTTCATTGGGCATGCTTGTGGCAGTACAGGGACAGAAGAATTAGTCCTGAATGTCGACAGGCTTGGTACACTTAACACTTCCAAAATAGAATGCTTTTTTTCTCTCCTCAATTTTCTTTTTCATGTAGCCAACATAAATACTGCAAGGTGAGCATAATGTGGTGCTATCAGGTCAATTCATTAAGTGGTCCTACCACAGCGCTCTGTACAGTCTGAGCTCAGGAAAGAAGGAAATGTGCTAATTGAGCTGGTTGGTAACCCTGACATTTCATTTTCTTGCAACTAAATAGCAGTATGGTGACTCATCTGAAAATATGTTTTCATAGTATGTATGAACTACTTTCCAAGAAAAAGGGTTCAGTTAAAAGTTATTTAAAATTTTTAGCTTAGAGTCTGTAATTTATTTTTTTCTCAGGAAGCTGGAGATGTGAAAGAGAGAGGAGCTTTTCTGATTACCAAACATTTATTTTGATGAAGTGGCTTCTTCCAAACAGAATTGATATTGAACACCAATTTTATTTTTTTCATGCATTGGAATGGAAAGTCCTGCATGACTAAGCACCCACTTCATTTTTCATGGATCACAGTGTGAGAGTCCCGTATGACTAAAGTGAAGTTTCTAGGATCTGATCATGACCAAACTTCTCTTTAAGACGTATAAATTGATTTAATTCTATATTCATGACTAGAAAACTTCAAATCCTTTATGGTACTCACCCTTCTTTTAGAAGTTATCTTCTACCCATTCCAAAGTATGAATGGGTCTGTTTTTCCATTTTCTCCAAGTAAGCTTAGTCTTCTGTTTATTTTTTCAACATAAGCTTATATTGCTCATCATCTCTGCTTTTCTTTCTGAAAAGTTATTTCTACTTTATTGGATCATTTCCCTTGTATTCTGTGTATGTAAACACAGAGTGGAAGGAAATAAACTTTGTTCAATTGTTTTTGAAGCTGTAGACTTCTATTTAAAATGTATCATTGCATTTAACTTTTTTCTTTTAATTTCATTTAAGCATTAAGAAAACAAGTAATGGGAAATTTGTTTCATAATTTCTCTGAGATTATTAAAAATGCCAGGGAGCATGTAAGAAGTGTGTCATCTGCTCTGTAAGGAATAAAAAGCCACTATAGCTGTATGCTTTTTAGTGTTTAGAGGATTTAGGAATATTACAGCTTCATACTGTGGTGCTTTACATCTGTTGCCTGAACCCTTTTTTTGTGAAGACCCTCTAAGATAATAGTAGTACCCAGAGAGTACCCCACTAATTTCCTGTAGGAGGCTGCATCTGTTGAAGAGAGAATTCAGGTTGCGTCAAAAGTAAGGAATTGCTTCTTTCCTGAGCTGCTCTCCTAATATGCTTACAGGAATATTCACATTACTTTTCTTGGGTTTCCTGCCTTTGAGTTTTATAATTAAACTGTCATTCTGGAATGCAGTGGCAATACTAGTGGGGTATTTCAAACCTAAGTTCAGCTCATTAGGATTTTCTTGTCTGCAAAATTCATTGTGTAAGGCATATTTCTTATTCTCTGATTACAAGCAATATTTCCTGCTGCTGAACTCCAGAGAGTAAATAAGCTAAATAAGCTATATGAAAGCTCAAGATGAGCAGTTGCTTCATTTATCTTTTCTGGGGCCACGCTTACTATTTTACAAGTCTGCAAAAATATTTTGCATTGTGAAACAGCTTCAATTAGTTGTATTAGGAAAGGCATGACTCTGACATCTTGTGTGAGGTTTTTTCATGAGCAGGCACATAAGCTCATAAAACGGGGTAGTGTTTCTCATTTCAGGGCTCAGGCTTTGTTTGAAGGAGTGTTTCAGCAGAAATGCAGCTAGATGTACTTTGTTCAAGTGAAATTAATAGTTAAATAATGGAGTATTATTATTATTATTATTAAATTTAATAGAAGTATTAATTATAAATTATTTTTTATGTTTTTAATAAACATAAATGTTCTGTAATCATTTCTGTAGTTAGATGGATGTACAGGATGTACTGAGGGAAAAGTACGACCAGAAGTTTAATATACCAAATATTTACTGGGTTGGTTTTCCCACATTTATTTTATTTATTTTTCTTCTTTGTTTGATTGACTCAATTGCTTTCTTCTCCTCTAGCAGGAAGACCATGAAAGTTGTGGTTCTAGTTCAACAAACCGCAGTACTACGGAAAGCATGAAATCAGCAGTAAAACCACGACGAGTTCAGCAGTCTGCTTCTCCTGACCCTGATTTACCTCCAGGTAGGCCATAATATTTCAGAAGCTCAACTTTGCCTGAGTGATGATAGAACATCTAAATTTTATTCTGGTGGCCAGAACATGTAAGTTATTTTCATACCTCTGTCGAATGATTTTACCTTTTAGTAGTTCTGTCTGTCTGAAAATCATACAGCAGTGAAGAATAGAATGCTTGAATATTATACAATAGTAGAACTGAAGTGCAATAAAACTTGGTTAATCCTTGCATCTTTCCCTTCCGTTTTGTTGTATCCTTAAATTTACATAACCTCTTTGTATGTAAGCAGGGTTAGGTTAGTGTGAGAACCATCCTGTAGAGGTAGTGTGTTAGATTTTAGCCTCTGCTGCTCTGGTTCTTCTGTTTCAGATCACTCTGTTTTCTATTGCTCATTAACTGCTCAGTGTTTCACATTAAATTCTTTTCCCACATGTTTTCAGATCCTTAAAACGCTTTTAAAGGTAAGGTTTTCTCTTTGAGAGTAGTAATTCTGACAGATGTTGCTTATTTAGTCCTCTGTCTACTTGTAGAGATGTTGATTTTTCTGACATGGAATTTGTCTCAGTTGAACTTGGAAATATTTGTATGATACAAAAATGCCTGAAGAACTATGTTATCTGATTATTTTTGTCTCAGTTTGCACAGAAATTTCATGTATGAGGTTTAGTTTTGTGCAGAAAAATGAAACTTGAGAGCACTGGAATGAATTGCAGTTTGCCTTCTGAGGGCATGTAATTTTAGATGGGTTAAAGACATGACAGTTTTGTGTTATTTTTTTCTGTCTTTTTAACTGTTCAAGTTTATACGTGCCTTAGCTTGAATCAAAAAAGAACATTAAAGTTCAGTGTGTGGAATATTATGTACTCATATCGTCTTCCTTTGGAATGGGTCCTTGTAGAGCCAGAGCTGGAGGCTCTTGGAGCTCCAAGATCCAATAACCTCCAGTGACTCGTAGCAGCTACCATGTTCTACCATGGACAGCGCTTTGGCTCTTGCAGCACGTTGGAGTTTGGATCTTGTGGTCTCACCTGTGAACAACAGGAGGCAAAGACATGCCAAAGTATTGGAGGCCTTTTAGGATGGCTTTAGAATTTGGTTTGAGTTTGTTTCCATGAGTGTCATCTGTGGGCTTCCCAGAAAGGTCTGGTCTTAGGGAGTGAAAGGCTGGAGGCCTGCGTATTGTGATGTTGACATCTGATAAAGTTGAATATTCCAAAAGATGTGTTTCTACATGTCCAAATTCAACATGGACGTTGAGAATTGGTTTGCATGTCGTCTTTTATAAATATATTGTGCTTCTCAATGATTACTGTGCTTATACTGTGACACAATATCTTCATTGATGATCTGGATGAGGGGATCGAGTGCACCCTCAGTAAATTTGCAGACGACACCAAGTTAGGTGCGTGTGTCAATCTGCTCGAGGGTAAGAAGGCTCTGCAGGAAGATCTGGATAGGCTGGACCGATGGGCTGAGGTCAACTGTATGAGGTTCAACAAGGCCAAGTGCTGGGTCCTGCACCTGGGCCACAACAACCCCAAGCAGAGCTACAGGCTGGGAGATGAGTGGCTGGAAAGCTGCCTGGCAGAGAAGGACCTGGGAGTATTGGTTGATAGGCAGCTGAATATGAGCCAGCAGTGTGCCCAGGTGGCCAAGAAGGCCAACAGCATCCTGGCTTGCATAAGAAGCAGTGTGGCCAGCAGGGCGAGGGAAGTGATTGTCCCCCTGTACTCGGCTCTGGTGAGGCCACACCTCGAGTACTGTGTTCAGTTTTGGGCCCCTCGCTACAAGAAGGACATGGAGGTGCTTGAGAGAGTCCAGAGAAGGGCAACGAAGCTGGTGAGGGGTCTGGAGAACAAGTCTTACGAGGAGCGGCTGAGGGAGCTGGGCTTGTTCAGCCTGGAGAAGAGGAGGCTCAGGGGCGACCTTATCACTCTCTACAGGTACCTTAAAGGAGGCTGTAGAGAGGTGGGGGTTGGTCTATTCTCCCACGTGCCTGGTGACAGGACGAGGGGGAAGGGGCTAAAGTTGTGCCAGGGGAGGTCTAGGTTGGATCTTAGGAAGAACTTCTTTACTGAAAGGGTTGTGAGGCATTGGAATGGGCTGCCCAGGGAGGTGGTGGAGTCACCATCCCTGGAGGTCTTTAAGAGACATTTAGATGTTGAGCTTAGTGATATGGTTTAGTGGAGGACTTGTTAGTGTTAGGTCAGAGGTTGGACTCAGTGATCTTGGAGGTCTCTTCCAACCTAGATGATTCTGTGATTCTGTGATATATAAGGTATTTGCAAAACTGTAGCAGATTACAAGGTCTGGTGACAACTTCTTATGTTACTATTTGATAGGTTCTGTAGGTGTTCTTTGTGCTTCTTTGAACCTGTAGTGCACTATCACCTCCTTCATTGGGATCACATTGCATTATCAATTGCATACAGAATGTAGGTAGTGAATCCTAATGAAGCAGAGAGCATTAGGGAAAAGCTTACCTTATTGGTTGGGCTTGAAGTTACTTTCCATGCAGCTACATTCCCTAAATACATTTTTTTTTTTTTTAATGTATAAATAACACTTTATTTAATCACAAATCCTATGTGGTAAGTGGCCTAGATTAGGAGTAGAGACTTCCTTACAGGAAGGTTTAATTCTCTGTGCTACAGCTTTAATTTGTACATCTTGTATTTTAGTAAGATTTGCTTTAGTCTTTGGAAGATAGAGGTATCAAACTAGTGCTGTAATTTTTTGTCATTATTTTTGTCAAAGATTTGTGTGTCCTTTAGTTGTGCTGTGTCTTTGCAGGATGGAGCTAGGCAGAACTCATCAAAAAATCTAGCTTTGGTAACAACAGAGCACTGCTAGACATAGGGGAGGAGCCTGATGATGCCAATTCTGTTGAATCAGTAGACTACTCTGAGCTGTAGTGCTATGATATTCTTTGGTGTTGGAGCCGAACCTGCAGACAGAGTTCTTACTGCACAATGCAGTCTACTGTGTTCTGGAGAATATGGAAAAAGCATCTGCGTGGATTTTGTGGTGAACCTCAGGAGAGGACTTACCCCTATGGACTGTTTGGTATTTTTGGTCACTTCATTGTGGAATATCTGAACTTTAGTGGCAAGGATAGTCATCGTGTTAGGTTTAAAAATTACAGAAATAAGAATCAACCCCCACCTGTTTTCTCCCACTTATGTTTTCAAACAATAACCTTTTCATTTTACACATGAAGTTGCCAGTGTTTTTTAACTTTGTTTTGAATGCTAAAAAATACAGTTAAAATTGATTTTCTTGAAAGACTGATCCCCGTTCATAAGAATCTGCTTGTAGTATATTTGAAGCTTAAAATTAATTCGAAAGATGGTACCTGCATCATACTTTTGACAGTGTGCTGCACCGCTAGTTTGGAAACGTCTTTGCAGAAGAATGTAATGAAGGTTTTATCAAATTCCTGACCCCTATTTCATTTGGGAGATAGAATTCTGCTCCCTCTTTTTGTGCATCCAGGCAAAAAGACATGTTGATGAAAGCTCATGGTTTGGATGTTAGGTTAGTCCTTGTTGCTGCTCTGTTCTGTCCTGAAAAAATGTTGGAATCTACCCACAGAATCTACTTATAGAATGCTCTATTTTTTGTTTTTGCTGCTGTGATACTGAGTTTGTAATGTTTCTGTATTTCAGAGCAGCAAATCGTAAATTAGGATGACTTTGAAAGTTTCTGGAAAGCAAAATACTGAAAAAACAACAGCAACAAAAATTTGGTTCTGTGGAAAGACAGCTTCAGTTTCTTCAATGGAATTAGTAGCTTGCTCCAAAATAATTGTTACTGTTTATGATTTTGTAGTTTCCAATTATAAAGTCTGCATAATATCTCCACCCTGCACTTAAAAAAAAACAACTAAATGATTTGTGCCATCATCTATTAATAGACAAGCCAGTTCACACCACTCTGGTGAGGAAAATGGTCTCTTATGTACTTTATTCATATATGAATGGAAATTAAAATCATACCCCTAAGTATTAAAATAATACAGCAGGTTTATTGAATTCCTATAATCTAAAAGTATGCATTACCGTCTTGTCAGCGAGAAAATTCTGAAAAACAAATTACTCTATGTATTCCTTTCCAGTAGTTTTTTAGATTGATGCACCAAAAAGCTTAATGCAGTCACATTTCTAACATAATCTGTTGGAATTTTTGACTTTTGCTGGGTTTCTGGTTTTCCTGTTTGTGTAGACAATGCTCTAAAACATTTTCCACATTTTGTTTCAATACAATTACAATGCTATTAAGATGACAGGAGAAGTTAATGTTATTTCTGCGCTGTTAAAGCTAACCTTACTCAAAGGGTAACTTATGCTCAAGAATAGCATAAAATGAAGCAATCTGAGTTATGATAAGAAATGTGATACATGTTTTACAATTAAGATTATAACATTGAAATACTTTCTAAATGTACAACTGTGCTTAATCAGAATCCAAATATTCTACTAGTGATATCTGAAAGCATGTCTTGCACTTAATAAAGGAGGTGGTTGGAGGCTTTGAATGCTGTAAAAGAAAAACTACTGATGTCAAGTGTGTAAACTTGCAGTTGCGGGACTGATGAAAATCACTGTGGTAAAATATACTCTAAGATGAAAACTAATATTTAAATGTGAAACTATGAATAGCTGGAAAAAAGCGGAGTAGAATGTAATTAGCAGCCTGAGTCTGCTCCTACTGATCATGTGATGTTTTGATGTTCATTTTAAGTTTATGTGAATGAAAATTCTAGACACAAATGAGTCTTATTTAATGCACGTTTCAGAAAGCTCTCCTTTAAACCTGTGGATTTATACCTGTACAGATTTTAACTGATTTTTTTAGCATATATTAAATCTATTTTTAGATAGAGTATGTGAGTAATGTTATAATTTTTCAAATGTAGAAATTTTAAGACTTATTTCTTTTCCAGTGCAAGGTAGTTAGCTCCATAGTTAAATTCATTATACAGAAAAGACATGAATATGGGCAGCATTTAATTTCTTTACCATATTGTTAAAATATGAGTGTTTACTGCATATTGGGAATTCACAGAAGAGATTATTTTTCCAGTTACATTATATCTGAAAAAATCTAAATGGATTTCATCCCAGTAGGCTTCAGTGCAGGTGCTTACTATTTTGGTTGTTGACAGAAACTGATTTTCTTATATCTCACAGGGTTCTTATTGAGCATGATGTGGATATATTAGCTCATGGAATGAAAAAATGCTAGGAATATTAATATTTGGTTAACTTTTTTAAAAAAAATAGTTGAGAGTGAAAATAGTTATAATGGATGAATATTTGGAAAGTTCCATAGCGACTGTGGTGTTCATCTTTTCAATCCTATCTCTAAATAACTTTCAATTAAAAATTGCCATTAGAATTCTTGGTCTACAGTAATCCAGAGTTTTTTATTATCTTTGATGTAATTTGAAAGCTAATTCTTGACACCAAAAATAGTCTTTTATGCTGTAATAGATTTTTAGTATTTACAATTTTCCCTTTTTAGTTTCTCTGCTCTATTTCCAAGGGTCTCATTGACTTAACTGCCCTGAATGCCCAAAGAGTTTTGAGTCGTGTGATTTTTGGATAAATAAAGGGCAATGATACTTGATTTGATATTTTAGTCTTCAATTATAAAGGAATACAATTTGGAAATAATCGCTTCAGAAATAAATAGATTTGATATCGTGTCTTCCTTACAACTGCTTAATATTTGTTTTGTTTTATAGGTTATGTTCAGAGTTTGATTAGGCGTGTTGTAAACAATGTCAACATTGTGATCAACAATCTCATATTAAAATATGTGGAGGATGATATTGTTCTCTCAGTCAATATAACTTCTGCAGAATGCTATACAGTGGATGAGTTTTGGGATCGAGCATTTATGGACATCTCTGGTGGGTAGATATTTTTTGGCTTTGTGTATTGGTGATAGTCGAATTTATATTAAAAATTTTAAGTCTAATACAAATGTCTTTTTATGTCAGAAATAAGATGTGAAAATAGGCAGAAGTTACCTTATTAATATTTTCTTAAATAAAGGATGGAGGAATTGTAATGATATAGATTGATTCTTAAGGCATACTTATATGATTACAGATATTTATACAACACGTTCTGAAGCCCTCCTTGCTCATACTTGCTATCCTTCTGTGATTGCATTTTATTTTGTACTTGCCACTGACGGTGAGTGCTTATGCAATCTGTTTCTATTTCTATGAATAAACAGTACCATCTTAACGTGTTGCAATTGTTCATGTTATATTAAAATTCTCTAAATAGGCTAGGTAGAGGTGTAGTAAACTGCGCTGCACTGTAGTGGCGATGGCATAACAGTTGTAAGACGTTTCATTTCATATTTTCAGGAAAAAAAAATCATCTTGGTTTTCAATGGCCTGATGTCTCAGTCTTTAAATTACCAGTATTCACAGTAGTTTTCCAAGTCTAGTTGTTCTTACTGATGTCTGATAGAGGTGAAATTTGAGCATGGAGTATTTCAGGATCACACAGAATATCCCTGCTAGACCAGGGAATTTCAGTAATGGTTTCCTGAGGGGCAAAATATACAAGATTTTTGGGGGGAAAATAATGCGAATAATATTAATTGGTATTATGTTTGCACATACTGCACTACTCCTATTTTATATACATAACTATTGTATAGGGAATGGATGAAAATTTCAAATTTTTTTTTTGATTAGCTGTAACTAATTTGTCCTCACTTTTAAAGTATGCAGCTGAAAAACATCTTTGTGATGTGTATTAAGTTGTGCTCTTTAATCACATAAGCAAGTGCTTTGCTGATGGTCTAAGTAATGACCATGCAACTATCTTGTATTGTTTTCTTCTAGTTAAGCACATGTATGTATGTTATTTTTCTTATCCAATATACTTTTTAACCTATATATATGTACTTTCTTCTTTTTAAAGCCACTGATCTGGTATTGAGAAAGATGATCAACTTTTCTGACTGCACAGTATGTCTTGATAAAAGAAATGCTAGTGGTAAAATTGAATTTTACCAGGAACCTCTGCTGTACAAATGTTCCTTCAGGACTCGTCTGCACTTTACTTATGATAACCTCAACTCCAAAATGCCATCTATTATTAAAGTAGGTATCCCCAAGTCTTTCATTTGTGTTCATGTGTGAACGATTTTGAGGTTTTTCAAAATATACTTTGAAATTTCAAGTAAGATGAAAAGCCAATGCTGTCTTCCTGTTAAAAGGATTTTTTTGATTGTGTTTGATTCATGTGATGCAATTAGTCTCTTACAGCATGTAAGGAAGTAAAGCTATTTAATCTTTTGTATTTTTCCTAAAGCTTTAAAAATGAAATCATCATAATTGTAAGGAAGAAATATATGTCCCCAACAATCTGTTGAAGAAAAAATACTGTATGGTATAAGGTGTCTGCAATATGGTGGAAATGATTTTTTGCTTATGTTACCGTTTCAAATGTAGCCCAAAGTCTCATACATAGCAAGAAGTGTGAATGTATTGATACTATTTAGTGAATTACAAGAAAAGAATTAGCAAGCCAAATCCAACTCTTATTGGGCAGGGGTGCAGTATCACCTGTGGGTGTCTGACCCTGTGACATGTTTACATTTTGAACTGCAAAAGCCAAATGCTGAGTTGGTAGATAGACTAAACTACCTTTCACTTTACATTTGGATTTCTGCTGTGACTAAGTTAAAGATGTGAAATGTTCTTTTCCCCTCTCTTCCCAGTCAGATATGGCAAAAGTCATGAGTATTTACCCAGATAAGAATTCTAACAAAATGGATATTTGCACACTGTTAGTCTGGTAGTATGTATGTTGGCAGATTTTTTTTCTGTATGCTGATCTTAAATTAATAAAGTGTGCAAAGACTTATTCTACACATTTCGGAATTTTTCTTTTTTTGATTCAGTAATTAGTAACAATTCTGGATCTATCCCTTTTTTTAGTTTTGTAATTAAAAACGTGTATATTCAGTGATATTAAGACTCTTAACCACATGCCTTGTGATTTCAGAATCTATATGAACGCCAGTGATAATGAGGAATCATATGACTGCCTAGAGTTTACCACTTACGGTCGTTATGCTCTGTGGTGACAGTATGATTACTGTGTATAGACAGTAAATCTTAATGTTAAAAAGCCCGATTAAAAAAAAAATAGTGGAATAGTTCTGTAAATTTTGGAGAAGTTATACCTAGCTCAAGTCCTATATGCCAAATTTTAACGCAGAGCAAAAATTTATAGCCAAATTACGAGTTTCCAACAGCAGACCGTATAGTGGAAATGGTGACACAGCCTTCCATATAATTTAAAATGGTACTGTTGTTATAAAAATGATTATTATTATAGTATGATTTTAGTGGATACTGGACAAAAATAAAACATACTAGGGTGCACTGAGGTAACAGTGACTCAATTAAATTTATATTAAACTCTTCTGCTTAACTTGGTGATTGTTTATTGCCTCTGCCCTTTCTTTAGGCACATTTCATTTTTTTCAAAAATTTTATGCCTTTTTTTCCTATACACACTCTTTGATTTTTTTGGTGATGTTACACATAATTTAGTTAACTTTTTCTTTTTTCATCTATTTTTTTCCTTTTTTATTCTTTCTCTTTTTTCTTGAATGTTTAAACATAAAATATTGTTTAATGATGGTGTTCAGAAATGTACTCAATTAAATCTAATTTAATGATGCTAGATCACAGATGAATAATTATGTTTCAAAGTATAATGGTCCAAGGGTAAGGATGCTTTAACTTAAATATTTTACAGTATTTCACTGCTATAAAATTATGCCACAGTTAGCTCTATAAACCTGTTGACCCTAACAAATTTCACATTTGGTAACTTAATGATTTGTTGTATGCGTGGAGGTTGTATTCTGTGAATTTAAAAAGTTTGTCTTTGAAATATTTGAATATTGAATAGACATAGCTGTATTTCTTACACAAGTTAAGTAAAAGAAGCCGCTGTCGGTAAGTTTAGCTACTTAATTAATGAGATTAATTCCAGGGCATTTAAAGCCTTTGAAGTTTGTGCTGCACGTGACGTGACCATGGCTTCAGCGCACCCAAAGGTGACGTTCCTGGAACGTCAGCAGCTTGTATTATTGTTGTTACCCAGCTAAGGACAAAAGTCAGCAGAACCCAATGATTTTCTCCAGATCTGTGGAGATTTTCTAATGAAAACTTCCGTATTCTGTGTTGTTCACTTGGTAAAAGCAAATCTTTTTTTCAGCATTCAGTGAAAGTTTCCAAGGCTTCCATGTTCATAATAGCTTATATTCTTTTGGTTTCGTTGTAGGGAGTATTGTTACAACCTTTGTAATACTGTAACATTTTGGCCAAACTCATCTTAGTGACTTTAGTTTAATCATAAAATATCCCAAGTTGGAAGGGACTCACAAGGATCATTGAGTCCAGCTCCTGGGGACAGTTCTAAAGTAGTTTTCTGCTGGTTTTATGAATTTTGTTGAGATGAGTGAACTTAGAGGCAGATGAGGAGGCTCTACATTAAGGGTAGAGCTGATATGTAGCTACTGGACCTGGAGATAACAAATGCGCCTAATGTTACAGAAAATAGCATTATTAACATGATTTTATTACATGGAGCTCCTATGTGAAATAAAGGTAACTTTCTTATCAAGTCTAAGTTTTTATTTTTGTAGCATGAACACGTAGTCATAGCGCTATTTTGAAGTATTAAATAAAATAACTAAAAGAGTATTGAGAGAAGGATAAATTTTCACCCTAGTAATTCCAATCTTTTTAAAACTCTTTCATTTAGAGAGTTCTGCTTAATGGCATGTTTGGAACTGGAATATCCAGAGAAGCTGGTTTGCCACATTTCAGTTGGAATGAATGCTTCCACCTCTCCCCTGACATTACTTGTCCACCTGCAGCAATGTCGGGAGAGGGAAAGAATCAAAATGAAGGAATTTGTATATGAAAACCAGTATATTTAGGTTTCCGTTAGAATGCAGAGATTTTTAAGAATTCTTCATGAAAATAGAAGTTTAATCAGAACCACTTACGTGACTGCTTTAGAAAATTCTTTAGCAACAACTGAAAAACAAAAAACACAACCATGTGAAACATTTTACATTTGATTTTTTTAACATAAAAATTTCTTGAGTGGCAACCTGAAGAGTTTTTGACAGTCACCATTTGCAGCCCTTTGCCTTGTATTGTATTGCAGGTTTTGTTTTTTAGAAATTACAGTGCACATAGAAAATGGATGAGTCATATATTTTAAAAGAGGATTTAATGTGGACACTACTTTGTTTTTAATTTTTGTTGTTTTCTTTCATATTATAGATTCACACGTTAGTTGAAAGTTTGAAACTTTCAATCTCTGATCAGCAGCTTCCTATGTTTATACGTATCATGCAGCTTGGGATTGCTCTTTATTATGGAGAAATAGGCAACTTCAAAGATGGGGAAGGTGAAGATTCGGTATGCCACACTAAGGATATGTTGGGAAACATCACAGGTAAATATAATTTTTATTTGTTGAAAAAAGTGTTAAAACCAGTATTTTCTTTTGCTTTTTGCAAATATGAATAACCAAGGCCTAGCCATTGCAAAGTAATTTGGCAGTCTGTAATTTGATACAGTTAGTTCATTGTGCTGGTTACGTATATAATGAATATCTTTTTCATGTTATGTTCTGAAACATCTTCATATGGACCTCACAAAACTGAGGCTAAACTTAGATAAAGACATCTCTGTAGTTGTGACATGGTAGGGTAGTGTGAATTTATCTATCACTGTACAGTGCAACAAGATACTTGTCCTTAGGTAATTTTGATTTTCTTTTATTTTGTCTGGGTAGTTCAGGTGTGGCTGCTGCCAGTTTCAAAGTGATGTGCTTTTTACCTTTCTTCGAAACTTTTTATTGAGAACTGATACATCATCATTTGTTCTAAAGAGCAAAAACTTTGCACTGTTTTCAGTAGTTCCAATATACTTTAAAATCATCTAGTCTCCTGCTTTTTATTTTTATGTAACGTGTGTTCCCTTTTGGTGATACTTTATGGTCATTTACTGTGATGTGATCTTCTGAAAAAGGAGGGGTGAATTTTCTTTGCATGTGGCTAGTGTCTTGAGGAGACATTTTGCATATCAATCCAAGGTTGAATTTGTGTCTGGGGGAGTTGGATGCAGTATTTACCACAGAGGCAAAAGTACTGCATGATGACTTCTGGAAAATTCTTGGAATTGTATGTGAAGGAGATGCATCAGCATTAAGCTATGTTTATAGTATTAGAGTAGTTAGAGACCTTCAATGTAAAACATTAATAGATTTTGTTCTGTTTAAGAAATATATAATTTCAATTTCCATTTTTTTGATCCTGTATTGCTGTCTTCTCTGACTTCAGAAAAATAATATCGTATTGGAAAGATTACAGCAGTGGAATTTGTTTTTCACAGAAAAATAGCATTTAATGTTGATTGGCACAGATAACCATTTCACTCTCATGCCGGATGTAGAATTCTCTGTCATGCTGCCACTATGTGGAACAGAGCAAATAAACAAGACTTCTGTAAATAGTTCTCCTGTATTTTCTTTAAAGATCAAATACTTTTCTGTACTCAAAACTATTTGCCTTACAAGAAATGTGGAGTTTGTTACACCATGTGATTAGAAGTACTTAATTATTAACATTCTGAAAATATTGAATTAATTTTCTCCTGAGACTTTAAAAAGCATGGTTTCTAGAAGAATCCTTAGTGTGCATTTCAAGAACTCTTTGCATCTAACCAATGTTTTAATTGTAATGTTGGCAGAGAAAGGGTGAAGAGCTGTTCTCTGTGGTGTTGCATTACCCTTGCTTTCAGACAGAGGGTTGTATCTGTACTGTGGGTGTCTTTCTTTCATTCCCATCAAAGTTCAGCCACCTTTAACCCTTCATGCTATAGCTAATTGTGATGTGTTTAGTGTTGCTTGAATTTTGTAGCTGGATTCCTGGAGCTACTAAGGTGAGTAGGACCATTTGAATGTAGGAGGGTGATAGAGGATAGAGAAATCCTGTGAATCAATGAACAGCTGGGATTGGTAGGCAGTGGGTTTCAGATGAAAAGGTCCAAGGACTGGAGAGGGAGATTAGCTGGGTAATGAGAAGATTGGACAGAACATGTGTGTATGGAAGAGGATGCAAGTGGATAGGAGAGAGACGGAGGTTTTGTTTGTTTGGCTTCTTTTGGTTAGTGTGTGAGATGGGTGGTAAAACAGAAATACAGCTTAAGAGAAGACTGAGGTTAAAACAAAAGGCATCTGCCTACAAACACTTCGTGTTTTCTGCATCTGGAATGGAACTCAAGATTCTTATGTCCAAATATGAGTAAATTCTTTGACAAAGTGTCTCTTGTCATCCTCCTTTCTAATGTATGTCCTCAAGAAGGTTAAATTGCAATTGCTGTCTGTAAATCTTATGTGGTTTTTCTGAACAACTGTGAATGTGATTTTTTTTAGTTTTTCATAAAATAGCTATCTAAAAAAGGAATGATGTGTAATTTCATACTGATGTATGCAGTTGTTGTCAGAAGGGTCAGAAATTAAACTATGGTTGCAATGACAAGAACTACCAAGTAGGAAATCTGTAATTTCCTATGCAATCTTTGTTCAACTATGCTGTACTCAAACGCTATTCCACTAATATTCCACTTAATTATGTGATCGTGTATTTTTGACAGAATTATCCCTTCAGAACACAAAACAGATGGCAATTGTTGTGTTGCCAAGCCAGAGCTGTAGAAACTGTTCTGGAAGTCCATTTCTATCTTTACTACAAAGTAGTCTGCTGCATGTAGCCTAAAACTGTTACCAACAGTTTTTCTTTATGCCATTTATGCTTGTTTTCTGCGTTAGAATTCAATAGACGTTTGTAGGCATACATGTGCACATGCATGCACGTGTACCATGTACACACACACAAACAAAACTTTTTGATACCTAATGATTTTTTTACTCACATTCAGTGCCAGTATACGAGTGCCAACATTACCGTGTTATCCATACCATCAGTTTGTGAGTTAACTTTTTTTCTTTTTCTGACTTCATATTATATCTGTGAATGGTAAGGAAAAAACCCGCTTTCCTCCTCTTGAACACTTCATGATGCATTTGTCATCACAGTTTCCAACCACAGATTTGAACTTTTCTGAGGAAACTTCAAATATGCTACTATTTTCAGAAAAAAAAAAGGGAATTAATAAAAATAATAAATGACTTGCAATTTATCTACTGAGCTATATTAGCCACACTTTTTTTCAAAAGTACCATGTTATGAAATCCAAGACTAATTACACTGGAATTGTGCCTGAATTCTTTACAGTTTAGCAATGTACTTAACCTACTTTATAGGTTATGTTTTTATAACTCTTTGAAAGTGTTCTGAAGATTCATTAAGTAGTTCAGCCCAGTAATTATTAGGAAGCAGTCCTAACCATTTCAGTTTAAAGAATTTATCTATATCTTCGTCTTCTGAATAGAATTTCTTGTATTGTTGTCAACTGAATTCATCAACTATGCATATTTAAGGGTATTCCAGCAGCAATTTGAAGTGTTGTTGTACGCCCACATGTAAGAATAGGATCCTGAAATTTGGCAGCAGGGTTAGCCTGTGTCATGAACGTACGTTTTGCTGCCTCTGAAGAAAATCTACTTAAATTCTGTTATGCGGAAAGCATTCAAAATACAGAGGTAAAAATTATGGGTCAGAAATACATGTGGAAACTGCCTTCAGTACTATGGGTGAATTCACTTAATACTGCATGCATGATGAACCATGTTCCGGCTCAGGGCTGAACAGGGCCTTCGCTTCTGAGGATTTGAGACTTGTCTGCATTGTGATCTTGAATGTCTTGGTAGTACAAAGAAGGAAATTGCTGTGTTTCAGTGTAAAAAGATGCAAAAGTTAGAAGGGTTTGGACAAGAGTATGGCAGTGGTAGCTGTGGGGGACTGGGGCTTGAAAATAGGCTTTTGGTTTGTCAGGTAAAAAGGACTAATGTAAATAGAAATGAAAATGACTTTGGCATGAAAGAGGACAGGAAGCCAGGATACATCAGAAAAATGGAATTTAGTTGGATGGAATTGCTGAGGTTGATGATCTAAGGCTGAAATACTGTAACTTTTTTAATGAAGTGATACTGATACTGATAGATGATACTGAGAGGTTTGAGCAATAGGAAAAGCACAGGAAGAGGAGGTTTGGCACTTCTTGAACAAAGAAATCACAGAATGGCTGAGGCTGGATGACTCTGGAGGTCATCTTGTTCAATTCCTGCTCAAGCAGGAACACCCAGAGCAGGTTGTCCAGAACCATGTCCAGGCAACTTCTGAAGACTCCAAGCAGGGCGACTCAGTGCTGTCGCCTGCACAGCACAGAAGCGCTTCTGGTGGTTGGAAGGAGCCTCCTGTGTTCCAGTTCATACCCATTGCCTCTTGTCCTGGCACTGGTCACCACTGAAAAGAGCATGACTCCGTCCTCTCTGCACCCTCTCTTCCTGCATTTATAGGCTTTGATCAGATCCCCTGCCCCAAGCCTTGTCTTCTCCAGGTTGAACTCTCCCAGCTCTCTCAGATGCTCCTCACAGGAGAGGTGCTCCAGGCTCTTGGACTCCTTCCAGTATGTCCACATCTCTCTTGCACAGGAGAGGTGCTCCAGGCTCTTGGACTCCTTCCAGTATGTCCACATCTCTCTTGCACTGGAGAGTCCAGAAATGAGCATGGTGCTCCAGGCTCACCAGTGCTGAGCAGAGGGGAAGGATTACCTCGCTTGACCTCCTGGTGATACTTTGCCTGATGCAGCCGAGAACACTATCAGCCTTCTTTAGTGACAAGGGCACATCGCTGACTCATGTTCAGCTTGGTGCCCACCAGGACCTCCAGGTCCTTTTCTGCAGAATTGCTTCCCAGCTGGGTAGCCCCCAGCCTGTGCTGGTGCCTGGGGTTGTTCCTGCCCGGGGTGCAGGACTTTGCAGTTCTCCTTGTTGAACTTCATGAGGTTCCTGTCAGACCACTCCTCCAGCCTGTTGCCAGGCAGGCATTCATCCTGCCTCTGGATGAATGGTGTTCACGTGAATCAGCTGCTCCTCACAGTTTTGTCATCTGTGAGTTTACCAAGGGCGTATTCTACCCCATCACCCAGAACATTAATGAAAATGTTAAGTAGGACTGGACCCAGTATTGGCCCCTGGCTAACTCTGCTCATTACTGACCTGAAAATAGACTTTGTGCCACTGATTCACCACCCTATAGGCCTGGCTGTTCAGCCTGTTTTCGATTCACCTCATTGTCTGCTCATCCAGCCCATACTTCAACAGCTACTTTGAGACTGGGTGTTGGGAAAGGTTTTTCACTGACAGGGTGATCAGGCACTGAAACAGGCTCCCCAGGGAAGAGGCCACAGCACCGAGCCTGCTGGAGTTCAGGAAGCATTTGGACAATGCTCTCAGACATATTGTTTGATTTTTGGGTGGTCCTGTGTGGAGCCAGGAATTGGACTCTGATCAGTGTGGGTCCCTGTCAACTTGTGATAATCTATGATTCTATAGGTTATTATGGGGAACAGTGTCAAAGGCCTTACGGAAGTCCAGGAAGACAATATCCAATGCTTTCCCATCATCTACCAGGCTGGTCATTTCATTATCAAAGCATATCAGTGTGGTCGAACAGGACTGCTCCTTGGTGAATGTATGCTGACTGCTCCTGATGATTTTCATGTCCTTTTTGTGTACCTGGAAATGGTTTCCAGGTTTAGCTGTTCCATCATCTTCCCAGGGACCGAAGTGAGGCTGACCAGTTTGTAGTTCAGTGAGTCCTGCTTCTTGCCCTTCTTCAAGATAGGAGTGGCATTTGCCTTCCTCCAGTCATCAGGCACTTCTCCCATTTGCTATGATTGACCAAAGACTATAGAGTGGCTTCACAATCTTATCTGCCAGCTCCTTCAACACTCATGGGTGCATCCTGTCAAGGCCTATGCTGTAGGGAACCTGCTTTGGCAGGGGGCTTGGACCCCATGATCTCTTTGAGGTCCCCTCCAACACCTACAATTCTGTGATTCTGTGGACTTCCAAATGTCCAAACAGTGGACAATACAAACAGTGGGCTAAAAATGAAAATGAAGAAGTGCAGAGCAGGTGGGTGGTAGCATAGCTGAGATGTGTCTGCACAATGAGTTGCTGAGCAAGAAGCTTGGGACAGATGCGAGAGGCTGGGATCAAGAGTATGAGCTCAGTATGAGCTGCTGAGCTTCTGAGGGTGGTTTTAACAGTTCCGGGTGCTGCCTCTGAATGATTGCCTTGAGATCCATGCAGATCTGATTGTAACATATGGAGCATGTTTCTCAGGTGTAAAATGGCAATAATATAGTTCCATTCCAAAGGAATATTGTGAAACTTTCTATTATTTGTAAAGCACACTGGCCCTGCTGTGATCTTTACTCTTTCTCAAAAAAAAAAAGAAAAATCAAGAAGTCGTCTGTGAATGTGAGTAGTTAACACTCTTACAACACTAAACAGAATAAAATGTTGCACAGATCCTACGCAACTCGGATTTTTAATGTACTGAAGTACTCCTTTCTGAAAACTCAGTGGTAAGAACAGTAGCATGGGGAGTGTTTAGGATACTAATGGAGCAAAAATCAGATCAAGAGAATGAGTTTAATATATTGTCAACTTTGGGTTGAATTATATTTGGGTTGACTGAGAAAACCAGCTGCAAACAATCTGCGATAGCAAGAAATTAGAGGTGAGCATTACTTGTTGGAGAAGGGGTTGATTCTGCGATAAAGTACTAGGATAAAAATGAGAGAATGGAATTAGATTTACTTATCCATGTTTGACTGAGGAAATACAGTTGGGCACTTTATTGAAGAGTGGGTAGATGAGAGTTATCAGTAAACAGTGGAGAAAATGGTTGCCAGTTTGGCAGAGTTGATATCAGGATAAAAGGTTGTGTGTGTGCCAACTTACATTTACCTGTTATTTCTCTTGTTGCTGCACTTTTTGTGTGTTTTCTCTCGAGGATCTGAGACATGGAGATGCGTGTATTATTCTTGCGAAAGACTGCGGTACGCTATGCTCTTTGGGCTCCTCATCTTTCCGTGTGCTCTGGAATGAGCAGTCCATGCAGGAAAGCCAACAGTCATTTTTTTAACTCCAGTCTAGCTCTGTTATTGGAGTGTCTTCCTTGCCAATACGCTTTGATAACCTCCCAAGGAAACTAGGTGTACTTGAAATTCATATTTCAACAGGCTGTAAAGATGCAATGTAGATAGATAGCAGTTTGTGGGATCAGTGCATTGCGCAGCTGTCTAACAGCCAGTGTGACAGTGAATAACTTCGTTGTAGGCTTCTGTGATAGTGCATTGTAAGTGGCTGCTGAGATTCCATATGCTGAGGATGGGTATCAAGTTCGTTGTATGGAGATAGCCTGATTTCATTAGTTTGGAATATACGTTTAGGCACATAGAATTGCTTGCATCTGCCAACATCAGTTAAATGAGCAGCAGTTAAAATGAGTAGCAAAGAAAAAAAAGTTAAAATTCCAAAATTATAAAATGCCTAAATTAGGGAGCTAAAATTTGTTTATATTAAAAGTTTTAATTGTTTAGGAACTGTAACTTTTTATGTGGAGAATTAGATTTCTCTGAATGCATTTTTAAAATCTATTTTATATTGTCTTGCAATTTTATTTTTTCTTGAAAAATATTAATACTCCTTTTTGAGTAGAAACCAACAAATCTAATTACATTTTTGAAGGGCACTGGCATCAGTCACATGTAGACCTTTTGTTTTTACTTATTGCATAAAAGCTTAAATAGCAGATTTCTTTTTTGCTGCTGATTTTAAAAGTGGTTTAATATAAAGGCTGAATATAAGCATTTTCTTAATGTTTCCAGTGAATAAAGTGTACTTCCAATTGTTCTCTTTGAACTTGTGTGCAGGGTATGAAACAAAAACACTTTCCAGTTTGTCATTCAGTTTGGCAAGGCAAGACAACTAGCACCTTCTTCTCTCTGTTGGAGATCTACACTGAACCTACCACTTTCAGCTTAGTTGTTTTGTAATTTGTACTTCAACCCAGAGGCTCTTGCCCTTTTATTGTGGCATTTCAACTTGTTTGATCTCCTTTGTCATTAAAATAGAACGACCTCCTACCTCTTGCCCTGCTGCTGGTGTTTTGGAATTACTATCGCTTGTTTTGTAGCTCACCCTTAGCTAACTCTTACGCATCTGCTCATAATTTTATTGAGGTTAGGATATTGTTTAAATGATGGCTATTTTTAAATAATTGATTAACAACCCCAAGTAAAATCATGGGGAGCACTGTAGAGTGATTCGTGGTGGTGTTTCAGCACTTCAGAATTGTGGCATTATTCTTTCCAAATTTGTTAGGAAAATTCCAATTAAGGTGATTCGTTCTTCCCCTCCTTCCACCTTCTCTTGTCCATTAGTTCTACTGTAATGTAGTTTCAATTTACAGCAAGACAAGACAGCTGGACATGGAGAAGCTTGGGGAAGTTTGTTTAAGAGATAAAGGTACATGGCTTGAAAAAGTGGGTTCCCTGGAGTTGAACCTGAAGCTTTCAGATGTTGCAGTAACAGTCCATACCCAATGGACTGTATAACTCAGCGGTAAAAGGGAATTACATTTTTTCCCCTTGATTTATGGTAGTTTCTAAGGTGGGAGCTTATTCTGGTCTAGTAGGAGTCGGAGGTTTCAGTTTAAGGAAGATGATATTCTGGCTGCAGGAATAAGAAGAAACCTTTGGCTTACTGTTTTGCCATCCTGACTACCTGAATCACTGCAGCAGGTTGTCTGCTACAAAATGAAAGTGGTATCTCTTAAATGTGTAAAAGTACTGTCCCTTGAACGTGTGGCGTTGTAATATCCATGGTACAGCTATGAGGGCATCAGATTTTCAACTAGAAAGTGTTGGGGCTAGGTGCAGTTTGCTTTTAAATGGAGATGCGGAATACCTTTCAGACTAGAATTTGGTACGTAGGATTTTAATTTCTGCTGGTGTTAATGCCACTTCTAGTTACACGTCAGCTCCTTAGTTCATACTGCTGTGCTAGTGTACTGCATGTGCAATAGGACACAAGACATTATTTTTAAATATGTACTATGAAGTGAAACTATTTAAACATCAACACGTTAAGCTATTAGCATAGTGAATATTACAGGTTATCTTGTGGGAGTCAATTTATTGTCTTTCTGTGGTGTAGATCCATAATGTGTATCTTCTTTTGAATAAAATTCAGTTTGGCAACACTGCCACTGAATAGCTGTATAAACATATTAGGGGCAACTTTTACAAACATTGAACTTGTTTTTTTCTGTACATCAGTCATTTCTATGTGTTCTTTAGATAATAAACATATGCAAAGGAAAATGGTACAGAAAATGTTTATTACTCTGAAAGCATATAGGCTACTATATTTGAGATTCCCCAAGGACAGTTCATGCTGCAGGGACAAATTTAAGGTTTGTTGTGTTCTCTAAGTCAGCACCAATGCTGTTGTCACAAGATAACTCCACTGCAAACCTCTCTTTTTCTATTCTTAGCATGATTAGTTCCAGAAGTTATGATTACACAACTAATGATATTGTCATTGTAGCAGTGAGTTTGCAGTGGCTTCTTTAGCTTATAGCAGTTAGAACATGGACGAGGAAATTGATTTTAATATCTACATTATTTAATGATACAAGAATGAACATCTACAGCTGTGTTCTTGAAGTACTTATTAACTTTAATTTGTGCATTTCATGGTTGATTCAGCCAGATGAAAATTCATGTTATTGCCAGAAGGGATGGTGATGCATTCCCTCCTGCTTCCCCCTGTGCCAGCACCTGTATTTTTGTAGCCACGGGTAGAGCTGGATCAGGGACCTTACCTGGCTGAAAACTAATACAGGCAGAAAAACAAGTAAGTACAAAGAGTAATTTTCTGCTCAGTTAATTCCAGATTTTGGATGGGAGATGCTGGTTTCCAGACTCTTAGTCAGAGATACCTTAAGTATCTCCAACCGTTTAAAAGTGAATTTCCAAAGATCAAACTCAATCTGAACATGGAAACAGATGCAGCCATGCCATACGGTCATTTAATTTATATAAAATTTATTTCTTAACTGGAATCACTGCCCTAAGCTATGAAGCAAAGTTCTTCCACTGTGATCTTAGCTATGGTAGCTAGAAAGGGTAGAGACAGAAACTTGACAAGTGGTGCATAGCATAATGTTCCAATGTGCTTCTGGCCTTGTGGTGGTGGAAGAGTTCCTGTAGGTTTTCTCTCTTGATGACTGAATAATTTTTTGCACTATTCTTTATTCCCTTGCAGTATACATTAAGACAAAGAAATTTCTTAATGCTGAGATAAATAGTCAAAATTGAGATTGTACAAGTTCCTTCAGTGTTGTAAGAAGATGCAGAATAATCATCCTGTTTCAGTAGTGCAGCAGAATTTCCATAGAGGCTCTGTATCACAGCTGTTCTTGGGTTATAGCTAGCTTAGGTGTGTATGAGTACTTGTGATGGTTTAAGGTAAATTGTTAGTCTGCTTCCCTGCAGTCCCTCACAGATGAACATTATTTGACACCACTGGCAAAAAAAGGGACAGCTGATAAAATGTGTCCTTATCCAAAGAATTTTTGCTCCTTAAGAGTTTCTGTGCCTTTTAGATGTTTAGAGAATCACTGTTAATATTGTGTGGGTAAATTTCACACTGGTAAAAATCAGTTGTGTTGTGCCAGGTTTTGAAATTTCTTGGATTTATGGCTTCGATATAAAGGATGCAGTACGAGACAGTTTCTTTTATTTCTTGTGTCTTGCATATGTATCAGAGGTTCATCTACCTTGTTCTGTTTTTGAAGGAACATATACACATGCCCGGTCACAATTTTAGTGCTTGCTGTGATTAGGGTAGTCACATAATGAATGAATAAAATACTGGGGAGAAGAAGCGGAAGGAAGAGCAGAAGACTGAGATTTGATTATTGTGTAGTGTCAGCATTTGAAAATGTAGCATGTAGAAGTATAAGCACCAGTGAGTAATGATTTTTATCCCAATTTTCTTGTTTTTCAGCATGATAGGTTTTCCTAAAAGGTAGCCATTAAGAGAATGGGGTCTTCTGAACTTCCAGAACTTTGCCTTCTGTTGTGGCTTAACCCTGGCAGGCAGCAGCTCAGCACCATGCAGCTGCTCGCTCGCTCTCCCCAGGTGGGATGGGGGAGAGAAACAGAAATGGAAAAAGTGCGAGAACTTGTGGGTTGAGATGAAGAGAGTTCAGTAGATAAAGCAAAAGCCACGCTTACAGGCAAAGCAAAACCAGGAATTCATTTGCTACTTCCCATCGGCAGGCAGATGTTAAGCCATGCCCAGGAAAGCAGGGCTCGTCCTGTGTGATGGTTTCTTGGGAAGACAAACACCATGACTTGGAACATCCCCCCCTTCCTCCTTCTGTACCCCAGCTTCTATTGCTGAGCGTGATATGGATTATCTCCTCAGTCCATTTGGGTCAGCTGTCCCAGCCTCCCTGCTGGCAGGGCAGTGTGAGAAGCAACAACTTGCAACAACTGGGAGCGTTCTCACCACTATTTTCATCAGAAATCCAAAACCTAGCATTATACAAGCCTCTGTGAAGTCAATTAACTACATCCCATCCAAAACCAGGACACCTTCTTTAGTACTGCAGGCCTTCAAAGTATACTTGAGGTGATTGGATCAAATAATTTGTATATTGTGGAAGAATTAAGAATGCATAGGTGGCCTATGAATTGCAGTGCTGACTGAGAAGCTTTAGAAAAAAGTTGGCAAAAGGTTTTATTCTGCTAATATTGTATAATAGAGTTATAAGACTAGTATAAATTCTGCAAGGATAGGATTTTTTTCTGATTTATGTTCTATTCCTTTTGTTGTTAGGCTTTACACAATTTACTGTTTCTTACAGAGTTATAAAAAAAAATCTGCAAGGAACTGATGGAACTCAAAGAGAGCTTGAATTATCTGAATATAGATTGTCTGAATATAGATGACTCATTTTGTCATCTCATCTCTCTCTATTACAAGCCTTGACTTTATTTATTTTGCTTTTCACTTTATTCTTCATTTTACTAACAAATATTTTGTGCTGGTTTGATTTATTCCTCCTTCCTCTCCATATGTCTTGTGGTGTTTTTGCTTTGATGCCCTTTCTGGCGGCTCTCTTACTTGAAGGTGGTGGTGACGCAGCATCACAGCGTAAGGTAGCGTCGGGGTTTATGTGTTCAAAGCCAGCTCGAGAAAGGCAAAACTAGTGTTTTAGGGATGTCGCTCAACTCTTTAGCTCAAAGCTTCCCGACATTTCAGTTTTAGCAATTTATTATTATTATTGAATAAGACAAAGATACTACTGTGCACCCTTAACTTCACATTAGCATAGGGTTTTTGTCATTAGATTTCAGTCATACATAGTTGCAGTTGATGTAGTAATTAGCGTAGTTAATTAAAACCACAGAGGCTTTATGATTCCAAAGTACATACTCCTTCATGTATTATGTATTATAAAGGAATATAGATTATGATTGTTCTTCGAGGTGTTTAGAGGATGTTGTGGGTTGCTTTCTCGGTGTGTTTGTCTGCATTTTGACTGATTACATAACGGTTGTGGAAAAGTTAGCGATAGAAGATAGGTGTGTCTTCCTCTTACATCTTCTGTCTCATGCTATATAGATACAACCGTTTCAGTCTATTTGCTGTTCTGTCTTATTTTAATGGCTTCTAAAATGCTAAGATATATTATAAAACAAACTTGTGTTTGGCGTCTTTTTACTGTTGTACACATACTGCAGCAAGAGATAATCTAAATGATGACTTAATAGGACTATATGACGTAATATGACTACATAGACCAAATATTGTATATTCTAAAATAGATAATTAGATAATACATAATTATATGATATATAGTATATGTTATATATATTATATAATATGATTACATAGGCCAAATATTATATATAACCCACCTACGACACTTCCAAAGTTTTTCTTTTCCACCATTTCTTCTGTGTTTCTTCCTCTGCACAGTCTAGGCTAAGCTATTCAAGTCTGCTCCATATCAGTTCTTTTTGCTTCTGCTTCTGACTGTCCTGCCTCTTGGCCATTTCCAAGACTTTGTGCACCCTTTCTGTATTTCCTATATTTCAAGATTTATGTTTAGATTCAGAACTGATCTCTGAAAATATTTTTAAGGAAAGGGGTAAGGAAGTTTGCTTCGCCCTTCTGAGATGCCTCCAAGAATGTGCAGAGCATTCTCATGAGGGTTTTTTCTTTCTCCTGTCCTGCCAGTGTCCAAATAATTTGGGTACCTGTTGATCCTTATTCTAATGTGAAGACTAAAGCTTTGAAGCTTGTAAGAGTGGGTCCTCTGAGTTTAAAATGAGCAAGTAAAAATGGGATATGCCTATCTCTGTTCTGTTTAATACTCTGTTCAGTATTATTTTCCTGAGAGAACAGTGCTACATCATGCACTCCGTATGGTAACTCTGAAGTAGTTAATACCTCTCTGGAGTCCCATAAGAGTGATGATGAAACCAAATAGGCTAAGTTAACTGTGCTGCGCACAGTGTTACCCACTTGGATCATGAATCATGGGAGAAATCCCTGTATTGTTCTGTATGCTACCTTTAATGTTTTTTCACAGGAAACCCATGTTTGGCTTATTGATTTATAGGTGCCATACTTGTGCTTTTTGCAGAATGCAGATAAACCTGTATCTTCCTCTACGTGAAAAGCTGACTTAAAGGAGGTTTTCAACCTTATTTTTGGAGCTGTGTTGTGTCTACATTTTCCTTGCTATGGCTTTTTCAATTGAAGTCCTTTACTATTGCATTTTAAAATTGAAAACTGAAGGACAGTAATAAATCATTACTTGGTAGGATTTAATTTGCAACTTCAGAAGGACCTTAATGGATGAACTCTTGAAAGCATGTGGTATAGAAGACAAATTCTGGTGTCACTGCAAACGATAAAATTATTGCAAAGAGGAAAATGTTAGTGATGTAAATAAGCATTTGGAAGCTTAAGTAGAAATTTTTGATTTCTAATTGTATGTTCTACCACTATACACCTAATATCAGTGAATGGTACGTGGAATCTTGTCCTAGATAAATTTTGCATGCTATACTTTTGAGTATAATAAATGAACTTTAAAGCATGGTTGATTTGAAATTTCACTTAGCTCTTGTTTTTAAAGGTACGGAAGATGAAACAGGCTCAGTGATGCAATATCCTACGCAGTATATTAATCAAGATCCTTATCTGCATCAAGATGATGATCAGCAACAAGGATGGGTTTCTTGGGCCTGGTCTTTTGTTCCTGCCATTGTGAGTTATGATGATGAAGAGAACAGTTCTGGTGGAATCAATGATGGAACAATGCTCCATCAGCAGAAATCTCAGTCCCTCAAGGATCCTATTATTTCAATTGGATTCTACTGTACAAAGGCAACAGTGACATTTAAGGCAAGTATTTGTGTCATATTTGAGTTCATTGGTTTGTTGTGAAAGTGCATGAAGACTGTATGAATGTATTTACTGTTTGATTTGAGACAAGGGACATTACATGGATGGAATAACAAAAAAATGAGGGGCAATGAATATTGAAAGTTCATGTCACATCATAATTAGGTGGTTTGGTTTGCTATTTGAGGTAGAATTTAACTGCAAACATTTAACCTTGAAGAAGGGAAACCAGTTAATATACTTGGATGAATATTTTTGAGGGAGGGAAGCTTAAGAGGATTTTTGTGAAAGCTTATTGCAGTGTTCTATCCATCTATCGCTTGTATAAATGTATTTTATAATAAAAGAATTTTAGCTTGGTAGAGCTTGTTCATGAATGCTGGAGCAATTTATTTCCTTTGTTTTCCTTTTTTCCTTATAATATGTGCAAATGTGAATTCAATTGAAATTTATTTTGAAATTATTATTCTTTTTTGCTCTAATCAAATTTCTAAGTAGTTGTTGGGTTTTTCTGATACTTTGTGTTTGCAGAAGGGAATACAGAGTTAGAACAAGATACTGAAATACACTGACAGAAATTAGAAATCAAGGTTCTGATTTTGTAAAATACTTTTAATACATGCCTTTGAGACATTTGGATGAAGTGCAATGATTTCATAACCCTTAGATAATGTTAGTGCCTGCTTTATACACTCAGAATCATCAGAACCTCCTGTCATTTTGCCTGTTTGGCTTGCCAACTGAGCAAAAGTTAGTGCTTTGAGTGGCTCCACGGCTACTTTCTCGTAGCTGTTTTTGTTTGGTGGCATAGCAGAGCATTTAGCTGCTCAGCAGCGGGCAGAAAGGATGGAGCAAGTGACTTTGACAGTTGCAAGTATTCTGTTCATGTTTGAAGTCTTTAGTCTCCTGGCAAACTTGGTTGCAAAAGTTGAGGATGTGAAGCGTCAGCAAACATTCAGTAATGTTCTTCTGTCAACCTGCTTCAGCCTTCATTGAAAAAAAAGGCTAAAAATAAATGATATAGAATATTTCTTCAGCCTTTAATTAAACCTCTGGGACACCACTAAAGAAACCCCTCAAAATTCTCATTATCATGGTTCAGATTGGACTTTCTTTTGTGCTTTGTCATAAAGTATTAGTTTTACGTATTCTTTCCGGACGTGAGAAAAGTTGTTAAAACAATAGGAACATGTTTTTTGAACAGAAGTTACTGGATTGGGTTTTCCTAATGTTTCTTTGGCAAGCTTGTGCATTTTATATTAGGAAGTGATAAAAACTGCTTAAAATATAACATCTTAAATTCTATAGATTTTAAATGAGAAGTATGAGACGAATATGGTGACAGTTAGGAGGAAAACAGAATTCATTGTTCAACTTGCATGCAAAGAATGTATGGAATTAATTTGTGGTTCATATTTTGGTTAAAAAATAAGGTCAAGTTTCTGCATTAGCATTCTGAACAGTTGATATCATTCCAGCTAAAAATCATGCCAAATTAAATGTTGCATTTTCTAATAATGGTGAAAATGATTCTTGTAATGTCTGAGTTCTTTTAATCAATTAATTGCTTTTCCTCTGCAATAATTGCATACAGCTGAAGGGTGATCAGTGATTTTTTTAAATCCAATTTTCATGGACATTTGGATTACAAAATTTTACTTTGAAACAACAACCATGTGTATCAAGTCTCAAAAATAATAATGAGAGTTTGTGGATATTTTATATAAAAATTAGAACTATTTAAGCTGTTCAACGTAAAAATAAAAGTTTTTTTTAATGCAAAAGAGTCTTGAATATTTTGTACCTCTCTGTCTTCTCCCTTTCTTTTAGCTCCAGGTTATATGCTTTTTAAGCACAGAGTGTGTGTATTAGCACTTTAAATTTTTATATTGTAATCATGCAAGAAATATGAATGCATGTTTCTCAGAATTGCCATGACAAGAAACAAAAATAAGTATGATTGCAATTCAAAACATTTCCTTAATATTGTCATGGTGTTTAATTTTTTTGCTGGGAAGAGTAAATAATATATTTATGGATTTTTACAGCAATTTACAAACTAATTTGATACCATGTTAATAATGTAGCTGCATATCTGTTTCATCTTTTCACATAGTTTCTCCTTAGATAAGCAAACTAAAAGTTCTGTAGTGGGTTTAAAACTTTTTGTTATGGCATACTTCAACCAGAAGTTGGATATGAGAAGTTCTAATATGGATAATGTGTTACAGCTGTTGAACTGCACCTGTTTCCTGCTTGTTAATAAATTTTGGCCATAGTTTAATTTGTCCTCATCAGTTCTGTATATTAATGAAGTTACTGCTGCTTAATACTAATACTGACTTTTATAAAGTGTTTATCCTATTGTTTTGTAGCTTACTGAAATGCAAGCTGAAAGTAGTTATTATAGCCCTCAGAAAGTAAAATCCAAAGAAGTTATATGCTGGGAACAAGAAGGAACCACAGTTGAGGTAATTTTTTGTTGACTTTTTTTATTATTATTGTTCATTGTAAATACTGCAGTAAATAATTTCTAAGACAAAATATTTTGAATTACTTCATTAGTGATTTTCATATTCTGCTATATTAGATGTGTTTATATTTAATAATCACACAGGTAGGAGGAAGGGGTTACTTTGGTGTCTGACCACCATAGCACTAGAAATTTAGAGATTTTGTATACATCCTGTTTGATTAACTTGCTGTTCATTTAAGCACTGAAGATATAAATGTGAACATATTCTAGTTCACTTTTTTCATCTTTTCTGTTTCTCATGGACTGGAATTCTTCAAAATACCACATTTTTTTCCCCACTAGGTCCTTATGAAAGGTGAACGTTTCTTTGATTGCCAAATAGGTTTTGTTGGCTGCCAAGCCATGTGCCTTAAAGGAATTATGGGAATTAAAGACTTCGAAGAAAACATGAACAGGAATGATGAAGTGAGTATATTACAGTATTAGTTGACTTGTTGAATACAGCAGTGCTGCTGTGCTTTATTAAAATATTTATGTGCAAGAATTGGAAAAGCTGTTGTTATCAACTGTTGTATAAGATTTTCAGATGTGTCACTGGAATATGGAACTCAATGCCTTATCCTTAGGGTTGAAAATAAGACAAACATCTAAGAGTGAGAAGCTGTGAAAAATAAGACTTTTTTTTTGACAACCGCTCTTACCCCCCATTATTACATATGTTTTCATACTTTGATTCTGTATAGGAAATTAAAACACAGTTAAAATTTTTTGAAAGTACTTAAATCAGCAGAAGTTCAGAGGGGAAGAAATAGGAATGTGATACACTAAGGGTAATAGAGGTGTAACTCAAATAGTGAACAAGTATGTTTCATCATTTTTCAATAGCATTGATGGTGTGAAGTGAAAAAGAGTATTAATTACTGTATTTTAGGTAGAAGCAAACTTAAATTGCTTAGTAAGACAAACCCAGGTATTCATATGAACTACTGTTAAAAAAAAGCAGTGAACTGATGCATGAAATTGTAAATTTAATAGTAGGGATTTTTAGTTGAGCTATAGATAAAGCAGTGCCATATTGTAGCGGAGAACTACATTTAAGCAAAATCAGCCAACTGCAGACCTTTTAGCATGATATTAGTTCCCTGTAAATTCTTAGAAAGTATTTCAAGAAGAAAAATCAAGAACATCAAAAACAATATAAAGCAAACATAGATGAAGGTAAAATATACTGTTATTTGGAAAATGGTCAAATACTGTGATATGGTTTGTTGGGTCACGTTCTTGTACTGTCCCTGTGAGAGCAGTATGGCTTGTCATCCGTTCTCAAGTGTTTGTACACAAATACACGAAGCAGAAAAAATGAAGAATTAGGTGTCCTTACGTAGCCGTAGAACATGATATTGTTGGGAATACAGAAGTGTGGTGGGATGCAATATATAACTGGTATGCTGCAACCAGTAGTTAGAGGGTTTGCCAGGAGAACAGTCTGGGGAGACGAAGATAAGCCATCTGCAGGAGATGCTCTGCTGGCCTTGTTACAGACAAGGAAGACCTGGCAAGGGATTTGGCAGTGAATGGCAGCCTTGCCTGCAGGAACTATGAGACTGTGAAGTTTAAAATTGTGAGTGAAGTGAGCAAGATGAATAGTAGATTGGTGTCCTTTGGATTTAGAAGAGCAGGTTTTGGCAGGATCCTGTGGAATAGTGCTCTAACGGGCAAAAAGACTTAAGAAACCTGGTTGAGTTTCAAGGACAGCGTTCTTTAAGCACAAGAAGCTCATTCTGATGTGCAAAAAAAATAAGAAAGTATGGCAGAAGTCCAGCATGGATGAACAAAAAAACTCCTGACAGTACTAAAATACAAATAAAATATGAATTATATCTTAAACTGCAGCATGCAAAAACTGCAGAAGAGGAACCCATTTCCTGGTGGTGGGCTGTGCTTACATGGCCGAGTAAGTAGCTAGCTGCCTGAGGAAAAACTAACAACCATATTCAGGACGTGTGTTGACTTTAGCAAGGCCTCTGAAACAGGCTCCCACACAGTTTACTCCCAAATCAGTGAGATAATGATTGGGTAAGTTGGGTGAAAAAGTGTCTGGACCACAGTGCTCAAAAGAGGTATGAAGTCCGACTGGTGTCTGCCTGCCTACTTGTGGCATCCTTCAGGGATCTGTACTAGGCCTATAGTGTTTAACATCCTTTCTAAAGACTGGAAGAGGTTCCTTCCAACTTAAATTGTACAATGTTTCTATGGGCCTCCGTTTGTACACTTTGTGTGATTTTTGCAGTCTGTCTGAGTTGTTCTTCCAGATATATATTGTGTTACTATTCCTCTTCAGAATTTTTCTGGTTGTCACGAGGGGAGTTGTTTCTCCTCTTCTCTTTTGCCACATGCTGCGATGTATGTGCTGATTTCTGGGAGGGTTTTCCCCACTGGTCCTTTGGGAAGCTCTGGATATTGGCTGTGTTGCCGTGTACTGATGCTTGTACTGGAAATTAGTTTCCTCAGTTGTGTTTTTACAACTCTCCCCCTGGCCCTCCCCTTGTTGTGAGTGCCCGGGACCCTCTCTCCCTTTCTCTTTTCATTCCTGTCAAGTCTGGTGGCTCCTTCAGTTGACCCCCTCATCTCCTTTCTCTGTTAGCCTGTTGTGTTGGTTTAACTGAAGGAGTGTGACTGGGAGGGCAGATGTGTCCTTATGAACTAGTGTTGCTAGATAGCCGAACCACTGCGTCCCTGGTTCAATACTCTTGTTTAAGGGTAATTGCTTAAATTTTGAATTGTGGTTGCTGGGTGAGTGAATGAATTTCTTGAAGATTCGTTGATAAAGGACTTCAGGGCATTGCCCTTTTTCCATTTCCTGCTACCCTTTAGGGTGGGAATTCAAGAAAATCTCTGCTTTTGTAGAAACAGTGATGTTGACACTGCTTCACCTGTTGTTTCTCTGTACTGGTACAGCTGGGACATCTTGCTTTTCATACATGTTCCAGCTTTGTTTCATGTGGTCAAGAATAGATGGTTGGCAAAAAATGATCTCACATGTATTCCCTGTTGGAAGGAATAACTCTTGGTAGTAAGGTTGTGTTGATTTTTAGAAGGGCAGCGGATTTAGGATGTGGGGAATAAGGCATGTAAAACCCCAGGTGAAGAAAGAGGAATGTTGAAGTAGCAAGTGGCTCATACATTGAGATAACTGCTTCTTATGAATAGAATAGATGAAGTGTCTGAAAGGCATTGGTCAGTCAGAGAAATGGACTATGGAGTGACAAGTTCCCATATAGCTAAAAGGATGGAGCAGATTTCAGAGCAACAATGATCTAAATTTAATTTTTAGTTAAAACAAAGCTAGTATGTGTTCTGTATTATTAGTTGTATACTATTAGCCCAGGCTGTTTTCATTAACTTGAAAATGGGGTGGGAGTGGACAAGAACATCAGCATTACTTAAAATGATTTTAATTATCTTACCTTCTTTCATGATGAAATATGTGACTGGAGCAGAGGTGCCCTCTTTAATATTCTCTTGAGGGATTGACATCATGTCATTATTGTGTTACAACAGAATTGAAACTGCTCTGTTAACCTGACTTTTTTTTCCCTCCCTTGCCTTATTATTATGTTTGACTACTTGATGAAGGAGGCCTACTTCTTTAATTGTGGAGAAAATCTGAGTGCAAAAGGGATGACATACCTTACCAATTCACTATTTGATTACAGAAGTCCAGAAAATAATAGTATTCGTGCAGAATTTATATTGGATGCAGCTCATCATAAGGTCAGAGAATTACTTTTTTTCTTTCAAAAATATTTTCTAATGCTCTCTAATGAATTTCTAATGATTTTTGGATGTGTACTCTTAGAAGACTGATTTACTTACTTAGTCATGTTTGACTGAATCTTACTTTGCAGATGGCCAAAAAATGATAAACCTATTTGTGTTCCAAAAAAAAAGGCAACAAAAACATGTCTGAAAGAAATCTCAAAACCCCTCCTATCCTGAAAGCTAAATCTAATGCCATTGTTTTCCAAAATGCTAACTACAAAACATCCACAGAGAAAAAAACCACAAAGATATGACAGAAATGCTAGCAAAAGGTCAAGCTTACTGACATATACTTGTTTGAACCAAACAAATAATTAGTTTGTGGTCTTCAAGCTGAGAAAGTCTTTCCTGGAAAACAGATCTGGCAACTTGTTAATTTTATTGTCAGTGAGTGCCATATTCGTAGATACTGTATTCTCATGTATTATTCTTATATTTTTCTACTTAGGAGGAGTCTTGCTAATTCTGCCTGTGATAGAGACTTTTCAGTCACAAATATTCTGTGTTGTAACTTGTGCAGTAAAACTTTATTCCCTGACTGTGATTTTTAAAGACTGTATGCAGTGACCAAGGTGGTCCTTTCCAGGTGTGTTCATAGGTGCTGTTAAGTGCTCTCTGTAATTGTACTGGCAAAGCCACTTACAATTTCAAATATGTCTATTTTCTTTTAAATTTTATTATTTTCACCTTTTTAGTACTACTGACGAAGTCTAACCATGAAGACTCCCTTAAAAAAATGAAATTAATTAGTAAAATGACAAGCACTCATATTCAAACTTTGTCCATAGTTCTAAGATTTACTTGAGCTGCCTTCTATGCTTTTATGATTTGCCTATCATTTGGTAAGTAGGAAAGCAAATTTGATGTGTAGTAATGGAATAGCTTACATATAAATCCCAGTGATGACATAAAGTCTTGCTCAGATTACTACTGTTTGAAGATAAAAACACCATATTCTGTAAAAAAAAAAAAAATGAGAATAAATGAGCTTCAGTTTTGGATGTAGTTAATTAGGCAGATATGTTGGATGTAAGAGGTCAAGTGAAGAATATTTACTCCATTAAAGGTACTAATTAACTAGATGTTATTGATGAATTGGTCAGTGTGTCCGCTGGAATTATGGATGTGCCTTTGTGTGGCCTCAAATAGAAGTTACATTACCTATCGGAAAGGTGAATTCTTTGGGATAACCTCTGTCCTTTGTTTTGATAAGCCTTTCCGTGTGTTGATGCACAAATCCAAACACGAATATATCTCTCTCATACCAGCCTATCAGTTGGTAATCTCAAGATTCTTTCCTTATACAACATTTTCTTTGTTTGCTTTGCTTTGTTGGTAGGAGACGTACACAGAGATAGCTGGAATGCAGAGGTTTGGGGCTTTCTACATGGATTACTTGTACACAATGGAAAGCACTGGTGGCAAAGGTACCTTTTTTCTTTGTTTACCCTGTTAAATAATAGAAACAAAGACTCTTCAGACTGAGCTGGTCCTTGACCAGCTGTCCTCTAACTTACCTTAGGTTTGCCATCAGGTTCATAGTTTCATCTTCATCAATGTGTTTAGCTGTTTTGTTTGTTGTTTATTTATTGACGTTCTTCTTTTTTTTTCTGCCTAAGTAATTGAGATGATATTTTTCATAGTGGCTAAACTGAAAATAATTTTCATGTAGCAGTGGTAAAGTTCATGAAGTATGGTGTCTTTTTAAAAAGTTACTATTATTACTGACTTTGGAAAATAACTGTTTTGAGAAACCCTGGAATTATGTTGATCATCCACATGATACAGAAGATGAAGAGTACTCTCATTTTCTCCTGTGAAGAAAATGCAAGGAAGAGAGAACTATACCTTTAGAATTACTCATCTGAAAATATAGGGGAAGGTGGCATTTATGGTTGCAGAGAAGATGTTGGGGAGAAATAATCTTTAAATATAAATATCCCAAGTATTTTTGTAAGCAAATACTAGTCTAAACCATGCAAACCCAGGTATTTGCTAATTTTAAGTCATTTTTGAGATTTCTATCAATTACCCTCTAAATCTGAGGCAATACAGTGGGTTCGATGCAGGAAGTGTGCCTACTTTTGTGAGTGTCACAAAAAAAAAAAACACAGAATAAAGGAGTTAGTATGTCAATAAGTAATATATGTGTATGTATATATACACACATGTATCTGTGTATATAGATATTCTTAAAATGAATTGCAGTGTGATTCCCCCACCCTTGGGGAAATTGTCATCTACAGCTGGTGTTGTGCAGTCCTACTGACTAATGTTTTCTTCCCCACCTGTGTACTTATTACCATGAACACCGTCTCTATGGATGTCTGGGAACTTCTGGCTGTTTCGTGGCTAAACTTTTATTTGTTCTTGCTACCTAGCCCAATTCATCAGAATGTTTTTTGCTTATTTTTGTCCGAGAGAAGTCTGAGGTCTTAATGCTTTTGATTTTGGGGTTTATTAGACATTAAATATAAAAGGACTAGGAAAGAAATTTCCAATTTGGTTAGAGGATGGATCATGCGAAGGTTGCAAACAGAAATAAGTGATGCCATTGCTTTCAATAGTTGAGGGATAGACTAGGTAATTTAACAGTTCTTTCCCAGCCCTGAGGCTTTCCTGTCTGGTTACCATGCGTGTGATTTAAAGCTGAGAAAATATACATGAAGTCAAGCTTCTACTGCAGTGTATTTCTGTTTTTAATAAAGAAATAACCACTTACATACACGCAATACTTTTATGTAGAGAAGTTGAAGACCAGGATAAGCCTCATCTCTTTTTTGACTTTTGGTATTGAAATTTGTATATGCGTAGATATTTGATTATGAGGAAAATTTGATTATGTGTAATATTTTGCCTTGTTTTTCTGAACACTCAAGGAATCTTACAACATAACTATTCCTGACTGTAACTAACTCTTTTCAGAAATTGCTCAACTCAAAAGCACTTATTTTTAGCTCAAGGCCAGACTACTTTCTTCTCCTCAGTTTCTTTTCTGTTTCTTTCAGTTTCCTTTCTCAGGGGCTTGATGTTTATTTTCTTCATCAGTCACTAGGAAAACACCTCACAACATGTAGTTTGGCTTCCTATCAAGCCTTTCTGGGTGCTTTTATTTCATTGTTATTCCTATAATTTCAGCTATCTGACCACATAAAGGAATAGGATAGTTAATTTTATATTAATAGTTTAAATAGTGGCTGTATGTATAGAATTAAGAATTTTAAACCCTAAGTTTTCAAATACATTTGTTTCTCAGAAAAGCAGATGAAATTTTGTTAGTTATTTTCTAGCTAATTTTCCACATAGAATATCAAGTAGGTAATTAATAAATAGAACATGAACAAGTAGGTGTAAATTATCTCATTTAAAATGAATATATAGATATTTCAGGATTCTGATAGCAATATAAATCTTACTACATTTCTAATATATGGTGTTTAAACTTTTAAACAAATACTTTTTTATATACTTTAATATTTCTATTTGACATTAAGTATGTTTTCAGTTACAATCAGTGCATGCCATTTTTCCCCTAAAAAAAACAACACAGCTTACATTATAGGGAGGCAGTTACTGTGATTGTAAGATTTTTATCTATCTAGGCATTTTTGGTTTGACACCTTCTTTGCCCCTTTAACCTTTTCTGAAGCATACAATTACTGATTAAACCACAAGTACCTCCTGGATAACATTAACCTCAGGAGTTTCATCTGTCACTTATAGAAACGTATTAATGACTTTTAGTATTTTGAATAAAAACAAGATAGTGAGTCATGTACAGTAGTTTTATTTTGAATTTCTTCCTGTCTTTCCCCTCTAACTGCATTTTTCTATTTTTTGCTTTGCATTTCAATATTTCGCTGAAACGTTGCATAGTATATCAGTTTCATTGATTACTGATTTGCATGACCTACAGACCTAACAGAGTGTAATTTTGAAGTTGCTTTGTTTATAATGCGTATCTATCCATTTTGGTGGCGTGTTTATTTTGCAGCACTCTGATTTTAAGCTTTTTGTCAACTAGAATTAGTCGAAAGGTTTATGGAGGGGCTGAATACCCAGTGATTGGTAACCTGATTTTCCTTCATGCATCTGTGAAGTTTAGAAAGTAACCTGTAAGCACTGACTTCTATAGAACTGATGGAATTTCTACTCTTGTTCTTTTTGCACTTAGTTATAATTAAATGTAACTTTTCCATAAATTGTTTTGTACAAATTCCGTCACTTCAGTATATTATCCATACACACAGGTAAATGCAAGTGAGTTTTTTAATTGAAAAACTAGGCTATTATTACTTTTCAAGGCTTTTGGCATTGTTTTTTGTGTTACGTTTAGATTTTTTGCGCTTTCTGATAGCGTTCAAGATAGAATCAGAAGGAATGCTGACAAAAAATATTCTTTTCAAAACGATTTTTTTTCTTATTTGTTAAATGGTTTGAAAATCCATTTAAAATTGACGCTTATTTTGTCAGACTGTTGATTTGTCATGGTTTGCAAGACATTCAATATTTAGTGCTTGTACCAGAACAGTGAAGACACTTCCAAATTGATGAGTTATAAGAGAAAAAAAGTGAAATTTTGCAAAATAAGTGTTTGAGGGGTGAAGGTATTTTTTATTTTTTTACAAGCCATATGCAACAGGAAAACTTAAGTGTCTGAAATTTGCTTAATTTAACTGAAGCATTTCAAATAAAATATGTTAAGAGAAATGTAAGCATACTGTTTTATAGCTGACAGGTGGCCTGTATACACTGAGTGTGTGATTTTGGTCTACTTCATTATCCTACATTTATATCAGAAAAACGATAGTTCTACTTCAATTGGTATACTAGTAGCTATTTTGAACACAAAGGTTATAGATCTCTTGATGCAGAGACTTAACAACCCTTTTATCCCTGTGGTGGTCCTTCTAAAAAATTGTCTGAGACACGATGATTAAAGAAGTTTTCATTCCCCCTGCCCATGCTTTACCTCATCACTGAATGGAAGGAAGGGTTTATCTTCAATTGTCAGTCTGGTTTAAAAAGTGTTGAACAGCACAGCTGTCACTGGCACCTGGGGTTAAGTTTCCACAAAAAGTTTGGATATTGTTAAAGAATCCCAAGCTTGAAAGATACAAACATAATAAAAAGGTCCCTCATTGACTAGGTTATACCGTGCATGCTGTTGAGGCAAAATCTTGTCTTGTTTGTTCAGCATCGGACAGGTATAGTATTTGTTTAAATAATATGTTAAGACAGTCATAATATATTAACGTGTTCAGTTTGCATTGTTGTATTTTGTGTATGTTAAGTCTGTGATCACAGGATTTGAAACAAAAGTAGCTTACAAAGTTATAATTTTGTTCTGTCTGGTTGTTTGGTGTAATTTGTTATTATTTATACAACTTCTTGTAGTTTCTGGGAATCAGCAAGACCTTTCTTCAGTTAAGAATGAAGATTTTGGAAATGTTCAGGAGATGTCTACGAAAAGCCTCATTGTGGGTCCACTCAATCTCCGATTGGATAGTAGTGCTGTACACCGGATAATGAAAATGATAGTGTGCGCTCTGGAACACGAATACGAGCCATATAGCAGAACTAAGCCAGGTTTGCACGTTGCCTGCCTCTATGCATGTTGCATATACACAAATACACAGAATTAAAGCAGACTAACTTCAATGCTTTTGAAATTGCAAATTCCAAATAGTTAAACTTCAAATTTGCCAGTCCAAAGAGCAAAATTTTAAATAAAAATGAAACATTGTGGTATCCCCATCAATGCTTGCGATACCTCTAACACAGTTTCAGACAATCTGAAGCCATTTGATTCAAATCTCTTGTGTGGAGGGCTTATTTCATTGACAACTTGAGCTTATTTTTGGAGTCTTAAGAGAGGAAAAAAATGCATTTATTTGTTTCGAATAATACTTATACAGGGAAGAAAATGAATTGAAGCAAACTATGCTAAAACTGTTAGGATGAGTTTCTTGCATGAAACTGAGAAAAAGCTGTACAGTTTTCTCACATCCAAACCTTGGATTTCAAAGAGAAGACAATGCTGTTACCATTGCATTTAACCTCCGGTAGAACCAGTTTATAATAAAACGCTGATTATTACATGTATTAAATATGAAGGGGCAAAAAAAATGTGCTTTCTACTTTTTGCTAGTTCCTAACTGTTTCTGAAAAAGCCACTGTTGGAGATAGGTATTTTAGTCAGACTTATGTAATCTTGGTTTATTTTAGATCTCATGGATGGAAATAGAACTATGCCAAGCTCAGAAGAAGTAGCATCACTGGAGGAATACATTCCCACTCGACTCACAACATTCACCATTCTTAAGTGTACAATTATAATCCCTGTGGCAGAATTCAATTTACTAGACCACTTGATGCCCGTAATAATGGGTGGGAAGGTATGTACTCGCCAATGCTTACTCAGTTGTTTATATCAGCATGTGCTATTTCATAGAATTATAAAGGCTAAGATATATGAAGTTGTAGCATCAAACACATATTGCCTTAATAATAGGCCTAGGTGCATCTCTACTTTTTCATCTCTGACTGTTGTCTTCATGAGAAATACTGAAAATTGAAACTATGCCTATCCTGGAGTGGAACAGTATAATTTTCTCACTGAACTATTATTCGATGTGCGAGGTGTATTTCTGAGTTCCTAATTAGTTTGCCTGCCAGCCTTCTCTTCAGATAGGTAAGATGAATGGTGTGTGTGGTACCTAGATAGACTTGTTAAAACTGAAGGTATGTACTAGTAGGAAAATAACATTTGGAGGAAAAAAAATTTAAATCGTAGAATGTTTTTGTGTTGCTTTTGGTCATCAGACTTAAAAAGAAGTAGCTATGACTTCTAAGTCTTTTTAGGAAAACTTTTGAATCAGAAGGGTATCCGTTGTCATTTTCCCATTCAGGTCTTCCCATACTTGGTCAAATCAGAAATCTTTGATTACATATGCTTTATAAAGACTTCACAGACGTAACATGTAGCTCTGTGTGTTCAAGTCCCAGCTGGGATACCTTCAAGACTTTGGCTACTAATAGTAGATTGTACCATGTTTGATCTGGTCACTTAAACTGTGCAGGGAATCAGTTTTTGTTTTGATTGTTAATGATCCCTCTGAATGTTCAAGACAGTGTGAATATGAGAAGAACTTCTGATCTGGATGCAGAGTTGATCAGAGGGGTCTGTGGGAGGACTGGAAAATGCTGGGAATGAACTAGGTACAGGGAAAGCATGCTTATAAAATATAAGAAATGACCCTGAAGTGGTCAGGCAGTTGGACAACAAGATCTTTAAGGGTCTGTACTAACTAAACTGTTCTATTCTATTCTAAATCACATAAATATATTTAAAACAACAGCAAAAAGCCCACTCACAAAAAACAAAAAGCCCACGATTAAGATTTTTGTAAAGTGACTATCTTGGAAAGAGACAGAAATTAAGTTTCCTAACAGCCCAAATTTGTTTCATCTTTTGGATATATGTAGTATAATTTCAGCTAAAGAATCCTGTACGGTTTTTATTCCTACAGGACTCCTTCCTCTGTGCATGAAATCAACATACTATAGGGATGAATCAGTGTTTTTTAATGCATACTTACTGTTTTACCTCTGGCTGCAGAAGCAGAAAGGATAAGAAAAGAGACTGGAAGAAGAAAAATGAATCGATTGAGTTAAATTTCTGTGAATTCTTGTCTGATATTAAACACTTCCAATGTGTTTTTTACAAGGGGCTACTAACTGCATGTTCTCTGTACTTGCAGATGAGGTGTTTTGTTTATTTTAGTGGGATGTATCTTGTAGAAGTTCTCAGAAGTTGTTACAATTAAAGCAGTGAGAATTAGGCATTTATTTATGAAGTCCTTTTCTATGCTAAATATTCAACAATAGGCATTCAAATTGCGTTCCAGAATTAGTGAATAATTTTTGTATCAGCCTTTCTTTGACTGGTAATTTCTTGTCTGAAATTGAGATAACATTATTCTAAAAGTGTTGTCATTTCTTCAGTGAGTATACTTCAGGAATGTGTATATTTTTCTTCAATTTAGACATGCTTATCTGTTCTGGCTGCAGTGAGTGAACTGGTGACAAAACTGTTACCTCTTGATGTATTAGGATACATACATAAGCTTCTAAATTTAGAAAATGGGACCTTACCAGGCCTCTAATGGGAAGCATTGTTTCCTTTCAGCTTGGGGTATAGTCCTGTTTCCTTTCAGCTTGGGATATAGTCCTTTTTCCTTTCAGCTTGGGATTGTGGCGCTTCTAGCCTAATGTGTATGGAAAGATGGCCTTCTTACAGTGGGAAAATAGCCCCATTTCTATTGTAGGTTTGGGGAAAACAAGTTCAACACAAGTGAATTTTTTGGTTATTAATTTTTTTTATTTGAAGTTTCAATTTATATTTCCTGTGTGAAGGCAACCCTGTTGAAAATAATAATTTCAACTTTTATGTTGAAACTGATTAACTTAATGTCCAATTTTGAAGTTTAAAGAAATGAATTCATAAAGTAATTTGAATTGGAAGAGCTGTCTGGAAAGTATCTCTAGGAGGCCAACGTTCTGCTTAAAGCAAGTCCTATTAGAGCAGGATGCTCCAGGGCTTGTCCAGCCAAGTGCCAGATAGCTCCATGGATGAAGATTCCACAACAAGCTTTCCCGTGTACCTGCTTGGATTGGAACTGCCTGTGTTTCATCTTGTGTCTGTTGTCATTTCTCTCACAGTACACCTTTGACAAGAATCTGGCTCAGTCTTCTCTGTACCCTCCCAGCAGGCAGCTGTATAAAGCAGTGGGATCTCCCTTGTCCTTCTCCAGGCCGAACAACCCCAGTTATTTCAGTCTCTCCCGAGACTGAGCTCATGTGCTCCAGGGCCCCTGGTAGCCTTTCAGTGCGTTCATTTTGTTCCGTCCACGTCTTTCTTGTACTAGACGCAGTACTCCATTTTAATGGATACTATGAAAACTAGAGTTAGATGTGTAAAATTGCAGTATTTATATTTTGGAGTAGCTGTTAGATGTGTAAAATTGCAATATTTATATCTTGGAGTAGCTTTTTTTTTTTTTCTGAGACAGCTGGCGTGATTGTGAATGTGTAGTATATGACCACGTAAAGGTTAGATCAGCATGAGTTTAGTATGGTGATAGTGCTTTGGAGTGACGAAAAGTAAACATTTTATAGAATAAAATATTTTGACTTACCATATTCTTGGGTTGACCTTGGCCACCTGCCAGCTGCCCACCCAGCTGCTCTCTCACTCTCACTCCTCAACAGGGCAGGGAAGGCAGATCAAGATAAAGAGGGGGTGATCACTTACCAATTGCCATTATGAGCAAAACGAGGCTTGACTTGGGGAAAAATAATTTCATTTATTGCCAATTAAAATAGATTTGGGTAGTGAGAAAGACAGACAAAAATCAAAATAACACATCCCCCCAGCGCCCACCCCTTTTTCTCCCTGGCTCACCTTCCCTCCTTCATTCCTGATGCTTCTGCCTCTTCCCCCTTGCCCATGGGGAACGGGGGTTGTGCTCAGTCCATAACAGTTTGTTTCTGCCACTCCTGTTTCCTCGCATTTTTCCCCTACTCCATTGTAGGTCCATCCCATGGGCTGCAGTTCTTCAGGAAACATCTGCTCTGGCATAGGGTCCTGTGTGGGCTGCAGGGAGGACGCCTACTCCAGAGTGGCGAAGAGAGGGCTCCGGGGAGACCTTATTGAAACCTTCCAGAGCCTAAAGGGAGCCTTCAGGAAAGCTGGGGAGAGACACTTTGTCAGGGAGTGTAGTGATAGGAGAAGGAGTAATGGCTTTAGACTGAAAGAGGGGAGATTTAGGTTAGTTATTAGGAAGAAATTCTTCACTCAGTGAGTGGTGAGGCCCTGGCACAGGCTGCCCAGAGAAGCTGTGGATGCCCCATCCCTGGAGGTGCTCAAGGCCAGGCTGGATGGGGCTTTGGGCAACCTGGTGTGGTGGGAGGTGTCCCTGCCCATGGCAGGGGGCTGGAACTGGGTGGGCTTTCAGGTCCCTTCCACCCCAAACCATTCTGTGGTTCTATGATCTGCTGTTGTGCCTGCAGCACCTCCCCCCCTTCCTTCTTCTCTGGCGTTGCTGTCTTTGCTGCTGTTTCTCACTTTTTTTTTTTCTCCTCACTTCTCTGAGCCTGTGTGGTGTTTTTCGCCCTTTCTTAAATACATTTACACAGAGACACCACCAGCTTGGCTGCTGGCCTCAGCTGTGCTCTGTGGTGGTGCTGGCTGGAACTACCAGTGTCCGGCATGGGGTGGCCCTGGCCTCTCCTCACAGAGGCCACCCCTGCAGCTGCCCTGCTGCCAACACCTGCACACTGACACTCAGTGGAATTACAGATGAAAATTTTAGACATAAAAGTTAAGTTTCTAACACAGAGGAAGAAGTTATTTTGAAAATATTTAAGGTTTCCTGTTATTTTGATCATAATGCTGCAGTAAGCAGTAAAGAATTTATTACATGTAGATTCGTTTTTGTGTGTGTGTATTTTGAGAGAAAAGGAGATGCAAGAAATGTAAAAATGTATAAATAATAGAATATAAATGTAATAGTTGCATGCTTTTCCCCCTTCCATAGAACTTAAGCGGATTGCTAAATACTACAAGCTTCCAGCCCCTGCGGCCTTTACCTTCTGTGAGAATATTGGTGGATAAAATTAACCTGGAGCACTCTGTACCAATGTATGCTGAGCAACTGGTGCACATGGTCAGCAGCCTCAGCCAGCTGTCTGATAACCTTCTTCATTACTGTTATTCGCACTGCTATCTGAAGGTAAAAGAAGTCTTGAGATCTATTTCTTACTTCAGTATGCTGAGAAAATGTTAAAGCAAGTATAGATAATCCTAAGTGTTAACAGTTAGGTTTCTTGGAAGAATGTTTTCAACCTATCTAAAAGGACATGCAGAGTAAATACATCTTGCAGAATATCATCATTTGGGATTGCTACTTCTGTGCTAAGCTAAATGTTTTGTAACATGAACAGTGAACTTCACAAGTCAACAATACAGATGGAAGCCCCAAGGTCTTTGTGGCAAGATTGAGTTAAAATAATTTGGAAGGAAACCTTTGTTATTTTAGGATAATGGTCATAGAATATGTAGATTACAGTGATTTACACTTAGCAACTTGATAGGTTATAAGGAAAAATCATTGTTTTTTAGTTGTACTGATTGACCAAAACCATCATAATGGAGTATGCAGACTATTGCCAAAATGTTCTCAGTTAAAGATCCATTATGAGAACAGTTCTTATTGCTAGGCTGAGTGAATTTTAAGAAGCTTTGAAAATATTAAGTTGCCATCTGCTGAGATGATAGTAGAATGAAAAAGTGAAAACTAAAGAGGAGTTTTAAAATTGACCTCCGAGACTTTTAGGATGAGCTTTGTGCTTAGGCAGTTTGAAAGGCTTTTGAGTGCTACTTAAATGTAAATATGTACTACTGTTAATTTTGCTAAAATTTTCAGTTAGCTGTTCACCTGTGTGCTGATATCTTAATAAAAAAATAAACAAATCTTACAGTGTATATATATCACAAACACCATCCCAAAATAATGTGGCAAGCTTTCAGTTTTCTGGGTGACATGTTTACTCCCATCACATTGAAAGTGATTGGGATAACTAGATTGCAATTCATCTATTTGTTTTTCAGTTTATGGGGATTTTCTGTTCAAGAAGTTTTTAGCAGCTGTTTGATCAGCATTTGCAAAATGTGGAGTATAATTTTGAGTTACAACTGTCCATTTTCCATACTGAACAGGCAAAATTAATGGAGAACAATTGGGATGAACCTTTCTTTAGATTGTCTTATTGAGAAGATAATTTGCAAAGCTTTTTTTCTTATTTCCTTAAATATCATTTTTTTAGGCTATTGTTGCTGTAATCACAAAAAATGTTCTTTAAATGAAAGACAATATGCAATCTCCATATTTGATTGATATAGAATAATGTATTTTAACTGATTGTCTTTAAACAATTCAGCAAAGCATACTTAACATGATTTTTTGATCAAAAATATTTGTTATTTATTCCTACTGGGATATTATTTTATTGCTGGAGACAAGTTAGTCAGAACTTCTCGGTTATTTGGGCAAAAAGTAATAACCTAAAAATACAAAATTTATTTCATATTTATTTTTCATATTTATTGCTTGTATTTTCAAAAGATCAATTTATATATTAAGTTATACAAATACTTTGAAATGTTCTAATTGTGATAGTATACACTGACCAACTGCCTTTTTTTCAGGTATTTGGTTTTCAGGCAGCACTGACCTCTTTGGACAGTAAAGGCTTGTACTGCTTCCCTGTGCCAGTTATTCCCTCTTTCAGTACTGCTCTTTATGGCAAGCTGATCAAGTTTCCTAAATATTGGTGAGTATGAACGATGTATAGTGATTTAAGTAATGTACTCAACTACTTCTGTGTTTATAATGAATGGTTTAAAAATTCCAAGCTATATAGTTCCCTAAACGTCTCTTTGTTTTTTCTATCATATTCTACTATTAAGTCTGTTGCCATTAATAATTTTCTCTGTAAGGATGCCTGTTAATCAGAATTTCAGACTGTTGAGAGAACAGGCTATGCAAACTCTGTAGTAAATGGATTTCTTTTAGGCCTCGTAGAATTCCTGTGAACCAATTTCCAGTTTTCATTGGGTGGATACAAAAGCTAAAGTTACATAATGATGGAAAGTTTCATGGGTTGAACTGAATAGGTCAAGTCTGTTTTAAACTCAACAAAGTAAAAAAAAAAAAAAAAAAAAAAAAATTCCCTTCCCAAGAACAGTTTCTACCAGATGGTTATTTCTGATGTTTGTTACGGTTTAAAGTATTTTTAACATTGTGATCATGTATTGAGTTCCTAGTAGTAGTTCAGACTTTAAAAGCAAATATTTTCATTTTGAAAACAATTCTGTGCTTTACTATGAAATGAGCTATATAAAATACCTTACTGTGTACTGTAATGACATGGAAATTCAGTATTTAAATTTATCTCTACAAATTAAATTTTGTAATCATACATGTCAGTGTATAATAGTTCTTTTTGTTTAATTATCGCTTATGAATTGTATTTATAAAAAATATTTTCAAGAAAACGCATTTTGCCAATGTGTTGGACAAGTCATTACTATTCTTTATCCCTCATTTTGAGCAGTAACTGTCTGTAATACTTCTTTATGACTAAATCCTTATGAGGAACCTTACATAAAATAACAGGCAAGCAGGGTAATCTGTTAAATATTTTGGCTTCAAATGTTCTGCATTGTATTGCTGATTTGTCACAGTGATTTGTTTGTGAAAGCTTAATGGATTGCTTAAAAAAAAAAAAAAAAGACTACTACTGAGTTTGTTCTTAGTTCTATATTCAGAATATACTAGGTTTTCTCTTAAAAGCCTTGATACCATGCTAAATATAAGAGGTTTTTAGCATAATCAGAACACCACCAGGTGGTAGCAGCCTAATTGACTTTCTCATATTTTCCATCAATAAATCATAAGAGTACTAACCACTTCAAATGAATTGCTGTATTGCTGTGGTGTTTCGCTAAAATAAATGAATAAATAAATAAACAAGGATAAGCAATATTCAGCACTTGATAAACAGAGCACTTTAGGACTCCGGTAGGATTGACTGCAGCTGACAATTAACTGGCATTTAACATTTAATTCTGGTTTGTGATCCTTATTAGTATACCATAGAAATAAATTTGTGTTACACAAACTTAGGTTTATGTAGTTTGCTGTAAGACCCCTTGGTAGTTGTAATAAAAAATTAGTATTTTAGAGATGAAAAATGGTTGAAAAATACTTTGTCTGACAAGTTCATGGTATCCAAGTCCTGGTGCTTTCTTGTGAGTGCACGTGTGCTGTCTTTCGCATGTGCTTGCACTTACTGCACTCAATGTCTTGCTCATGCTTGGTTTCCTGTGCTCTGTCACACGCGCGCTGTTGTATGCTTGCCATCACATTTTGTCTCATGCTCTCTCTCTCCCCACTCCCCCCATCATATTATGATGTGTGCCCAGCTGGAAAATGGAGTATGGTAGACTAAAACCAGGTAGACTCATAACATGGAAAAATAAAAACAAGCAGTAGTTGAAGGGGTGGGGGCAATGCTGCTGCCTTAAAATAGCAAATCGTCTATCAGCATTTATTAGTAGATCTTGTGAGACAAATACTAGAGTATTTTAAAAAAAATCATAGCAGCTTTCTCACTTTTTTCTGTGACATGAGATCTTTCTAAAGGCTGTTTATTTATTAACAGTGTGAAATAATTATATAAAGTTAATTTATTCCAACAATTTATCTAAACTAAGCAACACCAATTTGCGGGTAATAAAGTAGAAAAACAAATGAGTACAGCAGCAGCCAGGTTAAATGAAGTGTAGTTTGAAGTGAATAAAACTCCAGATGAAATACATCAAATAGCACTTGAACTAAATCGAAATCAGCATGAAGACTGAGAGCTTCATTGAAGTCATGCAGTGAGTGAGAATTAGTCTGGTAGGATAACCTGGTAATGTCATTAAACTTAAATTCATTTTTCCCCCCCCAATTATACCACCTGCTTTATTTGGATTTTTAGACTTCGCATTCCAGAGTTTCTTAAAGTACACACATCTGATGCTACATGTGTTCTTCTATTTCTTGCTAGAAAATATATACCACAGACCATACCTTTTAAAAACAAAGACATTTTATGAACTGTTATGGAATCCCTCAGGTAGTATGTTTTGAGTTAGCAGTGAAAATCTCAACTTTATTTCTGACATAAATCAGTAGAATAGCTTTCTTTTTTAGTTTCAATATAATAATCTCAAAATGTATATTGTATATTAAATATTGTAGTGGTATTTATTTTTAAAAACTTTAGCTGATAACCATTGCTAACTTTTGAATAGATAAAATTTGAACAACATCAACCCAGTAAATTTCAGTAAACAACCATTAATGTAGCAAAAGTGCTGTTTCATTTTATTTGCTAGATTGATGTCTGTTTTAATTTCAGTTAATACACTTTCTTCTTGTAAAAGAAATTTGCTCAAGCTCACTAGTTAACTATGTCTTTGACATCTTTTGAATTGTTGTATACCTAATCTATTTTTATATTTAAGTAAAAACATCTGGTCTTTTGTTTTTGTCAAGCATAACAAGATGCAAAATACTATGTTAATGTCAATATTTTACAACTACTTTATGTAGTGTTGCATGCCAGATTGTAAAGCAGCTTTCAAAGCTTTCAGGAGGATGTCTAAAAACAACTGAGAATTAGCAGAATATGGTTAAAAGCCCAGAATGAATGACAAGAATGTTTATGGCCAAACAGAAATCTTGAGAGGAATTAGCTGATTTTTTTTTTTCTTTTTGGCTACAATTTCTGTAGTAACAGATGAGACAACTCAGGGTAGGACAGTTCGGTGTTATAACAGTCTGTCACTTATAACGTACTACTTTATTGTGCATTTAAAGAATTTTAAATACATTAAAGAATGTTGATTTTGAATAGCCTTCGTTTTTCTGATAACTGGGTAAATCTGAACTGTCATCCATATGTTCTATGAGCTAGAAATTGGTCCAGTTGTGTGTGTCATTTTATTGATTTTTCTTCTTTTTTTTGGTTGGTATTCTCTATAATCCCTTCCTGTGACAAGCATTCTAGACTCTCATCATCCTTTATCAGTTCTGGGGAGGTTGTCACTGTCTTCATCAGTGACAGCCTTTGAGACTCTGAAACATGGTGGAGTATGGATATAAATTGGGGTGAAGTGTTCGCTCTCTGCATCCTTTCCATTCAGTTATTTAGTCCAGTAGTCCATTTTGAAGGGTTAAGAGTGAGTCTCTTCTTTCTTATTTTGAGACCAGAGCTAGTTTTGGAGATTTGCTTAATTTTTTTTAAAAACTAATATTAGGAGTGCTGAAATATTTGCGTGCAGTGAACACTATTACCCCTGGATAAAGTACTCAAGTTAGGAGTTAATTACATCTTGAACAAACTCAGTACATGAATCTAGGACTTAGGAGCTTTCTTGAACCTTGAGAACAAGTTTAGATTTGTCCAGGCTAGTAATGAGATAGAGCTCAATATGACCCACTGTACCCCGTTTGAAGATTTTACTGTCTTCATATTTCTTCTATTTCCTTCAATGCTTTTATTGAAGATCTGTCCATTACTGAGAAAGGCTGCAAGATTTGTTTTCTTATTAAAAGTTGTATGCATCAAATGCTGGGCATCTCAGCTGCCCAGAGATATGATGACACTTGTTTCACTTGTTAAAGCTAAGGATTAGTGTTGTTATTTTATTAATGTGTGTCCTGAAAATACTGAAAGATTGCAGCAGAAATCTAGATACAGTGATCCTCATGCAGGATATATATGTGTGTGTGTGTGTACACTTTGTTTTTATGAAGCCTTAAGAATATTGATGTTAATGTAGCAGCTCTTAATATTTCAACACAGATTTACCTGTAAAGGTAAATATTTACTATGTCTCCAGATTCTGTTACATCTGCATTAGATTGACATGCTAGGTGTTAACCTCCTTTTGGCTAACGATTATACCAGGACATTGATTAACATGCTTTGCCAGCAGCCTGTTGCGTTTTGAGTTTTTTTACCTCTTAATTTCTAGCTTTTGTTTTGATTCTGTTGCCACGTAGATGGCAAATGGATATTTTGTACACATCATTTTATCTTAACTTTTAATATTTATAACTTGACATTACAAAATACAGGAGGATTCTGAAGACCTCATGTTACTACTGCTTAGTGTACTGCTTTCTTGCTGTAAAGGCGTTTTAATCTTTACAAAGCTTTGCTCCTGTTTTCCCGTTATGTATCCCCAGAAAGGCAAACATCCCTAGTTTAATCAGAGCCATGTATTGGTGTGCCACATAACTCTAACTAGCAGAATTCATCATCAGTAGACTCTACAGTATCCAGTAAGGGCGTTACAAGCTTCAGTGTAAGTTAAGATGTGCATCTGCTCATGTGTGCCTTCTTGGTCATCTTGAAAATCCTGTGTTCAGGATCACTCTCACAGTGAATTGACCAGAGCGAGAGCAATTAATGTTGATCCACAGGTAATGTGGTGGATGAAGATGTGGCTTGAACAGTAAGAGGGTTGTTTGGCAAGCAAATTAGCTCCTGCTGTTGTGGCCTTTACCAGCAAGGTACTACTGTGATGACAATAGGACCTCTTAGGATTCGCTGCATGCTAAAGAGAGGATTAAAAGTGTATAAGGAGGATTAAAAAAGAGAGGATTAAAAGTGTCCAAGTGTGTAAGAATTGACTGAAGCCTTTTGGCAGGGCAAGTTCAGTGGAGTAATGCAGCTTTGAACTAGAAATTGCAGTAGGTTTGTGAGCTTGAGGGTTGTGAGATGCAGCCATTGTGCAGTTCAGTGCAATTGTGTGCTAGTAAGAGGCAAGTGGACCTTGCTGGCAAGAAGCACAGAGGCAGATATCCAAAGACTGTGAACATTAGATCATAAATCTAGGAAGTTTTCCAATAAATTGACACTTGGGTCTTGAATTTGGCAGCCTGTTTTATTGACTAGTCACAGTAAATCAAGAGCAATGTCAATTTAGATTGAAAGTGGATTATGTTTCACATGGGCAGTTGAGGGGCATGCTCGGTTCCTGGGTCAGAAGCAGAAACAGGTTGAAAACACATGAAACTCATTTCGTAGCATTCAGTTGTGACTATTAGTTATGTCAGTAATTGGATCTAACTGCCAGATGAAAATTCAGGGTATCCTTCGAAACGGAAAATATCTGAGATTGCATGCCTGAACAGATGCCATCGGCATATGGGACAGCGGAGACAGAGTCATGTGAGTTACTTAGCACGTGTGAAAACCTGCTTGAACTGCTGAGATATGCCAGTGATATGGGCTGTGCAAGAACTGACAGAAACAGGCATTCTCTTGGGTTCTGAAGAGGTGGTTGTGTCAAATTGCCTCAGATGTGAACAATCAGCCTAGGTAGTATGCTGAATTACTTCAGCTTTATGCACGTCTATGCCATCACCTAGGAAATGCATGAAAAACCATAACACTAAATCAGACTTTTTTTTTGGTAGGTGTGTGCTTTCACTGCGGCTCTGCATCTTTGTTGGAGGAGTAGGTATATGAATATATCATAGTTAATTGGGAACAGCACTCTAGGGTGCTTAATAGTTTTGACAAGATGATGATCTTTCATTGATAACATCTCTTTCATTATAAAAGCTTAAGTACGATGTGCTCGTGTATAAGGATGAAGGTGCTTAAGGAATCTTTGCTAATGCTGTGGAATCTGTTTTAATCTGCACTGATATTAATATATCAAGGTTCAACAGAAACATTTTGTGGCAGTTTTCAGCTGTGCTCTTCTGGAAAGACTTGTAGTCGGTTATCAGGAAGGACCCTCTATCCAGGAGGGGTTTTGCGTTCTGCCACATGACTTGCAGCTTGATTACTGTGACTACAAATTAACTTCAGTTAGAAACCTCAAGTTTAACTTTTTTTTTTAAATCAAGTCCAGATCTAAAGTTACTGCTTCTCAGCAGATGTGGCAGACAGCATTCAGCAAATCTGTTAAAAGTGAACTTTTAATCAATGTAAATTGGAAGCAGTTGTATTTTTCAGTATTGTCTGTGAGGAGGAAAATCAGCCAAGCTGACTGCAAAGGTTGGTCATCTGTAGTGTTCCTAGTGTAATTATTTAGACTAATTAATTGTCAAGACTCTTCATTGAAAATAAATTAAGCCTATTAACTAATATCTGTCCAAGGAAAGTGATTGCACATGGTGAATACATTATCCTGGTTTTAGTAACTGTTGCCATCGGTATTTGCTGACGTTAGTTCTAAGAACAAGTTAATGGAATGTAGTTAAAAATATGTAGGGTTTTCAGGGTTAAAGCTGCTTTTTGCTTTACTTGTGACATACAAGAGAGATGTAGAACTTCCTGTCTTAGTGCTGAAGTGCTGTTTTGTAGAGTTGATGCTAAAGAAAAATTGAATCCCTAAGATAAACTTTATTTGCTAGATGTATTTGGAAGTTCTGTTTCTCTTAGTAATACCACCATCTGTAGAAAAATGGTTAGGATTTTCAGTGATTTTTGCTTTGAGTCTTTACCTGTGTCAACTCTAGGTCCTCTGTAGGTCCATCGGCAGCAATTCGTTACACACAGAGTTTGGCCTTTCTTCCCCCAGAATTTTGCCTGCAATTTGCTGCTTCATTTTTTTTTGCTCCTTTCGTTGTGTCATTGAATCATGAAGAGAAATATAATCTCTCTGACTATGCGTAAACTACTAAATAAAACATTCCAGAAAACAGTGGCCTATCCTGGCTCAGTTCGAGTCCACACACCTGCCTATTGCTGTTCCTTCCTTCACTTCCCCTCCCAAAAAGGGGAAAAACATAAATAAAACTAAGAAAGACAGAACCAGGCTTTGGACTGTGGAGAGCTTTTGGCACTGTTGGTCCCTTCAGCATTGCTTAGGCATCGTTTGAGAAAGTGTCAGCTGCCATGGCCCCAAACTATGGCAGGGAGCAAACAGGTAAAAAGTATGTACAGAGGCCATTACTGATGCCTGCACTTGGCCATGTTTACTTGGCTAATAAAGGTATACCCTACTTGAAACTTGCACCCTGCAACTAAGGGCATGGGGCACAACTGTTGTGCCATCTTGCTAGCCAGACCCATTCGAATGTTGGTTGTTACATAGATTTTGAAGGAGTGCACCTTAGTGTTACAGTTGCTCTTTTCCCTTTCACTTTTTTAATTGCAACTTTTTAAGAAAATGTGGGAATTGTGAGGAATGAAAGCGCTCTTTTAAGAAATTTGTAGTTGTTCAATTCTGTAACTTGAAGAAAAAATTAGATTGACTCTTTCAAGCATCAAGACTTCTCGTATAGTTCCCTGTAGAATAATGTTGCTGAAAAGGTATTATTCACCTTGTGTAGCAAATAATCCTCCTTCACAGAAGTGCTCTGTTTATATGCTTTTTGATTATGCTATTTGCTTATTGAATAAGCTGTATAGAATTGCCAATTTTATCTTTTTACGGTTATCTTCATTATGATTACGGAGCGCTATTGTGTTGCTGGACAAGCCATAGCATGTCCTTCCTCACCTCTGTAGAGTTTGCCTGGGATGGTAGGCTTCAGTTCTGCCTGGAGTGAGGTACCAGAAACTCTCTAGACTTAAATAATGCACCTATTTTTGTAAGCATGTTGATGTGGCAGGCTCAGATGAATTTGATAACCATGAGAATCAGAATTTTTATCCATTAGAAATCATTTACAATGTATGTTTATAAGAAAAACCTAAGGGATTTAAAAGTATTTTTTACTTATTTTTGTTTGCTGATATTTAACTTGCATTCACTTCAAGTTTAATGACTAAATAAACATTTCAGTAGAAGGAAATATATTTGGTAAGCATGATTAGAATTTTTTTTGATACTTAATGCTGTCAATGGCTTAGTGTCTTGCTTTGGAAGTAAGCGTACTTGTTATACCTCAGCTTTTCTTTTGTATTTGGCTGTGTACGTATGTGACAGCAAGAAAATGTTTTTCTGATGCTGTGTTTTATTGGCAGTATCTTTTCTTCAGCACGAGTGTACGTGATTACTTTGATGGTCTTAAAACTCGTGAGGTCAGTGATGACATAGACTTGAGACGTTCACAGTGGATAGACAAGACCAAATGCATTAAAAAAATCTATATCCATAGAACCTGCTTCAAAGTTTATCTTGCTTTTGAGAAGGAATAATGTAAAGTCAATTCTGGAATCGGTGCATAACATTGTACTTCACAAACTACAACTACTGTTAAATCTAAATTTACTTAGTATTATGCATTTACTGAGATTTAACATAACAAAGTAATATTTTGCTTTAAATAGCTTCTGCTATATTTAAAAATTCCTTTGAGGTTACTAATTAATGGGCTTACAATATAATTTAAATAGCCTTTATAGTCTTTCTGCTCTTTATGCAGTATTTATACATGGAGCATTAACACACCTTGTTCATCCCTGCCCTTGCTGTTGATGATGCCTTTGACCCATCCTTCACTACATTAAAGGCTTTTCTGGTAATGTGAAAAACAAAACACCCCTTCTGCCTTCCAGCAACTTCCTTTTGTTGCTATATCTTTAATTTTAAAGGAAATTAGAAGGGTCTTTGGGTTACTTGCAGGCAAAGAAGAGTAGAGTTAGGTGCATTTGTTTATTTCTAGAGTTCAGTGCAATATTTTGAAGCCTTTTGTTGTAGCTAATGTGGACATGTACCTTCTTACCTCTCTGACCTTCATGATCTAACTATAAAAAATTTACCAGAATTTCAAGCAGCCTTAAGTCTCTCACTCTAAGTGCATCTTTTACCACCAAAAGATTTTATCAATTTATGAAACAAAATAAGCAATATACAGAAGTGTATAACAGAACAAATTCACAGAAAATCCAGCTTACGTCTTTGGACAGAGTTTCTTATTTAGGTCAGTTCCTAGCATTTACTTGAAGTCGGGGTTCTGTTCTGCTCTTGAATCTTCGGCAGGGAATTGAAAACTGTGTTAATTTCAAAGATCTTTGAACTTTTCAGAGTTCAAACAAAAAAGTAGTTTTGTGCTTCTCTCGGAGAGCTGTGGACCAGCTTTTAACAACTTTGCAACTGTTAATAATCTTCAAGAAAATGTCTAACTAGGCAAAGTTACCTAAATTTGGTCACATTTTTTCCAGTTTCTACCAATTTTCATGTGACTACTTAGAGATGAATTAAAACAGTCTGAAGTGGTGTATGTGAGAAATTTGCAAAGGAGGGGAGAGGTGTGTGTGTGTGGTAGCATTTGTGGGAGGTTACACTTGAGCATTTTCCTTATGTTCTTTTTCCCATCTTGTGGGCATTTTATTAGAAGTACTCAAACAATGTTTCTCTTCCTTCGTATTTGCTGTCTTTTTAAAATCTTTTCTTTTTTTGGTGTCTTTTCTTCATTCTTGTTCCTTCATCCAAAATCTGTTAAACTCCCATGATTTTTTTTCTTTTCTTCCTATCCTGTGAAACCTGAGAGGGGAAGATAAAACTGTGGCCCTTTTTGTGTCTCTTTCCTTCTTCTATACCAGTACGCTCTTCTATCATTTTCTGTCTTACCATTTCCACAAGGATTAGGAGGATGCTAAATTACCTAGACAGCTATTTGTGAGACAGCGAAGTCTGTGGATCTGTCCTTGTGACTGCTCCTGCTCAAAGCATTTCCTTATCCTTGCTCCCCAGAAAGAGGCTACTTTTCAGTCCTTTCTCCTCCCATTCCTCCATCTCGGTTAGCTCTCAGAAGGCACTGTTCCTAGCTTGCAAGACTCGCTAATATCCTTACTTCAGGAGATGTCTTCAGATGAGAAGAAAACAAAGCCTCTGTTCCCCATATCTGCATTCCTGAGAAATCCTCACAGCTGCATCCTTTGGAGAAGGATCGGATTTATGGGGTAGCCACTTTTCGTCCCCATAAAGTAGGGCTCTGGACTACAGTTTTTCTGATGTTTCCAGTCTACAGGGTAGGGTCATATCTGGTCAGCTGTGCTCTAGCAAATGGGAATGTCTTCCCCATAGATAGAGCCCATGAACTGGGGAGGATTTCAGGTTATTTGTCTTAAATAATATATATGTAATCTTCAAACATGCACGATGATTTCCAAAGAATTGTAAGAAATAGCAAAGATGGAAGTTGTATGCAACTTTGGGGTAGAAAGAGTCTGAAATTTGAAATCATTAATAGACTGGAGTGGGCTAAGAAATTGAATATCACTACCTTTTGAAATAAATTTATTAGGAGGTAACTAATCTGCATTTGATCTGCCAAATTTTGCAGCTTCCCTAGAAATAGGAAAGGTAATTTAACCTAAAAACAATGTGTGCAATTTTAAAAGACCATATTGGACAGAAATCTGTATTAAAAAAAAAATCCTTATTTGCGCTGATAGTAATTCAGCATTATAAAACTATCCTGTAAATGACTGTGCTATTAGCTGCTGAATTGACTGTGTGAATTTCCCCCAGGTTGGAGGGGGTGGTTTCTGTGAGAGTTGGTGCTTTTCTGACGGCATGAAAGGAAAGTGGAAGTCACGGCTCTTCTCAGGGCAGCCACAGTCACAACTCTTCCTCTCCTGATAACGCCAATTTCAGCACGAATCTCCTTGTCCGATGGCAGCAGCTTTCGTGTCTAACTCTTGTTCCGTGCCATCGCGTCCTGCAGATGACTCTGTCAATGCAGTTTTCCTCAGTGAGCACCAACATGTTTCTGAGCCCTCCTGGCTCCCTGTTTTACCTGCTAATGGCAACCAAATGGCTCCGTGTGGCAGGTTTAGAGGATTGATTTAAAGGCTGTTGCTGCTGCTTCTGGGAGTGTGTGGAGGGGGAAGGAGGAGAGGAAAAGGGAGAGGGAGGGGGAGAGGCTGTGTGTCTGGACAGTAAAGTAGGCTACTTTATGGGACGGCAGCTCCCCGAGCTCTGTTCCACCCCTGTGGCTGCTGAGATTGGATTACACTACAGTATCTAAAGCAATGATACTTGATTTAGGAAAGCTACAAAAAAGTAATGCTTTCTTCTTTCTTTCTCTTTATAAACACAAATCTTTGCTCTTTGGAGGTTTATGGATAGTAGTAATTTTTACTTTTACCTTGTTACCTCTGGCTGTTTGGTGGTCTTGGTCATTTGCAGTTGTTCAGCTGCAGCGTCTCCAAGTTGCCGTGGATTTGCATCCCCCGCACCTCCCCAGGAAATCATTTACCAGCAGACTAGCTCTCCTCAGAAGAGACCAGGCACACCCCAAATAGTAGCTGTGAAAGCGCTCGGTGTCTGATTCCTTCTGTACCACCTTCATAAAGCCAGTGGTTCCGTATAGGAAATAATTCTTTTCAGATTTCTTCATCTTTTTTAGTATGGTTTGATCTTTTGTCATAGTTACAAATGTCAAATTTCTCCTGGTCCTTATATTTGCATCCTTTTGGACATAATGCAGCTAAATGTCATATCCCTTCCCTTTTCTCCATTAATAACCACAATAAATGACAATAAGATTTCTAGACTCAAAAAAAAATAAAAAATGGCAGACCGTCTTGCAGAAATAAACAAAGAATAGATATCTAATGTGTGAGTAAAGAAAAAATTGTCATTAATCACATTCTGTGAGTTAAGTTTCTTATCCCCTGTTTACTGATTTCCCCCAAACACCTGAATTGTCAAGATACAACTCTTCAAAGATATAATTTCATGCACAAGATTCAGTCGGTGGTTGATAGGTGTAAAGCTAACCACATATATTAAGGACTAGACAAGGCTGAGTGCTCGTATTGTAATCTACTTAGAGCAGAGAATTTGGAATTGTATTATTTCATAGTTTTCGTATATCAATTCAATGATTCTTTCTGGAGACAAGTATTAACTAGTGATTAGAAAAGGGGGTTTTTTTTTGAAGGAGGAAGTAGTAATTAGTGACTGACTTCCACTTGAGAGTGTAGACCCTTGGTATCTGTTCCACTCATGAGCAAGGCAAGCCAGGAAGCCAAATTTGATCTAAACTTCCTAAATATGGTTTTTCTAATGCAGCTGCGGGTTTAATGAGTTCCTGCATTACAGGTTCAGCAGCCACCTTTGTTTATAACGTGTCCATAAATAAGACTGAAAACCCAACCCTTTTTTAGGTTTTCCTTTGTTCAGCAAGTTTCCCTTGTCAACAAGGGTTTTAGTTCAAATGTGTTGCATTTTGGGACATGTTGCCTATGAGTGAACTCGTAGTGGAGGTAGACTGCTTTCTTGCCTTCTCAGACTTTTATTCCAGTGGATAGAAAGACTCATCTGACGTTTGGTGTGGCTGGATTCAAACCTACAAAAAATAAGAATTTCCTGTCCTCACGTTCCAGGTGTTTGTTTTTTCTTGCTCCCTTTAGTGTTTTCGCACAGCAGATAAAGTGACAGTAACCGTCCCACTGAGGTCACTGCTTCTCTCTTCCTGGTTGCTTCACAAACCAGTAATATTATTCTCATGTATCGATCATCTTTTTTAATGCCTGGTTGTAACAAAGCAACCAAAATGATGTAAAAGTGAACCAAGGTTACAGTTCCTAACATGCATGTCCATATTCTTGCATTTTTTTGCTTTGCATTTGTCTTGGTAAGATTTCTTCCTTTTTGGATGCTATTTGATTTTAGTAATCATTTTTGTTCTTGTAATAATGCATTTATTTTTTCTTTGCTGAATAATTCCATTGTTCTATTAAAACTCCCACTTCATTGAGAACTGAGAATAGAACTTTTCTAGTCTCTTCCTAAGATATATTTAAGTTTGGACTTTGCCTGCTTTGTATTATTTTCACAGTTGTTTGAAGGAAATCTTTTTTTCTGAAGTTCTTATATGAATTAACAATTCACAAAGATTTTTTCATCACCGACAATTTCAGTTCCAGAACTGATGCTAAACAAACAAAAAGCTACACAATAGTCAGCTTAGAAATGATCATATTGTTCTCTTCTAATCCCATATCTGAAATTATTTACAGAAAGATTTTTTTTTATTCTTAAAAAAAAAAGAAAAAAGTTGATAAATCTCAAAGTTAATTGTATTCTCCCTTGCAATAAATTGTATGATTAGCAGTATTTCGTACAAATAAGAGAAAGAAGATAGCTGCAGCTGTCTCACCTGCATAAGAGATGATTTAAGAGGTCATGCATCCTTCAGGGATATCTATAGAAGAGCAGAAGAGGTTTCGAAGGCATGAGTCTTGGAGATGTTTCTGGAATTAAGTGTTCCAAAGTAGGTTTAATTATTTTGTGGAATTAAGACTTGGTTCTCTAGCATAAATAACTGTTACTGCCTTAAGACTAAAACCTGTGGCAGTGTATGTGGCTGTGTGATATGACTGTTCTTTATTGTGAGGAGCAGTGACATAAGTTGTGCATAAAAAAACTAAATAAATTCAAAACTGTAGTGGTTAAATTCCTTTCCCTTTCTTCTTCTACCTGCAGGCTGCCTTCAGAGTTTTGATATTTGTTTGTCTTACCCAATAGCAGCTACTTAAATGATGTTAAGTGAAAGGATCAAAATGGTCATTTTTTTTTAAACTTGATATAAAGGATCAGATTAAGTAGGAATACGTATTTGGTGTATGTGTGTAGGTGAAACCTTTGTTCCTGTCAAGTATAAAGCCAGCATACATATTCTGTTTGCTGGAAAGGTGTACAAATGCTGAGTAAAGTTATTTAGGCATTTAAATTGCATTCAGGTTCTTCTAAGACACAGTTGCTGGGTTCTAGTAGCAGGTTACTGGTTTTGTTATTTTGGAAAAAATGAACTAATAGTTTTTTACTGTACAGGATATGAGTAATAACAAAAATTAAATTTTTGGAAACATTTTGCAGGTTCCAGCTTTGCAGTTAGGGACTCTATATAAACCTCTGGAGCCAGCTGTTCACCACTATATTCTTTCAATCATTCTGAGGTGTTGATTTTAAAAGAATGAGTTGCTGTTCCTGAAGTCTACAAACTGAAAATATTTCATAGCAGGCCTGTGAACTTAACATGGATTGGTTATATTGGTGCCTGTGCGTGGTGTATAATAAGGACCAATTCGTGTTTTCATTCAAAAATCGCGAAGAAAACTATTTTCTTTAATGGTACGCCAGATTTATCCAAATATTTCAGCAAGTCTGTATTACAGTTTGTCAGCAAACTGGGTACAACCAAAGTGTATTTAGAAATCATTTAATTAGGACAGATTCATTTTCACTCCGTGCCACTACACAGCAAGACTTGCTTGTTCATATTTCCTTAAATTTATTCTGGAATTTGTCCAAGTTGAGCTTTAATGAGTAGTCTATCCCGCTAGTTACATTAGGATTTATTTTCCCCTAGAGAAGAGTGTTTGAATTGGTAGTTTTTTAACCTGTTCAGTTAAATGAACATATGTTCAGAACTGCATCTTAACTCTTGAGTGTAAAGATTCAAGAAATAATTATTTGTATTGTTACAGTTTTACAGTGCAGTTGAAGTAGTGGTTTTCGAATCCAACTTTCGTAACTGTTTTAATGTGGTGATGAGTTTTGATATGAAGTCACATTCAGTTGCTTAATGCAAATTTAATGATACAGTACTGAAACATAGATCTGACTTGGTTTATTGAAAAATATAAATAATTGTATTTTCATTTATTGCTTGAATATATCTCTTGGGTCATAAAATATGGTTAAATATAGCTCAGTACCTTATTAATGAGAGATTTTCTGTATTAACAGGTGCAGTTTGGTAGCAAGCTTGTATTTTAAGTTCTTTTAAACGCATTATTTGTGTTTCAAAACTATCATAATAAATCCTGAATTATAAATGCACTTTCATCACTAGCCAGGCCTAGTTAAAATTTCCTTAAGCAACATTTGCTGCACACATGGTACAATACCTTCCCCCTCCCCACACCTTTATGGACTTGATTTTTTTTTTTTCTGTAAAAAAGGATTTATTTTCTTCAACTTCCTATCCTATAAAGTCATCTGAAAAAGAACAGTCCAGTGTATTCCTATGGGATTGTTAAAATACAATAAGCTTAGAATTTGCATATTATTTCAAAGAAAATATTTCATACGCTGATATTACCCATGAGGGGATATTTTATGTGAAACTTCTAAGTTTCACATAGTTCAGTACAGTAGCTGTAATATGTATTAAATGAATAGCCAAACTTTTAAAGCAAAATCTTTTCCACTGCTGCATTGTGTGCTACTGTTGTGACAGGTCTTCACAGAACTCTCTATAGTGCATGAGTTTGTTAAAAATGTGTTATTTTAGATGGAATAATAGTGTAGTTGTGTTTGTCCTGAATATTGTTGAAAAAGTTTTTCTTTCTTTTTTTTCCTTCATTCTAAATTTTACATTAGGGAACCTGTCTTTTTGTAATCTTTTTCTGAGATACTTAATTTTAATCCTATATGGTGATGAGAAATGAGAAGAAAAAGTAGAAAATGTCACTTATTAGTGACATAAAGGAAAAAAGAAGTTACAGTGCACTTCTGCAATGAGCTAAGTAGCAGAAAATCACAGTAAATGGCTTGATAAAAGCAATGTTAGGAAACGTTCAGATTGATGTCACCACGCATTACATTTCTTTTGATATATCTCCAAAATCTTTGCTAACAGCCATATCTCATTTTCAGGATTTCTACATAAGAATACTATGTAAGAGTAGGATTACACCGGAGTAAATGACTTTATTGGTTTAACCTCGAGTTTTAAAATCACTTTTTATTTACTGGGTATGTAGCATTTTGTTCTGCAGGGAAGGATTTTCCAAAGTACACAGTCACCTTATGTACTCCTTTCTGCATGCACTCCATTACTTGTGCACACCTTTTCCGCTTAAATTGAAAAGCTGACAGCACAATTGTCATTAGCTTCAAATGAGTCACACCTCAGAGGCAATTCTGCTGCTGTTTTTTTTTTCTTCCCCTTCCTCTCCATGTTTTTGAGACCGGCTATCCTTATTCCAAGCTTTATACGGCTGAATAACCTTGGTCTAACAAATAGAGATTACTTTTACAGAAGGCTACAAAATGCAGTTTTTTTGTCTTCTGTCTGTAGTTACATCCATTATCTGACACTCTTTCATGGGTGTCTTCTGTCATAAGAATCAGCTTTTCATTTATTCCTTTAATTTTAGCATGGCACAATGGAATTAGCTGTTGCAGATGGGCTTCACCTATCAAACTTTGATCTGTGCTGTAGACATACACAGCTGAGATAATTATCATTTTCTTCCCACTCCCTTCAAAGGGAGATCTAGTGACCAGTAGAGAGCAGTTCATATAATCTTCAGCTCTAGAATAATTAGATCTGTATTGCCTGTAAATGCTTTCTTGTGTTTTCTTTCCTTTTACCTTAAGTCTAGACAGCCATCTTAGATGGATGTGTATTTATACTGTAGGTGTGTCAAGTTTGAGATTAATTCCTCTTGTTTGAGATAAAAAGATTTTCAGTTGGCTGTTTGCTGGTGTTCAAAAGGAATCGAGGGAGGAGATCTGCCTGTGACTTAAGGTGAATGCTTGTTTGTGCAAGTCCAGATTTAGAGTGATGACATTACCTGTGACTCTGTCACTGTGTCAACAGGGTAGTTGATACAAGCCTTCTGATGTTCAGAACGGTTGTTTCCAAGCCATTTTTCATTCATCATGCAGTTATCTCTAGCTTATGGGCCGGAAGTGTTAGCAAGGAAGATACTCTGCTATTCTGCTTCTTTATCTAGATGATGATGGTGATGAGTCGGAGAAGTGGTGGTGTGTTTTTTCCTTCACAGCTTTCTTGGAGAAGGGTTACTCTCCTGATCAGAGGCAGAATGTGCAAGGAAATCTCTTTATTGCCCAAACTTTCTGGCACTTCATTCTGCTAGAGATTTTAGAGCTTGAACATCAAGAACCACATTTCCCCTAGTCTGCCTCTGTATTCACGGAGCTTCATAGAGTCTCCACTTATTAGTATGATCTCACTTATCTGTGTTAGGCTGTCATGGTTGGAATAATTTTCCCATGGAGCCAGGTAGCAGATGCAATGTATTGTGACTTTTGTGACAGTTCCAGGGAAGGCTTTGATTCTGCTGATATAAAAAAAAAAACTTCCAAGCATCCAAGGTCTGCAAGGGAATGTCTTTACATTTTCAGCTCCTCCCTTGATGATTTTGATAAAAGTTTTCTTCCTTTTTTTCGTGAGCTAAAGGCTTGTGTGAGTAATTTCAGCAGCTTTAAGATTATGATTCTTAATGGACCATTAACCTGCTATTGTTAATTTTCATGTGGCATTAGGCTTGTAACTAAAATCTTGTAACAGAGGAGATTCTCCAGAATTCAGTCTCCCTATTCTCCCTGCCACCCATCAATTTCTTATGAACTATAGTATTTTATGTGAATGCCCTTGGCTTGCAAGTTAACATCCGGGTGATTTATATGTGTGGTCCTTTTAAATACTTAAAATACGTATTCATGTGATGCATTGAGAACATCTTGAAGGGTTAAAAAGAATTGGATGGCAAATGCGAATTCATAAGAAATATTAAAGCTAATTGGAAAAAATATAAAGAGAGAACGGTCACAACATCATTATTCTCCTAGCAGATATTTCCAGCTTCCAACATTTAGTGTCTAAATGACTTTATTGAAGGTGGAGATATACGCAGAATTACAGGATGGCTGAGGCTGGCAAGGCCCTCTGGAGCCACCCGGTGCCACCCGTGCCCAAGCAGGGACACCCAGAGCAGGGTGCCCAGCACCACGTCCAGGCGGCTTCTGAAGGGCTCCAAGGAGGAGACCCCACAGCCTCTGGGCAGCCTGTGCCAGGGCTCCGTCACCCGCACAGCACAGAAGGGCTCCTGGTGCTCAGGGGGAGCCTCCTGGGGGCCAGTTTGTGCCCAGGGCCTCCTGTCCTGGCACTGGGCACCACTGAGCACAGCCTGGCTCCGTCCTCCCTGCACCCTCCCCTCAGGGATTTACAGGCAGTGATGAGATCCCCTGGGCCTCCTCTTCTTCAGGCTGAGCAGTCCCAGCTCTCTCAGCCTTTCCTCATATAAGAGATGCTCCAGTACCTTAAATTAAATCTAATACACTATGAAGGGTTCTAAAAAGTACACCCAGAATATTTAAAGGGACTGTCCTATAATGCAGCTATATAGACAAGCTAATCTGTGTGCAAGGGATTATATTGTGGGGACACTGGAGAAAATTATGCTGAAACACAGAGTACATCTCAGTGATGGAGCAGGAGGTGATTAGGCCAAAGATAATAATGTTGTAAATATGCTGCAGGAAAAGGCTCCAGAGTGGAAATGAAAAGCTGTTGTGGTTTCTGTTGAATGTAGCAAGTCAATCTATTGCTTAATTTTAGGTAATAGTATATTACTAGTATAATATATAGTATATATATTAGGAAGAGAAAGGAATTTAGTGACTTTTTGATAATTGTTGTAGAGCCCTCTTGTTGGTACTGGACTATATGCAGAAGAATTTATGTCCAAACAGAACGCCCTTTATCTTGCCCTGTCATCCCAATATCCCCAACTGTTCACCAGATTATAAAGCACTGAAAAATATTAGTACCTATTTGGAATCTCTTATTGAGCCAAATCTGTCAGCCAAATATGGAATATGAGGATAAGTACAGAACTCTTTTTTTTTTTTTTTTGTGAGTTGTATTTAGTTGTATGGATATTGCCTATTTGGGTTTTTGGATCACTAGATATATTTCATTTTGTTTACTGATTCACAGTAAGCTTTAAAATGTTTTCAGGAAAAAAAATTTAACATATTCTCTGATTTTAGTAGTTGCACAGTTTTATGTGTCACTTTTATTTGGGTGACTTGCTTTTGTTTATATATGTTAAAACCAAGAGAAAATTAGTTAAAAATATCTGATACTCTTTCTTGTTTTACAGGAATGTGTAAAGTTAAAGAATGTAACAATTCCTATATCGGGTGAATTTCAATATAAGTAGAATCAGCTCTTATGAGAAGAAATTTTAACAGGCACACAGCTCTGTCCTTACAGGCTAAATGCTTGCAGTCTGCTATTCTATGACTCAGTTTTTGAATTATTATTCTTATGCACTAAAGTAATGATTTTTCTTTTTATCTCAATATTTTTAAACAGGAACAAGCGCGCTCACGTCCCACTAACAGAATGCATATTTGAGCTTCCGAATTTGACAGTTCAAGCAACTAGAGCTCAAACCCTTCTGCTCCAAACTATTTACCAGAGCTGGTGTCATCCTGTTGGAAGTGGCAGTTCTGTGGTGGTAAACGAAGCTTTACTGAATGAGGTTTTCCAGTATTCAGGTAAATTTGTGATGTTTTTGGTTAAGTATGTTAGATTAATACCCTTATTATGCTACAGTGTGCTGCTAGTGAATGCGCATACAACTATATCCTTTAAATCCAGGTTTTTACTTAGAGTAGTTAACAGACAAAATGTTTTTTGTGTGTATATGGGTATTTATAGCTTATGCTTAGAAACCAGGATGTAAGCTAAGCCACCAAGCTTCACTCCTTGGCACCAATTCTGGATGCATTTAATTTTCCCATACAGGATAATTTTTCCATACTTTGCTCATCTGAAACATCCACCCTTGCTACCTTATATGGTGTCACGTTGTAACTTAAGATCATTCAGAGGTGAAGCTGTTGGATGAAATAAAAAATACCGGATTATTAAGGGCTTTATTAATCAGTGGCATACAGAGGTTGTTTGTTTTTTTTTTTAAAGTGCTGCATATGTTTCTCATCTAGTTTCATAAATAAATGTTTCTGTTGTGAAACTGCTGAAGATAGCAGGTCTCAGATGCGATGATGTACATAATGAAGCTGGCTACCTGTCATGCTTTAGCAAAACATCTAGGAATTTTAGGAAGAAATTAAGGATGAATTTAACCAGAATATTGATAAAATGCAGAGGTTGTCACCAACGTACATGATCTGAATGCTTTACATTTCTGAATCTTGATGTTGATTAGCTAGCTCATAAATAAGTTAAGACTTCTTCAATTGACTACATCCAATATTTTTATGACTGTGGTCACTGTAGTATGGATGAGTACTTGCTCAGTGTATCGAATGCTGGCATATTCTTCTTCCTTCTTCTCACTTGTTTCCCTGAATGAATGTGTTTATTTTGCCTAAAGTTAGGAAACAAACCCAATTTGCTTTTCTTAGTTTCCTTGTTCAGTATACAAAGCTATTTCATTAGCATGGAGTATTAATTTAAATTATTTTCAGGATTTAATCCAAGATTTACTAGCACTATCAGTAAAGGATTTAAGAAAAGAACCAGGAAAATGCTAATAAAGGTTTTCGTCTTTTGAAACTGGGCAAGGCTCTTGTATTTAGATATTACTATCAGTATGATATTATGCATCTCTGTTGGGGGGGGGGGGCGGGAAAGGGTGTAAACCAGTGAAAGCAGTAAAAACGTGCCAAGCCTCTCATTCTAGAGAAATCCTTCTGAATTTGTCTGTCTGACCTTCCAGGACAGTGGATCATTTAGAAGCTGCAGGTAGACATTAATTGGCATTGAATTCAGTGTTGATTCGGGGCTGAATAGAATGGAGACTCTCAGAATTGTGAGGAAATTCCCAGATAAGAATTAGTTTCTCCAATATATGACAACAGTTGATGAATTCTGAACATTTTTCCTATTCCCTGTTCGTATTGTAGTTACTGCCTTTGGCTGGGCGCTCAGTCCTTCTGTAGTATCCAGATACTCATCACGGTTCCTCTTCTCATTTTTATATACATACTAACTTCTGTAACCTTTTGTGATTTGGTATTTTCCCACTTTTCTGATCTGAAATTGAGGTTAAATAAGCTGTCAGATTTTTATTTCCCTGCATCCTCCTTTCTGAGGTGAGTTTTATGTTTGCTTAGTTTACTGTCATGTGAAATCCATCTCAAGGATTACTTAGGTCTCCTTTTGTGGTGGGGCTGCACCTGCAATGCAGCACCTAGTGTGGCACCTTCCAGTTCGAGCGGGGTTGTAAAGAAATTGGAGGGGGTCTAGTGGACAGCTGGTGTCAGGGACATAAAGCATATTTCCATTGGAGGTAGTTGAGGGAACTAGGTCTGGTTAGCCTGCTGGAAAGGAGACAAAGGCACAATTTAACAGCAGCATGCAAATGTTTGAAGGACGGTTTCAAAGATAATGGAATCGCGTTCTTTTTGGCAGTGCTGGATCATGTAACAAAGACCACAAATTATGCCTTGCAAGATCTGAATAGCATTGAAAAGATTGCGCAGCAGGGTTAAGGAATCCCTACCTTTGCAAGTTTTCAAGGCTTAGCTAGACAAAGACATAGCATACCTAAGTAGGTGTTAGTGATGGTCTCGTGTTGATGATTGCTTGGACTAGGTGACCTATAGAGGTCCCATCCAACTGACAACTTTGTCGTTTGCTGTATAACCACTAGTGGTTTCAAACATTTATTAGGCTTATTACCAAGATGATTAATACTTTCATACACACCAGTATGAAAACATTTAGGATTTTTGCAGCGCTTGCCTTTCAGAAAAAAAAAAAAATTAAAGATCTGTTAAAGGGAATTGGATGATGCCAGATCCAGCAGTCCAAGTGAGGTTGCTGCTACCACCTCCATGTCCCCTGGCTCAACCAGTATTATCACCATATCATAGAATGATTTGGATTGGAAGGGACCTTAAAGATCACCTAATTCCTACCCTTTTTTATTTTAAAGCCATTCCCCCTTGTCCTCTCACTCCACTCCCTGACAGAGAGTCCCTCCTCAGCTTTACTGTAGGCCCCATTTAGGTACTGGAAGGCTGTAGTGAGGTCTCCCCAGAGCCCTGTCTTCTCCAGGCTTAACAACCCCAACTCCCTCAATCTGTCTTTATAGGAGAGGTGTTCCAGCCCTTTGATCATCTTTGTGGCCCTCCTCTGGATTTATTCTAGTAGGGCCATGTCCTTGTTGTGCTTGGGGCCCCAGAGCAGAAGTTTCAAAAGGGAGCTCTGCACTGTGTATTCCCAGAAACATAGGGAGCAGAAGTTATACCTAGTGTCTGGGATTCAGTCCTAGGTTACTTCAGAAATATTTTCTACTCCAAAACTTCCTTCAAACTAGTTTAGGCCAAAGGTGATGTGGTGGTTCAGAACAAACTCTCAAGGTGTTTTTTGTACAAATTCTTATTATGAGTAGATTCAAGAAATACTAGGAGGAGAAACCATCTCGAAGATTAACACTCTTATCTCCCCCACCTTTCAATCTCCCTCTGTTCTCCAAAACCTTTTGTCTACCAGGAGAAATACATTTTCCTGAAGTATTTTGCAGTTGTTGGTTAGCAGACTTGCTGCCTCCATCAGATAGTCTGAGAGGTTTTTTTTCTCGTCCAAAGGAAAGGTGGCTGAAAAATAAGTTTTGAAATCTCAAAAGCAAATTGTGTTTTGGTTTCTTACAGAATTTAAGAATGAGGTGGCTGTGCTACTAAAAATTTGTATTGACCACACGTTGGTAACGTATGTTATGTTAAAACTACCAATAAAAAGATACAAGCTGTACTGTCATTGCCTGACTGAGCTCAGAATGTGTGGAGAACAGATAAATATGAGTATTTCAAGAAGGGGATGTGGTTTTTACATTAAAAAATATTGTAATACCGCTCTTTGTTTAAATGTTGTGCCTTACTTACCTTGCAACTAATTCGGCAAAAAACAGATTTTTGATTACAAATGACTTGAAATCTGTAGGTATTGGTAACTATTTAATGGATTTTTGTCTTCAGCCCAGACATAGCTCTTTAGAGATGTATTTATTTTTTGTTTCCCTAAGTTATTTTGATAACCCTTGATGTATATAAGCACAATAGTGTATTGATATGTTAGTTAAATAGTATGTTAGTTCTTATGCTTGCACATGCTTGAGAAACATCCCGCTTTTGCATTTCAACTCCTGTACATGTACATGTGGAAAGAAACATGAAGCAGAAATAACATCATGCTTTCTACATTTTTACGAGTAGATGTATTGATGATCCTAATAACATTCTTTTACAATTGTTATTATTATTATTTCTAACAAAAACAATTATACAATATACTGAAATTTTGGAAAAATACTTTTACAATATCTTTTAGAAGTTGAGCGTAAATAATCCTATGGAGTAATTTTATTGTGTATTTCCTCATTATTTCTTAGTAGGTACCTGAAGCACTCAGTTTCTAAGCATTTCAGCCTGCCAAGAAAACATATACACAGTCACACATGGCTTTAGTTTACTCTGGAAAACTGGAACTTGCTACCACTTTTTCCTTGTCCTGTTCAGGTAGTTCATTATTTTGTTGACAGTTCGGTTCCATTAATCTGGTATTTTTAGGAAAATTGCTTGCAGACCTTACATTTCTCTATTGAAGGTGATCAAATAGGCATTTGAATCCCTCATGTAAATGATGTCTTAAAGTTAAAATAAAATCTACTTTCCAGAAAGTAACTGTAAAACTATTTTATGCAAGATTTCATGTGGGATACCTTAATGGTTGAATAATAAATTTTACCTCATAAAAATGAAATTCAATAATACAGTAGCTTTCTCAGCGCAGTAGCATCTGGTTGAATCTCATGAGAGCCAATATTTTCCAACTCATTAGGATCATGTCGTTCTGTATGTCGTCAACATTGACTTAGCCAAGCTACCTTTACTTACATAACCGCCAAACTATTAAATAGGTCTCTTGTGGAGTGAAGTCAAATATTCCTCTTATTTTGCTTTTGCCTTGGAAGAAGAGAAGAAAATGTACATACTGTAACATTTAAACATCTGGTCTAAACCACATCAGGGTAACACTGAGGAAAGTAACAGGATTCAGTATTCTTCCCAGGTGTACATATAAAAAAGGGTTGTGGAGCTGCTGCATAGTTCTTTTAACCACTTAGGAAAAAGACTGAAATAAGTGACTTGCTTTTCTAATACCCCTGGTTTTAAAACTACTTTTTTCCTCTTACCCCTCTCCCCTGCCACCAAACCCCAAAACACAAAACCCAGCAAAAGCCTAGAATTTCTATGTTTAGTGGTAATGTAAGTTGTTAAGCTCTAATTGCTTCCTTGCAACATATTGGCATTTAATCTGTGTTTGTTCCACACAATGTGGCCAGTTTTGGCATTCATTTTGAGGACTATGACTTAACCTTTCTGGTTAAAATCAAAGTGTAAGGGTGCATTCTCTTAAGTAATTACTTGGGAGTGGCAGGACACAGCTGTACGAAATGTGCACAGTATAAACAGTTTACTGTCTTGCATGGTGATTGTACCCACATGTGTCCTTATCCTTCACTCAGTCATCTACCTGCAGCATGTAAATAGAAGTAGTTTCGTACGCTGTACATTTCTGTGAAAGTGTGGTAGATTATCAGCTCTAATTTCAGATCTGCATAAGGTGTGGGTAACCAATCTAAGCGCAATTCTTTAATAGTTGAATGTGATGTAGTTTTCTGTAATCTTTTCTCTCATCTTATTACAGACATTTTCAGTGATATTCCTAAGTCTGAAGTGACTTACACTGAACGTGGAGTAGGTGGGACATTCTGTCACTTTTAGGTGTAATCAGTGGTGTTTAGCTTGTTAAGTATCTTTTTAATAAATTCCCTCCTTGAAGCAATGATTCTGTAGTGGCCTGAAATGAGGAACCAACGTATGAAGTAAACATGTAAACCTCTAATTATAATTACCTTTTGATCTTTTCTGCTGTGATTTATGTATACAAATAAGCTTTGAAATGGAAAAATCATGGTATTCTGATGAAAGAATGGTGATATGCTTAGTCAAGACATTCATAAAAGCTTAACTCAAATCTGTAATGTCATACTAAAAATCAGATGTATGTAAAAATCCATTAGAGACTTTTAAAGTGTCTATTTTGGTGAAAGTGAACATATAGCGTCAATAGCACAGCCAAGGAAAAAAAATCAATAGATCGTGGAAGGAATACATACATATATGAAGTCTATACATATACATAAGCATATATAAGGTTCTTTTCAGAATTGCAGAAGAACTCTGTTCAGCATGTACGTTTGTTTAAATTAACAGCAAACTCTTGTTGGGTATGTTGGTGGGCTACCAAAAACAAGACACCTAAGCCTAGAGCTATAAATAGTGCCCTTCCTCTGGAGTCTGTAGTTTATTTGCACAAATAGCAATTGAAGCAGTAACGGAGGGCACCTGTTTTGTTTGCTCAGCTGTTAGCTTTATGTTATTTCATGTTCTATTAAGAAAGGTGTGTTTGGACAGCAGGGAGGTAGGCTGCCTTTTTGCCTTGTTCTAGCTGCCATGTGCTACATCAGGTGAAAGACTACAGGGAGGGTGAGGTGGCTTCTGTTCTAAAAGCAATTGAGGGTGCTGAGGCTAAGATACTGGAATACAAAGCATTACAAGAAGGATGGGAACAATGTACCAGCTCCGGAATCTGCTGCATAGTAGGAAGTGGAAAATTCCTGAGAAGAGCTCGAAGCAGACACACAAAAGCTTCAGAGTTGACAGGAGGAAAGATTGTTTTTTAGGGGGGGAGGATCCAGAGAAGTTGGTGTCAAATTTAGTGTCAGCCAGGAAGCCACCAGTGACTACTACTATAAGTATGAAGCACGAATGAGAATGCCATGGTGGTATTTTTTGCTGCCTGTGTTTTATGAAGAAGGTGCATGAAGTGGTTCTGTAACAGAAGAATTGCCCCTACTCGTGCTGCAAGTTGTAATGATGAACACTGCTTCTCTGAAGAGCAAAAGGAAACTTCTTTGTCCCTGGAAAAAAAAAAAGTTAAAAAAAACACAGTCATCAGAAAATTCAGATCAGAAGGGACCTCGGGAAGTTGTTTTCTAAGTGGACTGATGAAGAAATTATAGTAATGTACTTTTTAGTAACACAGTGATAGCATATTGGCTAATGTTTAGTTGAATCTTCAGATCTGGCTATATTGGCAGCAGTGCCAGTTACTTCAGTGAATGATCAGTGATTATTCGTAACCAGAAAATAAAAACCATTTCATCCTGCAGGTGAAGAAATGTTGATAAAGGGTCACTTGGGATGGAGAGACAAATTTTTCTACAGAACTAGTATTTTGTAACAAATTCCTAATTCTTTTCTTCAGTTGATATTAAACATGTCCATGGGACTATTGGAAAGTTACTTGGAGCAGCAATGACTAAAATCTCCCATTTTGTCTGTCAAATGTATTATTGTTGCTTTTCACCTTTTTAATGTTGAAGGAAAACCGTAACTGATGTCCTAAGCCACTGCTAAAATGCAGTGGTGGTGCTCCTAGTATCTTACTCATGTAGAAAAAATAAATGGGCTTTTCTTGTCTCTATTTCTATTTATTACTGCCATTTCGACAATTATAGTGATGCTAAATGGGAGTTCTTTGTTGAAGTGGTACAAAATCCCAGTGTAATCTGAGAATGGAACGTACACCATTTTGTTTATGGCTTGGTAGCAAACCTTGTTGTTTTTTTCTTTTCTTTCTGGAGGAAGGCAAAGTTGTTCAGTAAGCAAACCAAAAAATACAAGTGTTTACAGCTTTAGTAGATCTTCACATGCATATATCTGAAGTGCTGTCATTCCTTTCTGTTGTTTCCTGTTCTAGTTCTCACACCGATTAGATTTAACCTGAGCTTCAGTGCTATCAATACACACAAACTCAAGTCACACTGTCATCTTGATTAGTAAGTCTTTTAGTGTACAATATTGAATACTTCCATCTCAAGCCATCGCTCTGTGGTAATTTGACAGTTGTGGAAATTTCAGAAGTCGTTATCTCCCCTTTTCCCCTTTAATTAAAGAATCCTACTTTAAAGGATTTCAGGTCAGTTTATATAGTGAAATGTTCTGAGAAGGAAATGAAGGTGTGTACAGGTGATGCAACACAAAGAATTAATAATTTATGTCTACTAGTAGTCTCATCTTTTCTCTTTATGGTTTCATGTGATCTTCTTTCAGCTTAAACACTAAACGAAGCTGTTGTGGGCTGCTAAAACTGCCTGGTATGGGGTTTTGATCAAAAGTATCACTTCCGGGGCTTCAGTAGCCACTATTGAAAAAATTCCTATGTGGACATGGTTGAAAATGAGTGTGTATCTTCTGTGCTTTTGTCAGCTGCAGGAGCCAATGGTGTACACATTAAAGAGCACAAAAATATGTGACTAAATTAGGTATCTAAGCCTTTCTCGCTTCTCCAAATCACTGTAAGTCCAGGAGAAAATGTTCCCGTTATGTTTTCCAATGTAGATTGTCACTTGCAGAAGTTACATTCTGGCTGAAGATCTTTTCTTGAAGAGTAAAAGCCAACGTCTTAAGGTTTATGAAGAAAAGTAATGAGAAAAATTGTAGTTTGGTCACTTCTTCTATTAGGCATTTCAGTCCAAGTGAAATGGTTTATTCAGGTTGTAATGTTGAGCAGGACAGTACTTTTGTTTGAGTAACAACACGTTGGTTTTTTGTTTCTTGTTTTGCTGTTATGGAATTAAATTTAATAGAAATGCTTTGTGATCCTCGTATAGCTTTACAAAAACTTAGAACAGCTTGTAATAGTATATATTCCTCCTTGTTATTCATAATGAGAAATTTTGTAGTAGGAAAGTATCATCTAATTGGAGTTTTGATTTTGTTGATGGAAAAATATGAGCAAGGGTAATGAATGGAATAGATTATTATGGAAGGTGAATGAAAATAAAGTAAGTACAGAACTGAAAAAGTTCCTGTGAGGCTTGTAACAAAGATGTTTGCTGTAGAAGTAATCTTTTCTTTAGAAAAATAAAACCAAACAAACAATAATCCAAAATACATAGGTTTAAGAGTAGGCATCTTTATAAGCTGTTGAACTTATAAATATGGTAGAAGCATGCTGGCTGTTTGCAACCATGTAATACTGAAAGCTAAGCTAAAGCTGTGGGTTTATATAACGTGTATCTTGATCAAATAAAAGTCGCACGCAGTTGAAATCATGTGACAGATTCCAAATATTGGACTTAAAACTTGCTGTAACAGTGCCTACGATGTTAATAATTTCTAAAATATTAATATGCTCTAGAATTACTTTTATTTAATGCACTGTAGCGAATTAACATTGAAAATGACTCTTAATGTTATGTGGCTTCCATGTTTGTGGGGGCATTTTTTCTCTTGTGGCAGACAAAGATACCAGTGGCACTCATCTCACCATATTAAGATACCACCCTATGACATGCTGCAATACCAACTGCTCGTCTGAAGCCTCAGATGATCTATTATTATATTAAATCAGGTTCTTTTAAAAAGGACAGTGGTCTTAAATGAAAAGAGGATAGGTTTAGACTAGACATTCTGAGGAAATTCTTCACTCAGAGGGTGGTGAGGCAGTGGCACAGGCTGCCCAGAGAAGCTGTGGATGCCCCATCCCTGGAGGTGCTCAAGGCCAGGCTGGATGGGGCTTTGGGCAGCCTGGGCTGGTGGGAGGTGTCCCTGCCCATGGCAGGGGGCTGGAACTGGGTGGGCTTTAAGGTCCCTTCCAACCCGAACCATTCTATGAAAAAAATAGTAAGGCAGATAAAGTTAGGGAAACATTAGATTCTCAGAAAATTATCGTAAGCAAGAAAATCTTAAATTTAACATTTTGTAGTTTTGATTTTGTATTTGGAGGAGAATTACTGAAGAATAAAGAAAGGGAGGTGTTCTATTACAGTGTTATTTAACAGCATCAAGTGAATGTCCCTTCTTTTTTGTGAAATGAAAATCTGAAGGGAAGCATGATAGCATCATTGAATATGGCACAGCAGATGTAACTGCTTTGATCACACTTTGAAGTGTTCTACTATTGTTGGAAAATATTCCTTGCTTTACAGTGTTGCTATGCTTCGTTAATAAAGATACATATGACAGTGTACGTGACATTATAATTAAAAGCACGGATTCGGAGGAAGTATGAGAGTTCTATGTATGAGCACAGCTCCTGAGTTTTTGGAGCTTTGTCTTACACAAAATAAGAGCCCCTACATCTGCTTACCATCCTCCAAAACATACTTTGGAACCAAGGTTGAAGTTGACTCAAAGAAGGTAATCAGAGCTGTTTCCAGAAACACCTTTGTTTTAGTTGGAGATCATCTAAATAAGTATGGTCCCCAGCCTGGCCATAGTTCTTCAGTTGAGATTGCTTCATAAGGCTGGTATGGATACAGATCAAACAAATGTGTGTTTTATTTTTTTCATATTTTTTTCGAACGTCATCTTTTGGCTTTGTTTTCTTTGTTTTGGAGGTAATATGATAAATAAATCCAGATATTACACCTTCTTGTACTTCTTTCTCCTGTCTTTAAACCCTCACTTTGTTGCTGCATCTCATTTTTGATGTTTTCCTTCTTTTACTGTTCTTATGCCTGATCCCAGGAATATTCTACCCTTTTCTGCTTTATTGGACATCTCTGGTCTGATCTTTTTCCTTTCCCCTTTTGGTTACTTCTTGTCTGATTAATAACAGCAAGCTTGTTTATAGTTGCATTTGATCTTTAACTGTGTCCTAGCAAATTTAATTTATTATTTACTGTTGAAAAGTTAAATTGAAAAGCACCATCTTATGTCCAAAAATAATATAAATTGTATTGAAAAGTTCAGTCCATTGTAAATATATTTTAATTGACCTAAAGACAATGTTGTATGATAGCCCTATTTTAAACAGTGGTCTTTTAAAATCCCTAGTTCTGTCTGGGAAAGAGGAAGGTGGGATGAAATGGTGCAGAACTGTATACAGCGATGGAACAGGCAGAATTAAGGATCTATATTAAAAAGGGAAACAAATTAATTAATAGATTCTTCTTCTGCCCCTTATACTCTTTTCACACCTATTTCTAATTCTGGTCCTAGAAAAGGGTTTATGTAAGACTCTTAGAATAGTTCAGTTGGAAGGGACCTTCAGAGATCATCTAGTCCAAGACCATGTCCAAGTAGTACTCCAAGCAAGAAGTAAAGAAGTTGGTGCTCTAGCACTAGTGACAGTAAGTGTGATGGGAGAAGTCAAGCTCTAAGAGCCACCCTGAAAAATAGAGCAGTTACCAGCATCAAGTGTTATACTAGAGCAAGTTTGACTTGTGTTTTTATGTAAGAGGGTCAGTTTGAAAATTGAGCCATTTCGGTAGAGGATCTGATCGCTTGGTTATGGGGGAGGGTGGGGGGTGGAATAAAAACTCTCCTGCATGTGAGCTTCAAATGTTTTCCTTCTTAAAGATGCTGCTTCCTGAACTAGAAGGTTTTGTAAGTTTTTTTTAAAATTCTCAGTTATTGCAGAGCATAGGGAATTAAGTATGAACAAAATACAGAAATTAAGAAGAAATGCAACTCTCAGGTAGCCTTATAGAAATGCTTTAACTCTAGACTGATGCAAATTTTGAATTCTTTAATTTAAGACATTGACATGTTTTTGTTAACCTGCTATTGCAGGATGAAAAGCTTCATTTCTTCATATTAAGAAACCGCTTTTATTTCTTTTTTCATATGAATTCTCACCTTTAGAGGTACATTTGTAGTCCCCCTCTGCCTGTTTTCTGAGGAAGATGCAAGAAGTTCAATGTTACAGAAGCTAGTGATATAACCTTGCACCTCGGCAGATGCTTTGAGTTTCTTTCTTATGTTAAATCTCTCACTTTTACCTGGCTTGCATGACATACCACAGCTAGATACAGCGATTTTTTTTTATGCCAACTGCTTTATTCTTGTGTTAGCATTTTTCATTCTCCTGGATATAATCTCAGATTTGTGATGTAGTCAAGCTACCTTAAACTACATATGCTTATTAGTAATGATAGAATCATAGAATCATAGAATATCCCGAGTTGGAAGGGACCCACAAGGATCATTGAGTCCAGCTCCTGGCACCACACAGGTCAACCCTGAATTATTGGAGAAAAAATTCTTAAGAAAAGTAATAATAATTAAACTAATCACATGCTTTACTACAGGCTGATGAAGAAGAGTTTCTCTGCTGAGTTAAAGAGCTCTGCCAACTTACTATTTTTGGAAGTCAAGGAATCTTTGAGTTTTCCACTTTCATCCATCTTTTACTGTCTTCTCAAAGAAAATTTTTCTGACAAGTATCTTCTCTGCTCTCTCTGTATCAGCCTATTTAATATGAGGTCAGTGGATTGTACTCAGAAGCAATCTGTTGTCGTTTAGTTTCAGTTTAGACAGCAAAAATCATGCTCCCCACTCTTTGATAGCTGTGTTCACTTAGCTTTCTGAATTTCTATTTTCTGGTATCTTCACTATTGAAGGAATATAATGTGTTCTGTTGCTCGCCTTATATATATCTCAGTCATCTCAAATTCAGACCCCAATTAAATTGTGTGATACAGAATTACATTCTTTTCTGAGTACCTTTAGATTTGTTACCACCATTACAAGAGTTGGTTATCCATCCGTCTGCAACAGGTGTTAGAGAAAGGAGGAGTCAAGTTAGAAGAGCCTGATTCAGGTCTTGGCTTGGTGGGAGAGCAGACTTCAAAAAAAAAAAAAGGATGACTGGAGTTAGGAATAAAATAGGTGTTTTTCAGGCACCTTTGGACATCACATGAGTCTCTTGTGGTATGCTATCAGTAATGAGCCCATTTTCTCCCAGCTGAGTGGAAATAAGTGGCAGTCCTGATCACCAGAAAGAGGAAGAAAATCTTCTGCCAAAGTGAAAGGAGGTCTTTGTTGTGCTTTGTTACAAACCAAGGAATCAGGAACCAGTTGTACTCTTTCATGCTTAAACATGCTTAAATTTTTGTGTGAGTACTTGACAGTGAGTGTTTGCTGTTGTAAGTAGTTTTGTCCTATTGTCATTCCTGTGTGCAGAGTAAATTGTTGGCAGTAAATGTCTGGCATGTTTAGAGCGGGGGGAGTGGTGGTGGTATACCAGGTAAAACACCTGCTCTGTATCTATTGTACTTCTTTTTTTCAGATTCTTTTAGGGTCCCACTTAGTTTCTAAAGAACATCATTTCTGCTTGTATTCAACAGCTTTACAAACACTGTGAAATTGTGTTGTAACTAAGATGTAGTTCAGAAAGGGTGAACTGCACTATTCTGGGTGTAGTCTTAGGAAATTGCATCTAAAAATATACTGTGTAAGGCCAGCAGACCAGGTCACTTCAGAGACATTACGAATCCGTAGATATTTATGTCTACTCTTTTTAGACTGACTAAGCTTTAAAGTCCAGCTTTGAGGCACTGACATAACAGCATTTGCAGTGCTGTTGAAAGCTCATATGATTGCGTCTTGCTATAGCTCTCACAGCTCCTGGTTTCATCAGTTAACTCCGTATTCCGTCCATTGGGCTTAGATTAGGTGGCTGTGATCACCAAAGTGCTAAGCACTTGATCTTCTGTCTTTCAAGAGAGCTTTTTATAAAACTTGCTTTGATGTGTATTTCTTGTCAAGGCTACTTTCCCAGTGGGATCACTTTTATGCTGCTATCCATTCATATGTTGCAGTATCCCATATGTTATCAATGAAACACAGCTTGCCAGCAGATTTGTGCTTATCACCAAGACAGTACCTCTACCATATTCAGCAATAAGAACAACTACCTCTTTAATTCATAAAATTTGCTTGGTGTAAATTTGCACAAAGACTTCAAAAAACTGTAAAACCTAGCTGAAAAAGGGAATAGTGCTTCACATCTTATGCCCTCCCAATTCTTTTGCCACCTTCATTTTTATGATTTGTCTGAGTTTGAATATAAACTTCCGGAATTTCTAATGATGTCAGCAGAGAGCTGTCCTGACTTAAAAACTCGAGGGGAAAATGATTAACAGAAAAGAGCAAGTGATCAGTTTTTAGGGTGTCATAGTAAGCACTAAAAGTCCACAACCATAGTTGTGAGATTAAATAAAGAAGAACAGTTCTAAGCATTCAGTGAAAAACATCTTTTCTAATATTCTCTTATCAAGCATTCAGTCGCATGCTGCATTTTCTATGGTAGCATTTGATGAGGAAACTGGGCTGCAGAAAAAGAAGCTGGAAGTTCTATATCAGAATACCTTGAAACACATATGCAAATAAACCAGACACATTTCTAGAGACCTGGATTAGTGTGTTTCCCTTCCTGTTACATTCAGAAGCTGATCTGAGTTATGAAGATTGTCGTTTAGGTTTGTATGATATTGCCCAAGCTTTCCTGGAACCCATCTAACTATACAATTACTGCCAGGGTGAACATGAGACTATGTTTTATTGCACCAGGTGGCTTTGTTCTCAGTCTTTCAAAGTAGCATGTGTTATCTGCATCTTAATTAGTATTTTTTGAGGGATTGTCTTTAATTTTCCCTTGGAATTCTTGCCTGCAGTAACAAAATAAGACTTTCTGTGTTTAGAATAAGAATTTCTCTATATGCATGTGTCACATTCCTTAATTTCCTTTACAGTCTGGTATTTCAGTGTTTTGCTCTTACTTGTTTGAATATAACTGAACTTATCCTGATCATGTTTGGTTCCTATGCGTTTATAGTAGTTTAAAAGTTTTCTGTGCTCAAGGCCTGGGAAGCATGAGGCTTTAATATGCCAGCCTGAGTATTATCTCTTTCGAATTCCAGTCCATATTTCATTTTTGAAAGTATAAGCTTATGACAGGTCACAGAAGTATTGCAGAAGTCAGTTTGAAAACTTTACAAAGAATGGCAAAAAAAAATTGTTTTAGGTGGTAGGATATTGAAAAGAGCCTGATGATGCAAAGAGAAGATTCAATGTTATGGTCTAATAGCATGAAATACGGAGAATAAAAAAGGAGGGGAGCTCTGATATGTGAATGTTCTCTGTATCAGGTAGCAGAACTACAGTCTGTGGTGGACTCCTGTGCCACTTAGAGCTAAGAATCCTTTTCTTTCCTGCAGTGTGAATTGAAATTGCTGCTCAAAATGGTAGTGAAAAATGATGAGTAGATAGAGTAAGTAAAATAGGGACATGAACTACAGTCTAAATTTCTGTTAACCAGCTCTAATGTTGTTTTATAGTTGCTTTGAAACTTTTTCATCATTAATGCATTGTTAATCAGTCATGATCTGTAGAAATCTTTTTAGCATTTCGTAGTCTAAAGGAAAAAGATATTTCATTTTTTTCCTATCAAAAAACATTTACATTTTCTTTTGTGCTTTGGAATCGTGTTCTATTTCATTGAGGCAATAGAGAGCTTTTTATTTTAGTTCATTAGAAAACTGCTTAACGCAGTTGCACTTAAATCACAGTTAAGAGCTGACATACCCTTAGGGATGCTTCGAAGACTGCTGTTAGGAGAGAGCTTAGGGGGAACTCAGAAAGTTGCTAGCATCACAATGCTTTCGTTTTTTCGCAGATCATTAAAATTATTATTTAAACAAAAGATAATACCTTATTTCAGTCATTCACTTTTTCTTTTCTCTTTATTAAATATATATGCACCCTCTTGGCTAAATCTTTGCATTCAGGTGGGGGGTATCTTTTCATTCTTTGTCTTTTTTGTCTTTGCTTTCACTCAGTTTAGGCATGTAAACCAAAATAGCTTAATAGAGAGAACAGGCTCCATGATTGTCCTGTGTCACATTAACCCTGTACGTTGCCTTGTGCCCCCAGAAGCCTCAAAGAACAGCTTGACTTCCAAATGCAATTCCAGTCATTATTTTGAACTTCTGAAAGCCACTGATCTAAGGCTCATGTGGAATTTGGAGTAGAGAATGAAACTCTTAACAAAATTGTTTGCAAGACTGGAAGAGATGTTTTGTGGGAGGCAGATCTAGTGGTATTTGAGGCAACTGCACCATGTATACAAAAATGAAACATGTCTAGAAAATTAAGGTGTAACAAGTGCCAATAGCCAAAACGAATTCCAGTTAAAAGATGCTTTTTTATGCAACTGTTAATGACTGAAACAACTTACTGAGACTGCATTTTTGGTGGTGGTGCTAGTAGCAGTGGTTTTGATAGATGCATGCTGCTGGTTAAATACAGAAGGGTGATTCCATGGCCTGTATTTTATAAGAATTGAGGCTGAATGATCACAGGGCTTCCTTCTTTTCTTTTTCATTTTGTGTTACTTGATGCTTCGCGACTTATTTTCTGTTTGAAATGTTATTTCACCCACATCTCTAACTGGAGCCAGCTGATTTCTGAGCTGTCCTCTTGGTCAGGCTGAGTCTATTTAACACAGTTGACTCATGTTAGCTTTTGGTGCTAGTTGAAGTTGTATATTTTGCTATTGTTTTGTATTCGATCGGTATCTTACTGTGTATATGCTCTCTTAATATGAGGCTTCTGTTGTGTATTAACCTAATAAATGTATTCGTTAATTACCTTGGAGAGGTTTTTGGAAAATGAAATGGTTCTTCAGTATTAAAATAATCTGGGTTTACAATACCACATCGTAAGAAAAGTTTACAAAGCATGTTTACTGTAACGCATTACAAAAGGTGGCTTATCTTCCTTTTGCTTTGCTAATTGTTTTAAATACAAACAATTAAATTTTGTTAGAATAAATCCCATGAAACTGAGTGTTTTAAGTTGGGTAAGTGTAATATAATATCCTGATGATTGTCATTTCATTCATCAGGGTAATTTATGTTTGCATTTTTAATAAAAAAGAGCTAAAGCAACAAACAGTCTGCTTTGTAGTCCCTCAGCTATTTCATGTACTTCTGGAAACATTCTTTACCTTGTTAGGAAGCAACAACTATTTAATAATCATCTGTATTGAAAGTACATGAGGAATATTTTTTAATTTTAGACATTGGCAAGAGTGACTGTCCCTTTGTAATTGGAGATGGCCATTTTTCATTGTTAGGTGTTTGCATTTAGCTGATTACCCTAGATGTTTTTTTCTGTTTTGTACAATTTCTTTGACAAAGGAAGCTTGTTGATAGTAAGGGGCGAAATAATGAAAGAGAAATGTTTCAGCAGCACTATCTGTGCTCAAGGTGTTCTGTGAAGGAGGCAGCTTGGATTTGTATGATTTCAAAGTTTTCTGACATGGCTGTTCATACTGTTTGCTTATTACAAAAGTTAATGGGTTTGTGTACTGACACGTAATAAAGCCTTTGGATTCATCAGTTATCCTAGCTGTTGGGTTTGAACTTGAGATTGTGCTGCCACTGAACTCTGTCAGAAAGGTAAGTAACTTCTTTCTTGGTTTCTGTCCTTACTGTGAGCAATCATCTTGGTTAGCCTTGGAATCTAAATTCACCGGATGAATTCCTTAAGCCTACTGTGAGTTGCCTGTGTTTCATCCTGCTTTCCACGGTACAATGTAGCGTGCAGTGCTACTATTTTTATACTTTCTTAGCTCCACACCTGTTTCTTTGTTTTAAAGAAAAAAAAAAGGCAACTTCCAGAATATGTAAGTACAATAGAGTTGTCCTTTAGATCATTCTCATCTGTGTTAAGAGCTGTTTGATATTTAAGTTGTAGGACTCTGTTTCCCAACAAAAGTCATGTGACATCAGCAGTGAGGTGCAATAAGAGCTCTCTTAGGATTACTTTAAATAGAATGGAAGACTTTGGGTATATAAGGTTGTGTGGCCTTGAATGTGATTTTTATTTGATATATGAGCTGTGACATAGCTATTGCATGACTGAGATGTGCCTGTAAGCGATGTAGCGTACAGATGGGGTTTCTCTGAAACAAAGCCAGCGACTAAATCTGAATGTGCTCATTTAAAGGGTAAAGAATACTTCATAAAACATATGGAAACATTTCTATGTTTTTTCATTAAATAGGCTTCTTACTCCTTATGCACTTTTAATGATTGTTCATGCTAATATGTAATTTACCTGAATCAAGATTGCCTATGCATCTGTACGGCTTAGTGACATTTGTATAATGTTATGAAGATTGTATTTAAAAACACATTAAATGTACTTTTCTGTTTTTGTTATTCTGGAACTTTTCATCATTTCAAAGGTAAAATAATTTCTCAGAACTGGTGGAAAAGAACTCACCATTATGCATTGCAAAGTATATAATTTAAGATCTAGGAGGAATGTCAAATGATAGTAATACGGCAGTTGCACAACATGATTGACTTACATGGTTATTGGGGTTCATTGAAATAAAATCCAGGGTTATGTACGTTTGAACAAGAAGTGTAGACCAAACTTATCCTAAGAGTATCTCACTCTTCAAATGCACGGATACTGAACGCAGGCAGGGATCATAGGGGCCCACAATGCAACAGGAACTTCCTATGCGATGATATGTCAATAGGTGCTAATGACAATTGTGTGATATAACAGACCGGTGAGTAAAAATATGAATATGCAAACATAAGTTTTATATATGCTTTCTGTGAGGCTAAAGATGATGTATGTCTTTTTTTTACTGTAGCTTAAAAAGAAAACTGAAAAGTAGAGAGGACACAGAACAGACGTGTAAAGCTCATATGAGAATTGGAGAAAGAGGCCTTTGAGATAAGGAAAGATTACATCTCTTTGTCCTCTGAGATTTGAAAAATCATTCTGATTTTGCCACCTATGAACTTTGAAAGGAATAATAATTCGGTAGCAAAGAATTTGTTCATATTGATATCCTTATTCTTTGATTAAAAACCTCCAAGTAAATCTTTGGAAGTTGATATATTTAAAATAAAGGACACATTTCCAATAGTAAGAATGGTAGCGTTTAGGCCAGTCAACCCATAGAAATGTAGAAGCTTCAAAAATGTTGTGACTTATACTGGAGGAAGCAGTTACTTCTTGAGTTAGGTATCATCAGACGAACCTAGTAGATACCAGGTTCCAAAAGATGCCAAGCGAAAGGAGTCATTTCCACATGGGAAGTAGTCACACGGTAAAACTTCCTTTTACGAGATACTGTGGTTGCTGTAAATTTACATTTAAAAAATAACAACTGGATAAATATGGAAAAGAAAAACAAAATGATGGAAAAAATTTTAAAGCGAAGACACCCCTTCTGGTTCAGGAGTCATGTTCTTGACAGTTGGAGCATAGTCTAGGAAATGTCATGCAGACTTTCTCCATTGTGCTCCGTTCCCTAGGAATCCAGCACTGGCTCCAGGTGGGTCTGGGTAGACTTTTGGTTTAACTTCTCGTTCTTAAATAATAGGTTGTGTAAGAACTGTTTATGTGAAGGAAATATTTTTGTCTTAGTGTCTTATAGTCTAAAATGATATACAGTGAATGTATGTTGTATAGTTACCATTTTTATGCAAACTCAGATTACCTTGTACAAAGAACTGCTCTCCCTTATTTCTTATTGCAATTTTCCTTCTTAGTACCCAGTGAATCTCTAAGAAAATTAGTAATAACTTTGGACAATGTAGTGGCTCTTAATAGGAAATCAGTATTTACAGTAGGTGATAAGTATTGCACTTTTTGTTATCTCATGTAATATTCACCATAAGGACAGGTGCCTGGCTTGGGTACTCAGTGCTGAAGATAGTCCTGCTGGATCATGTTATAGGAAGAAATGACCTCTTGCTGTCTCTCTTGCACACATGCTATATATATATATATATATATATGTATGTATATGTATATATATACACACACATATATATAGGTGTATATACCTTTGAAATGGTGAAAAGTTCTGGAATAAGAAAACAAACAGAAAAGTATATGTAATATGTTTTTAAATACAATCTTCATAGCATATATATATACGTACATATATATATATGTATGTATGAAGTGATTTACATTACCAGCAGTGGTTAAGATACTTGGACTTGTTCTGAGAAAATGAAGGATATATTCAAATGTTCTTTATATAATTTTACTCAAAGCTCTGTTACTGAGCCTATTAGCTCATTTTCTTTTTTTTTTTCTTTCTTTCTGATTGTGTAGAGGGGCTTTCTGTACAGTTCCTTTATCTTTGCTGTCTTGTCTTTTCTCAGGCCATAGGGGCTTGTCTTAAGTTGTTTTAAGCTTCCATCTCTTCTTCCTCTTCTGTTAGACAGTCCATTCTTTTCTCTTTTGTTTCTACCATTGAGAATCCAAAGCATCTGAGCTGCTTCTGAGCGTATGTCATTTGTAATTACTCTTCCAGGACCCTTTGGAAGAAATACACATTGTTCCTTTTATGGGGGAAAAAATAGAAAATCAAGTAATATCCCAAATTTTTGGCACACAGTTGGATATTTTTTTCCCTGATTAATTTATTTGTAAGAATATGAGGTGGAAACTTCAAATCCTGAGTTTGTCCTGTACACGTCTGCCTCCATATTTCCTGATTCCAGATCCTTAGCTAGGATCAAAGTGCTTTAAATTCAGAACATCCTTTAGTAATATGTTTATAGTATCTTAGACCATGGATCTAATTTTTAATATTTTACTTTGATGGCAAATCTATAATGGGCTTTAACACTTAAAACTATTAAGTTATTGTGGTGGTGGCATTCATAGCTGCTCTTCAGAATCACTTAAACTGGGCCCTGATGCCTGAGGTCTGTAGGCAGTAGCTCAAAACAAATAATATTTATCTTTGCAAGGCAGGATATTAAGCACACTACACAGAAACAAAGAAGTGTTTTATTTTCTTTCTCTGTAATTATAATATCTCACGTATAATGGATTGATAGTTTTGCTTTTTCCCCCTCAGTCCCATGACTAAAGTGTGTTTGAGCCAGACTTATTTTTCAGCTGTGTTTTGGTCTTATCTCTGTATCCCTAATGGAAGGCTTTAAGAGTTCAAGGAATAAACACATAAAACTTGGATCTAGTTCTTTCAAATGCATAGATGGTCTTTTTTAAACTTTTGGCACCTGTTTATTCCTGCATATGCTATTAAAGAGTTTTGGTGCCAGATTTTTGGTTGTGAGCACTTCCATAAGGATAAGAGGATTTTAAAGCCTCATTTGCACTGTCTTACAAAAGACGTGATTTCCTTTTATTTTTAGCTGATGTAGGATCATACTACTGTGCAAAGGGGTGGTCCTACCTTCCTTCCACTCCTGACAGCAGCTTTCCCACACCTTCTAATGATCAGGCAGATATGTGAGCAGTTAGTTCAGCTTGTGGGACCAGCTGGAAATTGCTCCTCCTCAGGGTTATTTTTCAGTCAACTTACCCATTTATTCAGTTTATAATGTGCCCACATAAGCACTAGAGGCAGCTTGAGGCATTGCCCCAAGGTATAGCACCTCAGAGTTTAAATGAATTTATAAGCTGATCTTGATGCCACACTCTGCGACAATCTCAAGCTCTTATTTTAATGCACCAGCTTCTGTTCTCTTGCTTTCATGAAAGATGCACAATTTTTCAGGTTCAGATTGTTTACATTCTTCATGTGTTTAAAATAATTATTGATAATCACTTATTGTTTTCGCTAGGTATATGTAAACTGGACAGGATTATCTGTGCCTCCTACATTAATGCTGGAGTCCATACTACCTCAGATGAAAGGATGTCAGAATCAATTAAATTCTGCACTCTGCTATGTGCTAACATAATTGTAGCACTGTGCAAAAAATGCTTCGTGCATTTCTCCTGAAAGGTAAAATAGCTGAAATGTGTTTAGGTAACATCCCTACACTGAAGATTTAAGGAGTGGATGTCTGTAATTCACGTGGAGGTAGCATTTAGTCCCTCAATTTTGAAGTGGAAATAATTTTCTGTAAAACAAAGCTTCAGTTTCCTGCATATGCTGCTACTGTTGGGTGGTCATTTCTGAAGTTGTTACTGCTTAGCCAGTCTCCTATGTTGGGATTTGTGTAGCTATACTGCTTTGAAAAATTCAACTCTTTTCTTCTGGGCTTACAATTAAAGGAAAAAAAAATGAAAAATGGAATAGTTTGTCATCTTGCCTGGCTTGGAGAAGTAAGAGGAAAAATTTAAAGTAGGAGTCATTAGAGTAGAAATTCTTGACTTTAGGAAAGCACATATGAAGCTTGTGCTTGCAAAGGGGTCCTGCAGTTGTAAAGGTTTGTGAAGCAAGGGTCAGGAAACCTGCATGGGTATACTGTGCAAAGAAAACTATTTGTATGCAGAACTATTCCTGGCATTAATATGAGTATAAAATCAGAATGTTTTTTTTACGAGCTACCACACCTGGCCTGTAGATAATTATCTATTAAAAAATCTTTCTCATCTGGTATTATTAGAACAAAAATGGATTTATTCAGTTTGTAATTTTTTATTTTTATTTCTTTGGGGGGGCAGGAAGGGGCGTGGTGTTTTTTTTGCTCTGTGTTCTGTGTAAATAGGTGAGATACACTCTCCTTGAAGTCCCTCAGTCTCTTCTAATTCCTTCTAATTCCAAATAAATGATTTCACTGTTTTGGAGTGTTTTTTATCTGCACAAAACCTCCCTGTACATCAGGCTGTATTTTATGTGGTTTCTTACTCAAATAAGTCAATACATGACCTCATCTCATAATCAGCCAACTATGCCACCGATGACCCAGTACTCGCGGTGTAATGCTGCTGCTGTGGAAGCTCAGCCAGACTCCAGGGACGCCTCTGTAATGCATTGCTGTAGGCAGTTCTTAGGGTGGAGAGCCAAATACCTTTCTCCCTTGGTTTCATTTCCACTTTCATTTCCTTCGGGACTTCTGTTTCCTATGGAGGGTTAACCTTTCCTTCGATGGCTTTGGTATTTGAATGGTCTACCGATGGCGTGATCGTTGGGTGCAATGGGAGCAAGGAGGAGTGTTTTCCTTTGTTTCGATCTCCACGCTTTTATGTTTCCCTTTAGTATATTATGTGTTTGTATAGGTGTGCTGGTTTTTTTATACTGGTAACTGATCTGCAACACAAATGTGATTTCTTTAGGTGGCATTCTTCTAAGGTACTTGTCAGTACTATTTTGGTTTTCAAACTACTCACTTTATGCAATAGCAGCAGCAATGTTTTAGACTTCTGCAAAATTTTGGGGAGTGTAACTGAGAATTGTCAGCTTACGTGCAGTTGAGAAACAGCTTAATGAACTGTATAGCTTCTGTGTTCCCTTTTTTATATAACAAATACATTATTTGTGCGGAAGCTGTTAGAATAATTTTAAATGAACAGGCTTCTAAAACTGCCAGCAGCCTCCATCTTTAACACTAACAACTGTCTTCGAGAGAAAAATAAAATCTAATCATCAACAAGATTATTCTTGATCTTCCTTATTAAAACATCTGGATATTTTTGGCCCTATCCTACAGTGATGACATATTTAGCAGAGGAAATAAAAAATGTGCATTCTTTGTACAAGAAAGGATATCTCTGGCTTGTTTTATTTTACACATTGCATTTATGTATATCCATAACAGTATGGACATATTTTCTAAAAGGCATTTGAATCTTAAATACAGGGGAAGCATTTCTATTTTAACTTTGCCACCAGAGTTTAAAAACAAACAAACAAAACAAAACAAAACAACCTTCATCTACTTTAAAAAAAAAAAATCACTGTTATAGGGTCAATTGACTTTCACAAATCATATTAACATCATCTTCTGTTTCTTTGATTTTCCAACAAGTCTATGCCTTTTAATGATATTTCCTTTGTGTATTGTCTCTTCTTGCAATAAAATACTTTGGGTTGGCAAGATAACAACCAAAATCTTTACACCTGTGAATGTATTGGCTGAATGTATTGGCAGATACATTTTCTCATGGTAGGATGAAGCCAATTGAGAGCTATTGAGTTTAAACATCGGTTACCATTTCACAAAGCTGTTCCACACATTGCTTCTGTGTACTCTGTGAAAAGGTTATTAGTTAACTATTTCCTTGGGGAATTCATTTGAAACATATGTCTGATTATTAATTATGCATTCTGTTTGGGGTGTTGAAATTTTTTTTTCCCTGCGTTTAATAGCATTGCCTGAAGACTTGAGAGCTACACTATAGTGTATTGTGTAACTGCTACAAGTAGCTACTGTATTGTGATGTAAATGAAGAAGCTTGATGTAAGAATACATTAACATTTTATTGATCTTATCATATGATTGAACATTAGGAGGAGTTCTCCCTTGCTCCGCTGTTTATTTTCACACTCTTCAATTTGAGAAGTTCTGTTATTGTCGGTTTATTACCCATTTGCTGAGTAAGGCCGTCTTCTCTCTCTGCAAAATTAATTCCCATTTGCATACACAAAACTTCTGATTTTTTTGTGGTAGCATAATGAGAAGTCCAGAAAGAAGATGCAAGGTAAAGATTCATTTAATGTGTCTCATCTTGTGATCTTCAGGGAGAAAGTCACTTAGCTCCACTTGCATATTACTAATTCTTCAGTGATGTCTCACAACTTATGCCATTTATCCAGAAGAGGGAATCAGGTTCTTCACACTGAAGGGTTTAATACTTTTGCTTAGTTTGCTGTGGTGTGAGAAGAACCACAGGCTGCATGTAGAAATAATATAAACAAATGAGCAACAGTGCCATGGTACAGATGCACGGATTTTAGTTTTGTTCCGTAAACAATTGCTCTCTGAACTAAGCTTAACATGAGAATTAAGTTGAGTATGGATAGCCCAAATACCGACAGTAGTGAAAAATATGATCCTCTTGAAAATCAGTGTGTAGAGAAGCAATATTCACAGTAATTCCACATTAGCATGCCTGCATGGACCCTTAGCTCTGACCTCTGCAATACTAGCGTACTTGCATTCAAGATGCATATATATGTTAAGTGTAGGCGTACATTTTTGTTTGTGGTAAAACAGTCTGATAGGAGGTGATGTTCTGTGATGTGTGTTTGTTTCTTGGTGGGAAGTGGATGGAGACTATTGGGATCGGTCTATCAGCAGGAGTAGTTCATGTGAAATATGTGGAAACACATGGTAAAGAAGGTTCCATATTATTTTGTAGGTTCTGTTTATACGTTTATTTCCAGAGAAAGACCTCGTGTTACATCTTTAGAATATGTTGTTCTAGACATGCATGCCATCTTTCTACAACTGTAGGGCATGATTGTGCCTATAGGACAAAATTAATGCAAACGAAATAATAAACAACCTGTAGTTATTTATTAGATTCCACTTTTTCTGCATTATAAAAGATTTTTTTTTTTGAGTGTGACATGCTAAATATTGAATTAATTTCTAAAGGAATGTCTGCTTTTCATTTTTAAGATGGTACTGTACTTAATGCATTGTACACATCTGAAAGTGATTATGGAAATGAGGCTATGTGATTTGAGCTTCACTGCCACTTTGGTGTGCAGTGTAACTTGTGTTAAAGACCATGTTATTCAACACTTCTGCTAATAAGGACAGTTTTCTGTTAAGCACAATAATTATCTCATTTTAATGTTTTTTAGGAGACTTCTGTTGTAATACATACAGAAATTACATTTCAATAGTGAAAGTTGCACTGAGAGCACCACTGTTGAATTTTTATGTTACCTTTACATTTTTTTATTTTTTTTTAAATCTGGAAAAAATGTGATTTATTTGAAAGCATCTTGTTCTGTTAATTGGGAAGATCCGTATCTTCATTCCCCTTATCAGTAGAGTTCTAATTCTGATATGACTGTTTTTCCAAACAGTTGCTAAAATGTTTTTAAGTAGCAAACAGGAAAGTAACTGACAAAACGGGAATAAACTGTCATCTTTTCTGGTTTAGGTAGTAGAAGGACTGTTGCTGTTTGCCATCTCTCTCTTTGTTGATGCTGCTTCATGACTAGTCTCACGTATAAACCTTTTCGCTGCTAATGGTTATCACTGGTCCAAACTGTGGCCTGGTAGTCCCTGGAGAAGAGTAGTGGTGGCTTCTTACAGTGTCATTGTGTAAATATGACCTGAACTATTGACCATCCCTGAGTTTTACTGTTAACTAATTATGATAATTGGAGAAGTTTACTAGTTAACATTGCTGAGTTATAAATTAACTTGTTAAAATACAGTGTATGAGGGACTTCAGTTGGACAGCTTGAAGGACTTAAAAGAATTGAGTTCTTAGCTTGAGACCACAGCTGGTTGGGCTGCCAGAAAGCAATTCATTTTAACCTTTGAGCTCTCTGCTTTAAATTCAGAGAAAAAATATGTTTTCATACCTTCTTTGATGTAAATAAGGAGACATGTAGTCTTCTTAAGGATTTAATTTAGCTAGGCTTTTAACCATAGATTTATAATTACTATGTAAATAATTAAAAATACTAGAGAAGTAAATGGATTTGGAAATTGAATTACCTGTTTGGTTCTTCAGGGCTTCAGAAGACTAGAGGAAAATAGTATTTTATTGTGGTAAATAACCCACCTCATTGCTGCTTTGGGTAAGTTGTGCAGGAAGGCTGTAGTTAAAGCTTTAGAATCTACTGCACCAAAATATTTGCCAGAAGAATTTTTTTCCCCTGTAAAATAGTGTAAAGAAAGCATTACATTAAATCCACATTTCATGGGCATATTATGAAAGGAAACTACTTATCAATGCACATCTCACACAAGTAGGTAGTATGCAAATACTTTATCCTATTTTCCTCACAGTAATCTTTTCCCCAGATCTTTGAATAAGGAACATAAAGTTACAATTTCATTTTTATGTGGAAACAAAAAAGAACATGCATTTATTTATTGAGTTATTTTGCCTTAAATAGTATTATAAAATACAAAACAGTGGTAGTCGCTTACTGATTTAATTACCAGTAGATGTAAGAGATACTATTTACTACAGAAAGAAGTAAAATCTCAAAGATGAAGCAGTTGTTTAGTTTCCAAGCAAGTAATACAGGACACATTTCAGAAACATAAGAAAAGGGTTTAATTTCATTAACTGTGGTCTAATATGTTGTGCATCCCACTCTTGGTAAACCACAGCGGCATTTACTGGCTATTGCTTCAAAGCACTACTGTTTTTCATCCATTTTCATTGGCCAAATGTGTCATAAGAGCATTAACTAAAGTCTGGAAAACAGTTCTCATGGATTTTGCTTTAATGATAAATCTAACATATAGTGCACTTGCTGATATAATCAAGTGAATGGAATTTCCAAAATCTTGACTTAATGTCTTTTAAGTATGAAGCAATAATGTTTTTATGAAGTAGCTTTTAAATGGCATTTGTTGAAGTGGAGAGCAGCTGGATTAGAAGGGTCTGTTTCTAACTGCAATCAGCAATGATCATTGTATCATATTACAATCACCCTATAAAATAGCTTGTATTTTAAGAAAAATGGGAAAAAGTGGGCATAGGAATGGAGAGAGAAGTAAGCATTGGTGTATGTGATGCCCGAAGGGCTCTGGAATGGGTTACAGTTTGGTAATGTTGCTTCAGCTGTTTTGGTAGCAGCGTAGTTCTCAATGGAGGGAGTTCCTTATCAATTTAGCTTTTTCAGGGTTTTAAAATGTTCTGGAAATACTGTCAATATGCATTTCTCAATTATTTGAAGATGTTGGGTTTTAATTGTAACATCTATCAGAAAAAGATTTAGCTCGAACAAAGACTAAAATCACAGAATATTTTGCAGTTCTTCCCTCCACTTCTCTGTACTACAAAATCTTATTTTTACTATTTTTGCATTTGTATACAAGGAATGTATCTCTTCATCTGCCATCTTGCTTTTGTCCCTTTCTCAGTTGATAAGTTCTTTCAACAGGGACAATAAATTCTTTTCTTACACAACATTAAATATGTTAGCAGTAGTGTGTTCTGAAATTTAGAAGTCAGTGCTGAAACTCCAACTTTAATTTAGAAAACCCTTGCATCCTTCCAGTAGTTGTGTATGGATTCCCTTAGATATGTTGTGTCAATGCATTAACTTAAGTGCAAGCTGTTTTTATTGTTTCAGCAATAACTTGTAGTTTTCCTGTGCTAGGCAAGATACATATATTTCATTAAATTTCAAATTAAAATTTATACATATACTTCAATAAACTAAATTTCAGATAAAACAAATGTGTAGATTATTAAATTTGGAAGAAATTCTGTGTACTACTTGACTAATGAGTATGCAAAAAAAAAAAATGCACAAAAAAACCCCACTCATTCCTGCCATCTAGCTATGTAGATAACTACATAGTTAGAATAAGATTTGCATTTTGCTATCAGCTAGCTCAAATAAGTTCACTTTACTGCCTGGAGAGGACCTTTCGTTTAAAGTACTTCACTTCCCTGAGCTCTCTAGATAGAGAAGAGGGATCTACCACTCGATTTATTTGTCCTGGAAAGCAGTTCCACAGGATATGGGAAGGGGCTAAGGGAAGCCGTTGTCATGGCGTGCATAGATTATTTTCTAAATTGCGAAGGGTTGTCTCAGCTCAGGTCAGACCAAGATCTATACCTACAAAAAGGACTAGCTGAGTTCTACATTTTGGCTGTTCAGGAAAATACGGCCTGATGTTTTGCTGGCTTCATTAGGACTTTTTATGGGGCCCTACTACTACAACAGTATTCACGACTTTCCTTCCTGGTCTTTTGTCTCTTACTAGGAACATCCCCCCTGTCCAAGCACCATGCACTTGTAGTATAAAATTATGATACTCTCAGTAGAATATACAGAGCCTCCAGGAGTGTCTGAGTCCTTCGTTTTGCCAGGTGATGTGGAAGGCTTGCTTTTTGAAAGGCTCAATCCAAGTGACTTGACAATACTAAATCTGCTGCGTATCACGGCAGTCATTGTGACATTTGGTTAATTCAGAACATTGTCCTGTAGCAGAAGGGTTAAGACTTTTCGCTGTGTTCAAGTAGAAAATTTCTTCTAGATCTGCATATATAACATCAGTGGTATAGTAGTTCTATGCTATTGTGTAGTGATTAATTTGTATATTATTAATAAAATTATTACAAAACATGACTCTTCCCTTAACTAATGACTAAATGTTCCTTTAAGACCTTGTATTTCTCTAGGGAAGTTAATGTAAAGAAGTTGAATGCTTTTCTTTAGGTCAAACAGGAAATACCTACCAAAACCAGGATTTTTTTTCCAAATCCAGTAATCTACACATTTGTTTTCTTTTATTTGAAAACTCAAATTCAACTATTTGTCCACCTTAGCTGGCTGGGATTTTAGGCACAGTTGTAGTGTGTATATCTTAATCCGGTCCTACCCAAGAGTGTATGAATGCCTTCTGGAATAAATCAAAACAAGAAATGTAGCTGAATAAAGTTTCTGACTGATAGATCTGTTGTATAATCTGTTGTATCATTGTAATGCCTAGGAAAAAGCAATCCCGCTCATCCTGTCTCCCTCTCGCTCCCCTCCTCCTTCGAATGTCTGTCGTTGTACGGTCCATTGCATTTTATTAACACTTTTGACCTTTAATAAATCTTTTAGAAACTTTTGTTATACTTTTCTAAAGATTTCCAGAAAATTAAGGTTTTTATCACGAGGACTACTTGTTTAGAAAAGCACAGGTTTATTTTATGGACACCTTATTAATTTGCTCTATAATTTCATGATCATTTTTGTTTTTCTTTTTTCAAGAAAGGTGCTTTAGTTTTCTTCTGAAGTAGGGCCTACTGATTTCTCCTGAGCTCTTATATGATGGGAGATGAATAAGATAATTCTTTTTTTTCTTCTTTTAAATGTAGTTTGTTCATCAGTGGTATATTATGCCATTAAATTTTGATTATGTTGCCATCAAACCATCAGTCTGTTCTGCCCTATTTCATTGCTTCTTGCATCTACGGTAAGGACCCTGTCTTCAGTTTACCGGAAAAGAGTAATTAGAGTATGTTACTGAGCCAACAGGGGTGATATTTCTGGTGGATGGTCTTGAAATGTCTTCTCTTCCTTTTTTAAATCATGCAGTTACCTTAATGAGAAGTGGCGGTTGGGAATGAATTCCTGCTCTCGGTGTTCCCAGGTTCTGTCAAATACTGCTGTACCTAACGAAAAATGGGGTAACTTTCTCAGTGCAGATGAATGTTCACTCTACTGATGTTTTGAATTGGTATCATCGTCCAAGCGCGTGAAATCTAGGAGAGTTGTTATTAGCATGAATGTGGAAATACCATCTTCAGAAAAGAGAGCATATAGGCAAGTATTGGTCAAATTTTGTGATTTGTTCAAAATGTTATGATTTATGATTTTGGGATTGATAAACACCAAAGAGAAGCAAGCACATGCGCATGCATAGTATTTAAATTCAATGTTTAATGGATGAAATCTGTCACAGGTCTGTCTTGGTTGTGTTCGTGGTTTTTCATATGTTTTTGAGGCCATTTTTAAATGTTAAAATATACACCGTACATTGAGCATTCTGGATAAATATGTGGCAAGTTGTTTTAAAGGTCTTGTTCCTTTTCCTAATTTAATTTATTCTTGCTTTTGACATATGCAACTTCTTATAGGAAAGTTGCATAAAATTAGGTTTACTGCTTTTACAGTTTCATTAAAATATCGTTAGCATCTCTATGACCACCTTGAATTTCTACGGATGCTGCTATCTTCCAAACATTTCTGAGAGTCATTTTATTTTTTATTTATTTATATATTTATTATATTAAAATCATGCTTTAAATTAACGAGCAAGCGAATTACAGAAAACTGTTTATTCTGCACTTTTTATCAAGTGCTTTTAGATTTTTAGATTCACCTGTGGACTAAGCAGTTAAGAGTGAAATACATAGAGAGATAGAAAAATGCTATGTAGTTATAGTAAATGTGACAAAGTATAATATATAACTAGTAAGAAGTTTTATGATATGCTAACTATAATTGATTCCAGTGATTTGTCTGTTAAAGCCAATGCAAATAATTGTAACATCTGTCAAAAACCAACCACTAGCATGAAAACCTTTTAACATTTTGCACTTAATAAACTATTTTATACATAAACTACCTTATTGTTTATATTAAAAACTAAAAAATATTCAGTCTGTTCCAGCCATTCTAACAAAAACTTTAATAAGTAGACATTGCATAAAAATGACACAATCCAGCAGTTATTTGGTAAGGCCAGCATAATCATAAATTTACCATCCATGCTTTTCCAAAAATACTAACCCATATTGTTCTCTCTGGACCTGTTGCAGGGATGACTAATCCAGCTGCTGAGGTCTCCCTTTATGTGTTTGATGGAACACTTGGCTTGCTAGACTACAGCTGTGTGTTTATGTGCACTGCACACCTGCAGAGGCCTGACAAATAGCTGTAGTATGCAGAGTATACAAAATTACCCTGGCAGTGCTGCAAATAAGGAAGTTTCTGTTTTGAAGTCCATATGTGTGTGAGCTTGAGATGCCAGCTGGGGTATTTATGTTGCATTGCACAGATGTAAAACTGCCAACTGATTTTATACCAAATAAAGGCTAATCTTTTTATACATACTTGGTGTCAGAGTTATGAAGTGGTACATAAGAATGTTCTCACGACTTAGCTCTTTTAAAATAAAAGCTGACGTTAAAAATGCTTGAACTTGCAATATGCATAGAGGTTACAGATAAAAATGTACTGTATTTAAATAAATATCTGCTGTACAGGAGAGTCTTCAGGGTTTTATTATTAGTGATGTATACTTATTAGCTGCACATAATCAGGACTTGATTTATTGTATGCATATACGCTACGCTATATATCCCTTTTTTCAGGAGGTCACTTCAGCTCTGTGTTGAATCCAGTTTATGGGTTCTGAAATGTGAAAGCCCAATTTATATAGCTACTTAACTTGAAAGCGTTGCTTTCCTGTTTTCAAATGTGTCTAATTTATAGCACAGTGATAATTTTTCATCAAATACAATATGGATTTTGAAAATTATCATTGTTATTAGACATTGTGAAGAATAGGACTTTAAAAGTAGTATTTTTCTTCAAATACTTAAGAAATGCAAATAACACTGATTTCCTTTGTTGAAGCTGACAAATAGCACAGACGTGTCTTGATTGTTGAAAGTATTTTAGTGCTTTTTTTGATTTGTTTGCTCTGGGCTACTAAAGCATGTGAAAACGCACAGAATTTTGCTCAGGCCTACTCTATAGTAGTGCATACTTGAAACATATTTATGCTAAATGCTTAAGAACAAACATAAGGGGAGCAGCCTTGAGGTATATCACTACAGAACGTGTCCCCAAGGACTTCAGGATTTAGTTTTGCTAAATGCTGTGTACGGCTTGGAAATGACTCGCCATCATACACAGCTCACCAGACTGGTGGAGGTTTTTTCAAACCAAAATCTTAATGCATACATGCATGTGCATTCACACTTTCCCCCTAAGACAGCAGTCTTTGGCTTCCGGAGCTTAAAGTGAAAGTTTATAAATATCCCCCAGAAGTTCAAACAGTCCAGATTCACAAAGTTCAGAAATAAAACGTCTTGACTGCTAAATATCAGAGAGATGCTTCAGGTGTTAGTATGAAGAGGTAATGAAATAGACTTAAGTGGAAGGAAGAGCTGAGATGTACCCTGCAGTATTGCAGCTGCATGTCTTGTTGGCTAACAGAAAAGACTTACTGTCCCTGTGAGATGCTTCTACTAAAGTGACTGCTGAAAACTCGTCTACGTAGCAGAGAAGGTTGAGAAATAACACAGAATGCCAAAGCTGAGTGAAAAGCAGAAACACTTCAAAAGAAGTTACTTCTGCTAAATGAGTATAGGAAGTCTTAATTGTTGTTACATCCTCTATTTAAGAAGTGTATTTAAGACCAAAAAAAACCCACCAGAATTCTGCTGGTTGTGAGGAAATATGTTGCAAAGATGGTCTAGTTATTTTGTGTCAGGGCCAGCTCTCTTATAGGATATCACTTCAAACAGACTGCCGCCACTGCAGGTTGCAAACACACAATTGAAGGCTTCTAGTTCTCAGCTCATGCACAGATGTCTTTCAATAAGTTTAGCCAGTAATTTCTTCAAATTGCTTAGTTTATCAGCAGCACATGTCATCAATCCTGGTGTGGTTGCTCAAGTCAAACTACAGAATCCTTAGCTTACAGACACAGCTGCAAACAGGTGAACAGGCAGAAAGTAATTTGTGCAGCTTGGTGGCTGTCAGACAAAAGACAGACAATCTGTGTTTAAAACAGATTGCAGGCCTTGCATGAGCCAGACAAAAGGGATTTCTACAACTGCAAATAATTCCAAGGTTAACATATTTTCCTTTCTGCCATTAGGTGATTTGTTAAAATTGGAAACAATGAGCATTATAAATCTACACAGAAACTAGAGATAAGATGAAAGAGAAAAACAGATCACTAAATAAGTTTACATCCTTCTGTTGAAAAGCATACAACTGGCATTCATATAGGCTTCTTTTTTATAAACTAAGTTGAGCTGCAATACCTATATGGATATTCAGTACAGATTGCAAATTACGGTAAGGACATCTAATTGGCAAAAGAAACAGAGCAGTTAAAAATGCATGCTCATAGTCACGTTCTTCTGTATTAAAAAGTTGACTTATTTTTTTCATTGGTAGAAGAAAAAATTGTAAGCTTGTCAGTTGCCTGTACTTTGTTAGTACTTACTTTTTTGTGTGTCAAAAATTCTACCTAAATTTGGATTTCGCTCTAAGGTACTGTGAAGATTTGTCAGGATTTCATTTTAACCTCTCTATTTCCCCAGATATTACAATGCTGGGTAGATGTATCAAGTTTTAGTGTAATAAGTATTTCAGAATTAAAATGTGTTACAAACAAACTGTAGTGCTAACCTAATAATAGTAAGTTAGAAAACATATACGTCCCTAGTCACAGATATTACTTCTTCATATGCATGCATATAGAATATCTAATCCTTCCACTTCTCATGGGCTATGTAAACTTGCTTTGACCTCAAAACTTCTTCAGCAGTGTTCCATGAGGTACTAATCAAGCTAATGTAATATAGCCCTTCTTCCTGTTTAGATCAGTGAGTAAGTACTTGCGTGCAATAATATTGACGGGTAATTCTATGCTTGGTTTAAGTTGTTCTGGCAAATTTATTTTCTGCATTATTTAAAACTTATCAACCTAGAGGTACATGGGTAGAAGAAGATGCAAAGACTAACCATATACTTTTAGGTAGTATCTGATTCTGTGCACAGAGGATAAATCAGTCTGCTATGCATGCTATTTGAAATGCATTGAAATCAATATGTTTCTATGTATAATATAACAATTTTTATTACAACGAATTCGTGAGTACAATTGCATGATTCCAGTTAATTATACAAAATTGTTTACACATTAATTATTTAAATTGTTCTCTCAGAGTTCACCGTTGCTTTTCAAATGAAAGAGCAGCTGACTGAAAAAATAGTATTTTTTTTATTTTGTGGTCATACCTACTTTACATTCTTGACTTTAGTATTAATTTTCTTGTAATTGAAGACCACTGTTGTTAGGCTATTGAAAGTTTATACTTTTTTTCAAAAAAACAGTACTGAACAATTCTGCAGGGATACCTTACGCTGAGGTTGTGGTGAAGAATTCCTTAAATTTCTCAACTAAAATAGGACACAAGCATGTGCTTTAATATTCTGTATTATGGAAATATCTTCTTAAAATGCTTTTTGATGACAAAATGCTAACTCCAGGATTAAATTGCATCCTTAACATATATTTTATTACAGGACTTGCCTTGCATTTGAGTTTTTTAAAGTACATATCTAAATTGGCAGTAAAATTTTTAACGTCACATAAATTAATCGCACTAGTGGAGATTTTCTATTCTTTGGCCAGGGAAGATTATAAGATAATTAACTTCTCATGGTGACAGCACGTCAATTGGTTATGTGGGGTGTATGCCACGGATTGTAGCCTGACATTGTTCGGGTGTTAGCATGTAAGTGCTTCATGCATTCACTGTGAAGGTGAGATCATCATCTTTAAAGGATGGTTTTAATTTGTGTTGCTGAATCAAGTGGATACTGTATTTAAGGAAGGGAAAAAAGTGTACTCATGCAGGTTGCTGTCTGCAGTCCAAATTGCTGATCAGAGAGTCTTTATACACATCGGTAATGTGCTGTGCAATATAAGCTGAAATATATTCCACAAGGGAGGAAAACGGAATAGGTTACATACGCTGTTCCTAAGTGCAATGAATATAAAACTCCATTACTCACTTTAAGCAGGTGCTTTTTATATGAGGCTTTAAAGAAATATAAAACTGCTGGTGAAATGATTGGTTTGTACAGACACGACTTAACTTCCAGTACTTTGACCAGATAAAGAGGCTAAAAATATTTCTACAAACATTTCTTTAATGATTTCAAGGATTAAAGGTTAATATCCTCCTGGTGTAAGAAACTGCCATTCCAGACACTAAATGTACTGTTTCTTTTTAAGCCCTCAGTAGTGGCAAAGAATATTTAAAAGAAAACAAACATTTTTACTAAATTTAGAGCATTGTGTTTTTTAAGTTTGTATCCTAAACCATGTATATTTAAATTGCTGGAAGGAGCACGGTGATACCATAAAGAAATGCAGTGAAATACAGAAAGCAAGTTGTCATTAAATAAGAACGATATTCTACTTAGAAACAAAAATCTTCTTTAAAGAAAGTGAAATCTTGTCATCCAGGCATGTGGAAAGCTACATATGAGGGAGTGGCCCCAGGTCTTTTTGTTGTTTAAAGCAGCATATATTATCTGAGAATGAAAAGAATGGAATATCTAAACTGCTCTATATAATACCAATTATTTCAATATTACCAAGTATTCAATAATACCAAGTATTTCAATACTTTTGTATGTAATCTGTATCATGTTTTACTTTCCCATCCTGTCTGAGTTAGTCTTCTAGATTTTCCTACTTTTTGCAGTCAGTGTCCACAGGAGATGATGTCCATCTTTTAACCACGTCACTGTTGGCTTTCTTCACCTAACTGAAAGATGTTAACATTCTCTTTCATTTCCATGCCAAGCAGCTCAAGAAATCAAACAGTTAATGATTATACCTTAGATGTCAGCTGTGGATTATCTTTTGTTAATACCATTACTGAACACCTATGTTAATTCGAATTTTTAAAAACCTTTGCCATTTCCTCACTTGAAGAATTAGTGTCCATCTTCTTCCTCATTTTGTTGGCCTTTCTACTGGTCCATAACTGTTCTGTCCAGTATGCAATTATCTCAGATTGAGTTTATGACAAATTTTAGTCATGAGATATTCTGTTTGACATCAAGCAACGGACCAGGTGTCATGTTGGGTTACTGGTAAGCTTACAACCATACGTAGGTGAGATTTAGCACTTCTTCTCTTGCATAGTAGGTATGTTACATAGCACTTTAAGGGTTGGACCTGCTCTGGTGAATGAGGCTTTTAAAGGACAAAGGAATACAAGCCCATAGGAAACCAGGCTTTATTAGTTTTATAGTTACCAACTAGCTTATTTAAATAGATGCATGTTAAAGAAATGAGATCCACAGAAGGTAAAGAGACCTAAGATGTGCTCTGGTTCTCATAAGACTTTGTTCTTTCACCCTACGCTTTGCTGTCCTAGAAGGCTGTAGTTTTTTTTTTTTTTTAGTAACTAGAGAACAGGGTTGTAAAATGCAGAAATGCAGATTTTGTTCTAGAGCCTATAATACATGGCAACTTGAGGTTAGTGTGTTTGAAGATAAGGCATTTGAACTGATACTGCATTGAACTTGAACTAGTCTTAATGGAAAATCAGAATAGAAAATGCAGTTCAGGTTATGTGTGGTCAGGTTAGCATATACACATGAGAATATGCATTTCTTGCAAATCAGTTGAAATTTCACATGATGTGTTGGACTTGACATCACATACAGCCAAACTACTATATTTGAAAGGGATAGAAGGCACAGGTGACCGAGATGAAAGCAACTGATTGTGAGTGCATGCTTCCAAGCAAAGGACATGTTTCTGGGGATGGGAACTGTAAGCTTTTACCTCTGTCCACCAGCCTGTCTTTGTCTTTTTGGGGATCGTACTTCAAGTATTTTGTGGTGAAAGTTTCTCAAGTCCTTATTGCATCCTGGAAGCATTTGAGTCAATGTCATTTTAGCGTTTGTCTACTGACTGTGTATAGATATGAGTGTTGATAGAACACACTTTCTGAGAGTTAAGGATTCAGACTGACCATATTTTTGTGTTTTCTTGGAAGAAAAAAGTTATTTTAACGCATTAACTTGGGTTCTTACCATTTGTGTCAAATGATACAGTAGTATCTGAAATGCAGCTGTTGAATCCCATAGAAAGGAAAATCCATCCTTTTCTTCTTTTTGAACCTTTAGTTAGAATCACAGGAACAGTGCCACTAAAGCCACTTTAGTCTTGTGTCCTGCCCATTGTCATGTTACCACATCCTAAAATACTTGCTTTAGTTAGCTTATAGCTGGCAATGCCTGAATTACTTGATGTTAGGAATAAAAAGGTTAAGGAGGCATTTGCCTGAAATTAAACTTCTCACAGCAGGGTTCTAGAGCTGTTTGCCATGCTGTATATTTAAAGTTGAGAGGGAGTTTTCCTTCTCAGTTTCGATTAACAAGAACAGCAGTCAGCCTATGCATGAATTGTATTTCTATACCCTAAACTGAGGATGTTTCAGGATGGTCGTTGTCCTCTTGATAAGTCGTGGTAAGTCTGCAAATGTTTGCTGGCTGGTGCATGCACAGTGGGTAAAGGGAGTTCTGGAAGGTTTTGCAGCCCTGTGATATGTTGTCAGAAAAGTTTGTTGTTTTTTAATTATTTTTTATTTATTTTTTATTCCTTTTATTAGCTGTTAAGTTCTTCTATGAGCAAAATTAAGGAATTACTTTATGTGACTTAAGGCAGATTATCAGTGATAGAGGTGCTTCTGACCTAGAATGCCTCACTCAACATGTTATTCCTAATATTCTGTCATCTCCCTAATGTTGATGTTCAGTCTTTGAATCACAGGTTTCTTATTTCTCTCACAATTTTGAAGCAGGATTTTAGGAAAATAGGAAAGTTTGTGCGTTAAGGCAGATGGGAAGCTATATGAAGGCCATCGTGTAGAGTCTCAAAACTGAAATATAGCAGCAGGGTTTTGCCAGATTTCAGTGACTCTTCCTGTAGGTGAAATGCTGTTCTTCTTTAGCAATTTTTTGCAATATATTAATCTCCATTACTAAATTGTGTCCTGTCATTTGTTGGTCCTGTGCAGCCCTGGGAGCTTCCTAAGGCCTGTGCCATTGCTGGGAAAGACCTGTGCTGTTTAGCGTGAGCTTAAGTGTGATATCTTGCTTGGGCCTGTTCCTAGGTTACCTTGTGAGGGAGACACTTCAAAATGTCTAATACCTATATTTTTTAGGACAGGTTTCTTTCAGATATGGTACTGTGGCAGAAGCACAGGCAGTAGAAAAGCTGTCCAAATCACCAGACATTAGAAACAAGTCTATGAGACTCCTCTTGTTGTTCCCCGTTAACTCTAGAGAGATGTAGGGATAAAATAAATTCTTAGAATATCGGTACATCTACTGATTGGCACTATTATGAGAAAATAAATAATGATATGAATCAGAATAGCACTAATATTGCCAATTAAAGTTCAGTTAGGAAAAAAATAGATCTGTCCAGTGACACTGGCTTAAAATAAGCTGTCTGAATTGCTGTGTTTCGAAGAAGAGAGAAAATAGTTTTATGAGTGTGTACATTAAGACTGCAAAATGTGGTCTGCAGATTATGATGACAAATTAAAAACGTGGAATTGTGAACACAGTAAAGATGTTTGAGGAGTTTTAATCACAAATATATAGTTTTCCCACAGAAAAAAAAAAAAGACAAAGCTTTTGTAACCTGACTTCTGCATTTTAGAAAATATATTTTTCTGTTTATTCCAATTAAAAAGAACATACACCAAAAACACAACAAGAAAACACACCCAATGTTTTCTTGTCTGGTGTTCTGTTCAAGGAAACAAATAACAAAAAATGTTTAAATTCCCATGCTGCTGCTGTCTTGCTGCAATGAAGAACATGGAAGCCCATGTTCCCCTAATGCTTTGAACGTGACAAGCAGTACCGACACCAGCTCTAGCTGGTCTTCATGTCTTTTGCTATGTTTGTACTGCAGGCAGGAAGGAACAAAGTTTGTTTTTAACATCGAGTTCCTCGCAAAAGCCATCTCTAACCTAGCTGAGTACAGACTTTCTGAAGTCCTCACTGAGGGCCCTGCTTAAGCAGGGGCTGAACTTAACACAAATGAGTGTCTTCCATGAAAAAGGGAGGTTTCTGTGATGATTTAATTTATTTATTAGCTGTTTTGTATTAGTCATGTGAACTTAAATAAAAGTTTCTGTGAAAATAATTGGAACTTCTTTTTGATTCCAGTAAGACCTAGGCCTAAATGTTATTTCATTTGGTTAATAGTTATTTGCTTTTATTCATGGATTGATCTTTTTACTCAGTTTGAAATCATTTTGACATGTATGTGACAGTCTTTTACTATATCATGTTGCCAAACCATAGTTTATTGGTACTTAATGCTTTAAATATTGCAATTTTTCCTTCTGAGGCCATAACCTAAATATGGGGAGAACTCATGTGGAGCTGCCTCTAGAAGTTTTAGTCATGCCTTATTCATTTCCTATTTCATATTTTGCAGTTCTCTCTTTTATGATCTTTCTAAAGAATTATTTATTATATTTCAGGGATTTGGGGGCACATGGTCCTGACTCTTGTCCCAGGAATCAGTAACATACCTCTTTTGCTGGTTTCTTGTCTTTTCTATTGATCACTTCAGATTTTCTCTTGGTTTTCCTCCAATCATTGCAAATTCCTTTTATTACAAATGGATTGGTAAAAGACACATAGGCTATTAGTGAAAATCACTAATTAGATAATTTTTTAAACAGGTCTTAAATTATTGCTCAGAATTGTCATCTTTGTCAGCAGAAGTCTGGGCTGATCTACAAAGACACAATTGTGTTCAGTCTTCAGGTATTTTGTTCCGTCCATCTTGCACATAGAAAGTCACCCAATGCAGGGACGTGGGGTAGGGGTTTGGGGAAGTGAGGACCAAAGCTCTTATCAGAAGAGCTCTTATCAAAAAGATGTGAATACCTGCTTTTAAAGTGTGTGAGAACATTCCCCAGTGACATGATGCTTCTGTGCATGTTTACAGAACAAAAGGACTCTTTCGATTTTAAGTTAGAAAACCTTTCTGTGGATTTTTGAGTTCTGCAGCATGGAAAGAAGAGCTTTTTAGGCCTTTGGTGGTGTGTTTCTGTGTGAGATATTCTGATCTGGCTAAAATAGATGATGTTTGATCACCAAGTACCAACGTGGTTAGATATTGGGAAGGTAAGGTGGCTTTTATTGCAAGTAGTTTCACAGTGGGCAAGATATTTCTAGTACAAAAGTCACACAAGTAGAAAATTTTCATTGTTGTTTGGAAGTAGCCTTGGGTTGTATTTGCTAGAGGCAGGTGTGCATATCTCCCTGTCTCCATAAAGTCTTTGTTTATCATGTTCCTGATGAAAATAATAAATGAACTAAGGAAAACATGAAATGCACTGAAAAATAGACATGGTTGCTGTGTTCCCCATTTTTTGACTATACTGAACAGAAACTTAAGTAAATCATGGTGCTGTTTTTTAAAGTGTGATTCCAGAAGAGCAACTACGGCATAAATACTACACTGTTGTAGACCTCAAAAATAAGCCTTTCTCATGCTTAATTTTCAGGATCTTCCATGAAACTGAATTTAGATAATGTTACTGTTTCCAATAAGAGATTTGGTTTGCCTGCTTCCTCTTCGAATTCATGCTCAATGTCTTAGTTTAAAAATAAATAAATAAAATAAATGTGGAATGTTTATCTCCATACTAAATTTGAGTTTGAAGGTAGATACTCGGTGCATTTCTTATCTAGGAATATTAACATATTCCTGCTGAAACAATTTCTTGAGAAGACTTCCAGAAAGTTTATAAGTGCTACAGGGGAGGGGAGCCCCAGTCTTCACTCATTTAAATGTTTATTTTCTGAAAAAAAGTATTTAAGGAACATTTTAGCTGCGTATACAATTGTTGAGACTTTGAGTATAATGATACTGTCATTATGGAAGAGATTAATGAGGAGGATATTTGGGAAGAATTGAAGGTGGAGGATTGGAAACTACAGATGGCCAGAGGCCAGATAGGTAGGAAAAAAGGCTTCGTACTTCTCTGTGGGACGGCTTGCCAATTTGACAAGTTCTGTGAAGGGTGGTTCATCGTTTCCCCCAGATTTTCTGCCGTTGAAGAAAATGTACTGTTTCCCTATTTTAAACCTATTCTTTATAAATGATTCACCAAAAATTTATTAATTTTTTTATTAATTTATTAAATTATTTTGTTGTGCTTTGAAAATGAGATTGGAAACTTGGCAAGGGGAATCACTTTGGGGTCAGGTGGATTTTTGTCTTTGTGATGAAAGTCTAGGTAGCCATCCGAAGTTTTGTATTCTTTACTGCATGCTCTGCGTAGGATTTTAACATTCAGTAGATGGGTTTTCTGAGTATCCTTCAGCCTAGAGCTGTGAAAGCTGAGCAGAATTAATTTTTCTTGTAATTCCACCCAGATTACTGTGGTGTGCCTTGTTTATCAGGTGTAAAAACAGAGCAGGATGGTGATGCCATTTGATGTCAAAACGATGTAGAAAAGGGGAGATGTGACTGTGCTATGGCACAATAGTTGCCTATGTTCTTTTCAGAGTTGAAATTTGCTGGGAAAGTATTCATCCTCTCCCTCTAACAGGTGTTCTGAAAATAAATATCTTATTACTCAGTTACTTCTTCATCATGTGCATTAAAGTTTAGTTGTTAATCACATAATAGTTAATTATATGAGCACATATTGAGGGTTTGTGGGTTTCTTCAAGGCCAAGCCATTCAGCATTCCTAGCTTCCCGTTGTTATCCCTAACTTCTGGCTGGGTGAAAATGCCCTGGCTACTTTAAGCTGTGCTTTGTGGTTGTTGGGAATATGCTGATGGTTTAGGTGACAGGGCAAATATACACCCAGATTCTCATGAAGATTATAGAACGTCTCTAATTATTCTTCTGTATCTTGCTAAAATCCAACAAGTCCAGAAGTTACTTGGTAAGGGAATAGGAGTGATCAGAGACAAATAGGTAGCACAGTCACATGAAACCTTTTTTCTTGTTCTTGGATGTGATACCAAAACAGAGTTCCAGTTATGCATGTAACTTACATGGAAAGTTTTAGCCTTAGTACCTACAGGTTGTCCCTGGTAATTCATCTAGAAGCAGACTCCATGATGGAAAATACTTAGGTTTAAAAGTACTTAATCTTCCATGGTGAATTGAGAGGAATGTATCAGACATCTCAGCTTGTATTTTGAGGCAAAGAAGAGCTGATGAGAGATGGATATAGCATGAAGCTACCAGTTCAGAGAAGACATGAAAAATTAGGGTCAAATCGTGAACTCCAAATTGTTCTACTTCAAGTGTACTCTTGGCTGCTACTAACAGTATTTTATTATCTTTGCTTTGGAATGGGCAGAAGACAGGAAAAAACAAATATTTGTTTTTTTTTCAACACAATGGACTGTGTTTGCAGGTGTGTAGGAAGTACGAGGAGGCAGAGCCAAGACTAGGAAATGCCTGAAGACAGCTACCTGCTTTTGACAAATTCATGCATCGTTTCTGATATAAAACCTTAGATGAAAGGGGATTTTCAGCTTTAAAAAAGGCTTGCCCCAGGCAAGATTGTGTACGAGGGTGTTTTCAGGAGACTAAAACTGGTGGCTCATCTTTTAGACTGAAAGCTGATGGGGTGTTATAGTGCCAGACATACAAACGGGTTGCAGCGAGCGTTCTTTGAGCCTGAAAACTTCCTGCATCACAAGTTAGGAGAAGGCTGGACACACCTTGACCACAGGAAACAGGTTAAATTTTGATAAGAAACTGTGTGTAGAACCAACTTGCCCGTGTCAGTCTGTTATGTGTGTCCCTTTGTATGCTGTTTCTCTTCCTACCTTGGAAATTATTTTTTTTATTCAAAATTTATTTTAACGTCTCTCCAGAACAAAAAATAGACATAAAAATAATGTACGTCCAGAACGTAAATGTATGGCACAGATATCCAGCAAGAAGTCTGGTTACTGAATGATTTTATGTGTACTACCAAATACATTTTGATGTTTAGGAACTGGAATAGGCACAGTGAACTAGGCCCAATTATCAGATTTAATCCTGATTTTTTTTTGGTTTGTTTCCTACCAATTTTAGGAATTTTTCTTTACTAGGGAAAGGTTGAGGTTGTTATTTTGGTGACGTCTTTGAGAGATTGTAAAAAACTAATGAATTTGTTCTTTAGAGCATATATTATTTAATGTGTTCGACTGCCTTGACATACATATCAAAATGTTTTTTAATTTTTTATCTGATATTCTGTAATACTTTCCTTGCATAATCATAGAATTTGTTCCAAAATCCATGTTACGTATGTAAGGGGATGGTTCTGTAATTACACTAATACTTGCATAATTAAGAAGGTCTTGCCGATTTTTACTGATTCCAAATTCCCCATTACTTTTGCATGGGGGAAAAAATAGTAAAAGTGGTAACTTCTGTTAGTTTTTCCTTTCATGCTACTTACAGGTGTTGAAACTATTTCTTTCTCATTTGTGAGTAAATTTATGTATTTTCTTTTTTTCCGATAGGTAGCTCTGTGCAGAATAGGAGGGCTGGCTTAGTCTCTACATGGCACAGGGCTGTTTTGTAAGCTGCCCTCTAGATTGCTGCCAACATATCTCAGTCCTGACTTGTAACATCCCCTGCTGCTGCAGTTCTAGGCAGCTCTTCAGAAGTGCCTGCCAATGCAGTGGTTTGTTCCAAAGCGTGTGGTGGTTTTCTGGTGTGCACAAATAGGGGCTGAGCAAAGACCACCAGAACTTATTTCCACTTGTGACCTAAGGCAAGGTTTGAACTCTAGTTTCCGACAAAAAACGGCAAGCGTGTTGGCCTTCTGTGCTCTTCAGCTGCTTGGATTTAATGCTTTCACGTTGCTACTGAGTCAAATGTTATTGTCTAAATGTAAGCTGAAAACACTTAGTCATTTTAAAGTCCCGAAATGAAAGGGTCATAATAAAAACATGAAAGTGAATAGTTGAGGTGGCACTTATAAACTGAAAACAAAAGTGTATGTATGTGTATATATACGTATTTATTATTCCAGTGTCTAAGTGGCTTTGTGTGTTTTTCTCTCTGTATCTACATATAGTTTATGTATGACTTGTTTGTATTAAAAAAAACTGTATACAGTGTTCTCTCACTTCCAGTTAAAAACTGCGAATCACAACAAAAATGCTATAAGAACATCTAAGGTAGATAATTAAAGTATAATTAAGTTTAAATGCCTTGGTGAAGGAATATAAAAATATTTAAATTCAACAGGCTAGTACATTTGCAGTTTTCTTTTATTAGGTGTGAAATCTAAGAATCCCCTGCCAACTCTTGAGGGCTCAATCCAGAATGTTGAATTGAAGTACTGCAGCACATCATTGGTCAAATGTGCCTCTGGGACCGTGGGATCAATAAAAATTTGTGCCAAAGCCCCAGGTATGTGCAGCTGGACCATGTAAAACTTTATTGCCTGTATAGGAGAATTGGCCTTGCTTTTTACAAGGAGAGTTACTGAAACAAGAATTTACTCATTGTTCCTATGAATCAGAGAGGGGTTTTTGTATTCTTTTTAAAAATTATTATTATTATTATTATTATTATTATTATTATTAAGTGTGCCAGAGGGTGATCCAGCCTGGACTTAGTATATCCAATGTTGACACTGAATGAAAAAAATAGATTTTACTTTTTTCTTCTGAGATAAAAATGAATCCGAAAGCACTGAAGAAACTGGAGTAGAACTGCGTTTTCATATTACACCGGATATTTGCATTTTGCTTTATTTAGTAGTCTAATGTTGTGTTCTGTTTATTTTTTTAATGTCTCATTTCCCATAAATGGTACAAGTATTTCACTTGAGAAGTTTTTGAGGGTTTTGTGATAAATTTATTTTCTCTAACATTTTTTTAAAAGTATACAGCTACTTTTGAAATCAGTGTCTATGATCTTTATGTATATATCAGGCAGCTAGTGTTAAGAGCACTAAAAATGGAGTATATTTAACTCTGAATTGAGCTTATGATGATATTTTAAGATACTTTTTTATAAAGTTGGGATGGAAATTACTATCTTAAAGAGAATTGATTACTTTATATGAAATCCTCCTGGATGTGAAGACATTTACAAGATAACATTAAGGAAGTTGTTTAATAGTTTATAAGTGGTTGATCTTTCTATTTCCTTTTTTAATTCTGTACTTATAACGTTAATAGATACCCTCTTTGGACTAGTGAATTTTTATAAGTTGGAAAATTATCTTGTTACAATAAAAGCTGAAGAAGTCTAACCTTTATCTTAGGTGATGGTGGAAAAGAGAAGCTGATTCCTTTAATTCAAGGGCCTTCTGACACCAGAGACTTACACAGCAGTAAATGGCTGAATGAGAGTAGAAAGCCAGAATCTCTCCTAGCTCCAGATTTGGTAGCCTTTACAATCCAAATTCCACAGTATATGGACTACTGCCATAATTCTGGTAAGTGCAAAACTCTTGTTAAGCTGGTATTGCATTACATTTACCTATCCAATGTAATTTTCAAAAGAGGGGCTTGATATAAAGTGTGCCAAATGCCAAAGTATCTTTTTCACATACCGCACACATAATAACTTTAGCTCACTATGAGACAAACACTTAAAGCAGCATTTTGATCTATGTCCTCTTCAGTAAGAAAAGCTTCATTGACTTTGGTTGCCTTTTAAATAAATTATGCAGGACCTTTTTTAATCATTTTTATTTTTTGGGCAGGATTGATACTGAAAATACTTTATTCTTTCTTTCCTCCATCTAATAATTTGAGCTTCTCATACTGAAGTTGACATAATACATTGAAATTGATGCACATAAATTTGCAGGATAATTTAGAATTTAATTAAGAATTAATTTATCATAAAAAATAATAAAAAGGTAATTTTTAAGATGCTTGTGGGTGTACATTTGACTGTTAAATTTGATGTTGTAGTGGATATATAAATGAGAAACAAGTTAATATTTTCCAGAGATCTGGTTGGATAAATTTAAAGATGTTGACTTTGTGGGCATAAATAATCTTATCAAACAGTCTTATGATTTCTCTAGGCTTTAAACATAACATTGTTCTGTTTCAAGCAACACTGACAATTTGAAATCTGTCTAGTTTAAAATAACTATAATATAGCTTGTGGAATACACATGGATATAAGTTCTGCTGTCAGTATGTTGCATTTGGCAAATCACATTAAAAGGATTGTCCTGTTGCCGTGCTAAGGATCGAATGAAAAAAAAATAGAGAAATATTATAGGTAAAGGAAATCAAAAGAATCTGTTGACCCCAGTATTATCAAACACAGAAAGAGTTTAAAAGTATGCTTTTCTCTATTTTTTTATTTTATTTTTAATGGTTGTTGAATGTCATTACCCTGGGAAGCCAGGGTGAATTTATTACCATCTTCGTAACTTTTATGTGCACATATAAGCAAAATCTTCTTTTCTTATGCAAAGTAAATATTTGTAAGCACTGTGCGCTCTAGCAGTTTTTAGGTTATTTTCTCAGTAACAGTTCTTGTATGTTTCTTGGAAAGTATCATATTGGAAATATTTATGACACTGTTTTTATAACAATTACCTTAAGTTCTTGCCACTAAAACATTGCCTAAAAGCAATTCATGATTCAACAGTTTCCAAATTATTCAGATTCTTTTTTTGGGGGGAGGGAGGGGGCAGGAAAAAAGTGATGAAAATCTGTTGGACCTGCTGTCTCACTTAAATAACTTATAAATGTTCATAATAATACTTATTACTGTTACTGATTATTGCGTTTTCTGCTATTTTTGAGAATATGTTCTTAGAATATGTTAAAAAAAAACACCCACACACCTATATTATAGAATAATTGTAATTGTTTCTGCTCTCAGTGACTGCATATATTTTAGCTCATCAGTATAATGGACAGTCCAGTTAGCTTGTAGAGCATATTTGATAGTTTGTGACAGACGATGCCTAAGAGAATTAAGACAGCAACAAATGAAGTGCGGTTCAGAGTCGTATGCAGGGACTTCTAGAGGCCAGCTAATAACACAGCAGAAAATTGGTTCCTAATAGACAAATGTCTGTGGTACCTATTCTGCAGATGAATGGAGATACATTTTTAAATGCTGAGATTTTAAAATTTACTGCACCACCTCCCTGGTGCCTCAGAGTATTGCTTCTGCGTACTCCGCGATAGTTTGATACCCTGCACAGCCTCGCTCTATAGCTGTAGGTTTGTAAGGTGGCAGGCAGGACTGATTACAAAGAGGCGAAAACCGATGGATTTGTTCAAGCTTTGGTCCCAGTAAACGTGGAGAATGGTGTACTACAAATGATGGTTGGTTGTTTTAAATTCAATAAAGGAATTGTGTTTAAATTATCTCAGGTTCAATACAAAGGATTAGGGAGTTGATTAAAGCCTTTGCTTTCAAATACTTGCTGAAGGAACTGGGGCCATTTAACACAGGAGGTGTGGATATCCTTTTCATGAAGACTATGAAACTACATGGAGAGGAAAACATGAAATGATTTGAGAGCATAAAAATGCTTTTGCTGTCAGTTGCAGTCACTTCTGGGAACTAAAGTTATACTGAATAATTTGACAGTAAATTCAATTTATGCCACAGAGGAATAAAGCTGTATTACAGGAGATGATGTGGCAGTACTGAAGTTGTGCTATTTGAGCCATTTATCCTAATAATGTTAGATATGATGGTCTGGAATAGGAATTTAGACTGCAAAGGTGAGCAAAGAGAATAGTGCAACCTGCTTGTAGAAAAAATGAAAAAAAAAAAGCTATCCATGCAAGATGAGAGTAATTACTTAGTGTTGTTCCGTATTATCAGATTGCTAGAGATAGGGCCAGGGCTGGCCACACAGAAAGAGCCATTTAGCTGCTACACTCAAGAGACGTGTGGCTTCTGAAAGAGCTAAGGAGGACAGCAGCTCCAGTTTGGTGGGATTGACTCAGATGTCACCTGGCACTCAGGTAAACTCGGTACCATATACAGGGATTCAGAAAACCTGGCAAACATGATGTCAGTGAAGCTGCTGGTCACACTGTGCAGTAGGGAGAAGGGGTATATTGGAACTATACAAAGCTTTAGAGCTGCAAATTAGCCACCACCTTTAAAAACAGAATAATATAATGTGCTTTTCTGGATAAAACCAAGAGAAGAAACTGCAGAGGAACTTCTGGGTACTCTAGCAAACAATAGGACCACAACATAAAGAGTTTATGGAAGAATCTTGGAATACAACACCATGTCTGTTCAAGTGTTGGTTTTTTTTTTTTTTTTAAATTTGCTTATATAAAAATTAAGTGAAGGAAGAGTAACTAATGAATTCCTTATGCATCTGTAAAATTGAATGGAAAACAACTGGGATTAAAATCAAAGCACTTGTTTAGGTATAAAGTACCGGGGAGGATGCTGTGCAAATGGCATGCATTCCCTGAATAATTCAGGGGGAGTTTACCTGGAGAACAGATAGGGGATCTTATCTCCTCTTGTTGCAATCAGCTACTGCGTTGTACCACTTTTATCGTATGATCCAGAATGACCCAGACTGCTGTGCAGCTTCCTTTTACCTCTTCTGCAGGTGGCCCTGCAAAGATGCACATACAGCAGTGTGTATTTAGAATTGGATTGATAAAGCATTTTACGCGACTATTTTATTTCTTGTTGGCTACTGAGAGGGAGAGAAAAATGTTATGATTCTAGTAGTAGCATGCTGCATAGAGTATAAGCAGCAAGGAGGAAAAATATCTTTATAAAATGTTATCCAAAAAGGGCAACATTAAAGTGCACTATATATAGCACCTACAGGCAAAGTAGGAATTACGTATAACAAAAACGCATATACAGGTGATTATTTAGTAACAATATTTTATTGTTTGCTGCACCAAGTAGCATTAGCACAACCAAGAACTGATAAACCTATGTTAGAGGAAGTATTTAGGGACACAGGAAATAAATATAATTCTGTTCAGTCCTTAATTATAAGTCTGCGTGCTAATGCTTGTAATTTTGGTTAAATTTGTTATATGAAAAAAAAACACTCCAGGAATCTGTGTGCACAGTTGTAAAAATGAGTGGATGTGATCCCCAGTCTTTATCTGAACTGCAGCATATGCAATATGTGTGAGAGAGGAGATGATTACACTAGCCCCAGGTTTGGGAAAGTCGTCTTACTGCTTCTCTAGAATAACCTTGGATTTATTAACCCTCAGAGCAAGCTGCAGACCTTGTTTATTTCACCTGGCCTTTGAGAGAAATAGAGAGATTTCAAAATGAATGTGGGTGTTAGTATTTAATTATGGGCAGCTGTTGAATAGACGAGGTGAGCTGATTAAGCTCTATTTGGTTTGCCATATTGAATAATTGTGAGTGCATGCATAGCCAGTATATGGAGAGCTTTATTACATATATCAAGAGGAAATGAAATTAAAAATAAAATGAATAAAGTTTTCTTTGAGATCCACTTAAACATTCAGCAATGCAGCAGTGAAATAAGGAAGTAAATAAAAGTACCAGTATTAATGTCATGCTCATATATGGTAAATGGATGAACCCCGTGGATGAAAGTAAAAGGGAAAGAAAGCTTATCGAGTTTGTGTGAAAGCTCTATTAAGAGTGAAGAGCAAATAGTCAGCCCAGGAGAAGTTTATTCCTCATTTAAGTGCTATTTTTCATAAGCTTCAAAAGATTTTTGGATTATTTTCTCCCCTGTAAATTTTTTGTGAGTTTAGATAAGATTGCTTCATTCCCTCCACTTCGCCCCCCCCCAAAAAAAAAAGGAAAAATATTTTTGTGCAGTGAAAATATTTTTAAACGATTAAAGATATCACAGCCACAAACATGAAAAAAAGTGTTGCAAATGTTGTACCAGCAGGAACATATTTTTTTTTCCTATCACAAACTATATGATTTTATATGCTAGAGCTTATTTGAAAGGAGGTAACATTTTTTACATACTTTTAAAAAATGTATAAACAGCTCTCTATGCCTCCAATTTCCCATTTCTTACAGTTAAAAACAAAACAGAACAAAATCTGTCATTAACATCATTAACATCTTTTAATTTATTAAATTTTGACTGCTTAGACTGGGGATACTGCAGAGTCTGGATTTTAAAACTAGAACAGTGATTATTTTTTTTTTTAAGTTTTCCGTTCCAATTTAAAGGAATGCTTGTGCTAGTAAATAAAGAAAACTTGTAAAAGAGTATTTCTAAACTAATTTTGAAGTATTTTGGAGCAAGTTGACACAATGAATGAGTAAGAATGCTGAATATATTGCAGTAATTAAAGACAATTCACATTTGTGGTTTGGGCATAAATGTGTAAAAATTATACCCATCTATCTTATTACATTTCCTTTTCTCTCCCTGAGGATTTCACTATGTACTTTATCTGTAATTGTTGCCAGTTTTCTATCAAGTTCCCACTGGGCTTCTGGTGCAAAAAATCTTATCCTCTCGATGACAGAGCTTGCCTGAATGATTTCATGCTCTTAGCATTTTTGTTCACGGGAATTAGGGGCAGAATGTAACTGCAGCTGAACATAGCATCTATTTTTGTAATTTTGAAGTTTAGACTCTGTTATTGGAACTAAATGAAGAGATGCAGGTGTTCCCCAGTTCAAATCCCTTGGGATTTTTTGATGGTAGAGTCTTGAAAAGAAAATGCATGTGTTTCCAGAGTCAAACAGCAGCTGTGGACAAGGATTTATGTTTTTCTCAGAACTTTGGGATTTCAAAATGTTACATTTAATCACATGCACAGAAAGGAGAGCAAATGTTAAAGATGTTACATATAAAACTAGGGGACTGATCTTTTTACCATACCAACTAGTTGTGGGAATAGAGGAACAAAGTGATCTTTAATCTTAATATGAACGATTTCAAAAGGGTTATGATAGTTGCCAGGACTCCGGTCTTTTGAGATCTGTGCTCTTGCAGCAAACAGCATTGATATTGTCTTAATTACTCCAAAAATCTGGCTTATTCACATATTTGGCCTTGGAAAATATGAATGCTAATAGTGTAAGCTACTGAAAACACAATTTTAATGTCATACTTCTTTTGGAGTAAGGAGAATTTAAATGCAGATAAGTGCACAGTTTTAGAAGAACTTTGCTGGTGGTGGTGTGTAGTTTTCAAGGTCAGATTAAAAATTTGCAGTTCAACTGCCTCAGCCTGAGAGGGTAAATTTAGAAGATTTCTGAGTTACAAAACTTGTGGGCAGAAGTATTTTGTGGTAGTGCAACCGCTCTCTCAATTTTGAGATTAGTTGATCATCCTAAACAAAATGTCTGACACTTTGTTGACAAAGAACAAGATATTTTTTTCCTAATGAGGAAGGATGGGTTTTATTTTCTAAATTAATGTGATTTAAAGGTAGTGTTTTAGAAATTGTATAGGGCTGGAATTAAAGAAGATGTTCGCCTCTAGACAAGGTTTTGTTCATGTTAAAAGCTTCTGTTTAATGGTGATGGGTAATTGTGGCAAAGAAGCTGGTTTCTGTCATGTGAATCAATTTCTCTTTTCTCAGCTTCCTCATTGAAGGTACAACAAAACAAAAAAAATGTACAACAAAAATGTAAAGGTTTTTAGCCCTGGAAACTTGTTATAACATACCAAATAACATAAGTTCAAGTGGAGGCAGCAGATGGTGGTACTGGGTGGTTTAGGAGGGAGGGCATGTGGGGAAGAGCAGGATAATAACAGCTGAAAATGTAAGTTTTAGGTAAAACTTATCGGTAAAAGTAAAATCCTGTTTTTAAGCGCATTTACCAGTTTGTGTGTGCTCTGTCCTTCCCCATTACCCCCACAGCCCAATATGTTGTGCACAGGTTAAGTATCAAGTATTTTCCAGACCTAAACCACCCTTTAGCTACTGTCTTATAAAGACCCCAAACTTACTACTGTTTCTAAGGGGGGAGTAAGAAGCACAGGCTGTTACTCTACCGGCTCCAGTTAAAAATTTCTTGGCCGTGAGAGGAGCATCAGGGAGGGACATAGTATTCACAACTAACTAGATTAACATTATTTCCAGGGGATTGCATAACTCCAGCAACTGGTAGTAAGTTTTGGTTATAGAAATGCAATTGCGCGCTGCGGGAATGGAATAAGGCAGCTTGTTCAACTTTCCATCAAGGAACTCTGCACGTCTTCTTCGTGGAAGGGCTGTTTTCATCCCCCTGTGTTCTGTTTGCATTCTGCTTCTCTCAACGTGCCATAAATCCTTCAGCAATGTATGCCCCCTTGACTTCTGAAATTGTGACTGAGTAGGATTCTGAAATTTGTAAAATGATACTGGAAAAACAATCTTAAAAAAAAAAAAAAGCTACACTCTGTCCTCTCAGTTGTTAGGAAGTCAGCCCGCATGGTTAAGTTCTATTTTATTTCAAAGCATGGCTGACTTCAAGTCGTGCTGTTCAGCTGTGTTGTGAAAGTCAACAGAGTAAAAGCGTTATCCAAAGTGCTTTTGCCTTTGTCCAATTTCCTCTTCTTAATAGTATCAGTTAAGTGTTTGGTAACCTGGCAGAATGATATCAGAACTTGGACAAAGAAGATGTGGACTCAACTCCAAATAGCAGGAGTCTGAGATGTTGCACTACAAGGTCTGGTGAGCAAGGGAATCGGAAGGTGTGATCCTCTGCTGCGTTTACACCTTTTTCTTTAGAAACGCCTTGCTTGACTTTCTCTTTGCTTTTGACTCTGGATAACAGCCTTCTGCCTGTAGGTACTGGAGTTGATTTTATAGTTCCTGGGGTAGGAGTTTGTGCTTCAGTATTGACAACTGCTGAAAGAACTCCTGAGTTGTGGCTTATATGGAGTATGCATGATTAAAAATGTATAAGGGAAATGTTCCTACCTTCTCTTTAACCAGAAAATAACCTAGAAAATACTGTAAAACGAAATCAAAAACTGTTAATATTTTTTTAACCCTGTAACTCATTAAATGTGTAAAAGTTAGAGAGTGGCAGATAGGAGGTTATCCCTGCAACCTTAGTTTGTGTGTATGCATGTGTGTGCCACAGGATTTCTTTCCACAATCTGGCAGAATCAAAGTATGAAGGCTATGCGAGTGTTTCATATGGCCACCAAAGTCATATTTAACACTTCGGGTATGGAAAAAAAAAAAAAAAGTGGGTTCAAATGATAACTTCTGTTTCCAAAAAAGTGTAGGATAATGTTTCTGACCTCCATATACTTATGAAAATACATTCACCTTTTCCACTTGTGGCATCTGGAAAAGCATTATTCAGCAAGGCGACTAGATACTTACTGATGGTGCAGAGGTTTCTGGAAATGTGACAGGCATATGCTCTCAGCAATTGCTGACACACAGCTTTGGACACTGAAATCTGTTTTTAATTGAGAAAATATATGTTGGCCAACATATTGGGATAGCTCCTACTCATTTTGAAAAAAATGCCATGGGATCTTTAACTTCCATTTGGATGCTTCCCAGACATGGGCATAAGGGACTGTAACTGTTTACTTTCAAATGGTGTTTAAACCGTTTCCAGCTTTTATAATTGAATTATATTGCTCTCACTACCACTTTTGTGATGTAAATGGCTCATATAACATGGCTAATTTTTGTAACAAAATGATAAATAGGTATAACTGAAAAACAGTAGACTTTGGTAATAAAATATAAATGCAATTTGAACAACTCAGTTTCTGTTTTTCCAAATTTTAATAACAATTGATTAAATAACATGTTACTGAACAGAAATATTTGATGAAAAACAGCAGTATTTCCATTATTTTAAATGCAGAAATTATGAAGTAGTTGAGCCCAAGGAGTAATCACATTTGAAGTGTAATCTCAATACATATTTGTTTCTAAATATTTTTTTCCCCAGCTATTTTCAACCCTGTAATAGGTTAAAAAACAAATGCCAAACAAACAAACAAACAAAACAAAACAAAAAAAAAAAACAACAAAACCCAGCATCAACAAAAACAAAACTACAGATGACCCATTCCATTCCAAAGTCTCACGTTCCAATTATAATGCACATAAACGTACCAACAGTCTCACTTACGTGTTTTGGGATGCAGTCTTAAATATGCAGAGAGACTATTCAACAACATTTTTCTCTCCCACCCAAACATTACTGTCCTGCAGTTCCCACAGAAATTCATTTTCATGATGCTGCAAGTAGCCATTTGCAGTCACAGTATAAAGTTGTGCTGTTACCACTTGGCTGAATAGTTAGTTTTATGTAGAAAGAAGCAGTTCACAGCCAGGATTAGGCAAAACAAGTTAAAGTCTTAGGACTAAATTGATTTTTTAATTCAACTAGATAACCCCAGTGATGAGCTAAGCCACATTGCTACAGTTTAGCGAATTGAAAATTATTTTGAACAGATTAGTTTTAAGGTCTCCAGGTTGCATTAAATAAGCTTAATTTCCTTCATGTGCTATGAAGCTTCTGAAAATCAACATTTATTTTTATCAAAAGTCTGCAAACCATGTAGAAATGAGTACTGCAGAAACCATTAGCCACTTCCAACCTTTAATCACTTCTGTGCTGTATGAGCTGACTTCATTTTCCTGTTACCTCTGGAAGCACTGAAACAGAACTAATACGTGCAAGCTACCTGTGTATGTACTTGTTGTCTATGCTGGCAGAAATACTTTAAATTAATACAAGGAAAATAGTTCATCATGCAACTTTTCATTTCTATTTAATACCTCAGTTTATCCTACATACATGTAATGAGAGCATTTAACTCTGAATACTTCTATATAACAGATTTCGAAGTAGTACAACTTCGACACAAATACTGTGTATCTAGTAACTACTAAGTTTACAGTACATTTTTATTAAAAATCCCCCTCTGAGTTATCTTGACATTCTCTGTACTACACGGAGATCTAAACTTACTTGAGAAATGCAGTGATAACATTATACTGGATATAGTTCAATTAAAATTAAGTATTTTTAATTCTTGTTTATAATCTAATATACATTTTTAATTAGAGGAAAAGACACGGTGAAAAATGGAAACGATTTGTTTTATGAATTTATCTGAATGAGAAAATTCTAGGGGTTGCCCTAATCTTGCAGCTGGTTCAGTTAAGGTGTAGAAACATTTGCCAGAGAAAAGTAATTTGCTGAGTCCGGAGTTCCCATTCATTCTTCTGCTGCTAATTGTTGATACTGAGCTCCGCTTACAGCACAGCAAATCAATGCTAAGTCTGCTTTTCCTAAGTGTTTTTGTAATTGCTGATGTCTTTTCAAGATGAAGTAAATAGATCTGAAAAAAAACCCACTGATTTTCCCCATGAGTTTTATAAAATTGCTTCATTGCATCTACAAACAGAAGAGCAAATCATCTGGGGGCTGTACTGTCTTAATGAGAACATCGCCTGGTTATGCACGCGTGGGCAGAGGAACGGGTGCCCTAACAATGGGAACCGAAAGGATGGGGAGTCCCAAACAACTGTGTCAGCTCTTAATCGTCCCAGTAAGAGCCTGCCTGCATCTGTCAGCTCTTCCACTTTTAGCCTCTGTGCATCATCTGTCACTGTACAGCTTCGTGGGCCATTTGCCTGGGATTGGTGCCAAGCTGCAGAAGTAGCTTTGACTCGGCTGCCTTATGTCCAGAAATCTTGGAATAACAGCCTGCTGCACGTGGGAAGATGGACATGAAAGGGGTCAGACCCATCGCAGTTCGAGCCACAGCTTTCTGAATTTCGGTGTTGAGATCTGTCACACCAGAGGGGGGAAAGTGACCATGTTCTAACAGTGCGATTCAAACCCTAGATGAAAATAATGTCTAATCCTGAAAATTAATTTTAGAGTAATAATCTGAATAAATCAGAGGCTATCTCTTCCCACCCTACCCCCCACCCCTTCTCCCACAAGTGCTTGTGTTTGTTTTATTTCTGTGGCAAAACCACTTAAACCATACAGAAATGTTGCTTAAATACAGTGAAGAGTGTAGCACTGGTATTGCCTACCATAACTTTGGTTTTGTTTGTTTCTCAAAAGGGAGAAAATAGTGAAAGTTTTGTCAGAAGAAACAATTCTCATTGGAAAAATAGAGAAGATATAATCAAATCAGATGAAGCATTAAATAGAGTGTCTGGTCAGGCATTGGGACGGGTTGCCCAGGGAGGTGGTGGAGTCACCGTCCCTGGGGGTGTTCAAGGAAAGGTCGGACGTGGTGCTTGGGGACACGGTTCAGTGGGTGACATTGGTGGTAGGGGGGTGGTTGGGCCAGGTGATCTTGGAGGGCTTTTCCTACCCTAATGATTCTATCAGTGAGTAGGGTTATAGAGTGCATGTGATGGGTCATCACCTCTGGATAGTATTCTTTTCAGTTCTGTATATGTCCATAGCATAGAGGGTAGTTCTAATCAGACATAATTAATCATCTTTCAAATAAACTGGACATTCTGTACTCACTGGGCTTTGCAATCTTATATGCACAATATTTTTGATATTCAGTGTAACTTTGTTCATGTTTGGTTATCTATTCAGTTGAAATAAATTCATAGAAGAGAACGTGAATTCTCTTCTCCCTCTAATTTTGAGCTTTATTACAATGTCCCTGCTGAGATAAGAACGGGAATTCAGTATTTAGTAAATCTCTCTAGGTTGTGTGCTGAAAATTCACAGAAGAAAACAAAAGATGTTTAATATGTCAGTATAGTATTCAAAATATATTTTAGCCCGAGCTCTGGATTAAAACTATTCAGACATTAAAATTATAGCAAAATGGGTTTTGTATGTGTTTGATAATAGACTCATTATTAAAGGATGAGCTTAAAATTAATCTATTTTATTAAATTTGTGTTTTAATTAATTATTGTAGTAAAATAAAGTTAATCTACTGTATTAAAATTTATTTATATTAAAAAAGATATAACCTATTGTATCAGAGCTTTTAAACTAACTTTAGGAAAACTTGCCAGATAAGGAATGGTCTTCAGTATAACTGAATTTTCTGAAGACAGATAGATGTAGTTTAAAATGCCCCTATCAGTGGAAATTTACATGTTTAATGAAATAAAAATTCAGTGCAGAGTGCAGTTATTTGATAAAACTATCTTTAGTTAAAAATAATTAAGGAATATTTGATTGCATTTTGGAGTTTCGAAGCAAGTGTAGTAGTAGCAACATAATAAGAACAGCGATTGTTTTTAGTATAAGGATGTTTGAAGGCAACAAAATAGTTTTGCTTTTTTCCCTGGTAACATAGCACAAAATAAGTATAATCCTGTGAAAGGGATGACTTAACACAACTGTTGATGCACTTCAAGTGAAACATCTTTATCAAGTTAATACAAGAAGCAGTCATGCCCTACTTGAATTACTCATTTATAATGGCTGAGCAGCAGCCTGGATGTGGACTTTGAAATCCTGGGAAAATAAGATGCATGCATGCATTCAAATGTCTAAAGTCTTTGCCGTAGAGCAGCTGTAAAATGTTGAAGTGAGATGTCAGCTACTTACTGGTGTCTGCATTTTGAGACTGAAGGGTGATGCGATTATTTAATTGCTAACCAAGGTTAGCATTATTTTAATCACTATATCCTCCGTTCAAGACTTTCAAGAGCTGCTTTAATATTTAGGAGCTAAGATTCAGAATATTTATCTTCTTTTTGCACATTTTTAATGCACAGGTTTTTCCAATTTCCAGCCTTTAAAACATTTTTTATGATACATAGCCTTTGCTCTAACTTTTATTATGCTTGTGATGAGGGAGAGGTAATACTATAGGTTTGTAAAATATCAAAATAAGGCATATGTATCGGCAGCAATTTCAAAAAACTCTGCCTGTTTGCTCACTAAGGACATAAGAGTATGTATAATAGCTGGTAAAGTCTGTGCATTAAAAGCAGGTCTGTCTCTTTGCACTGTTGAGATGTTGCAGCTTGCACAATCTTTTGCAGATGACTGCACAGAATTTCCATTGCCAGGTTCCTTGTCTTCACAGCTTGATCCCATGTTTCCTTTGAAAAGATAGACATGTAGGAAATTAACTGTTCAACTGTAATTTTTCTTCAAATGCTTGCACAGTACCAAAGAGTGTGCATCCCATTACACTTGAATGAGAGATTTTTGATCAGAAGTGCCAGATGTTGTGTCTCAAGTATCCTCGTGCTTCCCAAGTAAACAGCACAGGAGCGACCACGACTTTCTTTCAGTGCTGGAGATATGCACGCTGCTACGGCATGAGGTGAGGGAGAGCAGGAATGCCCGCTTCTGCTTCTTGGGATCTCTGCAAGGGCACCGGGCACTTGGTCTTTGTGGGGCACATTGCAGACAGACAACAATGTCAGTGTTGTATATATCCAAGGGTACTTATAACAGTGATCTTACAGCAGTTGCTAAGACTGCAGAGTGCTTACTTAATGACCATTCAGGAAACCGTCAACTCATTTTTTCTTCTTGTTTCTGTTACAAGTAGAATTAAGATTCTTTATACTTCATTTCAGTGTTTTTCCTGGAACAGGGTGTGTCTAACAGACATTGTGCAAACTTGTTTTTTCCTCTGGAAAATCGCTCTCTCAAAATCGTGATGGAAGGAGCAGGTGTTTGCTACACGATGGCAGCAAATTAAGCCCCGGGCTCGGAGATTGTGCCTTCCTTCCTGTTAATGGAAAAACTGAGAGGCAAGAATAATCCACCTTAAAGGTAGAAGTACGATGGTTAAAATCTTCACAAGTGCTGTTAGAGGTACCGGAGGTCCAGCCAAGGAGGGCAGTATTCCTACGCTACTGCACAAAGTGGAGCATTTTGGAATGGTTTCATTGCTCTCCGCTCAGGTACTCGAATGTGCAGCTCCAAGGGGATGATGGAGGGATATTTGCAAGAAGGGTGTACTAACCCTTGTAGCCCTGACTGCAGCTTGGCACTGGTTTTAGCTACAACAATTTGTCACCTCTCCTCAAATGGCAGCCGCTCAGCTTAGTTCTGACATGAGTGCTGTGTCTTGAGGTGTGAATGTACTCCAGCAAGTGACTCCAGAACATTTTAAGAGCACAGGAATTAGAAATTGAGGCATACTTGTATAAAAGCAGCATGAGGTAATGCTGAGGGAACAAAATGTTCTTCCATCGTTCTCCGCGAGGTCCCACAGTGAAACACTTGCCAGTGAGTGCTGTTATATTGGGAGCCACTATAACTCGAGAGCAGTAACAGCCGCATTTCGGTCCTGGCTTTGAGAAAATAGAGCAACAACTGAGTTCCCACCACACTTTCAAGCATGGAGCAAGCGAAGTTCTGCCACTTGTGTCTAATACAGATCTCTCTTTCTGTTCTTGGACCTTCCTGCTCTTTCTAAGGGAAGCCACTGCCTTATTGCATAGCACACAGCTTGTAGGACTGCTGTTTGTGTGCTCAGAAGCCTTTGACCTAGCCGTTGTGGGTAGTCTTCTGGGGTTCGCACCACACAGGGCCATGATTCCCTGCATCACTGAAGCATAGAAGCCTTCCTCTTGTTTCATCTGCACAGAAGTAAAACTAGTTTAACAACAACAGAAAAAAAGTGTTTAACTAATAAAAATGTGAATCTATCTCAGCTTGCAGTCCTTCTCTGCTTTTTTTTTTTTTACCTGATAATTTTTTTAATATTTTCCTAGAAGAGTTAGTCTCCCTCCTTACCAGCCTTTTCTGAAACTGGAACAGTGAAATACAAATTCAGAATGACAAGAGTTGATTTCTTAATGAGAGCTGAAAAAAGTGGGAATCCCTAATTACATTTTAGAAAACAGCTGTCATAATTTTCCTGAATATTTTCATATTTCACTGAACCTGTGTGTATACACATGTATGTGTATAAGTGTGTAAGGAGAGAACAATACATTTATTTGCATTATATCAGTGAATAGGATATTCTGAATATTTTTTATATTTGGAGAGAAAGTTGGAAAGAAACGATGTTCTAATCCACAGTACAATGTTCGATCTACTTCTATGAATGTATCAGCTACAAGTTGAGAGAAAACATAAATCTTTTTAACTCTAGATGCTCTTGTTTTCCGGAGGATTGGAAGTGGAACAGGAGGACGATTTCTTTAATTCCTTTATCCCTAACTCAGCCCCTTTGTAAAATCCCCAGCTGGTTCTTCATACCCCAGGAAAGATGCCAGCAGAACACTTGGAAGTTTTTTGACAAATTCTAGCTAGTTTCTGTCGGTACCAGTGCAGTGTTGTTGAGATCTTCTAGGGAAGCATAGACAAACTCTCCTTATGTGTGATGGGATATAAAATACAGTAGTAGTTGAGTTTTTTTTTTATATTCTCCAGTTTATTTTTTTATCAGATGGGATAATAATTAAATATATTAGAACATTAATGTTTCTTCATAGTTCTTTCAGAAGTTTTTACGCAACTCCACCTGGCCTGTCATGAATGTATTTGGCCTGTCATCAGTGTATGACTCCTGCAACACTTTTAGAAGCTGGTACGCCACGTTATCTTATACATAAATGTTTTAGAATATATAAACTTGTGTCAGTGCATCAGCGCTGTCAACATAACTTTAGCAAAAATTGGTATTTTGAGCTGCAATTGGTATTTTGAGCTTCAATTTACTAAAATTTTAACATTCAGTTATAAATTATCTTTCAAACAAATGGGCCGTATCTAGTTGAGATGTGTGTCATCCCACTAGAAATCCTAAGCAAAAACTTTCAAGTATGGAAGCTCGTAATGTATAAAAAGTAGCTGGCATCACTGGTGTTAGTGCATTACTTTAAGACTAACGTTACACTTGCTTAGAGCAGTAGAATGTGCCTTGCATGTCAGTGTGCCAATGCAAATAATATTCAGACTTCTCTAAGGCTTCTTAATATGCCTCGTCCGTGAAGTGCGGTTTAATATTTAATTACTGATACTGTCCACTATTATTGTTGTGCTTTAGATCAAAGAAAAGATAAAATTGTTTGAATTGCAGAGCATTCAATAGCTTGAATTTTCTGCCAAAGGAATAACAGAAAGTAGCAGACTGGAGTTCAAATTTATATGGTGAATAAGTTTGAGTAGTTTTCTGTGCCATTAGCGGAACAAATTAAACTTTCGCTGGTTGAGTGCATATACCTAAACAGTGTAGTGTGGGAGGATTATCAGCCAGTTAGTCTTATTGGTTTATTGGCAGTCGAGCAGATTTAAACCAAATTTTCCCATGGCAGAGGTACTGTATCAGAGATCCCAGAAGTTTTCCTACGAAATTTATGAAGTGGTATGAAAGTAAATTACTGAAGAGCCATCAAAGCAAGTATGTTATTAATTGACAATTTATTGACTTCATCCTCACTGCTAGTTAAAACGAAAAAAAAAAAGAGGATTAGGATTCAGCCTACACTTTGAAAGCTGCGTGAGGTCTTTTGTACGATATTTCAGTTAAGCTGTAATTAATTAACTTAATTAAATATTAGTAAAAGAGTAAAAGCACACTTATTCTGATGGATCTGTAAAAACAGTCATAAGATCAATGTAAATAAGTAATGGAAAGTGTGAATCTGGGTCTGGTTAGGGCAGAGTGTAACACTAGTTATCTTTGATCTTCTGAGAAACTTGGTTCTTGCTCAAGCGAATCTCTCATTGACCTCACTGACTAATTGCCTAAGAACTTCTGGGTCTTTACCCTTCAGGTTAAGGTCAAAAATATACTGCTGCTTATTATACTGGACCATTTCTTTGTGTCCAGGTTTAATGGTTTTAATTCAAACAGCATTGCAACTTGTTTCTTACTCTACCTACACTGAATGAATGGGCTAGTCATTACAGCCGAAAAGAAACTATCTTGTGTTAATTCCTTCTTCTTCCATTGACTTACTGGTCTTGGCTAATTATTTAACTTCTCTGTGTTTCAGCTCATCAGTAAAATATATATTTTTATCCATGCAAAATGCTAGAGGGGTTATCGTAGAATATTTTCAGAACCTCACTCAGAAGGTATTACATGAGGCATGAAATTTTATATTGATAGTAGGTGAGAATATATTAACTATTAGAGAGCATGCTGTAGGTTTTTTTAAACACCTAATATCTGAGATAAGTATTTCATTCCTGCTAATACTACATGATATTACATGGAAGTGGAGATCGCCTTCATCCCTAAAAAAAACCTAACCAACCAACCAAAAAAACCACCCAAGCTGGTTTTCCCAGATTAATCATGTATAATTTAAATTTATAGTTTTTTCATGTCAGTCTTGATTAAGACATATAGATTTAATATGAGACGAATATTTTTCCTATTATAGTCCTTAAGCCTACTGGGTGTAAAACACATGAACTTTCTCCCCTTCTGCCTTTTTCTGATGCCTTTGGACTTTTGCTTTGAATGGCTGCTAAATTACCATTCCCATTTGTTTGCCAGGTTGGAGGGAGGACGCCTGACTTTGACTCAGAATTGAATTTCTTGAGAAAATATCATTCAGAGCAGTGTGTCCACAACAGGAGCTATTACAGAATAGTTTACTTCACTATCAGGTTTTTTGGTCAATTTACCCATGAAAGCAGTCTCCTAGAAATCTGCTTAATCAGTAATACTGTTTTGAAAATAAACATTGTACAAGGATCTGTCCTTTTCTATTAACAGCTCCAAACATTCGAAATAAATCTAAGTAATTTTTTTTCAGTCACCCATGGTACACTTACCTTCTTTGATATCGTCAGTTTTACCTACTTTGTTCATGGCATTTCAACTTTGATCTCAGCTAATTGCCATTAAATTCACACCGCTTACTGACTTGGCAAGACAGAACAAGTTAATGCTATTCATCATAATGAGACCGGTTACTTTATTCTGTCCCCTCTAGGCATTTGCTTGTTTGCTTAACAGCAAAGTGATTTGAGCAGTTTTACATATGCTGCTCAGACAGTTTCCATATGAAAATTGGGAACATCGCAGAATTCTCTTGTGCGGGTTTTTAAACGCGTGGATTGCTTGGTACATAGGTGCATGTAAAGATATTTTTTCGTGGTGTTTCATATGCTTCTTCTGTTCCACGGTGAGATTTCACACCTGGGGTATTTGGAGCTTGTCCTTCAGTCAGAGAGGGATTTTTGTCTCCTGCTGCTGCTTCACTTTTCACAATAAAGCTTACTTTTGCCTGATCAAGCTATTAAAATGCATTTAAACAAAAGAAATGCAGGCTTTGTTTCTAGGGCTATTTCTCCCCCAGATGCCACAAAATACCTGATCCTCTGTGAAAAAGAGCCAAAACCTTCCCCAAAGACTGGGGAACACCAGCTGTCCATACGTGGCTGATGGGGTGTTAACATTTGGGAAGTGCCTAATTTACCAGCATTAATGCTGATAGGGAAGAATTCAAAAGTTTATTAAATCCTAATTTTATTTAGTAAGGGTATTGATTAATTTGAAATAATACCTAATTTACCGGCATTAATGCTGATAGGGAAGAATTCAAAAGTTTATTAAATCCTAATTTTATTAAATAAGTGTATTGATTAATCTTAAATATTTTAATAAGGATTTAAATGTATTTGAATATTAAAGGGCTCTAATGAATGTACTTTTAAAAAAATTCATACATACAAGTTTTAAGCTTTTTTTCTTCAAAAAGAGCAGGACTCTATTCTCTGAGGAAACGGATAATGGTTATTTTTAACTCCTCAATCCCATATTGTCCTTGAGAAACATCTATGTAACAGTAATAGTTCCCAGAAGATGTAATGACAACATATACGCGAGGCAAGGTGGAGCATTTAATGCATTAATAATTAGCTAAGAATAAACAAATCACAAAACTAGATTTTGATAATCCCTGTGTTGTTAAATACACTCTTAATTTGAAACTGAGGAAAAATTTCAGGCTTGTTTAGCAACGTTAAGTCTTCCTAAAGACTGCATGGGAGCTAATAATAATAGTTCACATCTTAGAGTGTCCGGGCTCCTGTTTGCCAGTGTGCTTGTTGATTTTTTCATAACTTCTGTGACCTTAGTTAATAAATTTTCTGCATTGCGTTAATGTAATCATCTATCTTCAGGAGAAAAGAAAGGAGGGAATTACATTAAAAAAATCAGTACACATTTTTGTTTTTAGAAATATATAAAAATGCTTTTTTTAAATGTTAAAATTTTTCTGGTTTGATTAGACCAAAATTCTGTTTTTATAAGGTCCTGCTCTTTGGTGGCTTTTTTTTTTTTTCTTGGTCACTTACCATTCTTCATCATTTCCATTTACTGGTACCATATATTGTTTTCAGTGTCTGCCCTGAGTCTGCAAATAAATTAACCTAACTGGACTACTGTTTGAATTTGAATCTGCCTAGACCTTTTTTTAATGAATTTTTATCAATGCAATGAACAGCCAAGCTGTCTGCTGCCAACTGTTATGAGTACTGATAACTAAGACAATTTAATTATCTTTAGTTTTTTATATATATACTTAATATATAAGTATAATGAATAAGAACATGGGGAAGAAGTGTAACACCAGTCTGACAGCAAAAATAAAGGGTAAGCCTGAACTTGAAGTAGTGCTATGCAAAAACTCTTGGACAGTACTTAAGAAGCACTAAAATTCCATAGTGTGATGGTCTGCATCGAGACACAGTGTTACCATTCTCCATTTCTTACTCAAATGCTAGGACTCAGTCATTTGTGGAGTTCTGTCATTGCTGCTCTTTTTCGGGTTAGTAATGTGTCTTAAAAATCACTTTTACAAGAAGTGCTTGGTCATGTCATCATTGTTTAAACGCTTTCACATCACAGCAGATTGTCTGCTCAGGGTGTTTGCTGGAAATCGAAGCAGGTATCAGCCAGGTGACAGAATCCCTGTAACCAGCAGTGGAAGTAGAAACCTCACCTGAACTGATGGGCGCTCTCCCTTCTTACATAAATCCCACACTAATAAGAATCTAATTCTCACAACATGTCTCTCAGGTGATCTGCTGGAAACTGTGGTATGGGGACTTCAATAGTACCCTCAACGTTAAATCTTTAAAACTACTGTGCAGATGTATTATATGTTCAGGATTGTTTTGGATATATAGGGTCCTTCATCTCCTTTTGGCATGATGCAGCTTTTCATTTGTTTGGTTTGGTTTTGTGCTACAGTTTTCTCATAAGACTCAATAATATTCAGGAAGTGAGATTTAAAGAAGAGGCTGTCTTGTTTCAGTTGCTTGAATCCTTTATCCAGAAGACTAAAATGTGATGCGAGACAGTTAAATACAGTAAAAACTGAAATAAGCTGTCCAAGCTAGAATCACTAGACCACCCAGGTCTTGGACCACCCAAGGGACCGACAACAGGCAATTGCCTGAAAGAGGTGGCCTTTTGCTAGAGGTCGAACAAGTTGTATCACAGATCTTGGAAAGACTCAGTAATGATTTCTTAAAGAAGTTGGCTGCCTACTGGAGGTGGTCCTTCCTGTAAGTTCCCACTGTATTAGCAGTGTCCCTGTGAAACTCGCGCTCCTTATTTACTTGTGACCTTCCCCTTACAATTTTTTTTCTTCTCCCTTTAGGGCAAAAGTAAAATTAGTAGATTAGCGATGAGCTTCTGTTGAGCAGAGATATCAAAGTATTACCGAGTTTGTTTAGTGCCATGTGTAAATGAAATTTTGAATGGGGGATAATGGAACGAGGCCACGTTTAGGATTTGCAATGAGAATCAAATTGGAAGTACTCATAAATAAATAATTCTTACTTGAACTGCCCTAATTGTGCTTCTGTTTGTAAGAAACGGTGTAATATGAAACCAGCTGATTCAACACGACAATTGCTGGGTCCCCAGGCTTAACTTGCCATTGGAAAATGTAGAAAATCCTTCCTCTGGAAATTATTGAAAGTAGCAGGCTTTGTCCTTAAAATCACAGTGAAGTGATGGGTATGAAGAATGGAAATATTTTCCATAATTAAAAATAGATAATGCTGGGAAATCCCGTTGCATTAAAGTGTTTCCTCTGGCAACTGTCATTCCAAAATGTTTTCCCATTCAGGTCTTTATTAATTCGTTAGATAAAGTGTAAGTCTTGTAATTTAACACTTAAAGCAACATTTTTATACACATGTTTTTGGGGCAATTGTGTTATTGTAACAGTTGATAACTTAAAACATATAAACCATCTTTGCTGTGAGAAATACCTCCTATTATATTAGCTGTTGTTTGGGTTCAGAATCCCTCCCATCACGTCTCAGTAAAATCTTGTCTATAACCTTCTTATTTAGGTAGCTAGAAAAAATATTTACAAGTAAGCGAGTGGCCCCTCGCTACAGGAAGGACATGGACGTGCTCGAGCGAGTCCAGAGAAGGGCGACCAAGCTGGTGAGGGGTCTGGAGAACAAGTCTTACGAGGAGCGGCTGAGGGAGCTGGGCTTGTTCAGCCTGGAGAAGAGGAGGCTCAGGGGCGACCTTATCGCTCTCTACAGTTACCTGAAAGGAGGCTGTAGAGAGGTGGGGTTTGGTCTGTTCTCCTACGTGCCTGGTGACAGGACGAGGGGGAATGGGCGAAAGTTGCGACAGGGGAGTTTTAGGTTGGATGTTAGGAAGTACTTCTTTACCGAAAGGGTTATTAAGCATTGGAACGGGCTGCCCAGGGAGGTGGTGGAGTCACCATCCCTGGAGGTCTTTAAAAGACGTTTAGATGTAGAGCTTAGCGATATGGTTTAGTGGAGTACTTAGTGTTAGGTCGGAGGTTGGACTCGATGATCTTGAGGTCTCTTCCAACCTAGAAATCTGTGATACTGTGATACTGTGATACATTATGTAAAACTTTATGAAAACATGTTACTTTATTTCTTTAGCCTTCTTGTTTTCTGATTTCCTTCCAATCATACTTTAAAAAACATGAATATAACATCTAATTTTCCTTTTTTTTTTTTTTTTTTTGCAAGCTGAGTCAAGCACTAACTAAGAAATTTCAGTCTTCACTAGGGGAGTGAAATTTACTTTGTAGATATAGCAAATGTGTAGATATTTATCTGGTCAGTTTTATTTGATCTGAAATGTATGCAAGCATTCTGATGGCCCTATTGAAGGATACAAAGAACTTCTGTTTCTCTGCAAAATAAGAAGTGTTGAGAGAAGAGGACTTTAATTAAATCTAGAGCAGCAAGATAGAAGCATGGCAGGGCAGAAGATGTGGATGGTGTGAAGGGAGTCCTGATGGGGTACAGGGTAAATGTCTGAATATTGTGCCTGCGTACTGTTGTGGATATAGGTGCACACACAAATTTTGGTCTGCACATTAATAGTAGTTTAGTTATGATATTAATCTTATACATAATTTTCACAACTACTATTTTTACTGTTTTTACATCCAGTCCACCTGTCCTAAATGGCACAAAGCCTTTCCGTTTTACCACCCTATAACAAACTGAGTAAAAAAGACGCTCAAAAAAGTTTCTGACATACAGTGTTAGAGATATTCTGTTTTTAATTTCTTGTAAGAAACAGTGATATGATGAAATATTATCAACGATGGAAGTGGTCAGCCTTGTTTGTAGGTATAGGAGATGTATTGTGTATTTTATTACCAACGTTTCTAATTTTCCTCCAGTTCCATAATGCTAATAATTCATTTCAAATCTATGTAAACAGACTCCTGATGAACGGTTTTACTAAGGGGAAATTTCTCGACAGGGCTTTGTTAACCTGACATTCTGTGGTTTCGCCTCATAAAACTAGCAAAGGGCTCTCTGCGTGGAATGTTAATGGGGTGAAGTAATGAATGCAGGATGGGATGGAAGATTTGAGCACGCATAAAGTCCTTACTTTGGGCTTTTGGGGGAGATCCTCGCAGACAGTAGCTAAGAGATAAAAGCAATGGGAATTTCTTTTAAAGCTAACAGTTGGATCTCTGCTGGCAAATGGGCTTTGAAGTTTAGTGGTGGTTTGGATGTAATAAAGTAATGAAAAATTAAGCTACATACATTTCTTCTTCCAATTTGGTCTTGTTGAAAGGACAAAGTTGAGGGTCATTCCATCCCTCCCAATTTTAAGAAAATTTTAAAAACTGTTCCTATTTCAAAAAGTTCTTATAATTGTTCTTCCTTTTAGTTGCATAGTAATACATTATAATGACACTTTTTTAAAGAGGAAAAAAGTTGTTTGTGCCAGACCTTTACCTTCTTCTCAAAATACTACTTCAGGGAAACATTTGACTAAAGTAATTTTAATCCCTGGAATCTATAACTGCTTTTCTGGGGAAAATATGTTCAATACTTTCCTTTGTAGTTCGCAAGGAACCAAGCAGTGAGCTACTTACACAAGTCTAGCACTAATTACATTGTTCAGGCATGACCTGATCTTGAATTTGGTGTGAAGGGAATGAAGAAACGTATGGATGAGCTGTTTCTTGTTCTGTGAAAGTGCTGTTTGTCAGCTGGGGGCGCAGGTCATGTCTGGGGAAGCAGGTGTATGAATTTGTATCCCAGTAAAACCCATCCGTAACAGTCACTCAGAGGATTTTGATCAGATTCCCTCTATAACGACTCGGCATCTTCAGCTGCTCACTGTTCGGTGTTCAGTATTGCTCACTTGAAGAGCTTTAAGTTCTTCTTGTGACATTATTTGATATGAGATGGTGTGAAGGGATCAATAATTGTCATTTGAAAATGGTAATCCTTCTTTTGAAGGGGGGAGTGTGTCCTTTTTTTTCCACAGGACAGAAGATTTTTGTTTTTCTTTCAGAGGTGCAACCAGGGAATTGCATTAGAATAAGGTTTCCTTATATATCGTGACAAGTACTAATACTAAAGAGAAAGGATACAGCTTATTTTGGGAAAAATCACTGATTCAGATTCAAAGAAAAAGAGATTACGCTGAACAGTGGGATTGTAGGAAACAAAAAGTTGGGAAAATCGCTTGCTAGGTAATTTTAAAAAGTAGATAGACTTAGTTGCCTGATACTAAAAAGGGGCAGGGGGCAGACAAACTTAAATTTGGACAAACTTAAATTTGCCTGCATGGTGGCATTTATCTTTAACTGCATGTTTTCATCTAAGGTAAATGAAAGAATGGGGTGAGTATCAGTCTAGAGCACTATGACAGATTTTCACTAAGTTTTGGGAAAACACATTTGTCGCACTGCAAAGGTGCAAATGCTGTTGTTTTTTTTAAGGGTTTTGGAAGGATAGAGGAGGAGAGGTTTAAAAAGAAACAGGTTAACTAGCATTGTTGGCTAATACCAGTTCTGGATAAGTTATGGAATATGTATATGGATTTTTTTATCTTATGGAGTACAATTAATGCCAGGGACGGTCATAAGGGAAAGTGAAATCTAAGATGCGTATTTCAACCAGCCAGATGTTGTTATAATGAACAGTAGCACTAGAAAAATCTTGTTGTAATATTGACATAATATACATAGGCTTGTGTAAATTTCCTGTTTTAAATCACGAAGTGTCTCAGTTCATTATTTAAAAGGCAGCTGAGAGATAGCTTCATAATCTGTAAATATTGATAAGGAAACAGAATTTTGAAGATTTTCAGAAGCAAAGTTTGAATAGTGATTGTATAATAATTTGAACTCAGAGGTATATTTTCTTAAGATAACGGTAAGAACAATTTATGAAGAGCAATCAATGTGTTCTGTATTACTAGAAATGTTAAAATCAAGTGTGGACTTTTTCGGAAGATTTGTTCAAGTGCAGCTGTTTGATTGAAGGCTAATTCATTGAGACCAATTCAGGAAAGTTCTACTGCTTCCTTTTCAGTACAATTAAGTAACTAGGTGGATGGATGGATCTTGGCTTACCACTGTCTTATACTTAATACATGTTACTGATAGGATTTCTGTAATAAAGAAAATCTGGTAAGTTAGCCAATACAGAGCCATTACCAATATTCCCTGAAGGTTTTTTTTTTTGGAAATTATTAACGTGTTCTGTAGTGTTTGTTCCTCCTCTTGAGGTTTAGAAATAAAAAAATACATGAAGAAAAAGCTCAATGTGCCCCTTAATGCCAATAATTCAATAATTATATTGGATGTGATGTTTGACATATTTAATAAGAGGAAGATATGTGCTGAAAAGATTTCAGCTGGCAGTCTAGTAGGCATTCAGATGTGCCCTCAGTAAGATGCAGTCAGGTGTTTCAGTTAATTCATGCTTGTTTCTGATCAGATTGCGCCAAAAACTGCCATTTTTTTCTTTCTATTTGATAGCAAAATTTAGAAGTTGGGTTTGAAAAGCAGGCTTGAAATATTTCAATTTTAACAACTTTTAACAGACACTGTGTAGTGGAACAGTGATTGCATAGCACTGATGCACAAGTCTGTTTTGGATAGTGCCTTTGTTGGTATCTAATGAAGACACAAAATTTGGATGAGAGCAAGCTGGCTGAAAGCCAGATGTGGTGATGGCAGTGGCTTGCGAGAAGCAGCTGGAGGAACCCTTGGAGGTCATGTTATTCTTTGAAGGAATATAACCAGTATGAGTTCTTGAAGCACATAAAGTGTACTGACTAGGTGCTCATGAAGTCAAATTGTGTTATTTTTATTTTTCCTCCACCAAAAGAAGGTCAGTGAGCTTAACAGGGGAACTTGGTGAGATAACAGAGCATTATAGTCTCAGAAACTAAAATGTGTGTAATGGCAACTCCAAGTACTGTACAATGAGGTCTTAGGATCGTAAGAAAAAAATCATATAGAGAGTGGGTTCTTTTTTTCAAATCTTTTTTAGTTTATATCCTACTTATGTATATAAATATGTCTTAAATATAAAATATCATTTAAATTTGAGAATGGGTCTTTAGTCAAGTGTTCACTTTAACTTCATGGTTATGAAGTGTGGGGCACTATGAACTTTTTTTTTAACTTCCAATCAAGCTTTTCTTGAAGGTTTTAATTTGAAAGATCTTCTGATTAGAATCCTTTTATTACTAAAGCACAGTTTATCTGTACAGCTTGCTTTTAGAGTCATTTTGAAATAAAATGTTAGCTAGTTGTTCTTAAACGACAGCTGAGAACACATTAGGAAGATTTCAATAACTTATCTTGTTAGCTTTTTGTAAAATTATTTCATATGCTGCTTTAGGAGAAGCAAAGAATAATGGAATAATGCTTACAGCTGAAAATCTTAGCAGGAGTGCTACAAAATTCTTTTAGAAAAGGTTTATCTATTGCTTCGATGATGAGAAAACAATAAAAACTTAAGTTGAATACCTTAAATCTTTTACCAAAGTATAAGCAGTATTTCAGCTTATAAACTTGTTACTTCAAAACAGAATCTGTGTTAGAAAATACAATAACACATTAATAAGACACAAATGAACAATATTTACTCCCATTTCAGTAGAATGAAAGAAGAAGCATTGTTTTTGACTGGTAAAACGTATAAAGCTTCAGCTAATATGACATTTTAAGGATTGTCCAGGATTGGTGTTTGTGTAGTCTGGTTTAAAACTGGGTGTTGGAGTTTATTGTCATGGTAGAGGCCTGAAAACAGAAGTCAACCAAAATTTGATTTATGCTCAATCAGTAGCCACATTTAAATCACTTGAGAGTGTGTGGTATTTACTAATAAAAACACAATGTTGGCAAATCTTCAATGAATTGAGGAAAACTTTTCCCACACATGGAATTGGTAGGTGGTTTGAGTAGTATTGCATCATTTAAAAAGAAAAAAGGAAAGAAAGAAAGAAAGAAAAAAGTTGTATAGTTCTGTTCCATTGGGGGAAAAAAAAAGTATTCGTACAATTTAATTCTTAATGTTTCCACTCCATCCAGCAAGTTTAGGGTTCTTCAGTTCGTAATCCCCATTGGCATCACTGCATGTGTTTGGCCCACACCAAAATCTTAGGGAGCTTTTGGAAGTCTCACAGCTCATCACTCTTCTGAGCACTAGCAAATCTCAGGAATAAGCAGAGGGTCCCTACGTATGCACTCTGAAGGCTTAGAAATGAGTTATTTCCTGAGAAACTAAAGATGGTTCTTCAGCTGTTCATACCAAGAGTCTTTCTTTAATCCTTTTTAACTTTTCAACAGGCTTGTTTTATGCCAATACTAGTAAAGCTTATATTTGTTTGCTGAAAAGGTCATGAACCTAGTAAGATTTGGGGCCAGAAGAGAACATAGGAAGTCTCCTAATGATAGTAGGGGTTGGAAAGCCAGCCCAACAAAAGCCAGATTAGTTTGCATGTAACGCAAAGAAACCTCATAAAAGGAAAGTTTCCAGTATTTTCCTTTTACCTCTTTCTACTGTGCTGTCCCCTTCTGCTCCTTTAAGCCCAGTTATCACAGTATTTTTACCTCATGAGTATCACATATACCTCTTAAAATGAAAATAAACTCATTAGAAGGTCTTAAAAAGAGAACTCAGGGGCTAGTAAGAAACTTGCAGGAACCGTGAAGTTGTATTGCTTCTCAAATACACGAAGCAAACATTTAAAATCACTCATCTGATTCATCAGGCTTGGGGAGTTAAAGTCGTTACAAATGTTGGGTTTTTTTGTAGCTAACATTTAAAAAGTACTTAATTAATGTAATTAGGTTATTTACACAGATCTTTACCAATGGTTTATTTAAGAGAACATGAATTTCTAGAAGTCATTTGATGTTTAATCATATGATCTCATGATCATATGATAGGAGTAAAATTATCATTCTACCAGAAGTACTTAACCTTAGAAGGTGGATTAAAATCGCTCAGTTAGCTACTTTTTTATCCTTTTAGTGGAAGCTGAGAGTCCATAAAACTTAATTTTTTTTTCCTTTCCTTTTTCCATGCACTGCAAAAGGAAAAAATGTAGAAAAATGTAGGAAATTGAGCTATAACAATTCTTTTTTTTTTTTTTGCTAGATTGTCAGGGCTCAGGGACACTTTATACTTCAGATATGACAGAGAATTCAAGTTATAGCATAGACCTAAGGTGCCAATTTGTAGAGTCTTTCTTTTCTTGTCTTTATTGGAAAGAGCCTAAATGTCTTTTAAGATAAAGAGTATTTTTCTACCACGATCCCATAATTCAAGTTTTAAGTAGAAATTGTTGGATTCTTTGAAGCCTTTATCTCTTACCAGTAAATGACTGATGCTAAAAAGATCAGCTCGCTGCTGGTTGGCTCTTTCTTTCTGGCTTATTGGTTTGATAGCTCAAATCAGTAATAACTCTACTTCATTAAAATGTCAAAGAGCTCGATCTGTCTTCGCCTGATAAAGAACAGGCATGAGAGCTTTAGAGCTGTCACTATAGTCTCATTGGATTATGCTGCTAATTTATAGATTTGTCTGTAAAACAGCTCTTTGGTGACAGCAAATTCCATTGTTAACACCTTTCTTATCAAGCTTGTTTTTTTCCTTTGCTGCCTATTTATTTGTTTCTTCCTCTGTCAGGTCTGCTAAGGAGAAAGTAGTCGACTTTCTTCTGCTGTGGCAAGAAGTGTAACCAGTAGCTGCAGTGATAGCATTAGGAGGGTTAGGGCAGTGCTTTAAATTAGTGTCATGCAAGTGTGTGGTTTTTATCAGGACAGAGCGAGAAGTTTGCCATTCTTTGCAAAAAATAGAAAGCAATTGTACCCTCTCAGACCGAACAGTAGATACTATCACCTTGGTATGTCTGTTCAAGAGTTTTGAATGTATTAGTTTGTATAATTGTTTAAAACGCTCATGCTCTTACAGGACTCTGCTGGTGAGAATCTAAGCACAAATGGTAAAGAAGAAAAAAAGACATCAGAAGGAGAATGGTCTGAAAACAAGAGAGGTTTTCTTGTAGTTGTTTGCCTGTGATAAGGAGAAATGTTCTATTTAAATGGAATTTTAATTTTTTGAAAAAGTGTATCCACTTATGAATCTAGTATTAAAATTACTGTATGTACTATAATTGCATACTGCAAGGCACATGCTACTTCAAATGTTTCTGCAATACCAGGAAATGACAATACTAGCATGATTATTTATATGCTTCTGTTTACAAGAAAAGATACAAAAACTGATTACATGAATTCAAGAGGCTACTTTTCTTGACCACAACTTTTATTGAAAAAGAATGGGGATGCTGAACACAATTTATTTCCTGGAAAATAACTTTGATTTTTATGACTGAAAGTATAAACCCACACACTGCTTTTTCTTAAGTAGCAATGCTGACAGATTCTTAATTACAGTAGTATTGGTAGAAAGCACTATTACAACCTGTAAAGTGATTTCTCACTTGCCATCTATAATTTTGTTGAATTATTAATAGATCCTTGGCTATATTTTATTGCTCTAAAAGATGCTTTATTGTGATGATAGAAAACTCAACAATTATTAACTCGGTACATATGTGTAAACCCACATGTGCCTTTCAGCTATTAAACATTTTTTAAGATTGCAAGCAGTGAATATTTTTAAAAACAATAATATTGTTTATATAAGGGTTGCCTTTTGTAGTATGGAAGATACATAAGGCAAAAACACTTCAGTTGCTGATGAGTTGCTCAAATGACAAAAGAGTCAGTTTTCTTTGAAGTGGTAAAAATTGGCCAGTCTCCCAAGTGTCTTTTGTTTCCATTCGTTTCTTTACTCTTCTTACACTGTGCGTTGCACTTCCCCATTTGCCTTGAAATTCCTCCTAAAAAACTCTACTTTTGTGAGCGTCTCAGCAGTAAGAGATGGAAACGGCTTGTTAGGTCATCTCATCATCCTTACTGTCACTGGAGCGAGGAGAGGTCAGCGAGAGGGAAGGTTTTCAAGCTTCTTCTGTGTTTTCAAGTAAGTAGTGGCACATCCAGAGTAAAGCCCAGCAGTTATCTGTGTTTTCTGCTGAGTACTAAAGGGCCTGGTAGAAGTAACCATAATATGATGCCTGGAACATATACTATGGATTAAGCTTTGGTTTTTAATAGAGAATCTGAGATGTGTAAGAGAAATTAAATGCTGGTACTAAGAAGCAAGCGTTTGTGTGTGGAGCATGTAGATATATATGTACTGTGTATACACACACACTCCTATTTATGAGCAGGGAAAACTTCCTGTCCATACGTGGTATCTGGAGAGGCTGGAACAGTGTCTTACACCTGCTTGAGACTTAATATGTTAGCTACCCTGACTACAAAAATGTGATCTGAAGTGCCCAGAAAGAAGATCAAACTTAAAATATGTAAATGATACGGTATACAGCTATTTCACAGGAATGAATTTCATTGTTCTGCCATCCTGTAAAGGCACTGCACTACAGATGAAAGGTAGTAAAATCTGAATGGTAGTTCAATGCAAGTGAAATATTTTCTTGTTTTTTAAAATGTATATAATCATTTTAACTACTGTAATAAAAAACAGGTGGATACTAAATTAATGTGAAGGGGAATGATGAGGAAGTAATTTATAATAATACTGTCTTTACTAAGGGGGACAAAAAATTTTACCACATACACATATATATGTCTATGCATGTATATATGTGTGTACATATAGAGATATATGTATGTCTACACCTCTCTGTCCCTAACTTCATTCAACATCTCATTCTAACAGAATAGGCAGGTCAGTTAGTATGTGAAAACAGGTTTTGTTGTTTGGGCTGATACAGTTATTAGTTGTCAGTGAAAGGGTGATGCATTAATTGCTCTTTGAATATTGCAGGTCCTGTGGTTAGGAGAACACAGGTTGGCTACAACCCGCTATCAGTGTCTGAGCAGTCCTAGGTTGGCTTAAATGTGTATGTGATCTGATTGGATAATTAAGTGAAATTAAAGATACCTGATATTTTGAGCCTATCCCTTTGAGAGAGACCCTTCATGTCTTTTGAAATAGATGGGAATGTTTGATGAAGGTCAGAGGCAAAAAATCCCTCCACGTTCTACTCAATTTGGGCAGTAGATTTTATAAAAGTCTGACTTAGAGCTACTGTATTTCAGGGTTTGTTTATTTATTGCAGTGCGCTTACAATCCTTTTTAAACTGTGAATATGCTCTTAATATGCTCTTAGCAATTGAACAGCAAGCCTTTCAACCCAGTAGGTAAAACCAGGTGATGTGTTTTGGATTCTTCTGATAAGGGAACTAGAGTCAATGACTTAAAAAGCACATATGCTGATATGGGTTTTTTTGTGTTTTTTTTTTGTTTGTTTGTTTGTTTTAACTCAGTCAGTAGTTACTAACAGAAACTCATCAGTACTGGAACCTGTTGCCACATCGCTCTGTTACTCAGGGAGAACACAATCCCTTCTTGATTTAGACATCTGAAAGTGGACAAGTTAGTGCCCCTTTGAGTTTTTACCAGGAATCCCGTATATACATAATGATTAATATATTACAAGTTTTTTTTCATTCAATATGAGCTTGTCTACCAGGGATGTCTCATGTTTGGTTTTCAAAACCAAAACCTTTCAGCACATCTTTTCATGAGTGAAATTAGAATCTGCCAGTGCCAAATCCAAAATGTTTATCTGAGATATCCTGATTGAATAGGACAAACAAATGTCTTGGGAAAGACTTTTATCTGATACAGTAGCTCTGCTGGTGTAGATCTCTGTGGGTATTCTGGTCAGAAGTGCAATTAAGGCAGTTGTTAGCATTCTCTCTCTTTGTACAGGTTCTTAGCATTAACAACCAAGATCCTTCTCAAATGGCCAGAGAAAATCCATCTGCCTTAAGAGGAAACTCCCTGTTAGTTCCAAATTATGAAGAAAGCTGATATCTTTGCAGCCATAAAGTCAACTTCATGTGTAATGCACCCCACAATTCCCCCAGCTGTCGGCTGGCATGATAGCTATCAACATAATCACTAGACATGCTCTGTGGCTTTGACCCTTTTCTGCCCTTTATATAGGAAAGTGTCTGTTCGTGAGCTAATGATCAGACACAGATAATAAGGCTTTCCTTTCCTTGCCCCGGAAATCTACTTCAAGCTTGTCATTCTCTTCTAAGTAAGGTTGCTGTTCAGTCATAATACATTCCCTGCTTGCCTCAAACTTAAGAGAGCTCACCACTGCTTCTTTGAAAACTGCAAGTCAAGATTTGGGATTGATGAGTTACTTCAGAAGTGACATCAGGCTATTGCATCTTCAAAAAGACAAGATAGTTCCCATTATTTAAAATTACATTGAAAGTCTTTCCCATCTTATTATCCGTTTTAATTTCTTCTAATACTCAAAACTGTTATGCATCACAATGGTTGAATAATGTTTGCCAATCATAGTTATTTGTGTAGTACAGGAAGAAATTAGGAAGTTCTCTACTCATTTTCCTTTTAATTTTTTACAGAGGTCACAGATGTTCTGATAGCTTGTTAGCAAAACAAAAAAGAAGTAAAGAAATACAAGCTATTATCATCAAATATGAATTCCCTTCATATGGGGATCAAATTACCTGTGATAAATTGTGGTACTTCATGTCATTTTGGAGACCTCATTAGAACTTTTCAAATCTGGGTCTTGAACTTCGACCTCTATATTCTTAGGTAGAGAACTGAGTTATTTTTCTTTCTTTCAAAACGGCTGGGAGCTCAGCACATCTTGTTGATATCAAAAGGTTTGGTGAAATTGTTCCAGATTTGTATCAACTACTATATTGCTTTGTAGGATGTGTCTGCATATTTCCCAGTGTAGTGGGACTTTAGTGGTATTTGGGATTTTGAGTCCTGAGATGAAATGAGTATTTACTAATAACTGTGATTTTGTTTAAAGTATCATTCCTGGAGTTTAATTTTTTTTTTTTCAGTTCAAAGTAAACCAGTTACTTTCCCATTTCCCTCTGTTCTATGATTAGGAGAGAATAAACAAAAGAAAAATCTGTGAATAATTGGATGAATGGTTGGATGATGTTTATGAATACCAGCTAGATGAGCTGCAGGAGAAGATGGAGATTGGAAGGTGAAGAGAGGAGAGTTGGGAAATGCAGAGTGAGGGAGCAATAAGTTTACCTTCATTAAAGGATAATGGCAATGGCTGTGTTTTCATCCTGAAATGTATATACAGAGATGGAGGAAAGGAGGCTTCCACTCAGCTTTTCAAAACTGGTTGCAAATGCTATACCCTTTGCACGTTAAATGATGTAGGTTGTAAGATATGTTTTAAACAAAATCATGTGATTGATATTGAGCAGACTCAAGGTCTTTTACCACCTAAGCTGATGGTATTCAGAGCAAGTTAAGCTTTATATCGTTTTTAGAAGATAATTTTGTTACACGATTTCCATCTCTAAGTAGCACAGCTGTAATAGTGGTCCGGAGGTTTGTTGATATAATCAACTCTACTTTGAGTGATTTTTCCCCCCCCTAATTTATTAAGTAGGCACAAAAAAAAAAGGCTTTTCTAATTGTTTATTTGCTTGTTACATTGCAGTAATTTGCAATTTGTATTAAACTAGTGGGTTTTGAAATCTTGAATGGTATGAAGCCTGCATCTTAGAGGGTCTGTTTTCACACAGACACCCTCTGACCCCAACCCTTTTGCCAAAAATGGTTGGGAAGCATTGTGCTAGGAGACTTGGAAGACAGTTTTGGGGAATGCAATGGTGAGTTTTAGTGAAGGGGTCAGGGTAGCGATCACTGTTGTTTGTGCTTACTTGGTTTTGATTTTTGTTGGGGGATTTTCTGTGAAACATGACAAACATCTATGCTTCCATTGCTCTTATTCTTGGTCTGCCTCAAAAGATAAATTGTAGTGCTGGTTGCTGTGTTCCTACAGCCTTTCACCTAGTAATAAATGACTTTTTCCCTGTAGATAACCACTAAATTCAGGAAGTCATTGAATAGCGGGATGGCGACTTAATCTAGTTTTGTAGAAAGGCTGTGGAAGAACTGGTGGGTTTTTCACAGAAGTACAACTGAGGATGTGATGGTGGTTTTGCAGCTAAATTGGGAAAGTGTGCGTGAGAGGTACAGTAGGAAGGCTGAAAAAAAATCATTAATGAGTCTGACAGGTCTGTTGATTCAGGGCAGCTTCAGTTCGAGGGAGGAGCTGGAGCTCTGAATGTCCAGAGGTCATCCCACAGAGATTCCAGCTACTCCATGGAGAGGGGGGATAAAAATAAAAAGCAGGCCTGATAGAATCACTTAAATTGAGATTAGTTCCTTCTAATCAAGGAAGTGTTACTCTGGTGACAATCCATAACAGCTGTGTTTCAGCACCTTGTTTCTTCAGAGGGTACTAGGGACGAGCCAGTTCTTTCCCATCCCTTGGGAACGTCCCCCTAGGACAGTGCCTGCATCGCAGATACGGCTTGAAGCTTGCTAAGTGCAATGCAAAAATAATAAGAGATTCTTCATAGGGACAATTAAGTACACTGAGAATTAGATCTAGACTCTGAATACAGCGATTATTCTGTGGCAGCACTTCAAACAGAGAGGCTTGACAAGCAATAGCCTTCCCATTTTGTTGTTTTTTAAATTTGAGTATTGTATTGAGTGCCTGGTGTAGAAGGAAAGGGTCTGTGAACAAATTAATTAAGGTGGCTGCTGTTGGGTATTATTTTCTTTAACATTACTGCCCCCATATGGATATATTCAGATAATACATTGGCTGTAGGGAAGGCATTTTGTGTATAAAGCAGTTTTAAAAATCATTTTTCTGTCAACTCAGAGCTCCCAAGATTTCAACTTGCTTGTATTTGCTTGGGAATCAAACAAAATATATGGTAAACTAGGGGCTGGTGTTCTCAAATAGATAACTTGAACAGAAATGTGCTTTAAAAGTAATTTTTACACTGGTAATTTAGTGGTATTTGCCAATGCACCTGTAGCCCCAGATTTATTTTTATTTTTTTAATAAAATTGCTTTGCTAATAAATAGAGATTCAAGCCCTTAAACTTTGCAAATGAATTTTACATAATTGTAGACATAAACTTTTAAAGTCTATTTGAAGATTTAAAAAATAAAACTTGACAGGTCATCTGTAACAACTTTTGTACAGTCATGTGGCTGGTACATAGATCTGAATTAAAGGAGATTTTGTATTAAAGCAAAGCATGGTAATGAGCTGGCACAATTGCATCTTTTCCGTTTAGATTATGGAACTATCACTTAAGCTAACTTTACTGCCAAAATTAACTGCTTTCTGTGAATCAGTTAAAAAAAGAAAAAAGAAAGAAAAAAAAGCACGACTATTTTTTCAATACATTTGTGTGGTTCACTATATTATACTAAATTTGAAGTCCAGAACTGGTTGGATTGAAAGATTATTTTTAACAGGCCCCGTGGAGGAAAATCCAAAAATGAGGAATTAATAAAGATTTACTATTGCCACAGCAGCATTTTTTAAATGGCCATTTCCAGGCAACTAGGGGAACAGTTAAAACTTTTTTAAAATCAGTTAAAGTGTTACAGGCCAAGTTGAATGTTCTTGCAGGCCAAGTTGAGTGTTCTTTATTTATTCCAAGTAGCTCATTCAGTAAATTCTTTGAATGTCCCAAAGGGCTCTGTGTGGAAAGGATGTTTACAAGTACAAAGTCAGTGTTATACTTACACTATATGCTTGCTTAACTCCAGTTTGTTTTAAACACACTGATATATGTTACAATTTGCAACATTAACTTTGTTCTGCATAGAATCTCTCTGATTTATAGCTATTAAGTGTAGCCAATAATTTGGGCAGGATGAAAAAGTTTCAGACAATTTTTTTTAATGAAAGTACCTTTTTTTTTTTTGTTGTTTCCTCCACATTTGGATACAGCAGTTTTTGCTTCAGGCAGCAATATTTTTTTTCCCTGTTTGATATCTAAGAAATCGATCTAGGATATCTATGGAATCCTTTATTTTATGCTCATTCAATGTGAAATTTGATAGAAGTCATTTTTCAGATGAAAAGGTATTTTCTTGCCTCTAAAGTGTGAATTTCTTTTTGACAGTAGGCAATAGTGCTTTAATGTCTGTAGGGGAAGGAATGGTGACATTTTCAACAGTACCTTTTACATCTACAGCAAACCTTTCTAAATACCAGTAAGTTATCTTTTTAGTAACTTATACATTTACTTTTCTGATTTATCTCATGATTGAGGCTTCCATATGCAATAATGGAATTAAACACAAAACACATAAAGACAAAATGAAAAAAAGAAGTTACAAATGTACCCGTATTATAGGGATAGAAAGCTTTGCATTGTAATTATCTGCTAGCAACAAAAGTGTTTGCTCTGTTGTGACTTTCGGCAACGTGCCTTCCAAGCAGGCTGTGCTGCTAAGTGGCGTAGATCATCAAAGCATGTGCGTAACAGTATGTGCTGCTTTTTCCTGTGATGAACAGAAAAGGAGTGGAATCATTTTTGAGCTATGGAAAAGGAAACAGTAGCTCCACCACACATTACTCATTTTCCTAATTACCTATTGATAGCTGAGATATAATATGTATGAGAAGGAGTAATAGTATTTCGGGAAAGAAGTTGTGTTAAAAGAGTGTTTCCTTCTAAACCTGATGTATAACCAGATAAGAGTTAAAGTAATGCTAAGTGGTAATGAGTCTGCTGCTCTTCTGTGCCATTTTAGGGCAGAAACAAAAGCCAATTGCGCAGGAGATAGCAGTAAAATAACTTCAGAGAAAAATTAGCTGACATAGAATGGAGTGAAAGAACAGCTGGTGAAGAGGAGATGAGTGACACACTGCTTGTCTAGTGCCTTACTCTCCTTAGGAGGAAAAACAGACCCACATGGTCTAAGTTAACTGATTCTTCTGCAACAACATTGTAGGGAATCTCAGTGAAGTGAGACTTCAAAATATGTAGAAACTTCTTGTCCTATTACCATAGATATTACAGGGGGGAAAAAAGCAGAACAAAATATGTTTTTTCTGACTTTCCCTGTTTCTGAATTTGTGTTCCTTTTAATTTATGTTCCAGTTAAATCTATTCAACTGAAGAATATATTTGAAAGGTAACTTTCAGCTTTGGCTTACAGTGTCAAACTTTATACAAGGCAACAAACCTGCTTTCTTGACTTTTTTCTTTTATGTTTAAAATACTAATAATACAGACCTTGTAGCTTTATAAGTGATAATTATTTGCTATGTGAGACCTACATATAATGATTGTCATAACACCTTAGTTACCAAAATACTGAATTTCAAATGAAATGGCAGTAAATTATTTGTTGTGCTCTAAAAGTAAATTCTGTGTTCCCCAAGAATACCTCTATTCCCAGTTTATAAAGCTCAACATAGTTAAGAAACAAACCCAAAAGAGTAGGTGTCAGACAACATATCAGTACATACCAGTAAGGGGTATACTGATGGGTAGAAAGTGAAAACTAAATGTGATTGAGGGGCTGCATTTGAAGAAGTAAGGGAAGAGGCTAATGAGAATAAAAATATTTGGTATGTCAGGAACAATGTAACATGAGAATTGCAGAAGAGGTTGAGGCAGATGGAAAGCTGATGACATTCAGAATAGACAGAAGAAAGATTAGTGCTCTAAGTGAAAGTAACTGAAGTACGGGACGTGAATAATGAAGTCAGTATATTAAGAACCTAAATTACTTACTCCTTTAATTTTTTTTCAATCTTTTCTTTTGGGAGTCCAGCCTCTTAGATCTTGCCATACAGTTGCATATTTTGGGTGGCATTTCAATACTGGGTTTTCACTGAGACCAGTAAGATTTTCCCAGTAATGCTGCGCCGGCATTTCCCATGCTGCCATTTTCCATTGTTTCTCCCAAAGATGTGAAAGGACCAAAAGATAATGCCAGTCTGCTGCGCTTACTGATTTTATTCATATTAACCTGCCACGTTCTTGTAGGAAGGGATCTCTAGGACACAAGACTCTCACAGGAGCTTTACCACAAAGCAGATTCCTGGACAGAATCTCTTACGTAACTTCAAAAAACAAACAAAAAAAAAACCACCACACAAAGAAACTAGAAAAAAAATACCTCTTTTTTGTCCCGTCTTCTAAAACTGTTTGGCCTCCCACTGCCATCTTCGCTATTACTAGAGAGTTGACTACTCACAAGCATGGTGGACAAAATAAATGTGCCTTTTTCTTCCCAAATACAGGTGTGATTTTTATTCTTTCCAACAAATTTTTTTTTGTAGTAGAAATTTCACAGACCAGTACAAATATACGCAAATCGGATGTGCCCGTGTGTAACTCCCCAACGAAGGTAGCAGCATTCTTCTTTATCTGGAGCTTTTGTGGGGCAGTGGTCCATTTTTTTTCCCATGTAAACCAGGTAAATTTGGCCTGAATCACCAGAGGGCACTGCTGGGTCTCTTTACGGGGCCATACTGTTCATTTATGCCTGGGAGATAGTCAATGACTGTAGAATTAGCTCTTTTTTTGTTGTTGTTGTTTTTTGTTTGTTTTTCCAGAATTTATTCTCTGGTAATACTTTTAATTTTTTTTCTCCTTCTTGGTCAAATAAAAGATACAGAAAGAAAAGGATAGAAGGCACATTTCTCCCCCCTGCCCTTTCCACTTCCTCGAACCGTGGAAGCCTGACTCATGAATTCCTACATCAGGCATCTAAGAAATGATTCGGGACTGACATTAAGGATCCACAGTTTCCTGGTAATCAGCAGAGACATGCACTTGTGTATGGCAATTCAATGCTCCCATGGGACCACATGAAAATTGCATTCTCTGTGAATAAATGGTATCTCCCTACAGGAAGATTATGGCTTCTCATAATATTTTTAATTTATTATCTTATAGTATACATTCGCTTCACAATGAAACGATGAGAAAAGTTTCTTCACAAAACACCTGTTTGAGTCTTCAGTTTCAAGAGGAATTATAAACATTTAATGCTAATGGAAGAGAAGATATTCAGGACTGTAGAATGCTTCTGATTGTGGCAATAGTTGCAGGAAAATAAACTTTAATGTAATCGTGATTTACATTAGAGTTGAGCTTTATTTTTGACATGCTATGTGCGAGCATGAGTACTGTGAAGCTTGTGGCTAGGATAAATTACTTTTTTTTCCCAGTGAGATGTTTAAGACGATAGAATCCTTTTGTCATATTCTGTGACAATTAGACTTTGCTTCACTTGAACCAGCTGTATGGAGGTAATGCTATTAGTGCTGTTGTCTTTCAAGGCACTTCACGAGCAGTTTACCTGTTATTGGTGCCAATATTTAAGAGTGAAAGCATAAGTGGTAACTGCCTTTTTTTTTTTTGTCATGGTAGAGTCTAAAGGTGCCCACGCACCTCCAACAGGGCTGCTGGCTCATGAGTCGGAGGCATGGCTGGCCTGCCTGGGAGGGAGGGCTAGTTCTGCTGGAAGGTGCTGGGAGCAGTTGCTCTTCAGCTGGAACCCGTGGAGGATTTTCATCCCTTTCCTGGATGTAGTAGTCTCTCATGACAGCAGTCTTTGCTCGGGCTGGAGGATTCAGTCTGCAAGTGGGAATAAATACAGTGTGTAATTTTCAAGGAGCATTTTGAATAGAATGTTTTCAGTTGTAAAAAATTTTTGAAATCTCACCGTTTTTAGATATTATAGGAACAGCAGTATCTCTTAAATCAGAACTATTGTCCAGAAAATTTATTAGAGGAATTGATGTTAAGTATTTTTCAGGTATCAGGACAAAACTGTTATGGTTGTTCTTCTATAGAATAGCATAAGACTGAACTAATCTGTGATTTTTTAGATCAGTAAAAGGTTTGTTTGAATTATATATATTGTATTGGTTACCCCCATAGTATTCTCCTTATACTCTGAAACATTATAAAATGTTTCACATCACTTATGTGATTTATAAAACTTGGGTCTTTTTTTCAATGTCTGTAACTGCTTCAGTTGGCCACTACAGCTGGAGAATGTAAGATATGGGTAGAACTACAAAAACTGAGATTAGATCCACAGATTATCTATTCATTAATTTGCTTTATTCCGCTTAAGTGAAAAAGTCATGTCTAATAAAGAAGTGTTGAGTAGGTACTTTGATGTTAAAAATGCTCATCTTTCATGTTTAAGAATCCTTTTTCTTTTTTTTTTTTAATGCTTTAGTTTTTAAGCACAATTAGTATTCTTTAAATTGTGGTCTGACACAAAATAGATGTTTAAAACAGGTTTTGTTATATCTTTATACCATAAGTCTGATGTAGGAGACTTTGCACCTTTGATATTTTATCATATATTTAAAGAATATGTGATCTGATTTTTTCATATGAATATGCAACTTAGGACAGATATGTAAAAGTCAAAAGTTTTAGTAAGGTTAACTTTACCATTCACATTTACCTTAAATTTTCAACTCCAGTAGCTTTTGCTGTTGGATACGTTTGATTATTGTATTTATCGCAACTGAGTTTCATTTATGTTTAAATACTTCTTTCATGTTTTCTTTCACTCTTACTATACTGCTGTGGTTAGATTTCAGGTATCATAGCATTTCTTTCCAATTATTAGAATTATTATTTTCATTATTAGAATTATTTCAAGTAGGGAACATCTTTTTCATAGTGGCTAGGATTTTTAGTAAAATTCAGGTTTTTTTAGCCTGTTTTAATCAAAAACATCCATCAAGCATCCACTGAAATCTGCTATTCTGCTCTTGTGTAGCTGAATGTACTGACAAACAAGGAAAACTAGACAAGCATATACTACAAAATACAAATCTTTCAGGCTGCTAAAAAGCATTGATTGTAAGACATCGAAAATAGTTGAAACAGGAAAATCGTGATCTTGTGATAAAGATATGCTGTGGTCTTGTGAAAAGGTTGTAAATGGAGCTATGGCGTATGGAGCAATGAGGTAAGAATATGATCAATTTAATGCACAATTCAGCGTATAATTGTCTGAGTTACAAGGGATATGTAAGGGGTCATGCTGGGGAAAGTTGCATTCAACGAAATAATTCAGGACGCTGTCAGGTCTTCTGAGATTTGACAGATGCAGACACAAACATAACCATGATCTCTAATGTGCAGCACAATAAGGTGCTTGCTTTGTGTACCTTGCAATTTTTACAGTAAACTCTGTGGGAACTTTCCTGCTGGGGGTACAAGAAATTACAGTAGATTCTATTAAATAATGTTCTTCTAACATGTCCGTAATTGTAGTAGGCTGTTCTTGAAAGCCTCACTGTTTCTTTCACCAAGGCACATCACAAACACAACCAGTTTGAGTTGATGAGAAGTTATTTTCCTTAAATTGGGGTGTGCTCAAATTAGTTACTGTGCAAAAGCAACTGGGATATTGCTAGCTATCGACTACGTGAAATTGTTTTCTGGCGAATTATCTGGATTTAAAGTAAACACAAAGAGTGTTTTCTTTACACGCATCTGTAAAATAAGAATTCTTTGGAAGTTTTCGATTTCATAGTCATATTAACTATTCCTCCGCTTTTGCCTCGGACTGAAAACAGCTAAGTAAACAGTTATGAAATATTGTGTCATGTTTTTCATTTGGACGCTGTTTAGCATCTAGCTTGTCAGTCTTGGGTAGAGATAACCGAGCGGATTAATATTTACGGAGAAATTATGCGATTTAATTGCCTTTGGACTGGATATAAACTTATACAAATGGAGAAAACAAATGTGCAGGTACAGTAACAGTGCAGATGAACCCTTATTCCATGTAGAATTAATGGTGCGGTAAGGAAAGGGAAGCCACTGAAACACAGCATATGTGACACTGCTCCTTTTGCCTACAGTATGTATCAACCAGTTTTATCTTAAACTTGTGATTTAATGAAACTTTGAAATGACTCCGTCTGTGATCCAAGATGGAGTTTTGTTGGAATGACAACTGTAGGCTTGCAAATGCTATATATCTGTCACTGTTCAAACAGCTTTAAAACGTTCTCACCAGTAAAAAAAACAAAACAAAACCAAAACACACACAAATAAAAGCCAACTGTCCACTTCATGTCACAAAACACAAAGCTATAGACAGTATCAAATCTTCATAAACATCTGCATTTCATTCCAGAGATGTGTTTTCTCCACACAGTGTTGCAGTCATAATAAGGGGCTGTGAGGTTAACAAGCTGAGGAAGAAGCCAGAATTACTGCCCTTAATATCAAGAAAAGGAAGATGAGGTGAAAACTGTCAGCTTTTTTCCTCTCACAGGAATGTTGTGTTCACCTCTTGGTTTGAAAACTGGAAGCTCTCCAGTCCCAGCTTAGAAATGCAGCTCTGAGGTATGTGGGATTAGAAAGCAAGTTGTTTAGGCAGTGCTATGGTTACATGGTAGGGCCCGCAGCATGGCTCAGCAGGCAGAAAATCCGAAATCCCGTGGAGTATCTACAGCATGCTTGTAAGAAAACATTCTTTTCGACATGTCGGTGCTTACAACGCCGAGGATTTTCTTCGTGTTTTTACACGGTTGGATTTCTTTTTGAAAAATTGTCATAATTTTTGCAGTCTGAAATGAGCACTTCGGCAAACTTCATCTGAGTAGTTCGTAGCACGTTCATTTTTTTTTGCTGATCTGTAGAATATGACGCAAAAGCACATACCACTCTCATGGAGCACATCCCCAGAAGATCTGCTCAGAAAATTAGTATTCGGAAGACATTGTGATATATTGTCAGCCATCTGCAGGAATATTTGCTTTGTAAATAAACCCAGCGTTCTTCTAATGCTCTCGCAGATGTTCTGTACGGTTTGCTTAACACTTTTCTGCTAAAAATCTTAATGAGGTTTGTAAAATCATAAAGCTGCAGTGTTCAGCTTACTGCCAAAATAATACTAAAGGTTACATGTTTCTGTTTATTTGTAACATTTCTCTCAGAAGACACTGTAAAAATGTGAAAGCTGGTTTCACTTAAAAATCAGTTTTTCAAGGCAATCTATATAAAAGCTCCCACTGTGGCCTAAATGTATGACAGCAGCGTTCTGCACTACCAGTTAAGAGATGCAGTTCTGTAATTTAACTTACCTGTGATTTTGCAGCACCCAAATCTAAGAAGTTCGTGCTTTTTTTCGTGTAACTAATAGCCAACTAGGCAATATTGGTAATATTTTTAAGGAAGAGAAGCAGTCACTCAAGCCCAAAAGTGAAAGTAAAATTCCTGCTGTCACTTTATCTAGGAAAGGATTTGAAACAATGACTGATCTAAACATTTTTGATTTAATAAACAAAACAGATGTAATCAATTCAGTTTTACCTTGTTTCAAAAGGCTTTTAAAATGTTTAGCAGTGATGGAAGAGGTTAAAAATAAATAAAAAAACCCACCCAGATTTGAAAATATATATGTTTATATAATAGTATAATTCATGCTTTAATTTATATTAAGCACAATTAATCTCATACCAAAGATTTCCTAGAATTTAGAAATATTAATTTTTACTGTATTAATTATGAGATTTCACACATCTGTAACCTGGTACATTCCTGGTTCTCATGAGTGAGAAGATAATGATCAGAAGTCTTGACACCGTTCAAGAACACATGTAAAAGAAAATGAGTTTACTCTGTAGGGTGTTTCAGGTTTTTGGATGCATCATATCTAGCTCTTTTGAAGGTTTTGAATCATTTATCTTAACGATTGACCTTAACTGTACTTTAGAAGTTTACAAACATACCAGTATTGTGAAGAAAACCTTAATTCTTCATCAACTAAATGATGTAGTAATTTTGAAACAACTAGTAAAAAATCATCTTCCTGTCCTGTCCACTGCAGGTAGAAATGAATGACACAAACTTTCACATTTATCATGTGAAAATGCTAACAATTACTTTTTCTGCTTGCTGCATTGAAAGATCACACATTTGAATTTCAGGCAGAAGAATATAACAACTTTCATAGTAAACTAGTTTAGCAATCTGAATATCTTTAAGGATATTTTGTAGGCTGTCATTGATTTTATATTTTTATGTTTATATTTATTTTATTTTATATTTATATTTTTATATTTTTCTTTCTTTGTCTATTAGTGATCATGGTAACATTCATAATATTAGTGAGGAAAGTCGTTTCAGTAATTCCAAATTTCTGTTGAATTTATCTGGAAACATTTATCTCAGTAATTTTGAAGATTATCTCACTTTTTAAAATATTGCCGGCAATTTTGAGTATTTTTGATGAAGGCAGAATGATCAACAGTTTCCTCCAGTATTACTCAAGTTGGAGCTTTGTGTTAGACCATTTCTTTACTGGCATTTTTAACGCTGATTGCTTCACCTCTGTAAAAGAACTGGGCTTTCCCCTGCCCATCTCACGTTCTTCTTTAATCTGATCTGTAACATACACAGAGACCATCACCATGGTCTACGGAATCTGTGTTACCTTTCATTTCTAGTATCATAAACGCTGGTGTAGGAAGCTACCAAGTAATTAAGAATATGCACCATATCAGTTATTCATTGTAACCAGTATATATGAAGCTGTTTCTGAAGGGGATAAGATTGGTACCACTCAAGGTGCAACTTTCCATTTCTTAGTGCTGACTGAATCTCTCTGTGATTAATACAGTAATTGTTTGTTTATAGGTTTTGTGTTTATTTACAAGAACAATATACAAAGGAAAGCTATTTTTTCTGTTGAGTTCACTAGTATCCCAATTGAAAGTTAGAGAAATAACAGACAAAACTGCAGGCAAGGAATGCAGATTGCACTATATGCATTCAATATGACGATACGTAAATTTAATCAGAATATCAGGCCATTTCACAATACACAGCAACAATTTTTTCTTGGTGTTTATGGCGTGGAAATTTTCCAGCTAGAAGTATGCTGTATATCTTGAAGAATTATTCCAGTATATAATGTAGCTAATTTTAATTCTTCTTTCTCGAATCTCTTGAAACTACAGCACCTTCCCAATACTTTCGGAAGCTGGTTCACCTCCTGTAGGTGTGAACAGAGTCATTTCCCCATTTGAGAGTCCATGCCTCTTTGTGTCTTGGTACAACAAGTGGAAATGAGAGGACTGCTAACTTTGCTTCTCTGTTCTCATCTGTCTTTTCTTAAATATACATTGCATACATTGAGGAAGGCTTTTTGTTTTGTATGACAGATGTAAGTCTGTCAATAATGGCATTGGAAAGCTCAAAATCAAATTATCTTTAGTGGGCTTGTGGAATTTCATTCAAATTTGGAGTTAAATTTAAGTTAATTTGATGTTATCATTAAGTTTACCTCTAAAATGTAATTTTCCTAGTGTGAGTAAACTGGACACAAATTCAATTGAAAGTTTTTGGTTTTGTTTTATTATCTGTGTACTGTCATTCACAAATACAAGTGCCTTTTGAAATTATTGCCTATGCAAACATCATCTGCAAAAAGGAACAGGATTGACTGCCCATTAGAAAACTTGTTCATTTTATGTTTTTAGTATCTGAAGGTATAAAACTTGTATTTCTTTCTCATTCAGTTACCAAGCATTAAGAAAATCATGTTTTTCCAAGTTTTTAATTAAAAAGGAAATATTTGTTTTCAACTTAACCCCTTATGTATCAAGTTTCTGTTGGAATGCACATTTAGAAAAATATGGTAGAACTGCCCATGTCATTTTACGTATCTTGTAGTGTCACAACTGTGATAGTGTAAAGTACTGAGGCTATTTTTATTCTGGCTCATTGTTTGGCAGCACATTTATATGCTATTTGTTGCAGTCCTGAATCACTGTTGTGGAGCATGAAAGCTTCTTGAATAATATAAAGGAATATGTGAATTAAGTGGGATATTCTGTTTAGTTTCCATTCTTCCTCTGCTTACATTTCTGCTACAGAAAAGCATAACCTTACATGTAATTTCTACTGTAAAGCTTGTTTACCTTCCTAAGGTTATTTTCTGATTCATCAACCTTTGAGCATGTGTGCATTCATTCAGTTGAGCACCTACAATTTTTAAAGAAAAATGAAAAAAAAAATCACAGCTGTATATTATTCAAATTACTTCTAAGAAGTACGTGAATCATCTACTGCTAAAAAGGTTTCAATTTTATAAGTTCAAGTGCAAAACCAGTTAGTTGGTATCCATAGTCACAGTGCTACAAATGTTCAACTGCTGAAAAAGGAATGAAAATAGCTCCCTTGATGCCCTGTTGCCATAGGGGAAGAATCACGTTGCAATTCACAGAGGAATACTGCTGTAAAAAATTGCAAAGGATAGTGAGGTGTTTATAAATACAGAAGCTGAAATGTATTAAGAAATTTCTTGGCAGTTTTCATAGCATTTTCTGGTTTCATTTTAAAACCCATATTATGAAAGTAACAAAGTGAAGGATGTATTGAAAAACACATAGAAGGAAATATATTGAGGCATTGTTCATTTTAACTGTATCATTAGTTCACAATCTTCCTATAGTGTTTTGTAAAAGAAATGGTATGGTAGCACTCTTCCAATCTAGCAATAAAGAAAGCAGTCCTGATATCAGTGTGCTTATATATACTGTGCCGCATGGTTAACTGACCTACAGCTCATAGAAATCAGGGTTTGCAAACTCTGAAGTTAGCAGAGCTTCACTCTGATGCTTTTCATAATAGACAAGTTGAGAGAGCTTATTAGGCATTCTGTTCGCTTAGTTAGGGATTATGTGTTTGGATCATGACTGATACTATCTTCTACATTAAGAGAGGTGGTGACATATCGTCCTCTCTTCCCTGCTGAGGCAAATGTGAAATCAAGTATTCCAGCAACAATCTTCAGTTTCCCATGATCTCAGAGACTTGGAGCAGACCTTGGCTGTTTTCTACTTTTCTAGGCCGAATGAGATATTGATAAATCTAACTTCATCTTCCTGGCTCATTTTCTGGGCTGAACACCATAGAGTCATAGAATCATCTCATTTGGAAAAGACCTTTAAGATCACGAAGACTAACAACTGTCAGCCTGACCTACTGAGTCCCACCACTAAAAAATGTCTCAGTGTAAGTGATAGTAATGTCTCGTTACCCTGTACACATCTCTTTGTTATGTGTAGAGGACATCTGAGCTTTAAAGAGGAAGTTAAATGTGGGCTTCTTTTCTGCTGTCATATCTCTGCCTTTATAGGCGATCTGTGAGCTTAGGAGTGGTTCTAGATTTAAGATAGCTTTAGGACTTCTGCTGCCAGTTTCTCCAATATTTTCTTGCTTCTATACAAGCTATTGACCTGGAAGTTTGATTAGCCTTGCACTAATCCATCTCACAACAGATCAGATAGCTTTTCAGCCTTGTCTAAGCCTTATTGAAAACATCCTTATTCACAGCAGGAAAGATCACAAAAGAGATTGTTTATCCAAGCCAACCACAGTCCTCAACCGGAGGATTCAGACTGCCTTTTAGACCTCAAAGATCAGCCGTTTGATGGTCAGGATGCTGTAACTTCAGTTTCAGTCCACTAACTGGATGGTGCAGAGATGTTCAGTTCTCACCGTTCTTGCAGTCCTGTCATTCTGTAAGGAACAAGTTCGTAGAGTAAAATCACCTGTTTAAGGCCTTCCCTTTCCAGGAAGGGAAAGGAAGGCTTTCCAGGAAGGCTTTCCTGACAGCCATCATTTCCTCAAAGAGGGTTAAGATTTTCCACGTATGGATGGAATTTTTGAATGAAGCTCCAGAGTAGGCAACTCCCAAAGTTTTACTCAGCAGTCACCCTGTCTGAGTAGTATTTCCTTCACTCACTTACGAGGTCTTTGTCCATTGACATATGTTTTCTCAGTGGCTTACCTCTCCGTGGCCCTTTGTCCCTTCAGCTGAGGCTCAAACTGTGCAGCAGTTTCTGTGTAGAAGTTGGAGGCTGTTTTTGTTGTTGTGTTGTGTTTTTTTTTGTTGTTTTTTAAACCAAACTTTAGCAGGGTTGTTAAAGCAACTGTGTCTACAGTGATTAGCCCTCCCTTATTACATAACTGGAGACTTCAGTGTCTTCATCAAATAATATACGTGCAGACAATATGTAAAGTACAGCTACTGGTTTTACTTATACATTTGTGTACGTGCTTTCCAAGAACAATGAAATCATAAAAATCTGCAAATATTATTGCATTTGGAAAAGAGCGTCTGCAGTTGTAGTTTGCCTAAGGCTCTGAGGTTCGCATCCAGGTGGCTTGGACCTAGAGTAGTTCAAAACCCATTTGCTTTGTAGTAAATAAGCAATCATTTAAAAATGAAGAAAATAAAATTACTTAAACAGTAACTGAAGTTGAAGACATGTGTATGCATTTTTATTTCTGTGCTCTCTGCTCGGGGGTTTGGAGGATGTATAATGCTTTTGGCACGGAGCATAGTGTGAGTTAGCAAGCATAAATACTGAATGAATGGTATTGTGAAACAGAAGTTTCCATGTTTGAATGCTTAAAACTGACCTAGTGACCTCTTAACTGACCAGAGCTGCATGCAGTGTTCTTAATATCTGTGTACACAATGGATTTATACAGTGGTATAGATGATATTCTGTTTCATTGTCTGTTCATTCCCTATAGCTGAACATTGAGCTAAAACTTTTCTAGACCTATTTTGATAATGTAAATCTTGTTTTTTTGGAGTCAAAGCAGTCAGCTCAGTCATCACTTTACATGTAAAGTTATGTTGCAGTGATAACAGTAGGAAAAGCATATTATCTGTATTGAATCAGGCCAGATGCTTCAGCAGTTCATCCAGCCCAGCTGATGGTTGCTCTGGATAGCTTAGTAGATCACATTAGTAGTAGCACCGCATTCATCTCCTGAAACGTCTTGACATTTCATCATCCTAAAACATCATCGTGTATGACTGCTTTCTTCCATAGTGAAAACTACCATGTTTTCTTATCGCTGTTTCACTTCTAAATAATTTATTCAATCTTATATTATTTATCCATTTAACTTCCTCTCATATCCCTTAAAAATGGCATAGTTTCTTTAAAAGCCTTTGGTGAAACACCTGGTAGAATATCTGTAGGAAATTTAAGTAGACTAGAGAACTAAATCTGCCTTGTCCTTATGCTTGATGATTCCCTAGGATAGCTCTGGGTCTCTGTGGTGTAGTGTTGCTTTACACAAGATGTGTTGAACACCGTACTGAATCACTATGCCTAAAATAAGCTTGATCCATAGTACATCTTATTTTGCAATTACATTTGTTCATATCTTTTGTTGCTATATAGGACATAATACAAAAGCAGTGCAAGACACTTGAGATCAAATGAAAAAAGGGATTTTCTGCCCTATTCATCTCATTTCTAATCTCAGTCCACTAAATATAGGAATTACCAAAATTCCTATATTTTTAACAGAAAAATATCAATACACACATTTTATTTATTTATTTATTTAGTTATATTTTGAGATAATGTCTTTTTTCAGTGGTTCATCAGAAATCCATTCTCTGGAATTGCTGAATTTTACAAGACTGAAAGTTCTTGTAAGCTGAAAAGTAGCAACAGCCTTTCAAATGGGATTGAGAAGATCTGCCTCATGGTATCTTTGGGACTTTTTATTTTAATGGAATGTTTGGTGTCCTCTTGATCCCTAAGACGGTGAACAACTGCCAGCTGTACTTTATTCCAAACAGGAAATGAAACAAAACAACATTGACATGAAAATAGGTATTTAAGTTCTTTTGTCACAGAGATAAACAAGCTAAAATTCTCAGCCCATTTTGAAAACCTGGTCAGGTATGGTGAAGTTAGTGGAGCTTCTGGCATTAGAAATCTAAGTGACTTTGTTATACATGTAATTGCGGTGGCATCAGATGCAGAGCTATTGAGTCTGAGAGCTAACTCTCTTATTTGTGGAAGTATCATGATGCCAGCAGTGCAGGTCTTATCAATAAAGTTTTATAATAAATTCTCTAAGGACTCAGGGCCAGATTTATGATTGGAATTTTAACATCAAGAGATGGCTTTCTAGTGGGACCTTGAGAGGAAAAAAAAAAAAAAGACAAAGAGAAGTGACTTTGGTAGGTCCCTTTGTAAACTGAGGTGATTAGCTGTAAGCACTACTGGGTGTTTGAAGACCTACTTCTGTAGCACTGGTTGAAATGATCAGTTTGGACCACCCTGTGTTTTCTGAGTGGAAACGTAACTGTCTAGGCAACTTGAGCCATCATATTTCTCCCCCTTTTTTATTCATTCACTGATGATGTTTTTGAAGTCATTGTAATATATCCTTGCTGTAGAGTCCTTGTATGTATAGTCCTTTTTGTCAGTTGAATGTAGAGCTCCTCATTCTCCTTATATTTACGGGACAGTCAGTGTGATAGTTAAATATATTAGCAGGACCTAAAGATGGACATGACAAAATTATACTTGAATGAGCTTTCTTATATTAAAGAATAGAAATTAACGGAGATGGGCTATGCATCTCAGCATCTCAGCATAGGAATATTGCTGTTACATTTTCATGGAGACAATTCAGTAATCACCCAAATAAAGTTGACATCTCTTATACTATAGCTGCCTACACATTTCCCGTTTTTCCCGTGATTGTTATTGCCTATTAAGCTGTGTCCCTGAACCCACATCACCATATTCTCTAAAGGAAATTAAAGTTTTGGTCGAGTGAATTTTGGAAAACAAAGCAGCCTTTCATTATTTTTTTTTTCGGAAGCATATAGCAACCATGTTAAATATACATCTTACAGCAGTTTTCTGAAAACTTGCATCTCAGCACGCCATTTTTCCTCAGTAAGAAAGGCAAAATGCTAAATGGACTCATTTCCATTCTTAACATCAAAGGACAGAGATTGTATGGAATATTTGAGGATTGTTCTCCATACCCTGACTTGATATACCTTGCTTTAGGCTGATTTACAGAAATATGGCTCCTTGTACTTCAGAAAAATGATGTCTGACATACAGAGCTTTGTATTAACCAATGCATTGAGCGTTTCTGTATTTTGCCTCGTTATGTTATGTCTTTGGTTGTAATTCCTTAATTCAGCATTTGTGACTATTTGGGTATTTATATAAATAGAGAGAGAGAGGATGTTTTGTTTCTTTAAGCCTTACAATGGCTTATCAGAACACTCAGTTGAAATTAGGCATTTGTGATTTAGACTTATTTTTAACACAGGTTGAAACCCTACATTTATTTTTTTTTACTACTAGTTACAGTAGATACGTAGGTATGGCACATAACTTCAACATCTGAATTCTATCCCCAGGTCCTGCTGTCCTGCTGTGTGATTTAATAACTTCACCTCTATGCCTCACTTTCTCTATTTTTGAAGTAAAAATAATGATGCTGACCTCTTGTGTCAGCGCTTAGAGCTTTTCAACTATAAACCTCAGTTGGAGAGTTACAAGGTAGTTGTAGAAGTACATACTCATTAAATGTTTCCTAAGATCAAAAGCTATTATTTCAAAAATATATAGTATTTAAATATTGTGGTGTGTATATGTTTGAGCAAAGTATAACTGTTCTGTGAAGGAACTGTGTTTGATATTGCAGAACAAAATGCTTATTGCATGGGAAAGTTTTAGTAGTTCTCTTTTAATGAAATAGTCTAATATTGGTCCAGGCAACTAAGTTAATTGATCTTAGGGTTGTTTTAAGCACTTGGCCAATGTGAAACTCTGTAAAAGTACTGTAGACTAGGAGATTTTTTCTCTGAGGTAAAATTGGGGTAATATTTATCTAAAAGGCCAGTTGTAATCATTCAGCTCAACCTTGAATTGAGACACATGCAGACATACATTTCAGTGGTTAGACAAAATTTGTCAAGTTACTGTAGCTAGTAAAATGTAAAACAATTTTTCAAAATAACAAACTTTGTCTATTTTCCTTGCCTTAGTCAGCAATTCAAGATGAAATGTGGGTCTCCGTCTCTTACGTAATATTAGATTAGATTTTGCAAGACAATCGCATTGGCTTGTTATAGATATTACAACACTGAGAAAGAGTTTGCATGTTATATTTTTATGCTGTGTAACTGCAGTCTGTAGCTCCTACTTCAGCTCTCATTCTTCAGCTTGGGATGTAACTGCAAATGGCTGTGGTGCCATGGGATAGCTAATTGGTAAAGCCTGTTTGGAATGTGGATAAGTGAGCCATTTTGGCAGTGAGCGGAGTAGTAAAGAGCACTCTTTTTCCCTTAGTTGACTCCCAGGCTAAAATTAAACAGAGTTAGATATTTCCACATTTAGTGATTTACAGTGCATCTGTTCTGAGTCAACTAGCAGAGAGAACTAATTACCTATATACTTCTTATAAAAAGAACTTTTCATTTCTGTGTAATACATAGGTCTGCATTTTTACAATATGCCTTAGTGGAAATGCCCTTGAAAACAATAAGAGAAGTAAAAAATATTATTTCTTCTGTTATCCTTTAAAATATTTGGATACTAAACTCACAGTACTACCTTGACCTGTATCAGCACCTGCTTATCATTCACATGTCCTGAGACGTAGGAGTCATAAGCTCAATGCTGAAATAATTCATGGTGCCGTTTATATAGCGAGATGGTGTAATGTTTTCTTTAGTTACTTAGTTACTAAAAATAAACAAAACTTGTCAGAATTAGTTTTTCTTGTAGATCATTCCCTTTGTTCATATTTGTGATCCCTCCTCAATACAAACTGCATTAACTTAAACTTTAGTTTCCTGTAAAGGTTTTTCAGTTCATTTTGTAGGAGACTATCTGAAATGTTTTACTGGATGTTTTTACTGTAAATAGCAATATAGATGTGTTTAGGTACTGCGTACACACAGCAGAATTTAGAAATAGCACTGCCAGGATGATCTTTTACTGTTGCAGAGATAAAATACGTTTTTCTGCACATAAATAGCAAGGCTGCTTCTAAATGTCAAGGGAGTTACAGCGTATGTTATTGCTGCTGCGTTAGATGTTGAGTTTCAACAACTAAATTTCTGACTGACCTGTTATTGTCTACTTTTCATAGTAAATCTTTTTCACCACAGTGGTGAGAATGACTCAGTAATGCAGTTTATTCTTTCATGAGGTTCTTATTCTTCCAAACAAACAGCTGTTTGCTCCAGGCATTGCCACCTCCTTTCTCATTCCCAAAACACTATTTCACGTCCTCATTCCTTTCACTGTCCTGCTGCTGTCATTCCTTTCTTCTGGCTCTGATTTTTGAAGCCCTTTTCTGTGCCTCACTCACCACTGAGCATCCCTCAGCACCATCACTCTGCTCCTTGACTATGCCCTGTTTCACCAATCCTCCTTTTACCTCTGGCCTCCTTTCTCTGCCACCTCATTCCCCAAGTGTCCTCTTCCGCCTCACCTGCCTCACAAGAAGCAAGGCACACTTCTTACATGCTTGAATTTCTCCTTGTGAAGGGGAGGGCTAGAGACCCCATGCTAAGGGCCCCTCTCCTCCCAGGCAGCCTTTACTGGCTACTCATGGCAGGAGGAGGTGGCGGCAGAGCAGGCCCAGCCGCAGGAGGCCCTGCAGGAGGCCCTGCGTTATTATCCCCTGCGGGCCCCCAGGCCCTCAGGAAAGCCTCAGGAAAGCGATGCCGTAGCCACAGCTGTCGTCCTCCAAGGAAACTCATGGAGAAGCTCGTCTGCAGGGCGAGAGCGCAGCTGCGCTCAGCCGCCTCCTGCTCGTCCGCCTGCCCGCCCGCCGCCTCCCTGGGTTCATTCCTTCAGGGCCAGCCTTAAGTTGGGCAGGAAAGAAATTATTTGCCTAGCTGCACCTGGCACATGACACCAACGCGACGTTGAGGAAATTCTCAAACATGCAAAGATTGCGTGGTGTTGGGTTCGATCTTGTTTTTAAGCTGTTTTCTAGAGAGATGTAATAGATAACTCTGGCAAGAGCTGGGATCTGAAAACGAAACCTAGTATGGTATGGATCTAAGGTCTGCTTTTTTTTTTTCTGAGATGTAAATTTAATTAGGAGGAGAAAAGGGGGAGGGGAGAAAAGAAAGTTCACCACAATCTTAATGAAATCCAGGAAACTCTAGTGTTGCATCTTGACAGAGAGAAAATAACAATTAATTTATTCTTTTTTCTTAACCATGTAAGGAGCCTGCTGCCAACTTACAGCTTGGTTCTCCCACAGAGATTTCCGTGAAAACTTGGGGGGGGCTTCTTGTTTCTTGGAATGAGAACTCGAGTTTAAGCTTGGGGGGGGATAAATCTGAGAATATTTTCTTTGATTATTTAGTGTCTTATTTTGAGGAGAGCCGTTACACAGAAAACAGCGTTATATAGGTGATTATGTTGCTGTGTGAATAGAGCAGCTGAGCAGCAAACATGGCAGTAAATTTCGGTAATTCAGAGTGACAGAAATGGCTTGGTAGGAGGCCAGAATTACCTTGCAGTCAAATTGAAAGTCAAATAGTGCAATTGCTTATCTAACTACTTGTATGTTAGGTTTTTTTTTTCTCCCCAGATGCAAGCTATCAATGACAAAAGACAACTGGAAAAATAAACTATGTTGCTCTCCGCTCTACCTTACATTAAAGTTTTATGGGGTTGTGATAGTGACTTCATGGAAGTTAAAAGACATTTCAGTTCAAAGCATGGCTTAAGTGTTTTGAACATCTTAGTTTTAGCTCATTTTTTGCAGTAAACAAGAAACTAAATTGAGTAACTAGCAGCATGTGCTACAGTAACACTATTTTTTTTCAAGAGTCTGTTGTAAATATGGGATTTTTGTTGATTTTGCCTGTAGGCTGACTTTATTCCTCACTCTTTGGGAGGTCTCTGACTCCCACTTGTCATATCACATACATTAAACCTTTCATTAAGTATTGCTGACAACAGGCAGTGTCTCTTAAAGATGCAGGATTCTCTCATTTTGGCATCCAAGTATCTTATAAAAGCTAATGATTGTAGCATATACTTTTATCAATCTGTTACCTTCTGCTTCCATTTTCTAGTTTCCTCCAGATCCTGCTGCAAGACACATTCACTGCTGTTCTTACTTGCACATTACCCTTTTATTTTATGCTCAACATCAGCTTTGCCTTAAATTGCAGATTTATTTCTAAGGTTTATTGCTGACATTTAAAACCATCAGATCACAAAGACTATTCTAAGTATAGGAGTTCCTCACAGTGTGTGTTCCAACTCCAAGCCTGTGCTAGGCTGGTGATTTATCTTTGTGTATTTCTTGACTGCCATTTTCCCATTGTACTTGTCAGTCTTTGCTTGTGTAGCCCCGGTTTGATTGGACTTCTGCCATTTGGAATTCAGCAGGTTTTAAGATTTTGTTTTATACAATAAGTATAGAACTTGATTACTTTCTTTTTTGTTTGTTTGTTTTTGTGATATATTATGTTTTGAGGAATATGATTTCTCATTTTTTTGGAAAGTGTTGAACTGTGTGATAAACTTTTTGGATTTAAATTTATTATTAAATTCAGATTGCTGCTTAATTGTATACTATAGCGTAAATAGATATTGTTATGGAACTAACTTACGATTCTTTGATTTATAAACCTACTGTCATTCTATAGAACTTGGTACTGGACTTTCCAGTAGCTAGGAATTCTTTTTTGAATGTGTTTCATTATTTATTGGAATATTTAATTTCATTTATTTATTCATTATCAAGTTGCACAACTTGCATGAAAAGACAGCTACTTAAGAATGCTTGCTGTACTTTTTCAATATAATCACTATCTTTGTGTTATATTAATCTATTTGCTTCTGAATCTTGTAGCTCAGTCAGTTTCTGCTGCAATAAACAAACTACAGTGAATAGCAATACTTTATCTGTACTATTTACAGAAAAGTCTCACTAAATTAATGCACGGTTAGATTTTTAATGCAATTAGAAATGAAATAGTTCCTCTTAAATTGGGCTTTGGGGTCCCTGGATTGTAGTATGTTAAGATTTCTAGTTACTGAGAACAGTTTTTCTCCTGTTTTATGCTTCCCATGTAGGTGTTTCTTCACAAGCATATGTAAACTGTGAGTTTACTTTTAAGAAATGAAGTTACAGTAGCCCTATCTTATAATCCTATAACTTCAAAAATCAGATTTAAAGAAAACAAAACATATTGTAAAACTTAGGTTGAAATTCTAAAAGTACACAATACTAAGACTAACAACAGTAGCAGAGTTGAAAATTTTGCCTTATTTTACCCAGCAAGTCTGCTAAAGAGTGTTTATGACCGCATTTACACAGAAAATGTTTGTCTTGAGCAGAACACTAACCTAGACTAAAACTGTCTTTATTAAAAGATATTAAAAAAAAAAAAAAGAAGAAGAATCCAGTGCCCTAAACCAGACTTTTCTTTGGGGTGGGGAGTCATGCAGTTGTGTATTATATTCTTTTCTTTGTGTCAAGGGTCATTTGATTCATTTCTTGCATAACTCTATTGTTGGCCGAGAATCTGAGTAAAGGTGTTACGTATATTCAGTTATGTGCTTGATTTTTGTGAAAACAATTTTTCTTGGCAAAAAATAGTAACAAGAAAGATCAAAATGCAGTTCTCCAGATTTTGTGTGTGTGTGCGTCTCTAAGGATAGCAGTGCTGGCAAGTTTCTCATTTTCAGAAAGTTATTGAAATTTATGTGGTAATTATTACTCTTAGTAGAAATCTGATGCGAGTAAATATATCTGAAGTACAATCCAAATGAAAGTCTGCATCAAAGAAGATGTATGTGCAAGAAAAAAAATGAATATATATGGAGATTCTTTATATGACAGTTATTATTTTCTGTGAATATATATATTCTGAAAATACATTCTCTTTTCTGTGCTGTATAGGTGCAGTACTTTTGTCCAGTATACAAGGATTAGCGATTAATGTTGATCCAGTGCTTTATACTTGGCTTATCTACCAGCCTCAGAAACGACCCAGTAGACACATACAGCAGGTATGTATTCTTGGAGTTAAAGGAGTGGAGAGAGAGAAAACTTTCTCTTACATGTGTACCAGTAGTGCATTTTTGTTCCACATGTTTTTCTGTTGCCCTGTTCATTTTAGTTTGCTGCACATAGTGTTGATCTGATTTTGATTTATTTAAAATGTCAAACCTTGCGTATTAAAATTTTTGTTTCTCAATGTTTTCATTTACAGTGTTTAAGTAAAAGAAAAGAGAGTGTGTTTTCTGGTAGTCCTTGCTGAGGATTAGTCAGGTTTTAGTCATTTTGGATGGTCTATCAAATAATTACATAATTTTGTTAAAGAAAAATCACTACTCTTATTAAAACCAATTTTAGTAGGAGATGAACCATGCAGGTCATAACTTGATACAATTGAATGCTGTAATGGATTCTGTATATAATGTCAAAACACATATTTGTATGCAAAGTGCTTGGAAGAGATACAGGAAGTTAAGGTCTGTGTGGCACAGTGCTTGCTTTGAAGTATTCTTGATCATAACTTTCATCCTGCAGACTCCTGACCTGGAAAGAATCTGGAAAGTTTTTGCCTGGTTTTAAACTTATATTTCACTGTTTTTTGGCAGACCAATAGAGTATTCTAAACCTTAAATTTGTCATAACTGACCAAATGAGTGGTCTGTGTAGCCTGATGTGCTCTCTCAGTTATAAGTTGTCAACTATTAAGTGGCCAGCACAAGAATCTTTCACTACTGATCTCATTGCCAATACACAGAACAGTGTGTACATTAACCAAGCTTCATAGTTGGCCCTTGAAATGTGAGGATTAACATGATCTGCAAACATTTCTGTTTCTTGTGTGTAAATGATCTTGTTACGTAGTAATTGTCAAACATTCAAGTCCAATTAAGCTCATTCTGCACCAACACCACCTGAAAAACTTCAGTGTGTGAATTGCTGTTATCATTTTAATACCTGTACAATTTTTTAAATGATGTTGAATTTTTCTTCATTCCTGCATCATAATTGGGCTAGATATTTCCAAATATACCTCTTTTTAAAAAAATCGGACCATTTATGTATTTTTGCAATACTGTTATGTATCTTTCCAAAATTTAATTGAGCCTGTTCAAATGTTCATATAAAAGACAAATGTTCAAATAAAAGACTTTCTTTAACATTAATATATGTAATCAGCAGTTAAACAGTGTTTTCTCTTTCAGTTGCCCTTTTATACTGAGAGATAGGAACAGTTTAGCGACTACATTAGAAAACTTCTTTATCCATGGTTTTGATCAACAGTGATTAGTTAATTAAACTGGTTAGTTTGTATTTATTTATTTATTTATTTATGGAATTTGTGACCTTAGCTTATACAGCCTCTTAAAAGTTGTTCTATTCAATTTCTAAATAAAATTATTTTCATGCTTCTAGTGTTACCAGCTTGAGTTGCTTGGTCATTTGAAATGGTTTTAAATGTGAATTTAGAAATCTGTCAACATGGCAGTAGTTTCACCATTAATATAACTGCAATAGTAGGCTGCACATATAAGTTAAAAAGAGTGTCTGTGGCAGCCATGAAGAAACTTTATTTGAAAAGATACTATACCTTTATTAAAATATTAACAGAATACTCTTTTTCTTCTTCGTATAAGACTGTAATTATTCTAGGTGAGGGATTGTAGTCAAACTTATAGCCTTGTATATTGTTGTATATTGGAAAAAGTTCAGTTACCATAGTCTGGTGTAACAAAAATGCTCTGTGTAACCATCATGATTTTTGAACGTTTAATGAAATCTAAAACATGATGCTTTCAAACAAGTGTTATCATCAAAATGTTATTGACTGATAAAACTGTTTTCTTCCTCTGTCAGTCTTACACAATTGCAACAGGAAAAAAGAAAAATCATTCTAGAAGTTCTGTGTGTGATTGAAAGATTGTAAATGTTAAGATATTTTAAATTTTAATGTCTATTATATACATTTTTTTCTCCCATTTTGCGTAAGTCAAAACTGTGGGTTTTATCTGAACACATAGAAAGTCTTTGGTCATGTTTAGTGCCATGTAAGCATCCTGTCATGTCATAACATTTTAAGTGTGATAAGGTAAATCAAGTTAAAAATTTGGGACCACAACTACTGCCCACAGTAAGGTACTAACTTATCACACACAGGGTGCAGCTGGGTTTGTCTGTGTTCCCAGAGACAAGTATGCCTTTTAGTACCTGAACTTCTTCAGATTTGTTTGCCTTTTAACTATTACTTTGAGACTCTTAGGTTTATAATGCCAATTTGTCAGCGTGCTTGCTTACTGAAATACTCAGTATTTGCAGTGTAACTGTGTTGGTGTAGTTTTCTCTGAAAGCATGAAAACAGAAATATCAGAACCTTTTTAACTTAGTTAAGCTGAAATGAGGTAGGACAGAAGCATGACATCAAAACATTTTCACAAAGCACATAAATTTTCAATGATTTTTCCATGAAACCGTGCTGTATCTCCTTTAAGATTAATGTGATACAGCCATGAAGAAATGTAATTGCCTTTGGCCTTATTGAGATTTTATTCAGCTGGTACAGAGCAATGGAAAAATGGTGTTGGGATGTGTGGGGCAAACTCAGCCCAATGAGGACCACCCCTTTTCATTTATTTTTGTTAGCTTCTTGTTCAACCTACTTCTGCACCTTGCTTACCCACTGTCAAACCAGTGTGACATCTGAAACCATTATGTTACTCAGTTTTAAATGGTTGTTACTTTACATTTTGTCCTGTCCTCTACTGAGTCTGTCTATTTCGTACAGATAGGTTATGAACTCTTTAGCCTTGTGTATGTAATATCTACTACAATAAGCCAGATGTCCTGATATGTTCTTAGATAGTGTCTGAAAAATGTGATTAATTATAAATGAAATTTTTTTAAGTCTGAATAAGGGTATAAAAAACAGAAGGACAGAGAAGCTATTTAAATAAAAAGTTAAGTTTGGCACAACAAGCGGTGAATATAAACAGGTTCTTAATATGTTTTGGCTAGAAGTGAGACATTTTTAAATCATTAGTTAAGAGTACAGTAAGGTTTTCTGCTTCTTCTAGTCTTGTCAGAAGGAAATTTTCTATCTTGTTCCAATACAGAATTTTCTGTCTTTAGGAGCAATACATATAACAGCTGTTTGCAGAAGACTGAATTTAGTGTTTAACTAAAGAAAATGTTAGAATTCAGAAGTTCGTTTAACGATGCACAGCAATTCCACCTAAGTTATCTCTGTATGTTGTGCAAGTTGCATAGATCACTCTTGTTCACATTTATTTAAAACTTGGAAAAAAAAGAAGAAAACGTGGAAATACAACTGGTCCTTTTTTAGGCTTCTGCATAATTTTTGAAATACAATGGAATATCTGGAGCCAGATGCTTTCAATGAATGGCATTTTAATGTATTACCTTTTATTATAAAGTGACTATGCATGCCAAAATGTGGATGCTGTTACACATTTGAATAATAATCTGTGTGGTTGCTGTTGTGACTATATGGTCAGTGCTCTAGGGTAAATAGATGTAAATGTAACTCATTTTTTTATATTCGTTCTGAGTTTCAACATGCTTCTATAAGTTTTCCGTTGTCCCACTTGAAGAACAGAAACAATGAGAATATTGCAGTCTAAAAATCCATGAGACTCTCAATGCTTCAGTGAACTGCTTTTGAATTTCTCCCATGGCTACTAGTAACATTTGGTATGGTTCTTAAGTTTCTTTGGTGAAGTGAAAGCATTGTGTAAACTAAGTCTATTCTACATTATAGACTTGTCCATCATCACCTCTTAGCTAATTGGTGATACTGGGCATAGGTCAATATAATACTGTTTGGAGGGGCGTAACTGGATTTTTAATCTCAAAATAGTAATGCTTCTTATAAAACTAAGTTTGGCAGCACTAAAATAAGTTTATATATACAAAACACATACAAAAGAGTTGTTGTGTGCTTTTGATGGGCATATTTTAATGTTTGTTGCAAGCGTATATTTTGTAAATTTTTTTAGTAATAGAGGAAAGTGCACCTGCTTCAACATTTTTTAATAGGATGTCCTACTTCCTGTTTGCACGCTGTATAGTATAACATGCAGCATGTTTTCTTTAGAAGGTGATACAGAAAAGTCAATGCTGCTGAAGTTTATTTTAATCAGGAATAGAATTAACATCTCTAGCACCTCTTTGAAATGAACTTGAGGCAAGCTCTTTAATTTTCTCATGTGTGAAGTCTGTGGTCCTGTTACTTAATACAAGTTGTACAAGGTCTTGTTCAATAAAAAACTTGTTTGGTGCTCAGTCCCCTTCACAGTAAAAAATAAATAAATAAACAAATAAAAGTGCATCCTTATGTTCAACAGGAGGCTCCTGTGCTTCTCTTTGTACCCGTTGCCTGTTGTCTCAGTACTGGGCACCACTGAAAAGAGCCTGGCTCCATCCTCTTTGCAATCTCCCTTCAGTTATTTATGTATAATGATAAGATTCCCCCTGAGCCTTCTCTTCTCCAGACTGCAATGTCCTGTTTCTCCCAGCCTGTCCTCATAAGAGATGCTCCAGAACTTTGATCATCTTCATGGCCCATCGTTGGACTCCTCCCAGTATTTCCATGTCTCTTTTGTACCAGGGAGCCCAGAACTTGAAACAGTGCTCCAGGTGTGGCCTCACTGTTGCTGGATAGAGGGGAAGGATCAACCTCCCTCCGCCTGCTGTGATACTTTGCCTAATGCAGCCAAGAATATCATTAGCCGCCTTACTGGCATGGACACATCGCTGACTCATGTTCAGCTGGTGTCCACTAGGACCCCCCAGGTCCTTTTCTACAGAGCTGCTTCCCAGCTGGGTGGCCCCCAGCCTGTGCTGGTGCCTGGGGTTGTTCCTCCCCAAGAGCAGGACTTTGCAGGTTTCCTCATTGAACTTAATGAGTTTCCTGTCAGCCCATTTCTCCAGCCTGTTGAGGTCCCTCTGAATGGCTGCGTGGCCCTCACAGTTTTGTGTCAATTAAAAACTTGCTGAAGGTTACACTCTGCCCCATCATCCAGAACATTAACGAAGTCATTGTATGTGATTGGGCCTGGGATTGACCCCATGGATTATGTGGCTAGTTACTGGCCTGCAACTAGCCTTTGTGCCGCTAATCACTAACCTTTGGTCCTGGTCGTTACACCAGTTTTGAATCCACCTCCCTGCCTGCTCATCCAGCCCATACTTCATCAGCTTGTCTGTGAGGATCTTGTGGGAGGCCATGGCAAAAGCCTTACTGAAGTCCGTGAAGACAATATCCACTGCTCTCTCTTCATCCATCAGGCTGGTCATTCCGTCACAGAAGCTTATCAAGTTGGTCAAGCATGACTTTCCCTTGGAGAATCAATGCTGATTACTCCTGATGACTTGTCCATATGCCTGGATTAGCTGTTCTATCACCTTCCCAGGGATCAAGTTGAGGCTGACCAGCCTGTAGACTCCTAGTTCTTCCTTGACGTTCTTCTTGAAGATAGTGACATCTGCTTTTCTCCAGTCCTCAAGCAGCTCTCCCAGTTGCCATGATCAGTTAAAGAACGTTGAGAGTGGCCTTGTGGTAACATCTGCCAGCTTCCTCAATGCTCATGGGTGCCTCTCACCAGGGCCCACTGACATTCTTATGTCCAATTTAAGTACTCTCAGATCTGATCCTCTTTCAGGAAGGGTGGCACATCTTCTTTGTTTCAGTCTTTCCCTCTGGAATCTGGGATTTCTAAAGGCCCATTTTGCTAGTAAAGATTGAGGTGAAGAAGGCATTCAATTACTGAACCTGTCTGCTTGTGGGTTTCCTGACATTGTATCAGTGTATATTCCAAGAGACAAGGAAATATTGTAGCTTGCTTTTATTTAGGACTTTCTACTCCTTTTCTAAACTTAAGTGAACATGGGAAGTTAATATTAGTAAGATTGTATAATATTTATATGCGTTCTTCAAAACTGTTTTGTATTGATTTCAAACTTAATACCCCGAATAACATATAAACGGAAGAAAACAGTCATTTTGAGTCAGAAAAAAATAATGTTAACAGGATGAGGTAAGGAAAAGGTACTTGCTATCATGAGAGTGTTTTCACTTCATCGTCAGCTGATGGTCTTCCAGATATGCAGCGTAGCAAGCATTACGTGCTGCTATGTCTAGAAAAAGACAGTACTAGTAGAATACCTTTCCTGTTTGGACCACTGTACTGTGTATAAAGCGTGTAGTAATCAACACCAGAAGGCTTTGCAGGCCAATGTGTTAAAAAACAAAAACCCTAGGACACCCAAGATACTATATTGTTAGAAATGGTGGCAGCTGTTGGAAATGATTTAGTTAAGTTATATTAATTTATTCTTCAATAATACTGAGCTGAAATAACTTGAGACCTGGTGCAGAGCAAGGAATGAAGTTTATAAATCAAAGTACTGTAACTTAAAGTTCAAAACTGATTTTCAAAATCCTTAATCTTGGACTTGTCAACTAAAGTCATCTGAGAGATCCATTTTAATCACCTTCCAAACATTGTGTCACTTACAGTATGTACAACAAATTATTAGTTAAAAAAAAAAAGTCAAAACCCAACAACCAGAACTTTATAATTTATTTGTAAGTTTAAAAAGAGTGAATTTGTCATACCATCTTGATAGTAATCCACTGTGTAACAGTTCTAACGTTTAATGGATTGATTCTCAACTTCAAAAGTTTTAAACTTTTAATTTCTTTTAAACTTTTAAATTAATATTGCAAGAATAAATTTTTAAAAAATATCCTTTTTGATTTTGCTCTCCTTCAGTTCAAAACCTGAAGAGGAGGTAAATAATATTCTGGAGAAAGTTATTCAATGGTAAATTTTATGTACTAATATCTGCTGTATTATATTACTTAACAGTTTGTATGAAATGGAAGGACTAAGAAAGATTTAAAGATATCAGTGCTTCTGAAGAATATTATGTTGGAAACATAGGTGACTTTTCAAAAAAAATCAGCTTTTGACTGCATGATTCAGTTCAAATTAATCAGAAAAGCCACTGGCTTGGGAAATACACTCTTATAACGTTGTGCTCTTAAGATCTACATTTTCAGAAGTAATACATTAAGAAGAAATCTGATAAAAAGGTAATTATTCTGATTTATATATACTCTGTGTAACTGCTCAAAGGCAAATTAGTATATGCCAGATGCGTTGCACTCCATCCATATGCTCCATATAAAAATCACATATTTTACATTATTTGGGTGTTAAAAATAATCACATTTCTGGTTCCCTGAATTTGTTAGACTTTTCTGAAATATGTTTTTGTTACCAACATTTTTTTCAGTAACTGTTAATAATCCATGAAGTTGGAACAGCAAATTCAATAGATATCTTCCATACCCTGCTTGATGATTGATGAACCTATGCTAGATTTTAAACAGGGTTTAAACTGGCATAGAAGTTTCAGAGTTGATTTTGCTTTAAAATGTTTTTTTTTTTTTATGTGTCAGCCAAAATTGGTGCTCGTTTGTTTTTAAATACTTTATTCTGTATAGGTTTTTCTGGTAAAGCTGAGCTATATGTGTAGCAGCAGTAGCTGCATTCATGTAGTATGTGCACCAGTTGCGTATTTGCTGCTTTTTAACAGTTCTTTAACTCAGCTTATGTAACATATGCTTACCTAAAACCTTTGCGTTTCTTTCATTTGAAAGCCCTGTTGAATAGATATGCTTTTTAATGCCGTATGAAAAATTAATTTGAACAGTATTCAGGAAAGATGCAACTGTATAGAGTGACTTCTTGTACATACGTTGCTTACTGTATGTTTACATTGCCTTCCTATTAAAGAAAAAAAAAGTCAAAGAAAAAAAAAAAGCTGCATTTAGAGTCTTTACTTCCAGTAACTTAATATTTTATTTTGACTATTTTTTAAGATGTTTTCAGTTATGGCATTCTTCATTTTGGTAAACCAGTGGTGTTTTTATCACATATTTACTCTCTTATAAAAGCCCTTACCTAGCTTTACACCAAAAAATATTTAAAGAATTCATTTTCCTTGGCAAAAAAAGCATGAGCTATACTTTGGTGAGACATCAGGTATATGATGCTCTTTGCAGTGAAAATATGAGTGCATGTAATCTTGTTTTTCTCAAATGCACAATACTGTAAAGCCTCTACTGTTTGTATTTTTCTTACATTAATCATTTCACTAAAATTAATCATCTTATCCCAGAGAAGACTGAAACTATCAAAAATGTATACCTACACATATCTGTTTGTATATGAATGTGTATGGCTGCACATTTCTGCCATTTTCTTTGGCTGTTCTGTATGCATCTGTAAGTGTTATTGTCTAATAAGTGTGTCAGAAATGGAATAGATCTAAAAACTGCAGTGCACAGAGAACATCCTTAGTCATGTGCAGTAATAGTGAAGGAAACAACGTTGCTCCTCTTCCAGATTCATCATTTTAAAGCACTGGAATTTAATATACCTATACGATTCCCAAATCCAAATTTCTCCTTTTTCATCAACGTCTATGCCATGGAAGTTTTTATATCCCGATTGAAAAATGAGACTTTTCCATTAGCTGGGTAGGTAGATTTGAGAATTGGTCTGTAGCAATTCAATTTTATCCATTTTTTCCCCTCAACTTTTTTTTCTGCTCCTTTTGCCTTTTTTCTACCATTATTTTTGGAATTATACTGTATTATAAAATCCTGCCACTGCTGTATGGAAAGGTAACTGTGAGCTCAGGATATTTTGAACTCTTGATCCCATTTTGGACTCGATGATCTTTGTAAGTCTCTTTCAACTGAACTGTTTGATTCTATGGCTTGGTAATTCTTCAATCAAGTGGTTTGCAGAAGAGCTCTTCCTGGAATTTTTGCTTAAGTAGTTTGGTCATTATGAGTTGGTCAGTAGACTCATGTAGAACAAGTAATTCCTGTAATTTGAGGAATTACTCAGGGTGTGTTTTGGAATATTGCAGATCTTTGTGTCTTCAAGAGCCAAACACTTCTGATAATGAATGACAGTGAATAAATAACGCAATATAAGGGTGAGTTTCAGCACTTAAACTTAAGATTTTTGCATGTTGTAGCAAAGTTGGCTATTGAGGGTAGAACTGTGTTGCCCTACTTTAGTTCTAGTTTTTTTCTTCTACCTTGATAAATAGCAGGAAAGGCTGTGATAAAAGCAAGCATGTTTCTAGAGTAGACATAATTATCCTCTTGATGCATCAAGGGTTCTAAGACCGTAGTAAGTTTTGATTTCTGATAGGCAAAAAGCACTATGCTTATACCTGTTTGGATCTTTCTCCACATACAAGGAGCACCCTTGTTTCTGAAGGCTGTAGGAATTAAGTTAATGCTTGCTTAAGGAGCTGGAGCTATATGGGACTAGACCCTTTTATGTGCTACTTCAAAGGAACCTTGAAACTGCTCATTAGAGTACTTTCGTCGGTTGATGAAAATGTAGGGGTTCTTGGCTGGCATAAGTCTATCACATATGTTTGGAAAGATTACAGCTCATCAACCAGTGGCTGATCTTTGGTCCTGGCAGAAGCGCTTTTTCTGAGCATACCTGAAATTTCTAGCTGAAGCAGTCACGTAGTTTCGTTTGGATTAGCAAATTTATCTGCCGGGATTGAAGCTGCTTTTGTGAACCCCAGAGGTGAAGCTTGCCTAATGTTTTTAATTAGGAAACAATTTAATTGGTTAATTTTAACTAGAAACTGGGCCTAATGTTTAATGCTTTCTGAAGCGATTTAGGTGTGTTCTTGTATAATTGCTGTCAGAAACCAAAACAATGAAATGTAACTGTGGCCAAACAGCAACTGTGATTAGGTGCTATTAGAACTTGGCTCAAGGTGAACAAGGTAGATCCTCCTTGCTTTTGGAGCTGTCAGAGCTTGGACTGTCCTGCAGGATAAATTAATGTTCTTCTCAGAGGCAGATAAAATGTTTGCATGACAGTGATCTTACATGTTCACAAACATCCTGTCTTGAGTAGAACTGCCATCTGCGCCCATTCCAGTGACCTCATTAATTTCACTTTCTGCTTGCTGGTTGAAAGCTATTGCACATGTACAGATCAGTCTGTGTGCACGGAGCAGCCGCTAACAGGATGGCTGGGTTTGATTTCATTTCACAGATGACAATCCATGTCTGTGTTGGGTCTTCTGCATTGAGTTCAATGTCTCACAGACCAGTGCTTCATTTTTAACCTTATTTATTATGTTTTAGTTCCAGAAATTCATTCCCTGCTTCCCATTGACAAGCAGGTGTTCAGCCACTCCCAGGAAATCAGGGCTCATCATGCTTAACAGTTTCTTGGGAACACAAACATCATCACTCCGCATGTCTCCCCATTCCCAGCCCCCTCATTAGCAGGGTAGCACAAGGAGCAGAAAAGTCTTTGTCTCTTCAACAACATTGGTTTGTTACCACCACTACTTTCATGAAAAATCCAAAACACAGCACCATATAAGCCTCTACAAAGAAAATTACCTCTATCCCAGCCAAAACCATGACAAACGCATTCCCCATCTTCCCTGATCTGCCTGCATGTTCTTCAGACTCACTGGAGAAATAGTAAAAAAAAAAAAAAAAAAAAAAAAAGGTTGAATACCATGAATTATTATTAATCCAGTGTTCATTGTGTAATACCCACAAAATATTATTGCGTTGATAAACCTGTGGTCAATATTCCAGAACGGAATAGGATTTTGGTTTTGACTGTGAAATCAAAATACCTTAAGGTATACTGGGTTTTCTTGTAGGTCATGAAATTGGGCTTACTTTTTGAGTGTAAACTTTGTCATCTTATGTAATATGTGAAGACAGATTTGTATTTAAACAGAAGCTTCAGCTTACATCATTTTGGGTGATTTTTTATGTTTCCAGAATTCAGGAAAGTTGTCCGTTACTCAGGACGGAGCCAATAGTAATTCATACATTGTTGATGACTTGTATAGAAATTGATTAATATTTTCTAGTAGAAAGCATTTTCCTGACTGTTGTGAGAAGCCTCTGTTTACAGTAGTCCTCTGTATAAAGGAGCCTCATATAAATGTTACTGTAGTTCCATAACTCTGTTGTGTTCTTCATCTTCTTTATAAGACCACCAATTAATAACCATAAAGCTTCCATCCCAAGTAGGTGTGTTAAGCTTTACTGCATGCTACTTCATTGCCAGCTTTTTGGATTGTTGTGATGAAATGCTTATGAAAACACTTGACTGCAATGTCTCCTTTCCCATCAGATTCATCTTCTCGTACAGCTGTGGTGCTCTTGTCATCTGCTATTTCCCAAGCCACAATTTCCTCATCAGTCTGTGGCTAAAACCCAAATCTTGATGATCCTTTTCCATCTATTTCAACGTTGATCTTTCATCTTCTGCATTCTTTTAACCAGAAATCTTTTGCCAAAAATCTGACAAGATTGTACTGGGCGTCATCAACAGCAACATCAGGCTTGATTTCAGTGAGCAAAGATGAAACAGCTGTTTCATTGTCCAGATCAGCACTCAAGCGCTCAATATTTGGTCATAATTTTTTCCAGCTTTGGCTGGCTGTGATAGCCTTGATGTTTTTCCCTATATGACTAGTGGTGTAACTTATTATTGTATGTCGCTGATCCATTTCTTCAGTGGTTCAGAAACAGATAGAGCTTCTTCAGACACTATTTTCCATCCTATTGTCTTTTGTACTGTCTTGTATTATCTGCATTCGTTCTTCAGAACTCTTGCTTCACTTTGGCAAGTCGGTGTTCTTAGTGTTAAATCCAGAAGTGCCAAAACATGGCTCAACGGTTGCTGTTATGGGAAAGCTGCAGGTGGCTTTGCCGTATGAAAGGTTGTATCAGATAAATTTTGAAAATAAGTGATGTAATATGTCTGACTGAAGTTTATAAAACTTGAGACTCTCTCTCTCTCTCTGTCTACATGTGGGAAGTATTTCTACGGTGTAAAACTTTTTTTTTTTTTTTTCAAAGCTGATTGGTTTTTTTGTTGTTGTTATGGCTAGAGGACACCAAAGTGACATGTTACTGTCTTCCAGAATTGCTTTTTAGTGCTTTTGGAGACAAAGCTGATGACTGTACATTCAGAGAGAGGAGGAGAGATGAGAGTTCTGTTTGTCATTGGCATTAGTATTTTCCTATTAACTTTGCATACCTTTGTATATGTAAGTTGATTGTTTTCACTGGAATAGGATTAAATAGTTGATTGTCTGTCTTATTTTAATTTACTTTTATAGTGGAAAATGGTAAGGGCATTTGGAAGTCATTCTCCTTCAATTAAACGATTTTTCTGTTTGTTTTGGGGTTTTGTATGTGTGCACGTGTTGCACACTGCTTGATTCAGTGATCTGTTTTCCATTGGAGAAAATTTACAAGCATATTGCCCGCCTCACACGAATTTGTTTCCCACAGAGATTCCTAATGCAACGTGTGAGGTTTCTCATTACCCAGCTATATGGATTACATTTTCACTCCAATACCAACAAAATTAAATTACACAAAAATTGATTAAGATGCATGTAATCCTAATGTCTGATCTTTAGAAAAAACTTCTGCCATCTTTAAATGATAACCCTCTGCAACATCAACAGTAGAAATACTCTGCTCTTCTCAGCTGGCATGTCTTTACAATTTACCTAGCAGCTAGCACTACAGAGAATTGTTAACATTTTTTTACACAAAATGGACGATCAGGTTTTAGTAATGATTTTGTCTTTTCTAACTCATGTTGATTTAAAAAAAAAAAAAAAGCTCAAAAAAACAACCACAACACCACCAAGAAAAATCTTCAATCGTATTCATTTCAATCATATTCATTTCTGAACCTTCAGTTCTTGAACTCATCATTTTTGCCTTATGTGGGTTAATGTATTTTGCTGTTTTCTAATCTTTGAAATAGAGGTGCAGGCCTTCAAACTAGGTTTGAATGCCTTCAATTTTGTTAACCAGTATTGTATCTTGAGCAGTTGGTAATTTTACCAGTCTGCTTAAAAGTCAAAAGGTAATTCAAAATCAGTAATGATCGGGGTCAGGCTACACATTTCTTTTTCTTTTAAATTGTGTATCTTTTCTTTAGAAGTTGAATTAATGAAGGTTGATAAATTGCTTTGCAAAACATTGGAATCTTCATATCTGGCTAAATTTGTCCAGTTTCCATTAAACGTTTAGATAATGATTTTGCTTTGAGGATGATCCAGGTTTATTCATATACATTTTGATGGGCTAGTGAGCATGGTATTTTAAGTAAATAAATTCTATTTAACTTTTTTTTTTTTATTGTAGAGCTTATTTTAGTCCTGTTAGTCTGAGAAAAAAAGAATTGCAAGTCCGAATGTAGTATTTCAGCTGTTTAATGAAGTTGTAAAAATTTGTTTTCATAATGTATGTGCTTCAATCATCATTTTAAGTTGTCTTCTATAAATAAAAAAAAAATGCAGTTGAAGACATGTTTCTCATGACAATATCATAATTCAATATTAATGTTTTTTGGGTTTGCGTGGTTCTCAAAGCACTTCTTTTTCTAGCAGTCTGTAGGATCTGTTCCACTTGGTGTGTCAGTAACTCGAAAAAAAGAGGATGAAGCATCAGTTGGAAGTGCGCCTTTGGCAAGGCAGCAATCGAATCAAGCTTCTGAGTATGCCAGCAGTCCTGTCAAAACAAAAACAATAACAGGTATGATCACATCTTAATTGAAACTAGCTACTCAGCCTTTTTAGCCTTACTCAATAACATCCGTGTGCAATTGAACAGTATCAGCTGTGCAAATACTTGGGAACATCTTTCAGATTTAAAGAAATATTGTCCCAGAAAATTACCAGTTCTTTAATAAAAATGTTTAATTTTCATCTTATTTTTAATATAGATACTACCTCAGGGGTCCTGATTATTCCTGATAATTTCATGGAATATATTTTCTAAGACAAGATAAAGGAGATGTCCTTTCAATAGAAGATAGCTATTTTGCTTGATATTAAATATTTAAGCCCATAATTTTGTCAGACTTTATACACTTAGATTAATCTCTTTGATTTCAGTCAAACTGTTCCCATTGTTTCCAACCTGGCATTTATGCAAGTCACTGCAGATCTAAGTTTTGTGCATAAATACAGTAAATTTCACAGTTTTTCTCCCATAGAAAATACATTTGTTGTCACTTCTGTTTCTGGAGTTTAAGAAATTATTAAATTTAGGAATCTTCCCTGGCACATCGGGAGTGCTAAAGTTACACTTCATTATTACTAATCAAGATGATATGGCATTCTGGGATTTTCTGGACTATTTAATCATACAGTACTGTTTGCAAGCAGTAAAATAGGACATCATCCAACAAAAGTGACTATCCAGCTGAGACTTTCAGTAATCCTTTTGAAATACACTGAACAAATACTCTTTTCCTTTGCATTGATGTTTATTTCCAGTTAATCATGAAGTACTTCAAGATGTTGTCTATTGAAACTGAGATTAGGATCTTATCCATTAGTGGTAGTTTAACTGTTATTTTGAGATATTCTGGCTATAGCCAGAAAATCTGAATATTACATGGGTTGCCATGTTGAAATTGATAGAATAATAGAAGGAAATCTTGGAAATTTATCTATTTCATTTATTAATAATTTACTTTTCAAAATTTTACTTTCAAAATTTTTCTTTTCAAAATTTTACTTTTCCAGGAGTTGGACTCGATGATCCTTATGGGTTCCTTCCAACTCGGGATATTCTATGATTTTATGAAATTTATCCTTTTATTTTTACCATTCTTTCATCCTATCCTTTGTTTTTACCTGTAATGAAATGACCGTATTAAATATATTCTTCAGTTTGCGATATTTAGCATGTATAGTCCTGCTACACCAACATCATATGTGTTTTGCGTCCATTCATCTCCTCTTGTGATTAGCTCTACCAGTGCCTAACAACAAAGCACAGAGGTGTAATGCACTAGAGAAACTTGTGTGATTTTTATGTTTGACTGTCAGAAATAGGATTAAAAATGTCCTTTGTAAGACCTTTCTTTGCAGAGACATATATAACCCTGGAATGAAGCTGATCAGGGAATTTAATTTGTTTTGCTTGGTGTTTGAAGAAACTTTCGTTTGAAAGAATGATGCATTCTGCATCCCTTTTTGTCTGAACAAAGCCCAATCATGGAGAAGCTTTGAAAATTTCGATTGCCAAAGCTGTTGTTTTACTCAGAGAAGAAGGGACTTGGTTGTTTTTTGGAGTTACCCAAACATTCTGATAGCATACAGGGGTGGTACATTCAGTCATTACATTAAAGTTGGCTCCTTAACTGATTAAAATGTCATTAAATTTTGTTTGTTTTTAAGATGTAGCATGCATGACACAATTGCTTGTTCGAAGACCAGCCTGTATTTTTAACTGTGTACCTATTTGTTTTATGCTGTAGATAAAATGCCGTGTGCAAAATACCTGAAGTATTTGAGATTTACCTTTAATTCCTATAGCGGAATTAAAGTATAAAACAAATGCCAAAGAGCAAAAGGAAATAATTTACTATGAAATAATTTAAAGGGATATTCTGTCCACTTCAGTAGACCACTCAGATTTTCTTTAGTAAATGGAAGGAGAGCCATGTCACACTGCAGTGCCGTGCAGGCTCATTCTCTGTATAGCCTCCTGAAGCACCATGTGGTGTTTAAAGCTTTTCCATCTGTTTAACAGAGTTAGATTTGGCCTTGAAGGTTTGGGGGACAGTAAAAACTAACACTTATGTTGTGTCACACACCTCCCCCCCCCAAAAAAAAAAAAAAAAAAAAGTCTCTGATTATGAAGCTACCGGTTAAAATGCTTAGAAAAGGTAGGATGAGTGAAAGAGTAAATGGTGAGATCTCATTCTGAGATTCTGAGAAATGTTTCAGTGGATGCTTTGTTTCACAATTTGTTTCTCTACAGGTGCAGTATGTGCTGGAATATGGTGAATGAGTGACTGGTTTCTTAAATGAAAAATAGAGTGCCTGTAATTGTTCTCCTTTCTGATTTTTCTGGGTGCCTTCCTACCAGTAATTTTCACTTGGTTTCCTTTCTTTTTCATTTCACCTAATTTATGTCTGAGTTTTCTTTGTTTGTCTCACCTTTTTAAAACCAGAAATAAAAAGCACATAATTATAGGTCTAGGTCGTACAATGCTACCTATGCTACAAAAGCATTCTAGGTAAAAGGCAAAAATCCTTGTAAGCCTTGTAGCTGTAGCTATGGATGCCTTAAGTTGTCAGATAACTGAGATTGCTGCATTGATAGCAAGCCCATATGCATAGTCTTGCAGACTGAAAGAGGTTATATCTTAAAATCATACTATTCAGGTGATGATTTGGAATATACCCTTTTCGAGTCTAATATGATCTTAGCAGTCTGTCCCTTGAGAACTGCTAGAAACCAACTCTATGTATTAAATGAAAGCAGTTTGTAATCACAGCTGTAAAATGATTTAAAACATTGATCTTGAGTTCAGTTTATTAGCTAATGGCTGCTGAGACTTTGCCAAAAATGAAGCATGGGAAAAGAGCAAAACTACTATTTATATGGTAACTGCCTGTGAAAATCCAAAGTTTCTGTTCTTAAGTCTCAAATGGTAGTTATTTATAAATCTCCTTAACCACAGAGGCCTCAAAAACAGAGTAAGATAACAGAATATATGGTTTAAATTTTGTATGATGCGGTCATGAACGAGCAAGATGATAAAGAATATTTTAAAAAAATTTACCTGAATTCCACTGTCCACCCACTTCTCTTCATGTTCTCAGCAATTCACGAGCTCCTTGTTAATTCAATAAAAAGTAATTTACAGACTTGTAGCCTGGTGTAGAATTGTAGCTCTTACGACTGCATAGTGGGAAAATGTGTGAATGTGTAATATATGTATAGCATATGTAGAATACCTATGCAAGAAGGTAATATGGGTTGTTGAGTAGATAGGACAGCCTTTGAAAGCTGTCCTGTGCACTACTGTTTAAGGATTAATCAATCCAAACTGTCTATTTTCATTCTTTCAAAAGGGTCCTCATTCAATACTAAAACAACTTTCAGATTTCATTCTTATTATGTTAATAAATGGTAGTAATTATTTTCACTTTGTTTGAAAAATATAATGTAACATAATATAATTACTTAAGATAACAGAATAATTCTGGTTTGGTAAAATCTGTTGCATTACTGAAATGTTAATATTTTGTTCTGTGGAGCTGTTGTTTTTGAGATGTAATTAGAGTTCCAAAGTTGCATACACGTGAAGTTAAAGCTAAGTTAAACCTAGTTTTCTATTATTTGTATTTCAAGCAGATGGATGTTGGTGTCATAACAAGAAAATTTAAAGCTTAATCCAAGATGGCCTTTATATCCTCTGTCCTATATAAATTGTCCAATTTCTAGTAAGGACAGGACTCAGGTGGCCAATTTCTCCCTTCTTTCCCCTGCTTATTTATTTTCACAGAGCTTGTAGAAGCATAGAATCTTTGAGAGTTTTATCTTGTTAAATTTTATATTGAACAGTAAGCACCAAGGGAAAATACAAGCAAATGAGTGCACGTATAGACCATAGGATTCCATGAGTCTTATGTGCATGTATAGACTATAGGATTCCATGAGTCTTATTTTTATAGGAAACGAGGCAAAGACCACCACCCACCTTTCCTTTCAACCATTTCCTAACATTTGATAAAGTAGATATAATTACATGCTTATAAACTGGTCATTAAATTCTTCTTAAAAATGGAATTTCTTGGTTATTATGGGAAGCTTTACTAATTCAATTTTGAAAGCTTTTATAAAGTAATTGTTAAAATTCCCTCCAAGTATACATAGGTGATATTTCTGAACTATTTTGAAGGTAGCTAAGTGGAGAGAAGAGGAAGCTTTAAATGTAGACATATCTTTGTTTTGCTGATGCAGTTTAGGCTAGCATTACAGAAGTGGAAAGGATTATAAACAAATTGCTTCTGAACTGCTCTAAAAATCAGAAAAGTCAGGTATCGTTTACCTAATAATGAGTGGATCTATAGTTGGTCTGTGTGACAAAAAGGAGCTACAATTCATTACTAAGAAACCAACCCAGGAGGAGCCACATGTGTTCAGGAGAGCTTTCCCAGTGCCTTGTCCAATGTCAGTGAAGCTATGCTCAGCCCAAAGAGGTGGCAGCCACATTGTTAATGCAGTGATCTAGGAGTATTTATTTTAGATATTCCATTCTTCATAAATTAGTACACAGTGAGCACATGGTGCATTTGATAGCTATTACTAAAATGAAGAAATAATTCACCTATTTTGTCTTACTACTGGTGTATAGTAGGTAGAAGTGTTTAGGACAAGTGTGATAACTTCTTGAATTTGTTAGACGGCATACTGTTTAGATCAACTGATTCTGTGTTAGTGTTTTTATTTGAAGCTTCATCTTTAGTCAACAGAAAGGTAACTCAACTTAAAAAAGAAGTGTGGCATAATATGACCTGTACCTAGCAAACCCATGTGCAGTTACTGATTTTTTTTCTTATGAAGCACGACTAGAATGGTGAACTAGATTTCTGCTAAATTGAGCTGCTGGAATGCAAAAGAAAACCCCAAAACTGGCAAATGTGAGAGAAGTCTGGCTGGTGAGAAATCAATGGATTATCTGAAGAATTTGTACATCGCTACTTCTGCTCAATGAACTGAATGATTATTGTTTATTCATGCCTGTCTTGGAATGTATCACTTATGATTTATTTGGGAAGATGAATGAAATTAAATAGATACTAAGTAAGCTAAGTAAAATACAGGAATTTAAATCAGACGCGTTTACTTAGGGTGCCTGAAAGTACTAGGATTTTTATATTTTTATAAATGGGTTGTAGTTCTTGGAAGGATTATTTAAATAGAAGGTCTCTGGGCTCAGATGATTTATGGTAACTTCTAAATGGCTGGACAGTCGCATACCTATATTGAGAAATAATTATTGTGGGTTTTCTTAGCTAGTGAAATGTTTGGTTAAATGATGGCATGATTTCTTCAGTTCTGTGTGGACTTTAAAGAGCATTAGGAACACAAAGCCAGTGTAGTACATCAACTACACTTTCTGTATGGAAAAGTTGAAAGAAAAAGAACAGGTGTTTATTTTTATATACTATTTAAAAGACTAAGGAATTTTCAGTGTATATTTAAAAAGTGAGGCAGACAATCAGGCAAAATTCTTCCTGAATTTAGCAGAAAAGTTCTTGCAAACCTGAAGGCCGAAATTATTAGTTTGTAAGGTACTAAAAGTTACTTGGAATGGTAAGCAGTATTAAGATAAATTCAGACATGGACTTTAGATACAAACACACATACAACACATCTTGTTATTTGCTAATATAGTAGCTCAGTGTTGCCTGTGAAAGGCCATTAGTGATTTATACAAAAGTGTCAGTCCTTTTTTATTTATGTTCCCAGAACTAAATGGGTATTGTTTGCCAGAAATAGTGCAGTAATCATTGGATTTGATGGGAGAAAACACTAACCATAGCCATTCTCTAGCCAACCCCTGCTTTCACACTGAAAGCTTTTTTGCTTGCATAACCACATTCATATCACATTTATCTTGATTTACTGACATACATTTGCTCTAGAAAAAGGAATGTTGTGTAAGAAGTCTGAAGATTCTGGATTTTAACATTTATTCTACTGCTAACTCATTTGAAGGACTTTTCTAATTCAGTCTCTACACCTCTCTGCTACAGTTTCCCTGGGTATAAACTACTTCCTCTGGCTAGTTATCAGGGATTCTGTGGCTCAACTACTAACTGGATTGATAAAAGTAACATATCATCTGTACCATTAGTAAAGTAGAGTGTAAAAATGCTCAATCCCCAGTAGACAAATACTTTATGCAAAGACTATTAAGTATGTGGTCATACATATTGCATTTTTATTTTATGAGTTTAAAAGCACTTGGTGCTATTATTTGGATTATTTAAGTTGTTATGCCTTTTTTACAGTATTTATTATGTTTTTTCTTTTCAAGCAACTGATGAAAAGTGCAAACTTTTTTACATACAGGTCATCGTAGTCTTTCCTTAAAAAAACGCTCAGCTACATGAATAATCCAAATATTAGTCATCCATCAGTGGAGGCATAGGGCATAGCTTCTGATACACCACCATAAAAATAAACTGTGAATATTTTTGAAACACTTCTGATGGACTCTGGTAGTTCAGAAAATATTAGTAAATACTATGAGCTGTCAGCCTCACGTAATAAGCCTGCTACTTAGATGAACTTTTAAAATTGGATTATAGGAAAAATTAGTGTATTAAGATAGCCAGCATTTTCAGCAAGATACTCCCCTTTTTGCATTTTTAAAAATATGTATACGGTTTTAATATCAAATCATGGAACAAAATTATTACATGGAAATGCATTGTATTGAGAACAGAACTTGTTTCTTTGACCGTAATATATAGAAAAGGGTGAATGATTTGTAATGCTTTCATATATCTCTACATACATATATGTTGTGCTGCAAATATAAAATATATAATCTTATGAGGAAAACTGAAATGCCAACCAAAGGACAAACAAGCTTTTATGTAACAAGTTCCACTGAGCTTTTGATTTTGCCTGATATTATATATATGTACAAACTAAAAACTGCTGATATACAGAAAAGAAGAAGGAAAGTTTTAAGTAGGTGTTGTTTGTACTGTTTTTTTTTTTTCCTTTAACATACGAAGAAACCAATTAATCTTGCGGGGAGACACATGCGCACACACACAAACCTAGAGTCCATTTAGGTTTTCACCTTTTTTCAGAGTTGTTTGAAGTTTGAATTTTCTCCTCCACTGCTTTTTAATCTCATTTCTAATTCCTTAGACTCCTTGGTCAGTTCCTTAACGGTTTGCATTTATTGCAAGCACCTTGGTATTTTTGTTTTTCTTTCTGATAAAAAGTCGCATCTAATGCATAAAGTATGAATTGTTATTAAGAAACCCCAATGAGTTTTTTGATGCTATGGCGACTTTAGAAGAGGAAAAGTCCTTCCAGAAAGATCCATGTAATAACAGTATCCTTTCCTTTGATTTCTTCTTTGAAATATTATTCCTGTTCATGTGTTTTGCTGCCATAGCCTTTTAGCATCGATGATTAGTTTGCAATAGCATTTTTCTCGGTTTAACTCATTTCTGATGTGTGAGAAGTGTATGACTGATGATGTGATGTGGGAAGGAAAGCTTGCCCAGCATGCTGAGGTCATGCGATGCACATTTTGAGTAGGGTCACGCGATGGGATGGTGGAGAGGCTGTCCTGCTGCAGACTGCCGTGTGGGTGTTTCTGTGCGAACCTTGTCTTCCAGTAGGAGCTCTCTGAGCTTTTGGGGATCACCGACAGTATGGGTTTGCCTGCAGCAGGATGACCTTTTCCAGCCATGAAGAAGCTGCTCTACCCTCTTCATGCATAAAATGCCTGAGGCACACAGTGGGTCGGGAGAGAGAAGTCGAGCAAAAAGGACAAGACATGGTAGAACTGCACTGCATACAAATTAGGAGTAAGGTATTAGTATTGTATTTTACCTGCTGTTAGTTTATGTACCAGCTCTAAGGAGGGAGGAAGAACTGAAAGCATGAGGCCACTGGTGAGTACAGATTATCAGTGGTCCTCAACCCAGTAGTGGAAAATCTCTGTTCTGTGATCTTTTCTTTTATTTATTAGAGGAAATGTCCATTTGCCCCCAAATCATCTCACTTCAAAGGATTTATTTTCCCCTTTGCATTCCTTAGGTCAGTGAATATTAATAGCACAGTGTAGCACTGTTTTTTCCAAAGATCTTTTTTATTTTTAAAACTCATGTTTTATGGATTCGATTTCCAAAGCAACCAGTTCCCAGAAGGCTAAAAAACACAAAGATAGAGGTATCTGTCCCTATAGGAAAAACATCTATATCTTGAATGTATGCCTTAAGTCTTGCTTAGGGGCATCTCCTAAGAGAGGATGTTTACAATTAATTTTGAAGGATTGCCGCTTGGAACTTCCCTTATATTCTAACCATAAGTTGTGAAATAAATTATGTAAATTGCAGCTTCTGGTAGCTCAGCCCAGATTGAGCTGATCAGCCCTTTTCAAAAAGTCAGTTCCTTACCAATGCGTCATCTGAGTTTGGTGAGTTTGGAGCCTCTGAGTGACTTTTGAAAAAGATGTGGTGTATATTTTTACCAAAATACCATTTATGCAATATGTGACTAGAAGATGAGAGTAGGAGCATTGTGTCTGTACATTGTTTTTTCTTAAAAATTCAATTTTGTACAACTTGAGGCAGTCCCCCCTTTCCGTTTTTTTACTTTCTTACCAGTTTGTAAATGTTTCAGACAAATCCTATTTTCTATCCAGCTATTGCTGACTGGCTCCTGGCTTCAACACAGGACTGATTACGGTGCCAGGAAATGTTCCTAGATTTTTCAGTTCAGTAGTAGCCGAGTAGCATAATTATTTTAGGAGATTAACCTTCATACTGAGACAGATGGAGTCGATCCAGTCTATGTATTTACTATAGAGGACTAGCCAAACACACAGGATAGCCACACCAGACTACTACAGTCTCTTAGCAGCTACCATCTGCTGATGGCCTTGCCTGATAGGGAATTATGACACATGCTTTCAGACCCTTCAGACAAAGCTGTAGGACTTACCAGTACAGAAAAAATAAATAACAATAGAAGACTACTTTTTTTTTTCTTTTTTTTTTTTCCAAAGAATTATTTCTGTGCTGGTTTCTTTACACCCTGAAACACCTCTTATTGCTTCTCTGTTCTCTATGATTTCTGGCAGAATGGGTCTTTATCTGTTTGGATTACAGAAGCTTTCTATTTTTTTGGTCTTTTGTTGAGTCTGGGGTACTAGAGTGAAGCTATTGTCTATGATGGATACTCTTGGAATTTTGAACAGCTTTGCAGGTTTGAGTTGTACATATATGGAGAAAAATGAGTGGTGTTTCAGCTATCTAATTTTATTTGTAAATCATAGGTAGCTGTTTCTGGCACTAGAAGGTTGATTCCCCTAACTGAGAGAGAATTACTGGAGTGTGTGTTTCCCAGCCAACAAACCATGGAAGACTGGAGCAAAACGTAGTTTTAGATCCTGCTCATGACGCATACACTTGTTCAGTGGCATAGGATATTTCCTGTTGACTGTGTTGTAAAAGCAATTTTATGTTACATGTCCTTTCATCCTAAGCTGAGGCATTCCTGCCTCTCATATTTCCAGTCTCACAGTGACTATAGACACCATTCTCCCCCTTACCCACAGTTTTATTCTTGAGTTCTGCATTCCAGTAACTCTTTTGTTTTGGTCTTTCTTCATAGTCAAGCTGTTCCTAATTCTTACCTTGTAATAAGTGTAGTACAGGGCTTGTCTACACAGAGAAGATAGTGTGAACTGAGGTAGGGTAAGAAGTTAAAGAAGAGCAGCTATTCCTCACTAAATGTCTTTATTTTAACCTAATCCATTCATAATGTGGATTGAATACTCACTATATGCAATAAAAGTCAAGAAAGAAAATATTATGAAATAGTTACAAGAAAATATTACGAAATAGCTACTCCGTGACTCCATGCTGCTTCTCCATATGGACAATTTACTTAAGTTTGTCTCTCCAGCACAACTGACAATAAACAATCATGAAGTGTCATGCTTTCTACATTCTTATGATCCAGTTTTAACTGTTTATAACTCTTAACAGATCCATAATTGGAGCCAGGAATATCCGAGAGGTTAAAAATTCTCTCTCACTCTTTTGACCATCTCTCTTAGAATTTATTGACTCCTCACCATTTTAATAAAACTAAAGTCTGAATTTCTTTTCAGATCATTGCAGTGTAATTTGTTGAAGGATTTCGTGCAGGATATTAATCAACTGTGGTCTTTTCTAGATTTGATTGGGAAAATATCGCAAATTAATTCCTCAAGTGGCGTGAACATTGCACACTTGGCAGAAATTCACCTCTCAGATGTTTAATTTTCAATTCCCTGGATGTTTCCTTGCATGTTCAAAATTGACTGAAGACCAGTAATGCATATAAAGGGACATAATTTTGCTCACCTGAGTTCTGTTGATAGCATAATTTTGTTTTAAGATCTTTTCTGTACTTGATATGCTACAGATTTCTCCTAGCAGTATAATTTGGAAGCATAAATAGTCACACTTGTGCTGATTTCAATTTAGTTTTAAATGAAGTCATGAAGAATTCATAATTTATTCTTGCAGTTTCGTCAACTCAATAAGATGTAGGCCAATACTGGGAGTGTTAAAGAAGCTGACAATAATTTGGTGCATATCCTAAAACATAGAAAGGAGCACATGTTCTGGAAGAGATGAAAGGAGGAACTATGTACCACTTACATATTCTTTAATACATTCGCAATTACTACTTGATCAACTCCTTTTTTGTAGTTCTATTTTGCTCATATTTGAGCATATATTAAAATACCTAAAAACTTAAGGAAGTTTATCTTTTTACTACAAAACATTGAATGTTGCTGAAATATTTCATACTTACTTTAGTACCTTTTAAGCTTGACAAAGTCAGAAAATGGTTTAATTTTTAGACTTTTTTTTGATACATACTCAAAGTTTTTGCCTAATGATTTTTTTTTAAAGAAAACAAATCAAAGGCTGTAATTTAATATGGGCTTCATTTCTTACAAGTTAAAAAAACTAAAACCTTTTTTATGTTATCCTGGCAGCAGTGTATGTGAAAAACTCGTGTACTGCTATTTTATCACCCACAGGTTATCATGCTTTGAAATCTGGCTTAATTTGCTTAGGTCAAGCATTCTCCATAATATTTTCTTAGCAGTTTGTGTTTAAAAAGTTCAAGTATTTGTCCAAATGCTTTTGAAACATTGCATTTCTCAACAGGTTTAACTGGTACAGTTGTATTGCCCAAGTTCAAAACTAGTAATAGAAGCTTCTGCTACATGCTGTTATCACGTAGATAGTGAGATATGTGGTGAGAGAAAATCCGTTTTAGAATTTAAAATGAGTAATCTTTTTCTTTGCTACCAGTATATATGTTACTTAGTATAATCTTTGTAAAACAATACATACACTCAGTATATTCTTTTGTTGTTTGCATTAGAATCTCGCCCTTTGTCACTTCCCGTGAAAACCATGCTGAACTCATCTGAAAGTTGCAGAAGTCCTGAAGAAAGAATGAAGGAATTTATTGGAAGAGTATGGAATGCAGTTAAGCGCCTTACACTTCAGGTAAGATGAAAAGGAAGTGAGAAAAACTATGTCTTTCCAAACTTTATGATATTTTTTATGCATCCTAGTGCTTTTTATGGAGGGTTTTTAAAGGAGCTCCCAGGTTTTACTGTTTTATTTCAGTAGTTTCAAAGTCTTAGAGGCTGAAAAATAAAATACAGATTTTTGGTAAATTAGGCTAAGAATTTTTTCATTTTTGATTATTAGTTTTCAAAATACTTTTCTATATTTAAGGGGAAGATCCTTTAAAGTGTTACGTCAAGAAATAAATGCTCGTCACAGTCTTCTATATTATAAACATAGTTAGCTACCTTTTTTTCCATAATTAGATTTGCATAGTACCTTCCTTTTTAAAAATATTTGAGGAAACTGCATATGATATATTTTGGGGGATGGTGTATGATACAATGCAATGTTATACAGTAGTGGCTCAGATGCTTACCTATGTACCTTTTTATTAAGGATAATTACGTGATCAATCAGATTAAATTCATTCATCCTAGACTGCTTTAGATTGTGGTCAGAATTTTCAGGCATCAAAATATATGCATGCTATACACATACACACACAAACAAAAAGGCAATGTTAGAAATCTTGTGTTTTGATTACATGACCAAATACTAGATGGCTTAGAAAGGCATTAGGACTCTGTGCTTCCAAGTATATATCAAATGCCCGCTTGGAAATTACCCTAATTTAGGATTGTTGTAAACTGTAACTTTTGAACAGTACATTCAGTGAGAATGGTATTTTATGGTACATCAACATGTAGTAGCTGAACTATTTTCACATTAAAATAAAACTTAATTAAATTAAAATTTATTGTCAGGAAATACAATACCTTCCTACCAAGAAAAATATTTATTCATATACAGCCTCCTCTCAGAATTTGTCTGTTTTTTCTCCTGTTTGAGGCAGAAAATAATTTGATTGGGTTCAAAATATTTCAAAGGTTGAAAAGTTTTTCCTGAGCAAGAACCTCAGATTAGTAACTTAATTGCACAACATAGTGAAGTTGAGGAGACACTTTCTGTTAACTTGATCTAGGTTTCATTCAGCTCTTTTATTATTGTTTCATAGGTATTTTGCTTGTTTTCACTTCTTTCTTAATGTTGTCACCAATGGAGAAGAGAATGACTAAATACGGGGAATTGAGAGGTCATTTTTAAGATGTTTGAAAGAAGCTGTATATTTTTTATGTGTTTGGGTGATACCTAGCACAGTGAAACTCCTTATATAAATGAGTCCTGCAGTTTGAGTCATAATGAAAATAATAATCAAATATTTAGGATGATGAAGAGCTGGATCCTTTCTAAATTATAAAAATTGAATAAGGACTAAGATACTGTCTGTTTCTGCTGCTCACATTTTTCATGGTAAGCTTTGTTACATAAGCAAGCAATCAAGTGAATTTTTTTTTTGAAGAATGTGTAAGATTCTAACTTGTAAGAACTAGTTAAAAATTAAGTTTGCCTGTTACAAAGGAGAAAAAAAATGTGTTCAAACTAGTATTTTTTGTGGAGGTGAAAATTGATAGCAGTGATAGGCATAGTTTTTTTTCAAAGACTAATTGGTAAATATAGCCTTACTTTGACATAAAACACTTATGGATTAGAGCTAGTGGTGGCTGAGGATTTATTTATTTATTTATTTTAAGAACTATTTCTCATGTCTGAAGTTCTAGATTTATTTAGTTTTTGAAGGTGGGCTGTTTTGTGGGGTTTTTTTGTTGTTATTTTTTGGTAGGGTACTCAGATACTTTCAAATTTCATCATTACGAATATGAAATTATATTTTTTATCTCTGTTGAAGTTCAATGACCTTATGAAGTCATAGTTTACACACTTCTGATATGTTTCATTATTATTCTTTGATCATACTTGGTAAAGTATATCCAATATCTTGCCAGAAGGGGAAGTAGAAAGTACCAGTAGAAAGTTGCAACAGACTCCACAGAAATAGCACAAACACAGCCAATATCCAAGAATGTGTTTCCAAACAAATATACAGTAGTCCTTCATAGTGAAATATAAGGGATTGGTAGGTGTGCTTGCTGTTCTTCTTGTTGCCTAGCAGTTCCTTTGTCTATTTTATTTAAATATATTTTTGAAGACATAAATGCATATAGATATACAGCTTTTTTCCTTCAATACCAGCCTAAATAGGAAAGGTGAATTTGTGCAAAGCAATGTGTAGATTATTAGAAGAGGAGGGTTATGACCCTGTTTTTTGGTTCAAGTACAGTATTAGATATTTATACCTTTAATAAAATAGACTGTGCATTTAGATTTTCTGTGGATAGGAAAAAGCCAAATTTCTGGATTTATTTTTTTTTCTGGTTAAATACTGGAGCACTTAGACTCTAGCCTTTTTTTCTAAAGCTATTTTCATGTTCCTGGATCTTTTATTAACATGATTGTAGAACAGAAAAGTCTACAGTTGTCGTCAGATAAAACAGAACTTCATAACTTAAAATCATCAAAGGATTATTCTTTTAGTGGAAGTTTGAGCAAGTAAATGTGCTTGGAACCAAAGTAACTGGAAAGTTTATTTTGGATCCAAAGCTGGTACTTGCTTAGCCCTAGCCCTGGCTTGCTAATGATAGAATATTGCATGAAGATTTTGTGCATTGGAGTTGTGGTAAGCTATTAGTATTTTAGTAAAAAGACTTCCATACTTAACTGTAAAAAGTTGCTTTTATTATTTAATTGTTGTAGGATTTTATATGCAGCCTTTAAGTCTTTTTGGCAGTTACACGGTGTAGGAGGTTAATACTCACTTTTCACGTGTTCTTCATGCTAATAGTTGCTAAAATTGTGGAGCAGTATAAACACAGTTATTTTTAATTGGTTGTTAATACTGGATTCCAGTGAGAATAACGAAGGATCTGTATTAAAAGCAAATGAATTAATGAGTAATCTTGCAATGAATGCCAACTAAGAGTGTAATTATTTCGTATAAAGCTTAGCCAGCTATTCCACGTGCTTTTAACTATCCCTGAAATTATTTGAAAAAATAAGTCTGTTTCCTGAAATTATTGAAAATAATATTTTCTTTTAGGCATATAACCTATACAAAATTTTAGTCAAAGTGAAACATTGACTGAAAGAACAGAAGTTGAGGATGAGATTGAGTAACGCTCCTATTTTTTGTATTCTTGGGTCAGGAAGAGACTTTGTGATATTTAACAATTGAGCTATAAGCAGTTATTCAGCAGTTATGAGCTAGGATGATGTCTTATGATGGTTACTTATCACAAACTGTCAAACAAGAAGCTTTCTGTAAATAACAATAAGCTTTTTTAAATGAAGCTTACTTAGAAAAAATAGGAATACTGTATAGTGCCAAGACATAGTGTTTCAAGTGGTAAAAGAAAAATGCAGCTGATCCTTATTATACTCCTTTTTATATACAGGTTGCCTGCTCTCTTAGTCCTCATACTCATGTGCTCTGCTTTCCTTTTATATCTTTTTTATTTTTTTTTTTTGTTTAAAACATGAATTTCCAGCCTGCCTTTTAAAATTTGAACAGACGGTGCTGTCTGGCTCAACTGCAACTGGTAGAGTCGGGTTGGAGTGATTGTCAGAAGCTGAGTCCTACAATAATGTCTACACCATAAACCCACATGGGATGTGTTACGGTGGATCTTTGCCGTTTGGGGAGTAATTACGAGATTATATTCCATATCTGAAACTCCCTGAAAAACAATTCAGCCTTTTTGAGGAGATAATATGATAGATGATGATTAATGCGGAGAGAGGCCATTCCCCAGGAGACAGCTTTATGTGAGTGTCACCTAGTAGGTCATCTTCAACACCTCTAATTGGTTTACATAGCTGTAAAATGTGGGCTAGGGAAGTGAATCTCACTGTTTCACTGTCTTGAAAGGCTGTAGAGGCTCTTGTATAACCTTTCCCTCTTTGTTGTGCTTGTACAGAATAGCTATGGACTGTCACTTGTTTTGCTTTGCTCACTCTCTCCCTACCCACTCTCCTCAGCTCTGAAGACCTAATTCTTGTGTAGTGTATATATTTCACAGTACTCTCTATAGAGCAACATCCTCTTTCTAAAATATGAATTAATAAAATAGTCCGTTTATTCCAGTAACTAAATACTTTCCTTCTTATACAACCGAGATCTTAAAGTCATTATGCTTTTTTAGGTTTATATATTAATGAAAGCTTAGAGCAATATGCTTTGAGTACCTTTTTGAAAGTAGAAGGGAAAATACTGCTTACTTCATAGGTTTATCATTAGCATACGTTACTTAGCATGTGTAGGCCTTGACATAATAGAAATGAAAATAGAGGGTGATACTGTTTCAAGAATTTGTAATAATTCCTTCTCTTTAACACATGAATGTGTTCAGTATTGGCAAAAGAACACGTTGCTACCAAAACTGAAATAAGATCCTTGAAACAGAAAGGATGTTGCCATGGAAAAATGAAGTAACACTCAGTGCAGCTGCGAAGCATTAATGAATAGGATATTTTTTTAAAAGATCATTTGTGTTTGGTGTGGCTTGGAGGGTCCCAACCAGATGGTTTCCATGAACAGGATCTGACCCCCAGCTTGAGGACTTCTTACTGGCAGATTACTTCATTTTCTTTCCCTTGGATTGTCAGATCCTTACATTAATGCAAGATTTACTGCTGCAGATTTATATTCAGTTACATAAATCAGTCACATTTTACATTAAATTCACAATTTTAGACACACAGTTTAACAGTTATTTAAAAAGTGTAAAAAGATTTATATGATAGCTTTAATATATGCTATTGATGTAGTTTAATTTTAAGATATTTGGACTACATATATTTTAAAGCACTTTCTGATTGGTGAAGCAATCTGTAGCACACATTCTCACTTTTTGTCCAACATATAATTCCATCCTTTTAGGTGCAGTCTACCATTCTTTCAGTGGAACTTGTTCTTAGAGAGATTTCCCAGATTCTGTCAGACAAATATTTACAAATCCAATTGAAGTTGGTAGTTGTGTCTTAGTAGAACCTGCCTTTGAGAAGTTCAACAGGTGCAATTCAAATGCTTGAATTTGCACTTACCAGGCCCTGGTGCATCCAAGTTGGCAATTTCTTATATTATTACAATTATTGCATGTTTTACCCTAAAATGTGGAATTTTGCCATGTTTTCTCTGCATTGGCTTTTGAAATCCTGCAATAATGTTTGGCAAATTTCACTTATCCTTGTAAAACTTTAAATGAAACACAAGTATACAAACCATAGCTGTAAGCAGATCTTTAATTTAACATATTCAGGGCCTGATGCTGTCAAGTACACCCCATCAAAATTCACTGTCCAAGTCCAATGCAATTTTTTGAAAATGAATACTAAAATATCCATCTATGGATGGATGAAATTTCCCTCAAGCATTTGAAGGAGTGAAACTATTGTGAGTCTACTTCAATATTCTTGATGCATTGAAGTAAAACAAAAATGACCTGAAGAACTTGTCTTCAATACAAAGCTGTACTGAACTGTAAATTAAGTGTAACAACTCTACTGAGTATTGAGAGCTCTTCTCAAGAGTACTCTGTAAAACATCTCCTGTAGATCCTGCTGCTGGTAATGCGATAAACTATTGCATCTCTCCAGGCTGGTGGAATTTTTGGGTTATTATTACCACATGGTTTGTATATCCAGGCAGTATTTGATGTTAGTCATCATGAATATATATATTTATATATATATATATATATGGATGATCTGTTATAAACTGTTTACTCAGTAACTGTACTGATAAAACAAAAGTTACATTGATCGTAACTTCTTTTGTCATCTATTTATCATTATCTCACAATGGTTTGACCTGCAACTTATTACTAATAGACCAGAAAATGATCTAACGTGTCAACGTAAAAATCTTTGCAAATTGACACAATGACTAATTTACCAGTTTGAAAAAAAAAAAAATCTAAATCTATTACATCTGTAACAATACACTGTTGCTTTTCATCCAGTATAAATAATGTACACTCTGCAACCTTGGATCAATAAACTACTTATCAAAGATGTAATTAACTTCATTTTACAACTCAAACAGTTCTAAAACTAGAAACAAACACAGACTTCATGAAACAATGTATTTATTTTTGCAAAATTCTACTTATATTTTTCTGCAGTGAATTCTTGTCAGTTTGTCTAAGCAAAAGGGCACAAAAATGCTGAAATAAAGATGAATATCTGCGTTCTCCTGACTAGACTGGCAAAGTACTTATGGTGCTCAGGAATTCCAGTTCTCTTCCAAATCACTGTTGTGGTCTTAAGAGATTATTAGCCTTAAGGGAAAGGGGGTGTGATGTACAAACCTTGGTTATCAATTTTAGCTATGATGTCTTTAATGATGGCAAATTGGAAGACTCTGTTAGAAAGTCTAACAGAGTTAGACAGCAAAGAAATGTTCTTTTATCACAGCTACAAATAACATCTTGTATCCAATATTTTGTACACTAGACTTTTCCAAACTATTATGAAGAAGTGAACTGAATCATAGTTTGTACTTGCTTAACAAAGCATTCAAGTGTGCAGGCTGTTAGGACTATTTGATATCCAGGTGCAGAATATTGCTTTTAAGAGCCAAGGAAGACGGTAACAGTCTGCAGCTTACACCACCTCTGAATTAGCAAGTCATGATGAGTTCAGTCCTTTATTTGGACTCACTTAGTCTTGCTAGAAGTTCATAAGAAGATGGCAGAATGGTCATAAATGTTTCAGAGTACCACCATTGTGTGAAAATAAAGAACAAAAAGTGCTATTTCATATGAAATTACATGTATTATATCTGAAAACAGGGCAAAAGCTGAACTTTATTAATTTTTCTCCCTTTTTTAAAAATTTATGTATGTACCTGTCCATTTGTTTTAAAGTCAAATTTTCACCGGTGTTTTTTTTCTAGTTTGTCCGATGATTAACCTTTTTGTACATACACATCACAATCGACTACAAAGTAAAGACAGAATTCACCATGAAATAACTCTTTGCTGAAGTCTTTGTAGAAACTAAGAGCATATAAAATGGTGGTTAGTTCTAGAGACTTAACTGTTGCTTACAAAAACTAATGCACTGACAAAAAAGGAGGACTTCCTCAGTTTTATTGTGAGAAAATTTTCTAGCTGAATCATGCTTCCTGTAAGAAGCTGTTGAAAGGTAGATAGATACATATTCAGTTTGCATGGTAACAACACCATTCTGATGAAATTTACAGACTAAAACGATGCTTTTTCTTCCATCACCTTCCGTAATCATATATTACAAGACTGTTATATTCTCTAACATTTTGTGCTATATTTCCTCTTAATTCTACTAAGAGCCATTTTAAATCAACTGTGATAGATAAGTAACATGAGATTTTGTACCAAAATGAATATGCCATGGGAGGGAGGAAAGGGGAGAAATGATAATCTGTTTCTGAGAAATCTTTCCTGACTTTGTTTTTACAGCTTGAAGTACAGTCATGTTGTGTGTTCCTTCCAAATGACAGCCTGCCTTCCCCAAGTACTATTGTATCAGGTGATATTCCTGGGACTGTCCGAAGCTGGTACCATGGCCAGGCCAGTATGCCTGGCACGCTAGTTGTCTGCTTGCCGCAGGTAAAGATCATGAGTGCTGGACACAAACATATGGAACCCCTGCAGGAAATCCCATTTGTTGTGCTGAGACCCATCCTTGAAGAAGGTAATGTGATAAATTCAAAAATTACTCTTTAATTTCCGTTTATAACTTATATGAAAGTTATCTTCATTTTATTTTGAAAACTTGTGATGCTGTGGCAGTTTTTTAGCAGTATGTTGTATATTAATGATGGCTAAGAATACTCACAACAATCTTTGCCCCATGGAAATCAAAGTGAAATTCATCATCACTGAACTAGCAGTAGTCCTGTAATATGTTTTAAATGTTTGGGGAAGCCAGAAAAAGTAAGGACTGATTTTTTTCAGTCAGTGTTTTTTTCATTCAAGTTATTGTGTAGCCACAAGCAGTTGGTTTGACACAACAGAGGGGGCAGTGAGCTGTGAATTCGAAGACAGAATGGAGGCAGGTGGGGAAAAATATCTTATGCCACCTTTTCTGGGGGGAAAAAAAAAAAGGCGTCTTGGATCTAATATTTGAAGTGAGAGAAGAAAAATATAGCAGACTATCAGAACAGTGAGACTTTATTGGTCATCATGATAAGCAACAGCCATGTTCTGGGTTGTGTGTCTGTAGGGCATTGTAGAAAGGTTTTTGTAGAGAAATAAGGAGAAATTGAGAAAATTGTATGAATGTTTATGGGTGGGATGCTCTTGTGCGTGAGGTAAGGATGAGGAAAAAGTTTGGTAGTGTTTATTTGAAAACCTAATATTTGACAGAGATTTGAATTGTTGACCAATTTGGGGGAAGAATTAAGTTGTAACATTATGCAACTGATTGAGAAATGGAGGGGATAAGCTGTAAAGGAACTAGGAAGTGAAAACAAGCTACTTAAATTTAATATGATTTTGTAATCATATTAAGTCCTTAGAAATGACCACAGTAAATGGCATAGGGATTTGCAGCAGTCTTTTGAAGGAATACCAGTGTAAAAATCTTGGTTTACTCATATTCATGTGAAAAAACATATTTTGGAAATAGGTGCGACAAATATCCCTTAACAGTCTTCAGTCTTGGTTTTTGGATTATTTTGATGGCATCCATGAGATCTAGCCCTATAACAAAGTTGAAAAGTTCATGGAAATGTCAGTGAGCGGTTAGATCATTATTGTATTCTTGAAATATATTATTTGGAAAGTATTGTTGCTATTTTGTGTATTTGTTCTATAATGACGAGAGGAAGATGCAGTAGTTGTTATGCTGGTTTGGGGACGGCCTTTTCTGGGAAAAAAAATACTCTGTTTTCTGCATATATATTGCTGAAACAAGCGGTTATAAAGGGTACGCTGTGAAAAATTGAGGTTGAAGCATATTCAAGAACTACTCTGCTTTTGCAATCTCAAATTTGTTTGGATCTGTAAGTGTTTTCCCTCTTCTTTTGTTTTACCATTTATATTGGTTGAACTCTTCTTCTCCTTCCTATATTTTAACTTAACCTGCATCAACAGAAACAAAATACAGTTCTTAATACTGAAAGTCATATCAGAGGTGTGCTAAATGCAGCCAACTGGGGGGGAAAAAAGAGAGAGTGGTTTTTTCCTAATTACTTTCAGTAGGAATGATCTGTTTTGCTAATCATAGTGACAGATAAAAGATAAATTTAATAAAAGTCTTTTGTTTGCTTTAAGCTGATGATGTAATTTAAACCATTTATAAAAGTAAGAAGTCATTTGAATTTTGTCAAACCCAGATTTGAAGGAAAGATCCTAGTGAGAGAAAAGAATCCCCCTGGTTGGGATAAAGCCTATGGTAAGGAATTTATTTGTGTGTGGCTTTGTGCTCTGGGAATAATGCCAAACAGAAGTTCTCACAATCTTGATATTTTTGATTCTCTAATGGAGTTGTTGCCTTCTCCCATGCCAAAACTCCCCCTTAAACAGACTATTACAAAGTTTTTTCAAAGCTTTTAAGTTAACTTCTTTGTTTCTTCCCGTGAAGAGGTAAATATTTTTTATGGACTTTCATTGGGAGTCTTTCAAATTTGCATTCTGTCTTTGAACAAGACTTCAGGGACATAGCATCATTCATAAAACATGTTACCACCTCTCTGAAATGATATTTATTCAGCCTTGCTTGTCCTGGAAACTATTTTTTGAATCATTCATTCTTTCATGAAGAAGATGTGAAAGGCTTATTTACAAAGATGCATCATTACTTTTAAGAAAGCTGTGTGCTCAGTCATACATGTTTCTTATCACCTGAAAAACTGAAAAAAAGGACATAAAAAAGGGAGCATAGTCATACTGTCATTTGGTGATATTACAGCTTACTCACAAAGACTTAAGATATCAACATATTGTAAAAACTGCGTATACAAAATTCCTTAATCATGTATTTCCATTTGTTTTCAGAGTTTGTATACAGGTCTTTTCTGAAGTAATTTTAGTTTGTAGGGATATTTAAAAGAACTTTTTATGTTCTTAAAAACTTAAGAAGTTAAAGTACTATACTTAAAAGAACTTTTAAGTATAGTATTTTATATATATATAAGTATACTTTATACTTAAAAGAACTTTTAAGTATAGTACTTTGATTTGGGAACATAACTTAGCTCAGTCACACTACGTAGGATATGATCAGAAATAGATTTAACTATGTAAAGAATGAGGTGTTCTGTTGAATTTCTGTTGAATTACAGGTACTACTTAATAAGATCCTTAAAAAAAAGTTTTAGATTACATTAAGTATTATCTTTATAGTTCAAATTAAGCCGATGAGGAAAATTTTAGATCCAGTTATTACCCATGAGGCAGTATTCACTGAAGAAATTAAAACAGTTAGAAAGGAGAAAATAAGTAGAAAGAAACTCCATTTAAGAGCAGGACTGAAATGTTTAGGGAACTGCTTAAAGTGAGCTGTGATTTTCTGTGAATGTTTGTGTGTTTCTGACATCAGCTACTTGACAAATCTTCTATATATTGTTCTAGTCACCCCCCAGAACAGTAAGATAAAACATGGTGAAGTTAGATATGGACAAAAGTTGTTCCGGATGGGACTTCTGAACTGCTATGTGTTCTTCCGAAAATGTTTGCATTCACATTTGAAATGTTATAACAGGAAAAGAAATTGAAAACATGAAGGGAATTAAAATGTTGCTTTGGATGTAGCACTGTGTTTTAGAGTAATAATGAGAACATTTTTGGCATCTGTGAAGTCTTCCTGTGTTTAGAAGCTTGCATTTTAGTTATTTAGAATATTTTCCCGGCTTCCATTTGTATTTTTAAATTAATTACTGATTGTTAGTTTGTTCCCCCTGCTTCAATTTCTATTTTTTTATTTTATTTTTTTTACAATCCTTAACTGGCATGTGTAAGATGTTCTTCTCTGGGTTATACTGGTAATTTCTATCATGCAGTCTTTGTAAATATGTTATTTTTAGGTAAGATAAAGTAAGACAGGTATTTAAGTAAGAAATAGTAAAAATACAGGGGAAAAAAGTGTTCAAAATAGCTTCAATTGTTGCTGCAGTTGCTAGGTGTCACATTCACATTCTCATATGAATCACAGTATAATGACAATTATGTAAATCACTGTATTCCATACATTTAAATATGAGGACAATCCCTGAGAGATGGCGCTTTTTTTGTGAACTATGACAAATTATGTAACCTCACGGATATTTTGTAGCATATGTTTAAACTCAGTAAGTTGTCATGTGACTTGTAAGGAAGTAGAAGATTAGGATATCTAATACTGGTCTCTGAATTAATTGTAATGAAGTGTTTTGATAATAAACTACTACAATACAATAGCAGCATATAGACTTGAACACCCAAAAATGGCAGCTGAATTTTGGCAGTAGTATTTAGGCCATTCCTAGAAATAATTATCTTGCATTAGATTAAAATAATGCTGTATTTCAATATAAAAACATAAAAATAATTTCTGTAAATTGTGAGATGAGTATTTAAGTCATTTGGCCAATTTTTTTGTGGAAAACTATTTGGCCTTCAAATAGTGATCTGGTTCAGCTTATACTCCGTGTCACCATCTCCACAACATGGTAATAATTGTATTCAATTTATCTGTTATGAGTAATGACTTTATAAAGTTAGCATTCACATTTTAGTGACATTCTTCAGGATCTGAATGGCAATGAAGTTCAACTTAAAGAGCTTTTTATCCATGTGAGCTCTTGAATAGCCAGGCTTAAGTTAGCAAGTCATGTGTGTGCTTATGTTTGAAGTCTGTAGAACTAAATCTCACCTGCAGTGAGTGCTGAACTTGGACAAAGCTCTCTGTGCTTTCAACTAGGTGCATATATACAGTCATAATAACTGCTACCATGTTGCATGACTGGGAGTAAGTACAATGCTGACCTAATAGTAACCATTGCAATATCTCTTTATTTAAACATTGCACGAACAAAGACAGAGTAATCGTAGAATCACGGAATGGTTTGGGTTAAAAAGGACCTTAAAGTCCATCCAGTTCCAAACGCCCCTGCCATGGGTAGGGACACCTCCCACCAGACCAGGTTGCCCAAAGCCCCATCCAGCCTGGCCTTGAGCACCTCCAGGGATGGGGTATCCACAGCTTCTCTCAGCAACTTGTGCCAGTGCCTCACCACCCTCTGAATAAAAAATTTCCTGCTTATATATAATCTAAACGTATCCTCTTTTACTTTAAGACCATTGCCCTATCACTATACTCCTTGACAAAGAGCCCCTCTTCAGCTTTCCTGTAGGCTCCTTTTAGGTACTGGAAGGCTGTAATGAGGTCTGTCTGGAGCCTTTTCTTCTTCAGGCTGGATAAACCCAACTCCCTCAGTCTGTCCTCATAAGAGAGCTGCTCCAGCCCTCTGATCATTTTCATGGCCCTCCTCTGGACTTGCTCTACTGCTGAATGTCGTGCAGTACTCCAGGTGGGGTCTCACGAGAGCAGGGCTGAGGGGGACAATCACCTCCCTCACCCTGCTGGCCATGCTGCTTTTGATGCAGCCCAGGATACAGTTGGCATTCTGGGCTGCAAGCGCACATTGCTGGCTCCTGTTGAGCTTCGCATCAACCAACACCCCCAGGTCCTTCTCCTCAGGGCTGCTTTCAATCCACTCTCTGCCCAGCCTGTATTTGTGCTTGGGATCGCTCTGGCCCAGATGCAGGACCTTACACTTGGCCTTGTTGAACCTCATGAGGTTCACCCCGGCCCACGTCTCAGGCCTGTCCAGGTCCCTCTGGATGTCATCCCTTCCCTCCAGTGTGTTGACCGCACCACACAGCATGGTGTCATCGGCAGACTTGCTGATGGTGCACTCAGTTTCACTGTTCATTTCACCATCAAGGATGTTAGATTGTGCCAGTTCCAATACTGACCCCTGAGAAACACCACTCATTACTGATCTCCACTTGGACATTAAGCCATTGACAGCAACACTTTGAGGCGACCATGCAGCCAATTCCTTACCCACCAGGTGGTCCATCTGTCACATCCATGTCTCTCCAGTTTAGAGACAAGGATATGATGGGGGACAAGTGTCAAGCGCTTTGCACAAGTCCAGGTAGATTAGGACAAGAGGCAATGGCCTCGAGTTGTGCCAGGAGAGGTTCAGGTTGGAAATTAGAGAAACTTCTCAGAAAGAGTAGTCAGGCGTTGGAATGGGCTGGCCAGGGAGGTGATGGAGTCGCTGCCCCAGGGGGTGTTTAAGGAAAGGTTATATGTGGGCATGGACATGTGTGTGGACATGGTTTAGTGGGTAATATTGGTGGTAGGGGGGTGGTTGGATCAGATGATCTTGGAGGTCTTTTCCAACTTTAATGATTCTAGGTGATGTCTTCTGCTCTTATACACATTACAAAAGTAATTCACTCTGTAGAAAAGAAGTCTTGCCAAAATGTAGCAAATAAATTATGAATTCCAGAAAATTGTCTGGTGATCAGGTCAGCCAACTGCCAAAGATCTGAAAGTGGTATTTCTAATTTTAAGAAGTTATCAAAACAGTTGATCTTAATAAATACATTTTCAGGTTTTTCAAACATAAGTGATCTTTAGAGAAATTAAAAATAAGTATTTATGACAGCTAAAGGTCAGGAACTAACCAGAATCTTCAACCGTACTAGGGCTCTTTCATGTGTATCTTTTATATTCTTGCCAGTAAGAGAAGAGGTGAGCTCTGGTTCCATTAAAGACAATATAAGTTTTACTTATAATATTTTAGTATAAAAGAATCTCAGCAATTAGATGATGAAACGTGGATGGTAAGGTTAGACATATAGAGAAAACATCTGCAAAGTGTGGCACTGGCTTTTTTCCATCCTTTATTCCTACTAATAAACGAGTTTTGAAATAAAATCTATAAACACTGTTGCTTTTAATGGTTAGCACTTTCAGGTGCTGAAATATTTTCATAAAACCAATCTGCAAATGAATGCATGTAAGCAATTATTATTTTTTTAACAAATAAAGCAAACTTAAGTACAACCACAAAACAAGCCTTTATTAGGTGGACAGTTCTGGTGTACTGTTAGAATGTCACATAGTGTATATGGAGCTGAGAAAGAGGAAATTGATGAAAATAAGGGGGATTTCATAGTTGTAAATTTGTCATATATGTTCTGTAGTATTTGTTCAGCAGCATACTGCGGTTTCTATACGTGTAACAAAATTTGATTGGTAATTTTTTTCTAAGGTAGATACTGTATACAGTGTAAAACAGTATCTCTCTTCAGAGATTCTTCCTAATCCCTGAAATACAAGCAATGTTAATTTAATGTGATGGTCACAGGAAAAAAAAAATCATGCATAGTAATTAGAAACATATCGTTAGAGTTGACTTTGCATTTGAATTTTTTCCATCTATTACAATTAATATTTTGTATTTCTTGGCTGACTGAACTTGGAAAAAATACAGTTTGCTAACTACTTTTAAATTTATAATCTGAAACATTTCCAAAATATTTTCAAGTTACTTTGGCTGAGCTGAAATCTTCAGTATGTCATAGCTGCAAAATAAACTACTGAATTTTTCAGTTCTTTCTTGGGATGAGATACACAGGCTTCCCTAATATATATTCCTGACCATATATACCCATATATACCCACTACTTGTGGATGACTCAATAGAACTCTTACTAAAATAATATCATAAAAAGGTGTTTGGGTCCATTTTTATTTTTCTAAACTTTTCTAAAATGTCTTTTAATTAATCAGAGTTAACACTTAATTAGTAGTATTTCTCAACAACGTGATTTCTCAGCAGGACAGTGTTGACCGTATGACACAAAAGGCAGCAAGCCGACTCTCCATATATTATTTAAATTCTCAAGTTCAAGTTATCTATTGCTTTATGAAACCTTTAGGATCCATCCCAGTGTACATCTGCATTTTTCTGCCATCTTCTGTTCTGATTCTTAAGACTGGCTCCCATGCTTCTGCGTTATCAGATGAATTTGGACTCTGCTTACCACTGTGATTCCAGGCCATGAGTTGTGAAAAATAAAACATCATATCAAATAATCTTCGGAATTTTGATATAGAAATGAGAACTTTGTCCTTTTCTTCCTCCAAATGAGTGTGCTCTGTACAAAGATGAAGAATTTTTCTGCCCTGAGTGAGATTTATGGATGAGCACTAGCGTGCTATGCTTGGATGCAAGACTGCATCTAGCAACCTTTACATGACTTTGAACTGGGGCTGATGCTTTCTCTTGGTGGATTGAAGGCTCATGTGTTGGGCACTGACTCTCTGTCATTCAAGTGGGGACAAAAAGGCCCAACTTCCTCAGCGGAAAATCTGATAAATGGAATAATGAAACTTTGTTTAGAGGAAAAATAATAATCTGAAATAATTGTTATGCTCTTGCATTTCTAAAGAGGAAAAAAAAAATACATGTTTGTATATTGCATGTGAAATGAGAATTACCCACTTATCTTTCCTTGTCTTATTTTCCCCACTTCTGTTGAGCATTCTTTGGGTTTTGGTTCACGGTCTCTTGCAGACCCCAAATAATTTCTTTGGGAAGGAGATATGTGGGATACTCCTTCAGTTTGCATCATTGCATCATCTGTTTTCTCAGTTCTTCAGGCAGTTCCTTTCACCTCTGGCTGGTAGAGCCAGAGGTTTTCTCTCACTAAAAAGAGTTCCTGTGGGCCTTTTGATGACTGACCCAAATAATTCTTTCTCTGGTCCTGCTTTGGAGAATATTCCTGTCTGTTCTTTTCCCATCTATTGACAATCTAAAGAAAACCTTACTGTTTCTCTGATACAATCAAACTGGTTGTATCAAAGCTGTATTGTTGTGTTGTTGGACTCTGCCAATTGATTATTCTCGATAAAGGTCCATGATAGGCTGTCAGGCACTTCTCTGGGTAGCCTCCATTCTAAATATAGGAAATGAGTGTTCAGTGTATGTCTATAGTAATTTGTTTTTACAAAATACATCATTCTGTTACTGGGGCATTAAAGGGAAGCAGTGGAAATAGCATTGAATTATGTTTTTGAGGTTTGGGGATTAATTTAATGTTCATTGACAGCAATTGCTGAATTCTAAGTGATTTCTAAGGCCTTCACTGACTTTTGAGAAAATCATACCCCAGTGTTTATGATGGATGACATCTTAATATTTAATTGTTTTCTTTCTCTCTCTCTTTTTTTTTTCTTTCACCGTTAGGTGATGCCTTTCCATGGACTATTAGTCTGCATCATTTCAGTATGTATACTCTTCTGGGACAACAGATGACACTTAATTTAGTGGAACCAATGGGCTGTACTTCTACTTTAGCTGTTACTTCACAGAAACTACTTGCTTCGGGGCCAGAATCCAGACACTCATTTGTTGTCTGCCTCCATGTTGACCTTGAGTCCCTTGAAATAAAATGCTCGAACCCCCAGGTTGGTACATTTAATTGATTTATGAAAGGAAATTAAAAATAACTTGATTTAAGTACAGTTGTTCTGCATTTGGTTGAAGAAGTTCTCTTCTGTCTTAATTTTTTTTTAACTGGGCCATCAAGATCAAGGTGCTTAGATTAAGATTTGCTTTGAAGCTCTCTCAAGTTTTGTAATTTAAACTCTTCTCAAAATGTAATAGCTACAATATAAATGCATCTTTTGGCTGATGGAATGAAATGAATTGCAGATGTACCATTAAATGCTATAGTGCTTTTTTGCTGTCACTGTGGGTTCGTATATTGAAATGGTTTAATGTAATTTTTAACCATATTCTCATAGAACTAGCATTTCTTTGAACATAAAATGTTTTTAGGCAAACAATTGTATCCTTTAGTAAGGAAAAAACATATGAATGTCTGAAAATAAGTTACCACCTCATGTATGTTTATTAAAAGTCAAAGAGGTTGTTAGATTTTCAGAAAATGCACCCTGTATTTTACTGAGTTGCATCAAGTTTACTGTAGTCAAAATAGTGTAGGTTTTCTCTGCAAAATTTTGAGTAATCTTTACTGTAAATTGAGTAACACTTTCATGACAGTTGCAATGTATGAACAACACTGGTGTTGGCAATAACACTCATGTTAATGGGAATTGCAAATATGCTTATGTCTGAGTAGGGCTCTGCATCCATTTATTATCTGCTCTAAAGTGTTGTACGCAAGTAAAATTTTTTCAAAGGACAACATGGACAAAATGGACTGTTTAGAGATTTATTTAACGGGTAGAAGGAAAAAGAACACAAAGTATTACCATTTTTATCTGAAATGCAGCACATAATGCTTATAAAGATGTTTAGATCTATGGCCTAAGACTGAGAATGCTAAAGCTATGATGGCTGGTGTAATTTCAATGTTGTCCTTTGTGTATATTCATTACAATGTGCTTCTCAGTCACGTGCTATTTTTCCCTTGCCTCATTCTGTGTTCTATGAGTGAAAAAAGTGTTTTAAACTGTATGTTTATTTTATCGTCAATGTTTGTTCTCCTGCCCCATTCACTGACTTCCATCCAACTTATTTCTGACTCACTTGCTATATGCCATTGTCTTCTGCACTAGTTGGGCTCAAATTCACTAGCAAGAGGGTTGGTTAAAATGAGATTGCACACCAGATGTGGCAAATTTGAAACGGAGCAACCTAAACAATGTCTTCTTAGGCTTTTTAATCTGTATGACGAGTGTGTTTGCACATATAAAAGGTTGTCACTGTGTTATGAATGTGTAAATAAGAAAGGGACAGAATTATGATTTTGCTGAAAACTATACTTTTTACGTTTCAAGTCTTCCTGAAGTCTGTACGTTGCAACTTCATGGTATTTCCATAATGTTTAATGCATTAATATTCAATAATTTCACAGACTATGGAAACCTGCCTTATTCCATATTAATAAAACTGTACAGATTTCGCTGTAATATTGCAGCTATTCAGAGAATTTGTAAATATTTTCAGATGTTTATGTATCAAAATAGTTTACTGTGTTTGACTTTACATGCTCAGTGAAATGGAATATCAGACTGAATAGACTAAATGTTGTTGTCTTAAATTATGTTCTTATACATTAGGACATTTATTGAAGTTTTATAATGACCAAAAAGACGTGGACAAATTGTATGAATGTAGTGAAGGTTTTTGAGCTATTCTTTCTTCCTGCTTTATTTATGCAAAAGGTGAAAGAAAATGAGTCCTCTTTAACCAGATGTTCAAGAACAGAAGATGTAAAATACAATTACATAAACACCATATGATATTTATAAACTCGCCCTAGAGTAACTATAAAATTTGATTCTTTAGAATGACAGGCTATATTTTGTCTGCAGATGACAGCCTTAAATTAGGTGATACCTGGTGAATTTGTTAAATGGTAGCAAAGGTGAAGTATTGTACTGTTTGACTATTATGATTTAATGTGAAACCATGTTCTGATGGTTGTGTCACTGTGAAGTCAATAGATACTCTCTGTGTGCAAAGTTGTCAGGATATTGCCTTTTGTTGTATTGTTCTCAATTTTGTAGTAATGTGTTTTAAGTATAAAATACTGTAACATATTGAAATTCACAGATTTTGCCAAGTAGCCAGTGGGGTCTTACTGAGTTATGTGTGGTTTTGCTGCGAAGGGATTGGAAGCAGTGAGAGAGGGAAACATTTCTTAACAAATACTGGCAGAGTTATTCCTATTTTTGTCATACAATTTTTCTTTTCTTGAATATGGAGTACTAAACATAATTATATGTTTACTGTTGTGCTCCAAAATACTTCTAAAACAAAGAGACCTTACGCTTACGTTAGCTCTTCTGATATTATGAGGAATGGTTTTCAAAACTTGAAGAAATTTAACCAACAAGATTAGCAGAAATCCTTCAATTTTAATGAGTAACAACCGCTGGGGTAAAATTAAGAGTATTAAAAAATAATCAAAGACAGCTTCAGCTCTTTATGTGAGAGGTGTTTTTTTGTTTTATTTTGTTTTTAACATATAGACGTGTCTTTTTTCTTTAAAGAGGTTTCATAGTGTGGCTTTTTTGTAGTTTCTATTTTTTAAAATATCTCTATCAATTTCTAATCAAAGTGTGCCTTTTTTCTTAGTGAACTTGTTGCTTTGTCTCTGATTTTAGATGATAAAGTTCATTAGGTTCACACTTACTGGCTTATGGGTTGCTGGCAACAGTCTGAAAGGTGACCGTAGCTGTCTGAAATAGCCACTATTTCAGAGTAGATGCAAGAATTGCAGCCTCAGAAATTTTTAAAAATCTCTCTGAGAATATAAATAATTACTAGATTTAATGATTATGACTGTTGTAATCCCAATAAGGTCTAAACTCTGGATTATTTTATGACAAACCTCGTCAGGCTGTACAATAGCGTGCATGTAAACAGAGAAGTTGCATCATTTCTTCCTTTGTGTCATTTTGGGCCTTTATGAACAGTAGCGTAATTAAATTTCTGGAAGCCCTGCTTCCTCAGGAGAAGCATAGCTTAAATTATCCTTTCATCTCTTGACCAATAAATATTTTGAGGGAGGGGAGGCTGCAAGCATGTATGATTTGGATGCGTGCCTGTATCCTATTAATTTTCTAGAGATTGTTTTGCCAGTAAAGTGTCAACACCAGTTAATATTATATTACTCAATCAATCAGATGGACATTATTAGTTGATCTTCCTGAGTTACATGGAAGAAACTCAGGAAAACTTGGAAATTTGTGAATAGCAATTTAAAGGCTACCACTGCATATCAAAGTGCAACAGACATTAAACCTTTTAAAGTGAAGCTAAAAGAAGGTTTTTTTATAAGTGAAAACAGCCGCCATTATTGTTTGTCTATAGACTGCACCATGTATGAAGATTTAAAAAAAAAAAAAAAAAAAGTACTGAGAAGTTTATCTCCTGTAAGGAAAAATTCTGTCAAAAGTGTGTATGACCTGCTCAGTGTAAGCCTTGAAACTTCAAAAGAAAATCCAAGATGAACGAAGAAGGTTTTTATAAAATTCCAGCACTTCACCTCTTAAGAAAGGACTGTAGCATGTTCTTTGAGACTTCATCACACACTCTCACGCACAAAATCAAGTACTGTTTTATATCAAATGTAGATTGACAGCAGTGTTTTTCTGCATCTGTTCTGCCCACATAAGAAGCCAGCTTCATAGAGTAGATGTGTCCTGAGGCTTAAAGTTCTTATAAATATGAGAATTTCCATTTTTTATAATGGCAAGTTGGGTATGGTATCCAGCTGTGGATCTGCTTATATATTGTTTGCAGTTTTCCCTGAGCTTGTTTTATACAGTATATTGCAGTATGTTGTCATACAAATTCCGTGATTAATGCTTATTTACAAAAACTTATGTAAATATCTTAGAACTGAGTCAAACAATGTGCAAGTTAAACAGTGTGTTTTCTGAATATTGGAATGACATATGCCAGGAGACTGTTGAGTTTAATAATGATAACACAGATAAACAGAGAACAGTTTCATGTGCTGCATGGGATCATTATTTTAATACCATTTAAATGAATAAATTTTGTGTTGCTATTATTTCATAAAGTTTATATGTTTGCGTTTTTCTAGAGGCAGTATCTATACATATGAAGTATGCCACAAATTACCTTTGTTTAATTGTTAAAATTTATGTTAGTAAAAGTTTCACAAGCTCAGATCATTGGCTGTACTTTTATGAACTACATACTGGGTTATTAGACAAAGAGCAGATTATTTTTATCAAAATCACTATACTGTGACTGCTGCTAATTATTTTAATTGCAATGCAGTTGCTTATCAGAACGTTATAAATTCTGAGGATTTCAGTTCTATGTTTTAAGTCTCACTGGAGGACTTTGATTTTGATGATCTTCCTCCACCTCATTAAGAAATGCTTCCTTTACTTTTTTCTTTTCTTTCAGGTGCAGCTTTTATATGAACTGGCTGAGATTACAAGTAAAGTTTGGAATAAAATTCAGAGGAAAGGAATTCTGTATCAGTCTTCTGTTTATCCTGAAACTGTGACAGGACCTGCTCCTCCTAGCTCTCCAGTTAAAAGTAGCATTGGTACCGCTCCACCAGATACCAGCACATACAGCCCATCAGCTGACATTGGGACCACTACAGAGGTAAGTTTTCCTTTTTTTAAAAAAAAAAAAGTCATGAATACTGATTTACAAGATACGGAGTTCAGTCAAGTACAAATGAAAAGCATCAATAAAGAGTAGTGGTGTCCCTATGGAAAGTAGCTTTGCTCCTGATCAACTAATGAAGGATACATCATTACTCTTTGGTGTAGAAAAAAAAAAAAAGGTTGCAGTATTTCTCCTATGTCTTTTATTTGTCTGGATTTTTTCTCTTTGAATTGAATGAATATTAACTCTTGTAAGAAAATTATGGTTAGTGTTTTCAGGTCAAGAAGCATAAGGTATTTTTCAGGTCCAGAATTACTAGAATAGTAACTGGTATTTTTGAAGTACCTGTGGTACCTGTGCTGCATGTGAGTCATTCCAAGTAGCTTCAGGCGGTCAGTCTGTTGCATTGAAGCCAGTCAAAACGAAGACTGAGACATTGCAGAACTGCTGCATGTAGTCTCTGTTGACGAGCCAGAAGAGGTACTGGGGATGTGGAGACTCCCAACGCTGGCATTGCAGGTTACCCAGTTGTGCACTCATGCCAGATCCATCCAGGCACTGTTATCCTCCATCTGTGAGCTACTTCAGGAGCTCTGCTTCTTCCACTGCCCCAGCTGTCCCTTGTCTCAGGGGTGTTTTCATAACTTTGTCACATGAGGATTTTGGTATGCAGCTTCAAATAGGAGAAAGATTGGCCGCTTGTTTTTATCTATTTCTGTTTCCTTAATTTGGAGCACTGCATAACTGCCTGGAGCTAACTGGTACCTGATCTTAATCTCTGTGTGTGCCTAAAACTGTAAAATGTTATTTTGAGGCATGGGAAGGAGTTCTGCTTCTTTCCCATGTGAAGGAAAGAAGGCTAATTCTTCTGTCAGCATAAGTACATTGTTAAATGTCATCCATGACTATCATTAGCTCACCAGCTAGCTGATGCATTAGCGTGGTTGGTCACAGGAGCCTATGCAACTGAATAGGCCAAGTATTTGTGATTTTCTTAGTACCCCTCACAGGCTTACTGGTTACATTAATTAGTTGGCCTTCTTTGTGCTCCAGCAGGGACCTGTAAATGCATAAGATGAGATGAAGGTACACCGATATTTTATAATATGTATGCAATGCTCAATTCTTTCCATTCTCAGGATAACTACAGTGATTTAGGGGTACCTGGAAGTTCTGAGACACAGTCAAATACTTGGCAGTTTGAATACTAATTCCAATTCCATAGTTCAACAACAGTGGACCAGGACTGCTTTAACCCTATGTGTGGCCTGTATCAATTCCAGGTTTTGGAGAGAATAAAATGGTGATTTCTAGTGCTTACTATAACATATGCATAACATGCATGCACATACATACACACAAGTAATTCATTAAAGAGTGTTAGAGATGAAGCTTTAGTTCTTTAGTAATTTCACTAAAATATTAATTTCTAAATTTTTTGACTAGCCTGTGTTTTGGTGTCTTTCTGTGTGCATGTGATCTCTGTTGCAAAAAATCTTGCCATGGATGCAAAATTGAATGTAAGCAATAACAGTAAGAAAACAGTATGTCCACAGAAGTAGAATTTTTTTACCTATTAACATCAACTTCCTTTTACATTAAAACCAGAAACCACCAGCTTTATAAATAACAATTTGTTTTTGACCCTCTTTCTATATAGACAGCAGTATTTAGAGTACATGCTGTACTTAAAGAATTACTTGAAACTGATTCAGTAATTGTTTTAATCCATATGTTACCAAGATTATTTTGGCAATGTGGGTCCAAGTTCAGCATTCACATCCTACTACTTGCAAAATATTGTTCGTCATTTATTTCATTTTCTTCCTATTCTCAACAAATATTATGCTCTAGCTAAATACATTTTCTCCTGATCTAAGTGAAGTTTGGTGAAGTAGCTAACAGAGCAATAGTAAAATTTGTGTTCAGCCTTTTCCACTCTGAAGCTGGGATCAGCATCTCAATCTTGTTAGAATAGAAAGTCATATTAAAACACATGGCATTAATACTGGATTTTTTTCACAATAGGGGACTTAGAGTTGACAGCACTTTACAAACAAGATTTGAAAATTGCTTTGTAAGGAACATATCTTTATGCTAGACAATATAAATAAATTTAAAAGATTGATTGTGCTTGGAGGATATCATTATTTAAGATACGAAAGAAGAAAAAAGATGCAAACAGGAGAAAATCTTTGTGTGAAACCATATAGACCACATGTCTGAAAGAATGATAGAGGAATGAAGCTCCTGTCCATCATCTCCATTCAAAGCTCTCAGCCCAAGGTGTTCCATCTGTGTCCAGAGTAGGAAGGCAGTCCAGAAGAAAGAGCAGGCACAAGATATATGCAAATACACTGGCAGAAAAACATACTGAGGCAGGTGTCATTTGCTTAATGGAGACAGTGAGGTGGGAGAACATACACGTTCAAAGAGTTGCAGTCAACTGCTCAATGTCCAGGTGGAGATCAGTAGTGAGTGATGTTCCTCACTATTAGGACCAGCACTATTTAAAATCTTTGTTGGTGACATTAACAGTGAAACTGAGTGCACCCTCAGCAAGTCTGCCAATGACACCATGCTGTGTGGTGTGGTCAACACGCTGGAGGCAAAACATGCCATTCAGGGAGACCTGGACAGGCCTGAGAGGTGGGCCTGTGCGAACCTCATGAGGTTCAACAAGGCCAGGTGCAAGGTCCTGCATCTGGGCCAGGGCAATCCCAAGCACAAATACAGGCTGGGCAGAGAGTGGATTGAGAGTACCCGCGAGGAGGAAGACCTGAGGGTGTTGGTTGATAAGCTCAACATGAGCCAGCAATGTGCGCTTGCAGCCCAGAAAGCCAGCCGTATCCTGGGTTCCATTAAAAGCAGCGTGGCTAGCAGGGCGAGGGAGGTGATTGTCCCCCTTCACCCTGCTCTCATGAGACCTCACCTGGAGCACTGCATGTAGCTGTGGGGCCCCCAGCAAGAGAAGGGCATGAAAGTACTAGAACGAGTCCAGAGGGCCACAAAGATGATCGAACGGCTGAAGCACCTCTCTATGAAAACGGGTTGAGGGAGTTGGAGTTGTTCATCCTGGAGAAGAGAAGGCTTCAGACAGACCTCATTGCAGCCTTACAGTACCTAAACAGGGCCTACAGGAAAGTTGGAGAGGGACTCTTTGTCAGGGAGTATAGTGATAGGACAAGGGGGAATGGCTTTAAACTAAATGGGGGTAGATTTAGATTAGGTATTAGGAAGAAAATCTTTACTCAGAAGGTGGTGAGGCACTGGCACGGGTTGCCCAGAGCAGCTGAGGATGCCCCATCCCTGGAAGTGTTCAAGGCCAGGCTGGATGGGGCTTTGGGCAACCTGGTCTGGTGGGAGGTGTCCCTGCCCATGGCAGGAAGGTTGGAATTGGAATTAGATGATCTTTAAGGTTCCTTCCAACCCAAACCATTCTTAGAATCATCAAATCAATGATATGTAGCTAGATACGTGAGGTTGTTGGAAGTTCTTTTACAGAAATGCAAAATGAAAATTAGAAGGCTAAATTTGATATTGTCAGGAAAGGATTCACAAAGTTATTTAAGTATAGGAGGGTAATGTTTTTGGCCCAGCAGTTGAGGAGAATCTTAATCCATTTCTGGTTAACTGGGTGGGAATATCAAGTGTATTGTGATTAAGTTGAAAACAATATGTAGAGCATGCAAAGGTGTAAATTTACAATAAAAAAGAGAAAGGAGAAGGTTCAGAAATACTGTGATTGAAAAAAAAAAAAGATTTGGAGAGAATCTTTGGTATGGAAAGTCAAGTAAGAGTTTAGATTCCTGCGACACTGGTAGCTACAAAAATGCTGTATTTGAATTTGTGGGGTGCTATTAGCATTTATGACTCTGAGAGTCTATGTTTATACTTGCAGTTCTCCCTTGATATGGGTCTTGTGATCACTTGAAGGAAGTTAGTGGTGAAAGTTAGTTTTGCATGGTGAAACAAAAATAAATCTCAAAGCATTCTGAAGGTATGAAATGAGCGTTCGTGGATCATCTTGTGAAAAGTAGCAAACACTGTTCCTGAGACTGTGCACAGTCCTGATGTCTGTGAGTTGTGTATTATTACTGCTGGGAGTGGGAAAGGGAAAGAGGGAGGAGAAACACACTTGGCCAACCAGTGAGAAATAATAAAAGAAACCATACTGTCTTCTCAGAGTTCTAATGGACTATTTTAGACAATATAAATTAAATAATGGGTAACATAATGGTTGGCAGTATTTCCACAACACATTTTCTTCTGCAGTTAGTGGCTGTCTCTGAACTTATTTAACATGTTTCCTAGTATCAAAGTACAAGCTAGATTTTCATTAATGGCATGGTTGCTGTCCAGTTCTTTGAGGTAAAGCGTGTTGAGAATTAAAAAAAATATGTATTGAAAAATAAGCTAGGGAATGTTCTCCCTCATTCTTTTTAATCAGCAAGAGCCATTTGTCCTCTGAGAGTAATTAATTACTTAGTTTCTTTGTTTCCTTTTGCTAATTTAATTACAGTCACCATACCTTGCTGTACATAGTGTGATCATGAAATTCTAATTCCTTATTTGAAGAGGGTAGAATAAGAAGATGAGAGAGAGAGAACCTGGTCTCTTCTGCTGTCTCCAGCTGCTACTTTGGACTATTTTATTCTACTGAAAGCCTTAGGCATATTCTGTATAGACTTTATTCGAAAAAAAGGTAACTTTCTTAGTATGTTCAAATATGCATGGTTTCCTATTACAGAAGTAAAGGTGCATCTGAGAGGCATCTGTACAGAGAGGAAGTGCTGTCCAGCTATTCCTCTGCCCCAGAAGTAGTCAAAGTAAGTCAACAGGCCTTGCAGGCAAGAAATGGAGACAGATTTTTTTGATTGTTTTGTCTCCTGAGAAGTACAGCAGCTAGTTCTACCTGTCAACTTGCCTAATGGGCTACAGATGTCAGTCTGCTATGCCATACTATTTCTGGTTAGGCCAAGGTTTTCTTGTGGGTCTGGTGTAAAAGCATAGTCCTTCACAGTCTGTCTACGTATGTATCATTGCATGTGACAGCTATTTTAGAAATAAGATTTTATCTGGAGACCCCATTTGTTCGTAAGAGCGTAATTCATGAAATCCAATCAAGTATTTTAAAACTCGATTGCATTATCTTGTTGAGAGATCCCTCAGTTGAGAGCTGAGTATTTTTCAGAGTGCCTTCTGAAAAAAATAATTTTAATTTCAAAAAAGTATAAAAGAAGAGTGGGGGGTGTAACCCAGTACTTACCAGCATCATATAGCATGGAGTACTCTTCAGTACTTCCAAGTGTCTTCAAGTACTCTTCAAAATGGTACAGAAAATCTGAGCCATGGAGAGGGATTGCTGTTTGAAGAGGAGAAGGCAGAAGTGATCTTTAATACGTCACAGAAATAATGATTGTAGGAGCTGGGATGTCAGGAAAGTTAACCAAGTGAGAGTAAGTCATACTGCATGGAAGCAGAGGATGAATGAATTCCGTCAAGGGATCAATAAATGCACACAAAGCAGTTAAAGTACTGGCACTCACTGGCCAGGAGACCTAACACCAACAAAACCTTGCTTGGTCACTGCCTTGATACTGGCACGTCTGAAGACAACTTGCAAATACTCTGAGAAATGGAAAAATATTTTTATATCTCCGTTTAAATACCATGTACTTCTTTACATTCTCTAAAATGCCATTATTGATTACTGATAGAGGCATATTGTGATCTTCAGAAATTTGAAGGTACTTTATATCAGCTTAAAGTTACAAGCAATGTGGGAAGGAAGCTAGGTCCTTTTTGTTTGAATTGGAAGATACCATCCTATGTTTGTCAGTTGTAACTTGTATTCAGACTACTGTAACACTAGGATTTTTCATGAAAGAAATGGAGTGCATCAGCCACAGTTGAAGCTTGCAGCTATTTTTATAGCCGTTATTGCAGACTAACAGCAACAAAGCATATGGAGTAATTAAACAGTAATATATTCATCTACAGGTTTGGCTTAGGGACGTTTTCCAAGAATTTGGGAAATCTTGTTTGTGTTTTGTTCATCAGAGTTCTTATTTTGTTTATATATTCCTACAGTTTTTAATACTGAAATTTTGCAATCTGTCAAACAAGAATAATTCACTACGATAGGTACATTTTTTTAACTTCAGAGGTTTTACATTTAATGTTATTTTGTTCTGTGGGAGACATGATTTTTTTAAAAGCTTCTTTCAGCTGCATGGGCTTGCTGTAAAAGAGTAAGAAGAAAGCAAACTCTCACAACTGTTTGTATTAAACAGTAAAAGAAGTAATTTGTTTATACGGTCCCTGGATGATTTATATTTTAAGTTGTGTATAATTCTTCCCATGCTGACAGGTTGATAGGGAATACCACAGTCCAATGCAGATAAAGCTACCTAGCTTACTGAATTTTAGTCTGGGTGGTGGTAAGACAGGGAACCGTGAGAGGCTTATAACTGCTGGAGGAATGGAAACAGTTAATCATTTTTACCATCCCTCCTTTGGAACAGCAATAGCAAAGGTAGTACAGACTACAACAGGCCACTTGTTACTGTTTACTTCAGTACAAACAGTGGTAGAAGTGTTTAGTCCTTGGGGAAATTCAGTGATTGAGCAAGAACGCAGAAGTTATTTTGATAAGGCATAGCAGTAGTGTGGCCAAACTGTGATCATCCCTGAGCTTTAGGCAGGCCAAGGATGAAGGCCTCATATGTTTGGTTCTTCCTGATGAACAAAGATAAATTCTGCTAAGAAAATAAACTCAGTATATTGGTCAATTTGCAACAATTGGTGAAAGAATTAAATTGTATATTTTAGGACTTGGCATGAGAAGTTGTGGGAAAATAGCTCAGTGTTTCTGACTCTGGCTTGATTTTTCTGTAGATCTGGAAACAGAGCGGAAAATTAATGCATAAACATATTTAACAATACCACGCTGGGTGCTGAAAATGCAAAACGAAAATTGAAACTGCATGAGAAACAAGAGCACAGTCTGTCTTTTCACTTCATTTTCTTAGTTTTTCAGTGAAAAAAATTCTAAGAATCTGAGCTTATTAAAACAACAAAAAAAGACTTCAGCTACTGCGGTTCATCACTTTTTCAATCCCTGTGACTCTGCCCAATGGTTTAGGATACAATACCATTAATATAAAGTTTAGAAGAAATGTAATCTCCATTTTTCACTGCAAAGGATAGCCACATAGCAGCTTCTACCTTCAAAGGATCCATCTGTATTGCTCCTGCTACTGAGAGAGAATGGGCCAATTCGACTGTTTGTGTATGTTTGAATGGTAGAAAAAAAATGTGGATAGTACGTTCATATTGAACTGTTGAAGTAGAAGATAGGAGGGGCCTGTAACCTTTGACTGGGACATAGCGATGAGCAGCTGGGGATGTCTGTTGATAAGCTCTTCGGCTGGCATAGCTGCAAGCAGAAGAGGTTTTCTCCATAAGCCTCAGATTAATGCAGTTTTAGCTAACTCTGTCTTCGAGCTAGCAAGTGCAAGTGGTAAAACACATAAGTGACTTGGAATACCAGGTGAGCAATCGCTAGCCTGAGTACAGAATTGGGGAGCAAAGCTAAGCACGACTGAGTTGAGGCCCTGGTTAGGTTTTGCAGTCCCTGTGACCAAATAAGCCCTAAAATCCTAGCAATTGCAGGTCCAGGTGTCAGACCCCCAACTTATTCTGCCATGAAAACAGCCCCTTGGTGTTATAGCTCTGGCCAGAGGTTCATAGTTCTTTTATTTCTGATAGCATTGCTTGCTTGCAGATCAAGATACTTATTTTTTCTGCGCTGGTGTTTTATATCAACAGCCTCCACTTAATTCCTAGATATTCAAGAACTGTTTTTCTTTCTACATCTACACAGTTATGTGCTACAGCATTTGAATTTATTTTAATAAATCCACCTCACACGCTACAGAAATTCACGTCAGAAACATCTGCAAATCAGACAAGCATAAGCAAAAACATAACTGGAATTGTACCAGTGTAAGCTTTGCTCCAGCAACATCAATGGAAACTGCAAGCATCTTGGCCTCTTTTCCTCACCTGTATATTTTTTGATTATAGCGTATCAGATATACAGCCTGTTCCAAAACCTTAGGTATGTAGAAAAGGAAGAAGCAGTTTCTAATGATACAATGAGTCCCTGTAACTGTTTTTTGATAAAAATTCATAGATTTAATGGGCTTGGAAGTTGGTAGGGGACACATTCCCTAAAATTCAGGGTTTGCTGCTTTTAAATTTGATTGCACATTCCTGAGTTAATTTGCTTTTTATATATGTCTGGGTTTATGCTATATAACAGTATTTGTGAGACTCTTGAAGAACTACAGTTACAATTAACCTTCTGCCAAAATTATCAACTGGCTGATACTTTTGTGAAGTACATAATTTAATAGCTACAGAAAAATAAGCTTAAAGAAAAGTGTGGGAACACGATTGCCTCAGTTTTCTGCAGAACAAAGTTATCTATATCCTCAAACCACTAAACAAAAACAGCTCTCTGTAGAGAAAAAAAAAAGTTTAAAAAATGCATGAAACATCTGAACACATTACATTATGAAAAAAGAAGAACCAAAGTGTAAAATTAAAAAATTGCCATGGTGGCGGTACGTATGTGCTGTTAAGTGCACCACTTAATGTTTAGTTTACTATTGTTGTCTTCTACTTTTTTTAATTACCAGAAATGTAGAGATCTGCCAACATTTTAGAACAGCGTTGATTTTCATACAAAAAGCATTTTGGAACATGTCTAATGTGAGAGTGAATGGGGAGGGAGGGGACTGTCTCTCACTCCTACCCCCTCCATCACAGTTTGTAAGTTGCAGTCTAGCAAATGAAATGTGCCAGCAGTACGAAAAGAACTTCAAAAATGCTCCAGCTCAAAAAAATAAAAGGAAAATACTTTTTATAAAATGAAAAAGAATAGAGAGCAGCAGATCAGTCCACAACACATCGATATTGGTTTCAACTTTGACTTGAACTGAAAATAAACAGTCTCAGGTTTAAACAAGTATTGTTCCTCCATTTCCTTGACCTTTAACTGGCCTGCATTTCTTGATATCCTGTGAAATTCATCTGAGGATATCAGCTATGGCAGGTTGTCCTTGGCTGGCTGATCCCTCCACAGCTGCCTGGCTTGCAGGATCCCCCCTTTTCTAAAGTACTCTTGTAGCCAGACAAATGGAACACCAGCAACAGAAGCATCATCTTGTAGGGGTATCATTCAAAGGCTAGTTAAGTTACAAAGCTGTAGGAAGTTATTGGAAGGCAGTGTATCAAAGAACTGTTCAGATGAGTTATACAAAGACAAATGAGAAAGGAATGTATTGGCAGAAACTGAAATTCTCAGAACAGATGCCATGCCGAATGACATGAAACTGTAGTCATGACATAGGATAAAGACATGTAGATGGATAAGATAGGATGAAGAGATGTAGTCATGACATCTGATGAGAGAGGATCTTGCAAATAAGGACTGATTAAAAAGGGATTCTCAAATCGTTGTGTTCATTCAGGCCCTGGAAGAATACATTTCTGCTCCTGCTTTTTATACCTTTGCATGTAAGCATAGTAGACAGCTGAGGGGAGGCAGACTGGAGGCAAACTGAGGTGTAAGAAGGAAATGCACAGGCAGTGGAAGCAGATGCATCTGAGAAGAGTACGGGGATGCCGTCTGGATGTGTAGGGATGGGATCGCGAAAGCCAAGGCACAGATGGAACTGAACTTGGCAAGGGGTGCAAAGAATAACAAGAAGGAATTCTGTAGGCACATTGGTCAGAGAAAAAAGTCCAAGGAAGTGTACCCACTCTGATAAATGAGAAGGGAGAACTGGTAACAACAGACATGGAGAAGGCTGAGGTCCTCAACAACTTCTTTGCCTCAGTCTTCAGTGCCAGTCAGGCTCCCGACATCTCTTGTTTCCCCAAACCCGTAGGCGAGGGCTGGGGGAGCAAAGTCCCTCCCACTGTAAGCAAAGAGCAGGTTCGAGACCACCTGATGAAACGGAACAGGCACAAGTCTATGGGGGCTGATGCCATGCATCCCAGGGTCCAGACGGAACAGGCTGATGTAGTTGCCAAGCCAATCTCCATTATATTTGAAAAGTCCTGGCAGTCAGGTGAAATCCCTGGTGACTGAAAAAAGGGAAATATCACTCCCATTTTTAAAAAGGATAGAAAGGAGGACCCAAGGAACTACAGACTGGTGAGCATTACCACTGTGCCTGGGGAGATCATGGAACAGATCCTCCTGGAAGCAGTGTCAAGGCACATGCAGGACAAGGAGGTGATCCGGGACAGCCAGTGTGGCTTCACCAAGGGCAAATCGTGCCTGACCAATCTGGTGGACTTCTATGATGGAGTGACTGCATCAGTTGACAAGGGAAGACCGACTGATGTCGTCTACCTGGACTCCTCTAAGGCCTTTGACATGTCTCATACAACATCCTTCTCTCTAAATTGGAGAGATGTAGATCTGAAGGGTGGATAAGGAATTAATTGGATGGCTGCAGCCAGAAAGTTGTGGCTCTGTGTCCAAGTGGAGGCCAGTGATGAGTGGTGTTCCTCTGGGGTCCATCCTGGGACTGGTGCCACTTAAGATCTTTATCAATGACAGAGACGGTGGAATCGAGTGCACCCTCAGCAAGTTTGCAGGTGACACCAAGCTGAGTGGTGCAGTCGATACACCAGAAGGAAGGGATGCCATCCAAAGGGACCTGGACAAACTTGAGAAGCGGGCCCACGTGAACCTAACAAGCTTCAGCAAGGCCAAGTGCAAGGTGCTGCACCTGGGTTGGGGCAATCCCAAGACATGAGGACAGACTGAGCGAAGAACCTATTGAAAACAGCACTGAAGAGAAGGACCTGGGGGTTCTGGTGGACAAAAAGCTTGACACGAGCCAGCAGTGTGCACTTGCAGCCCAGAAGGCCAACTGCATCCTGGGCTGCAACAACAGAGGAGTGACCAGCAGGGGAGGGAGGTGATTGTCCCCCTCTGCTCTGCCCTTGTGAGGCCCCACCTGGAGTGCTGCGTTCAGCTCTGGGGGCCCCCAGCACAAGAAGGATGTGGGGCTGTTAGAGAGGGTCCACAGGAGGGCCATGAGGATGCTCAGAGGGCTGGAGCACCTCTCCTGTGAAGACAGGCTGAGAAAGCTGGGGATGAGAAGAGAAGAGAAGAGAAGGCTCCAGGGAGACCTCATAGTGGCCTTTCAATACTTAAAGGGGTCTTATAAAAAGGATGGGTAAAGAATTCTTTACTCGGGTAGATAATGAAGGGACAAGGGAGAGTCATCTTAAACTAGAAGAGGGTAGATTTAAATTAGACGTTAAGAAGAAATTCTTCACTCAGAGCGTAGTGAGGCACTGGCACCCCATCCCTGGAAGTGTTCGTGGCCAGGCTGGATGGGGCTTTGGGCAACCTGGTATAGTGGAAGGTGTCCCTGCCCATGGCAGAGGGGTTGGAATTGGAATTAGATGATTTTTAAGGTCCCTTTCAACCTAAGCTATTCTATGATTCTGTGGGTGACAATCAGAGGATGGCAAAATGGGACCTTGCTTCATTGCATGTGTCGCTTTCCTAATAATGGAGGCTGCCATTTCAGGAGAAGCAATAAGGACTAATGCTGGATAGTACTGGAGAAGTGGCTGCTCTCCTTGTATCCTTTCACATGTTCGGAGAGTGCCAGGCCTGCCACTTTTCATGGTTGTTTCCCAATTTTTATTCATTAATAATCTAAATTTAGAGTCAGTGTAAGAGAAAAACAGAAGGAGGAGGAATAAACAAATGATAAAAGCAAAAGGATCTTGCTAAGTCCATGTCTTGGAGAGGGATTTCGGGTGGTTTTGTGTAAGGAAGTTCATTCAATGAGAATACGGTGTAGTGCTCAAACAAGAAAGAACAGGGAGGGAAGCAAGAAAGGGAGGAGAGCTAATAAGCCTCAATTAGCAGCTATTTTTCTGTAGTTCTCTGTAGTGTAACAATTTTTCAAAAGACAGTCGCCAGTGACTCTACAAGTAGTCTGTTCAGAGCTGTAATCAGTTGTGCTAATACTTGGTTTCATGCATTTCTTTAATGCAAAACCACCATCACTGGGAAAATTAAAGGTGAAATTAATCTTAGTTTTTGTATCAGCACATCATACTGTATCTGTTGAACTGCTCCAGATACTGTAGTCTCACATTTAGGTATTCCTTTCCAGTAACATGTCGTAGGTGCACAAGCTAAGTTTTCTTACCCATCTTTACAGGTATCAGTAGGTTTTTAAAGGATAGAGGTAGCTGTACACTGATAAAATACCTTTGTTTTTCGTTCTATTTGTGTCCTCTAAAAGTTTTGCAGGAAAAAAAAAAACAGTAAATGTTAATTTGAGTGACTTAAAGCTGAAAGCTTGAATTAGAAGCTGTCGTTCAGTGTTTCTGTGAAGAAGATGGAAAAAGAAATTGTTTTCTTCATTATGTAGTAAATTATAACAGCACGATGTCAGCTGCTCCATTTGGTGTCTATCAAATAGCCCAAAGTCATAATATGCTGCATACAAAATTTCTGAAAGATTTTGACCTACCTTTTTGTCTTGTCTTATGCTTGGGATGGTGATAAGAGAACATGTATACATGATAGAAATCCTGTAATTAAACTGTAGGCCTGAGTTGATTGAAAATGTGATTTATCAACATAAATGCTTCCATATGAGCTATTTTGCTTGGTCTGGGATAAGTTCTACCCATCCAGAAAATAGATTGCTAACAGAATTTCCATATTCGCAGTCTTGGGCTGCAAAATGAGTCAAGTAATGTCAGGTTTTAGATTTTGCTACTGAAAGTAAGTTTTTTCCAGAACTGAAGTGATTGTATTAGCATATCTTGCCTGACAGATTAAAGTGGATTCAGTCAAACTGTGCAATACCTTCAATGTGTGTCTGATTTTAGGCTGTTTTCCATATAAATCATCATGGTTAATCTTTAGGTAAATCTCAAAATTCGTAAGAATGTTCATCATAATTTATATTTTGTAATCCTCAAAGCATTCATTAAAAGTTTGGATGTTTATTGGTCCGAAAATGTTAAAAACAACTTGGTCTTAATGAATCAAAGTGGCAATACCTTTTTCTTTTCCATTTATGCTTGAATATTGAAGGAAACTTGCAGCATTTAGTGGGGTTACAAGTGAAGGTGCTGGGGATTGTTAGTGGCTTCTGGTTCACACTAGTGACTTGTGTGTCAATTGCATTGAATTTAATGGGCAGTAAATACTAAGAACTGAGGAGCATCTTTTCTTTCCTCTCTGGACCCAATAAGTTCTGGCAAAGGAAAGTTCTGGTGAAATCCCCTTGCTGGTGAATTTTTCAGTTGTCCTATGAAGAATTATCAGAATTTGGCTGCAGGTCTCTGATAAGCTCTCCTAATAAGATTTTCAGTATGTCTTTCATATGTCATGCTCTCTTTAAGAAAACATATACTTCTATGTCTTGTTTTTGCTGAGTCCTTAATATTTTAGGGAATGAGCAAGGATTAATGGTGACGCAGAAGCTTCTACAAGCCCATTTATCAACAGTTCATTTATTGAAGAATACTGCAAGTGACAATCAACTTTTTAAACAACAGAAAAGCTTTAAACATTGGAACTAAAATGCTTTCAGTTCTTATACACAGGTATTATTTTGTGAAATCATTTTCCCAAGCAGTTCCAAAAAAAAAAAAAAAAAGTTTAATGCCATATATGCAGTATGGAAATGTTATTGACATACTGTGATCTTCTCCATTTAGCACCTCCAACAACTCTTTCTTCTTTTGCCCTTCAGATATACACATATCTACTTGTCTTTTCCCATTGCACGTCAGAATATTCCTATCAATTCCTGCAAGATTGGTGTAAGCTATTGAGGAAAGCTCCCTATACCAAGTGGAATGATGTCATGGAACATCACCATTTTACCATATAATCGTTATTTCTACCTAAAAACAACAACAAAAAAAAGGATAATATATTTTGTTCTATTTTTTTTCCTGACATTAAAAAAATGGCTTAATTCAAATGCACTGTCAGTGAGTCTGCTTGTATTTATATGCATATAATTTGGTGGGTCTACATCACTTTAGACAGAAGAAAAATGGGCAGCGGTGAAAAGCAAATATTCTTTTCTCAGCTGTTACTTCTGTTTTATAGGGTGATTCTCTTCAGGGTGGTGATGACTCTCCATTCTCCGACTCCATTACATTGGAACAAACAACAAGTAATATTGGAGTCTCAAGTGGACGTGTCAGCCTGTGGATGCAGTGGATGTTACCAAAAATTACTATAAAATTGTTTGCTCCTGATCCTAGAAATAATGGCACAGGTATTCAACATTTTTTTCCCTTAATGTACAATTTTAAGTTCCATACATTATTTTACAACACAGTATTAGCTACAGAGTGTTTGTTGGTAATATTAGACATTATTTAATACAAAAATAAATGGTTGGATCAGAGCAACAAGCTGGAGTTAGGTTAGTGCATGTAAAAATAATTCAGCATTGTTCTTTGGCTTAAACTTCCCTTTCCATATGGAAAGATGATTATATTAAATTGGAAATAAGTCAGTTATTTTACTTAATAGAATACTGCATTTTTGCCTTAATAGCAATCGTGTTCCATTTCTATATGATTTAACAGTGTGTTTTGTGTGTGTCCATCTATAAGCATGTAGTTTTACATTGATAAATTCAAAATAATCATCACAGATTATTTTCACCACAGATTATTTTTCATCACAGATCACACATGATCGGTAAAGTCATTGGAAGATTGAAGTTCATATTAAAAATAGAAATATGTGTGGAACACAATTAGCTTTTTTTAAATTTGAGATTACAGTGATAATCATCTGGACAGTAGTTGTTTGAAAGGAACTCATTCTGTAAATGTACTGAAAGACTTCAGATATGTTTTTGTTAGGAAACTGATGATTAACAGTTTAACACTGTTAATCATAGAACTGTGAAAATATAAGGAGACTAGTGATTAAATTAATTTTCAAAGGGATATGCTTGAACCTTTGATAAAAATTACCTGAGAGAAAGAAATCTCAGATGTTGTTGGAGTAAATATCTTGTCAAATATCTTTGTATTTTTACAGGAATTATACTATGAAAACCTGAACTAAAACACCCATAGATAAGTCTCTCTACGCTTTTGTATAAAACGGTTTGGATTATAGGATTTCTTCTGGTTCCTGTCATTATGACAGTTGAATAAAAGTGTGCCATATGAAAAACCTCTGAGTCAAGTTAGCATCATCCTATTTATGAAACATAGCATCCCAGGTTTATTTCTATGCTTTCAAAGTTACAGGCTTCAGATTAATTGTTTTTTATCTCCTTGGACTATTGCAGAAGTTTGTGTTGTCAGTGAATTAGAAGATCTCAGCGCCTCAGTGGACATGCAGGATGTGTATACGAAAATCAAATGTAAAATAGAAAGCTTCAATATTGACCATTACAGAAACAGGTAATTCCTGGGAGTTACACTTTTATAATGTCAGTGTGAAGGGAGGCAGATTTTTCTTTCTTATTACTATTTCTTAGCTTGAATTTAAGATTGTTGTTGAATTTCCTTTAAATGAGATAGATGTTATCTTGTTAAGTAAGCAAAATCAGAATTTCTTTTTCTCAGAATTGTATCCAATTCAAAAAAAAAAAAAAACACATGGAAATCATTACAAATTAGGAGAACATTTTTTCATATTTGCTTCTCTGTTGGTCCATTGACAAAAATCATTTATTTTAGCAGAACTTTTGAATGGGAAATTTCTTAAATACCATTTCATGACACATTACCTTTATCAATTTGTCAATATTTAGTGTTTCGTGGTGCCATACTTTTATATATTAAAAAGAATTTTCTAACAAATCAAGTTATTTCTTTTGCCGTGTTTCAGCAACACAGTAATGGAGGGAACTAAGCTGATCATCTCTGTTTCTGTGGCATAGTGTTTTGCAGAGACGCCTAAGCAACATTTCAGACGTTAATGTCAGTCAGCCAGTATGTCATCAATATTATGTACATTTAGGCTAGGGAGTTAGAGCTACTATATATCTTGCCACTTAGCAAATCTTGTTTAGTTTACTGCAGAGATGTAACTGTATTCATTTGGCACCCAAATGCACAGTTCTGTAGAGATATTGCGTATCTCTTATAGCACGTATTGGCCATGAGCACACAAATGAAAGATAATTACGTAGTGTTTGATCATCTGGGTTATTGTTTGCTGTTACAGCTCAACAGATTCTAAGAGACGGAAATTGAGAGGAAATAGGATAGCTGTTGTGTTATTTCCTGGGAGAAAAAAAATAACTGAAAGCTTTAGAACAATTCTTTGGCATTGAAAATGACTAAACTATTTAGAAGCACAAATCATGTTGACTTAAGAGCCTATGAATGCATGGTTTTATTGGACATTCCTTATCCTTGCCTGTGTAGGAAGGAGGTTTAATATCAACTTAGATAAGTTACTGACATTTCTGCGACTTTTTTTTCTAATCAACAGTCTAAAACAAACAAAAAAATCTGATTCCTGTTCTTTTGCCTGAGTTATAAATATTATTGTTTGAACATATGGTAATATTTGATAATCAAAGTCTGTACTTTATTTTATTTATTTATTTTAAAGCAAGTCATGCCGCTTTAAAATGCTTTGGAATCCCAGTAGCCAGAAGCTCTTAACAAGCTGCATTGTCCACAAAGTTTGTGCAGTGCTTGAGAGAGGATACCTCACTTCCAGGAGTATAATGCTTCCATTGGAAAAAAAATTCAATTTCAGAGTGTTCCTGTTTCCTAAAGCTATATTGAGGTTTCTTTATTTTTTTAAAGTCATTTCACATGACCAAATTGTTACTGTTTTAATTTACATTTCATAATCTCTTCAGAATAACCTTCTCTGTCATTAAATTTCTATGAACTAAAGCCAAAAGCAGAGAATAGATAAGGTGAACATTCTGTCTTCCAGACCAGGGGAAGGCTGGCAGTCAGGACATTCTGAAGGAATGTTTCTACAATGCAGACAAAAGTTTTTGGTGAGATTTCTTTAGTAACCTAAGGTGCTTACCTGAATAACTCTTCCTAAGCAACATCGTTTTCTTTGTTCTTTTGTATGTTGAAAAGAATGATTACAAGAATTACAATACAAAGCAACATTTTAATTCTTAATAACTAATATTTCTAAACAATACTATGATTTTATAATGTATTTGAGTATAGCTTTTCATTCACAATTTCTTGATTCTTGTCATCATTCTCCTCCTCATTCTGTCTTCTGAAAATCCACGGGTAAGTCGATTTTCTGTAAATAAGAGTCTATTATACTTTTATTTTCTTACGTTATCTCCTCCTGCAATAGGTTGTCCTTTCATATAAAATTTTACAAAGTTTCTTTTTTAATACCAGTTTTTTGCTTTATCTAATTGAATTTTGACATTTTAGGAGAGAGTATGGCATAGGCTTTGTGTTGCAGTTACGTAGAACTGGGCAAGTTTAACATAAACTTTTTTTTTTGCTTATGGTGATTTTCTTTTTTTTTTCTTTTTTCTTTTTTTGTCTTCCTTTCTTCCATGCCTTGTTCATTACCTCAAGCCTTGGGGAAGGTTCTTGGTCTCTGGGGCAATGTGGAGGTGTATTCCTTTCCTGTACTGACAAGCTGAACAGACGTACCTTGTTGGTTCGACCCATCAGCAAGCAGGACCCTTTCAGTAATTTCTCTGGCTTCTTTCCCTCTGTAAGAATCCTTTTTTTTTTTTTTTTTTAAACAGGACTTCCACTAACAAATGCTAGTTGGGCTGGGTTAAAAAATGAGACGTTTTTTAAAAATCTCAATTTCACCTAAATAGTAGTACTGGATATATTTATTGTATATATTGATTACATAAGTTGTGCTTTTTCCCACTTACCTTTTAGAAATAATTGTTAGTCGTTTTTGACTAGATATGGGTATAAGGGTTTATGGTTCACAATCCAGTGCATAACAGCAGTCCACTGAAGTCAGTACGATTCATTTATATTAAAAGTAAGCACATACAGTAATGTTCAGAGACTAACATAAGAGCCAGTACTGAGCACTGCATTTTGTTCATGTAGTTCTGATACGTACTTGGGGATTTAATTGGTTTGTATTACTGCAGTATGCCATTGTGCAACCTTTTAGAATTACTTTATATAATAATGATAATGCAACAATTAACAATTTCATGTTTGTGTCTTTCTTTTGCCTGCTTAGATCATTACTTGTTGAGTATATATCAGTGTGAGATATTAAAAAACTTTTTCTTCTTACTGGTTTGTCCTTGAAAGACTTTATATATAATGGCGTTGGGCCCTTTGTCTTCACAAATGAATGACTGTATAGAATCTTTATATGTTAGTGGAAGTTCTGTGTGGTCTGATTTTTTTTTCTTCATGAATATTGATTGGTAATACTTTATCTTATTCTATTTGTTTCATATCTTATAGAAAATATAACTTTCTATTTTTTTTTAATTCACTTAATCATAAAAGCTTCAAATTTTTCAACATTTAAGCTACATTTAATCTGTGTATCCTGTTTATTTAAGAAAGAGGTGTTTGCTCTATTAATGTGGTTTAATTTACTTTAAATTATTTTTAATCAAATTTGAAGATGCTGAAAAAAGCAACTGCTTGCACAATGTAGTTGCTTTTATTTGTGCTCAAATGATTGAAGGTAATGTTTGAACACTCATAGAGAATTCTATCAAAAATGTTACAATTACACTGTTAAAATAACAATTACACTTAAAATAATATTTTTCCTAGTTGCTGCTTTTTTTTTGCAATTTTCAGTCACTAACAATGTATAACCAAAATCCCAAAGACTTTCAAAGATAATATCAAAAATTCAATATATGTCTTCTGGGAGTTAAGTATCTAATTGTCATATTCATCAAGGAAATCTTTCTAAGTGAAGGAATCTGGTATTTCTGAACTACAGTGTAATATATCCTTATTTAAATGATGTGCTTTAAGACATGTTACAGCTATTCTCTTAAAATACTCAAAATTGATCAGGGCAAAACCAACTGAATTCTTCGAGTATTTAGTTGACTACTCATGTTTAGAGGGAGTGAAGTTATCTCAACATCAGAGGATTGCTTTAGCACCCATGGTGTTTGCAATTACTTAAAGGACAGTGAAAGCAAGTAAGACTTCTAAAATGAAATAGACATCAATACATGTAACTGTGTGAATAATTATTAGGAAATTATTTATAGTTGTAGGTGACAATATTGTGAAATATGGACACACTATGGGGTGAATTGTCCAACAAAAAAAAAAGGAAAAATTTTCTTCTGGGATTCAGAGAGGGTGGGAAGCTATTAGGAAATACAAAACCTTAAACATCTTAACTAACAGAGAATTGACTGATGATGTATGTGTACATTTTTTCATCCTTTTTTTTCTTCTTGAAACAGACAACTGCAAAACTTTTAGATGGCTCACACCAGCAACATGGATTTCTTTCTTTAACTTATACAAAAGCTGTGACAAAAAATGTCCGGCACAAACTGATATCACGAAATGAACGAAGAACATTCCATAAGCTGTCCGAAGGCCACACTGATGGTTCTCCTCGCTTTCTTCACGAGATCCTTCTCTCTGCTCAGGCTTTTGATGTGGTCCTCTGTTTTCCTTTGCTTAATGCAATCACAAGCATTTTTCAAGCCAGGTTGCCAAGGAGTCAAAAGGAGAAAAGGAAATCACCCGGCCAACCTATGAGGAGTCATACTCTGACCTCCCGCAACTTGCCTCTGATTTATATCAACACTGGTGTAATAAGAGTCTTCTTTCCCAAAGAGGAAGACCACCATAATGCTGAAGGTACAGTATGTTATGTTAGAGAAATTTGCTGTTCAGTATTGCAACCAAATGCTCTAACTTCGTTATCTTGCTGACCTTACTGTCTTTACATTTAGAATGATTGCTTGGGTCTTCAGAATTTTAAGGGGCAGAGGTGGAAAGCATCTGTCATTCATCCAAGAACTGTGAAAAGAGGTTGCAGTTGTTGAAAAGAGAGTTGCAGGTTGTGAAAAGAGAAATGCAGTTCTGCAGTGGTGATTCTTTTGTCATTTCTTACTATGCTGATACCAGTAACGTCTTCCATACTCTCCATTGTTGGAAGAGGAGTCTAAGCAGGAAGCCTTAGCTTTTGTGGAAATAGGCACGTAGGAAACCATTCAGTAGTGAAGCAGGTCCTGTTTCATTTTAATTATTTTCTGCAAACTGTACTTTGTGATTGTTGCCCAACAGCTGATACAGTTTATCATTTATTTAGTAACTCTTAGCTGAAGTTATTCAAACTCCCTTATGTAAGAAGCTTCCAGTTATTTACAAAATTGTGGATAGCATAAACTGTTCTTTCAAACAACAGCAATTAGCCATTTGATCCATGAACAATGCATTTTTATTTAAAAAAGTATTTTTCCATCCTACATAAAATATATTTACATCACTTTTACAGTCTTTGTACAGAAATAGATGCTGAGGCTAAAAGTACACCTAGTAACAGCAGGAATGTGATCACGTCCATTAGCAACAATTGTTCTAGAAATTAAAAAATATGTATTTTACTGGTATCATGATATGTTTGCTGAAGTCTTATAGGTATTTGATGGTTTTTGTTTGTTTTTATTAACCATTTTAGATTATAGCACACGATATAATCCTAAGAATATAGGTTTTTTGTGTGTGGGTTGTGGTTTTTTTTGTAACCTAATTGCAAAAGTGCAGACAGTTAGAATTTACTTGAATCATTTGTTTGCCAGTATCTTCTACAATTTTCCAGGGGGGAATGGTACAAACACAGGAAGATGAAATTAGACTGGCTGTGTTGGCAAGAAAGAATTATTATTCTGGCTGGAAGGGAGTTATGGGGCATGCTGTCAAGGAAATTTTTGGAAGTATGTTTTTGTGGCTCTGTAGCTGCACACTTCATTAAAAAGAAATTTTAAAAAATCCTTTATCTGTTTGCTATCCCTTGTTTAGTTGCCATCCCTTGTTTCAAAACACTTGCAAAATATACAATGCCTATAGTTAAACATGAATGTAGGTAGAAAAAATATGTATACTTTTAAAGAATAATGATAAAGATTATCTTTACTAAACTAATAACAAAGTCAATTAATCTCTTCCAGTGGAAAATTCTGAAATGTCATCAATAGGAAAATCAGTTCCATTCTCCTTTCATTTCATTTTCAATCCACATTCTTCCAAACTTTCATCTGTTTCTGAATGTGAAATAAATCACTTCTATCTTCTACTGCTTATTGTCTTCAAGCCCTATAGAATTTAGAAACAATAATGCAGTGTAAGAGTTGAATATAACCCATGTTACGGGTGTGCTAGATCAGAAAACTTATATATCATGGATATATACACCAATAAGACCTCATTCATCATCTGTTGATTAAGACAGTTTAGTCCAAAAAGAGTTGTGTGATTGCTGCAATATAAGTAGAGAAGCAATGACCTTGGTTTGTCTTTTAGTCCATTGTCTGCAACTCTAACCTTATAATTAGAGATAGTTACCTAAACTACCCATAGTTACCCATCAAACACATATAATTGTGATTCATATAGAGGTGTGTTTTGTTGTTGTTGTTGTTTTTTAAAAAAAAAAAAGGAAAAAAAAGGCAAATTGTTCTTTACTTTTGCAGTCCAGAACTGAACTTCTGAAGTGTAGTACCCAAACATTAAAAAATAATCAAAATTGTAGGTTTTTTTCCTCAGGAGTTTACACACTATATAACTATATATAACAAATAGAAAAAAGAAATACTGTATGACAGCCACTAAAAATCAAATAAAAACATGTAAATTGCATAAAACTGATAAGTGGTAAAGACAACAAAAATCTGCATCTGGCTGGTTTGAAGACAACAAGAAATATTTGTAATATATACCAAGAGCAAAATACCACGAGTCACGAGAATGGACATGACAAATTTGTTGATAGTGAAAAAGAAAAGGCAGCATACTGAATAAACGTATGTCCTGCATTTGTAGGAGTGATATATTCTTGTCACATGAGCATGACTCTCTACTTTGAAGTCTGTCATAACATATGGTCTGTAACATCCTCCTTGCTTACTATTAAACAGTTTCAAATTGGTCAGACTGAATAACTTGTGCTCAAGGATCTTGGTCTTCTGAGGTTAATTTTTAACATGCCTTGGAATAGCAGGTTTTAGACAGCTGAAGGTGTACCTGTTGAAATGAAAAGTGTGATGTGCAAATAAAATTAAGAGAGGTAACTTTATTTCTCCCTTGGAAAACATAAAGGAAAAATCTATTACAGGCAGGATTCAGTTAATAAAGATTTATATTATATTTATTACATGATAATAAATATGATTTTATAGAAAAACAGTCTTCTTAAATACATCTGCTTTCCATTCTTTACGATGGTTGCTATTCCAGTTGATAAAATGTTTGCAAAGATTTGATATGCTTAGACTTTCCTAAAGAGTTTAACACGGTGTCTCATGGTATTCTAATTTAAATCTATCCCAGTTTAATGTCTGTGGAAATATTAAAAGAATTAGAAATAGCTAACTAAAGGTCTGAAAAATTATTATCGGTTGGGAGTCGTAAGTGAAATTGCTATATAATAATATGAAAGTAAATATTAAATCATTGCTGTAAGAATTTCCCAGGAAAAATAATGTTAAGGATTCTACAGGGTACGCGTCTGGATCAGTGCACTTAAAGCACTGCTTGTAGAAAATATACTAATTATTCAAATGCTGAAGTTATATATCAAGTAAAAGATTATGCAGACTACATCTTCAGGACTGGAGACTCTTTCCTGGAAAGCAGAGGCTGAAAAGAGCCCAAGAGTCACAGTGGACTTACTGAAAAGAAAGAAGGGAGGTAGCTGTACTTCTGCATAGGGCAGATGACGGAATATCATGTCCACTTTGCTTCCTGTTATAAAAATGGGTATTGATGAAGTTGGAGAGTGTTCTGGAAAGCACCAGAAATGTTAAGCAAGTGCTGGAGAAGTTGCCTTACAAGGAAGGGTTAAAGGAGCATAATGTTTTCAGCTTAGCAAAAATAAGCCTGAGATGAATGTGTAAAACCATCTGAGAGTGTGAGGAACATTGTTATACTTGGGTCTGTAAGTTTTTCCTAGATTGTATTTGTACAGTGTAGACTTACTTTCCCCTCCAAATTTTTAATATTCATAATGACCGTGATTACGTTTACCACATTATTTCCATGTTTTGAAAAGCTGATAGGAGAATTCATAGGTTAGTGAATGGAGTTAGGAGTTCGTCACCCTAAGTCACAACTCAGATCACCACTCATTACAAACCAGCTGAAAATATTAATGCTTGTAATTCTTTCTGGTTTAATCTTAAGACTTAATTTCTTAACCTGAAGGAACTGTACACAAAAGAACCAAGACAGCCTTTAAAAATAATAATAATAATCCTAAAAAGCTTACATAGTAGAGACCATAATGAACAGTCCTGTGTTTATTTTGCTTTGCTACGTGTCAGAGCCAAATGACAATTCTTACCCTAAAATATGTTTCATTAAAAACCAAATCTCAGAATAAGGCATTTGCCATAAAGTTACAGTTAGAATCTGAAGTATATTTAATATCGAATTGAAAATCGATTTCAAATTAATAACAAACAGGATTTTGTTTTCAACTTAATTTTTTCTACCTCCATTCTGGCAACCAAAGCATCTGTATATGATTTTTGATGTGCTTTGGGGACAAAAGGATTTGACTTTTGCTTTTTAAGTAGATGAAGTTCTTTTAAGCAAATTCCTTATGTTCATGTCTAAGTTATGTGTTGTAGCTTGTATTACTACTCTACTGCATATTTACTGTGGTATTCCCTACAATGTTTTCAAAATATTGTATTGGAATTTCCGTGAACCCTGTGATTTATTTATTTTTTATATCTGCTTAACAAGCTCATTGTATAAGAGTCTTGCTGAATTTTCTTGAACATGGGAGCAAGTGTGATATTATTCCATCTTTGTCATGTGTCACACTGGTGTTGAAGCGAACCATTGCACTTCAGATGATGAACTCTTTGAGCCTTCATTACATGTTCTCAGGAGCTTCCCAACTGTCTGGTAGTCTTCTAAGCAGAAGCAAACTTTACAGAGTTTGTTTACTAGAAGACATGTCATACTGTTTTATTCTGGGCAGAGCTTGGGTTTTCTGACTAATATTACCAGCGCTTTGAAAACTAAGAATTTGTACATGTGGCTGAAATTTGAATATGATGGAGAGAAAGTGGAAAGCAAAGATCTTTCTTCTTTGAGTAATTTTGTTATTGATGTGGAATTTACTGTCTGGTGCTACATCTCATTCATTCCTTTTGGGGCAGATTTCAGATTCTGTTGTTTCAGCCCTTGTGTTTGAACTTTGCATGTGTGTTGCAACCCAAACCAAATGCTACTGGGATGGTTGCATTGTAATATCCTGCGGGTTATTTCACCTCTAAAGGACCTAAGCCCATATTAAAAAGGATGCATGTTCCAAAGTGCCTATCATGCAAATATGTGGGCAGATAATTATGAGAACAAATCACACAGAAGTCTGTGGAATTGAACTCATTTTGGAAAAAAAAAAATTGAAATAAAAAAACTGTTAGAGAAAATAGGAAGTCACAGGTCAGGATTTAGTTGCATGATAAAACTGTGGGGAAGTTAAATGACAGTAGTTTTGTCTTTTATATATCACAACAACAATACTGTTTTTGTAGGTGTTGGGTTTTTTTAATTACTTTTGCAAAGTTGTTGCTCCTAAGCAGAACCGAATCCTTAACAGACATTCTTATAGGTGGTTCTTTTTTTTTTTTTTTAAGAAATAATTTTTCCATGCTATGTGCATTTGACTTTTAATCAAACACACGTTTCTCTTCTCTTAACTACAGCTAATTCAGCAATTAAAGAAGACACTTTGGTTCTCAAGATTGGATCTGTCTCTATGGCTCCCCAGGCTGACAACCCTCTAAGCAGAGCTGTACTCAGAAAAGACATTTATCAGTAAGTGTTGGGGGAAGGGTTTGGTTTTTCATAGTCTCAGAAAAATTCATTTTGGGAGAAGTTAATTGATCAATAAAATGGGTACGTGCAGCCTGTAAAAATACTTTTCACATACAATCTTTTGATATTCAAAACCAGGTTTTTCTGATTTTCTTCACTTGTGGGCTTTCAAATGCATTTAGACAAATCAAGTTCTTCTGTGAAGTGCTGATGAATAACAGAATTTAAATGTCAAGTCATTACACAGCTTAAGCTCACAGATGAGAACATTTTCAGAGGCTTTCTTTTATTCAGCTACTAAATTCACCTAAGAGAAAAGGAATTTTTTGTGACTACCAAAATGCTCAGTAGCCATATAGTGTGAAGGAGATAGATCTTAATAATATAAATGGTAAACACATAGTCAAACTGTAGGATTCTTGATGTCATGTAGATCAAAGCTGTAAAGGAAAGCAAACTTCTAAGGAACTCTTTCCCAGTAAACATACTTTCTGTGAAAATGTCATGCTCTGGATTGTGTCACTAAGTATGTGCAAACCACACTAATCATATATAGGCAGCAAAACTGGGGAACATATGTAATCAACATGATAAAAGTAATATATGATCCTTAGTAGAGTTGGCACTGTTGCCAGACATGAAAGTATGGTTGCAAATAATACCAAGTGAGAAAAGTCACAGAAATACAGATGAACAAGTGTCTTATACTTCCCGCTGGTCTGTTTTTCAGATGTGGCAATATTTTTAACTACTTCATAGTGCTCTTCAATAGATATTACAAACATCAAAATCTTTTCCCAGCAGTAAAACATTTACTGCCTAGAAAATGACAGCAAGTTTTACTTTTTGTCAAGACTAGGATTTTTAGGAGACCAATGAAATATTTCCAGTTTCTCTTCAGAACACTTAGAAGTTGTAAGAGTCTTTTTCTTCATATTTCCATTTGGAGATGCTTAAAATACTGTATTTGCTTGTATGTTTACTTATAGTAGTTTATAGTAGGATGTGTTTTTTTGTTTTGTTTTGTTTTTTTAAATGAGTCCTGTATCTATTTTATTATGGAGCTCTTGTGGAAGAAATCTCAAGCCTGGCACCAACAACTGTTCTGGGTGGCAAGGCCTGATCCAACCCTCAGTGTGCCCACAGACAAAAGAGATCTTCCTGATATTTGTACAGGCTCTCCCTGCTTCTACCCTGCTCCTCCCACCTGATTGCTGCTTTGAGAGTTGCAAAAATCAAAGTAGGTTCCACTCTTCTCTCTGCAACTGAAAGTTTGTCAGCAAAATTCCCTGTCAAAAAATGGAATCTGTGAGTTTCAGCTAGAGTAAGGTAGTTTCTCTCACTTAGGGGAACTGTGTAATGTTCCTTGTGTGCACATCACAAGTCAGTGCATAAGCAATGGGAGGGATGCCATTTACCTCAAGGTCGGTGAAGCTATGCCAGTTTACATTCTTGAGGCTGATACCTTTGCAGCTGTGGCTTTACCTGAAATGCAGACATTCTGTGCTGTTCAAACCAGAAGTCATTCAACTGCTTAAAGGTTCTGCTACTCTTTTGCATTATGGGTCTCAGGGTCATATATACAGAAATATCCTGGATTAGGTTTGTGCAGTGTATGTTTGGTTTTCATAGTTTTATGATATGCTCCAGTCTTCCTTTAGAAACCAAGGCACTAAAGGGGTAAGATAGAAATAAGGTCTGGGCCACAGACGTCTCTCATCTGAATGTTGCTGATTTCTTTGTGACCAGCCTCACAACGTATGCTTCTGATGTCTTTTTTTGGGAAATGTCTGCCATTTTCAGAACTTTCCTCTAACTTCATTGAGCATTCTCATTTCTCAGCAGCTGTCAAATGACTCAGTCTTATCTTTGTTCCTTTAATCATCCAATTATCCTAGCTTTAGTGTTTTTAAAATACATTGGGGCAGAGTGTCAAGTTACTTGCAGAATTTTATGAGACAATATTGAAGTTGGTAGTGGGTGGTCTTTTGTTTTTGGGAAGAGCATTACTATTTTGGTGCGTGTAAGCAAGACTCAACACTTTCTAGCAATATCAGTGAATATTTTTTATCACAAAATACTAAGATTCCAGTTTGGTGTTGAAATAAATGCATTTTCCAATTACATATGCTTTGATTCAGAACGTACTGTAGTTACAGATGTATGGTTGAAGATACATGTGCATTTTGTTACGTGACAATCACTGGTGTTTGACCAGTGGCATTGAGTGGTGTTCACTTTGTCATTTGCCAGTTTTTCTTTGGAAAATTAGGTAACAAAATGCAAACATTTTTGGATTGTTAGGGTGGGCCACACAATCTATATTCAAAGGCGGGAAAAAAAAAAGAAAAAAGTGTTGGGATATTGGGATATTTTTAACACTTAGGCCTAGTGTTAGTATTCTGTTCTCCAAATACCAAATTTCATATGTTAGGTGGTATTTGCCCTTTTTAACCTGTCCGTGGTACAAGACACTGGATAGCAAAAATGTGTAGCGGGAGAATTGTAGTGCTGATACAGAATGCTTAAAAGAAGTTAGATAGTTAAATGAAGAAGCTCACACTCAATGTATAACTCGTGACTTTTGGTGAAAGATTTCTTAGTAAATATCAACAGAGGTACAAGTAGTACAATATCCAGTTTAAGAGATGCTTAAAAAAACCCTTACAGCAGCCTGTTGATTACTGAAGAATTAGCTGCTACAGCATTCTAATAATCCCAACATGTCATCTTCCCTCTTTTTCCAACCTCTCTTCTCCTCTAATTTACTACTGCTGCTTTTAATAGAATAAAAGAAAATAAATCATTGTCTGAACCACTGTCTTTACAGTGTTTCTGGAGTGGGGATTCAAACTTAATTTGCGGTGTCACTTTGGTTTAAACAGTCTTCTGTTTAGGTCTGAACTACAACCACATGCGATTAATGTCACTAGTAGTGTTTCATGAGAAAGAAGAATGTTTGTGTCTCATTTAGAAACTGTTCTTTTAGGAAAGGCTGAGAAACTTTTTCATGGCTAATGGCTGAATAGAATTTCCAAATATCTTCTGAATTTGTCCCATAAATTCATACATGAAAAACTGAAAGTGCTCGTTTAGTATTAACAGAATATCAGTGCATAAAAGGTAAATCTGGTATGGCTGCGGGTCATATTAAATGAAACCGGGCCTTGTGAGCTGAATGTCTCCATCTGTGTCTTAGGAAAAATAGTTTACTTGCTTGACTTGGAGAGGGAATTAAATAGAAAATGGAATGTTGGAAACATAATGTGCCCCAAAAGTTTGGACACAAATATTTTTTCAGGTGATTATTGCGAGTTAGAAAGAAATTTATTGACACAGTAACTTCAGTTTTCTTTTACCATATAAAAATTAGTCTAAAAATAACTATTTCCTTCAATTGAAAATGGTCTAATTTTTTAGACCTATTAATAACTATAGTAGACAAAAATGTTGTATACCATAACAGTAAATATAGGATCCCTGAAAGAGGTACAGCTACACCGTATGGGTCACAGTGAGAAACAATTTCTCCTTTTTTTTTCCTCTTAAGTCCTAGGAGTTTGTGTTTTTTTAATGATTCATCGTGACTTTATGATTCTTAATCCCCAACTAAGGTGTGTTCGTCTTCAACAAGCACAACCAGAATCAGGTGTTTTTGTCAAGGACTGACTGTTCTGTGCAGCAGAACCCGAAGTTCTTGTGATGGGGACACGTGAGCAGAATAAAGGAGATTTTGGATGAGCATGCAGATGAGGCAGCTGCCTAGCTTGGCAAAAGAGAGAGCAGAGCAGTGAATTAGAACTGTGGAGGAGTCATATAGTCAGAGTAAATGAAATTTCTGCTGAACCAGTGAAGGAGACAACTGTATTTTTGTGGTTTTAACTATCTGATCATAATAAACTTAAGACTAGGGGGCTGCTACATGGAGATGATTCAGCAGGTCACAGAAAGAAAAGATGGCGTGGTCGTTTCTTACCTTGTGTGATCATGCTGTGTTTGTTTTGCAGTAACTTTTGAAATGGCCAATTTCAAGTACATTTTACAGAACAGAGGAAGTTCTAGCAGTTTGGGGGAGGAAGAGTGCTGAGATAGAGAAAGCTCGTTCACAAACCATTGTGGTGTTAGTAGCAACAGCTTGTTTGCTTTGGAGGACATTGTTTAAAATTTCTTTCTAGCAGTGAGCATTTCTCTAAAAACATATATATATGTGTACATTTGTGGAAAAGTACTAAAAGGAGCTGTGTTGCTGATTCTGTTGAAGAAAAACCAAAGGGAAGCATAGAATTAATGAATGGTTGAAAGGGACTTCTCTAGTTCATCTAGTCCAACCCCTTCCTCAATGCAATTTAGACTGAGTGGCTCATGTCTTTCTCAAGACAACAAATGATAATCCCTTACCAAAAACAAACAAACAAAGGCTTTTTATTGATGTATATAAAGCAATTCTGAGGGCACCAGACCAGAAGATCCTTTTCCGTGCATGGAGATGGCTGCGGCAAACAGAGCATCATCTCCTGGGGTAGCTCCAGAAGGCCACATTTCCTTCTTTGTGTGTCTTCATGTGTTTTCCCTTTGTCGTTTCCTCAGTTCTTTCTCTTTTAATAAAAGTGACTAATGTGGAATATCAGCGTGAATAAATTATAATGCTCTAAAGAAGTGGAACTAATCAAATGTGTCTGTAGTCATCTTAAGCAGTTTTCTGCTCAATTATCTCACATTGTCTTTTGTCACCTTTTTAGATTACAATAATATTTTTCTGTATATACAAACAGTGCTTAGTGCAATCAGTGGAAAGCTAACATAAAAGGGACTGGATTTTTAAAAAATCTATGCGTGTTGAGGGTTTATGATGGGGAATAACACTAGTTGTGCTAAGCTACCATCAGGATTAGACAGTATTAGTAAGAAAACTCCATCACAGGACCCAGCAATTCTGTTTCTCCAACTGAAATAGGAGGAAATAAACCCATGCTTAAATATGAAGGAGCACAAAGTTGAAATTGAGGTTGCATTTAGTTCTAGTTCAGGATAAGGGCCCCATTATAACGAAGACTGTGCAAATTACCTACACAGTTATATGGATAATTGCCAGTCATCCCCAAAATGGTCGTTTTTTTTCAAACTGTGACGTGAAAGATTAATTAATAGAATTTTAGGGAATATCCATGAACAGAGAGAGTGAAATAAATTTAAGGTAAAATATTGTATTGTCGTATTAACGGAGTTTGTTGAGACAAAAAAAGAAATGACTGACAAAAAGCACAGAGAATACAGACTGGAGGTGTTGGAGGCCTGGTTTATGAATTGCTGCATAACTGTTACTAAACTATCGAGTTTGGGAGATTTAGGTGAGTAGAATCATAAGCTTTCCTCAGTTTGGCCAATAAAGAATCTAATTGTTGTCCACACTCCGGATTCATCATTTTTGAGATCCAAGGATTTCATTCATGTCATACATCAAAGCTTAATAGTCCAGGTCTGAATGTTCCATGGTCATTTTCATGTGTAGATCTCTCATAGATCAAAGCATAAAGCAGTACTTGGACTGTTTTCAATTTGTGAATGTAAAATGGAAATTCTTTACTCCCCCCATTTCCCCCACAAAAATTACATGTGAAGAGTATAATCATGAAAAGATAGCTGTAAATTACTTAGCATTTTTCTTAAAACCTTTCATCAATACAAGTCTTTCTATTGTAAATGTATCTCATCTACTGCTTTTCATTTTTGTACTTTACTGCTTTCCACTGTTTGATAACTCAAACATTTGCAAATAACAAAACAATCTTATTTCTCTTATATCTTCTATCTATATTTCAAGGAACTTTATCTAGAACATACCTATACTATCATTGAATGCCCGTAATTGGTTAACAAAAGTCCTTTGGTGAAAAAAGCAGTAGTAAACAATTTTGTGTGTCTGTGCTGATAGTGCTGGAGTGAGAGGAAGGAAAGAATGATGGAAGGAGTTTATGCAAGAAGTGCAGACACAGCCAGCAATCTGCGTGGAAATCTGTTTTTTCTTTCAAATGTGGTTTGGAAAATCAAATGCTTTTCAAAACTTTTCAGCAGCACCCACATCTATAAGCATCTTTTCTTCAGAAACATTTTTTGTTCAGTATTAAATTACTGTGGGACCATATTTACATTTGTAAAACCGTACCTTTAAATTATTGTTATAAAAAGCTTATAATTTCTACAACTATAGTATGAGCAATAAGGCTAATTCTTTGTTTTCCTTTTCAAACCAATTAACACTTAAAAAAATCTTCTGTTTTTGCATAGATGTTTAGTATTCAGATAACTAAATGATTCCAGGAATACATGCCTAATCATTTCCATTTAAGAGTTGATTATTTTATAAAGGCTCTAAATAAAACTTATTTTCCATTTTACTTCATTTTTTTAATACTTCATTGAAGTTTATTTGGTAGGCAAACAGGGCAGTAGCTAATGCCAACCTGAGCTTCTTTCTTTTTCTTTGCATAAAGACAACAAAGATAATCAGTTTAAAAAAAAAAAGTGCATGCACAGATTTTGATGGAAATGTGAGCAGCTTATTAAAATGTGCATTTGTGTCATAAGGAATTAGGAAAAGTACGATGCATCGTGACCTCTCTATTGCAGTTTTTCTTTAATTTCAGAATTTTTCAAACAGCAGAGGTAATATATAAAAATAACTTTTAGAAAAAAAATCTCAGTATTTCAAGGAGAGGTATTTCATGTATCACATAGAAACTATGAAGCAGGGTTACACTAGCATCAAGTTCAGTTCTTTTCTTCCTATACTAAGGCAATAAAAAATACTGTAACAGTGAATGTTTTAAATTTGCTCCTCTAACTTATCTTCTAAGTTTTTGAAATTTAGACAAGTATGTTTTTATTGATCAACATACTTGTTTGTTTTTTTAAGAGGCTTGTCTCTACATTTACAGTATTACTTCGTAAAAAAAAAAAACAAAAACTTTTAAAATTCTTTTTTATTTTGTGTTTAATGATCTTAGCTTTATTAATTATCAAATTGGGTTTTAAGTCAAATTATTCCCATTAGCTCTTAGGTTCTAAATACTGCTTTTTGCTACTGTAGTTGAACCTTAGCTGCTTGGTTTTTTGTTTTATTTTGTTTTGTTTTGCATAAAGAGCTTAGGAAAGTCATCTCTCCTTTGCATAAATTTCCTGAACTTCTGTCTGGAATTGGGTTTGGAAGTAACATTTTCCTGCTTTACATTTCTCTCTTCTTCTATCTTTAGTGGAAGGGAAAAAAACTCTACCTAGACCTTTCCCCCAGTAAAATATTCATATATATGGATAGCATTACATGGAAACATCACTGCTAATTAACATTGGCATGTTTGAGGCTGTTGCAGCAGTTATTAATTTAAAACCCTCAGTGGAAACTAATTGTAAAATAACAGCTGGAACTGCCCATTTAATTTCAAAAATGTAGCTTGTTAATTATCTAATACCAAGAGCTATTCAAAGCTTCATTTATATTTGGAATTCAACTTTTAAAATGTTCAACTTTAACCATCAATCTTATTTTTATTTGAGATTTCTTCAGTTGAGCATTTTACTGGAACTGCAGTAATACATAACTAATTTGGCTAAATACATATTTTAAAAATCATTTCTTCCCCTTATACTGTGATGGTTCAGAATAAAATGCATGTCAAAATAAGTAAAGCATTCCTACAACTTTACTTTTCTCCTGAATTTAATCAGGTTAATCACTGTGTGTGCAATACACAGACCCACTTTATATTTTCTCTTTCACTTAGTAGCACTGAATTTTTTCCTCTGATTCTTACAATGATTTTGAATTTCTTTGTGCAGTTCCTCATGGAAAACAAATTGAAACAAGCTTTATAGAAACACTGCTATCAAAGAGCATGGCCATTATTATGTCATTTAAACATCCATTTGTTGTTAATCAGGGCAGCTGTTTCGTAAACCTTATTAAATATGTCAGGAAAATAAACTGTCAAGTAAATGTCCATAAAAAATCTATTCACACGACTAACCAATTCATTCAAACACAGCAAAGGTGAAATCCATTAAATTGCTGAAGTTATTTTTTGAAGTCTCCAATAACTCTCATGCAATGTGTACATTAAAAAAAGAAAAGGTTTTAAGATTAAAAATAGCACTCCCCCCGTTATTTATTGTTACTTTCATTTCTGCTTTACTAACTTCATGTGTCAGTTTTATCTGCAAAGTTTTCCTTTGTTTTCAGTTGAGTACACTGCTCCTGATTTGGCTGAGATATTTGCACAAATGTCATCTTCACCCTAGCAGCATCCCAGCGCTTCATGGGGAGTGGGGAGGAGGAAAGAAGTTAATTTCATGGAGGTTCACAGCTTGTCTGTGACAGAAAGTGCAGATCCAGAGGCTGGCAGCGATTTCTTCAAAGATCTCTCAAATTCCTTCAGGTTTGACCTAGAAGATCACGGGAACTTCACCATGTGTTTGGGAGGGACTCCAACGCAGAGGCTATGGTGAGGAGAATCACCGTGCGCTTGGGCACCTCGTGGAGGTGCTTGTTGGCTAGCAGTGCAGCGCAATACAGGGGTACCCCATGGCCTCGTGTGCCACTTCCAGGTCAATGACTGACCAGCTGTGACTGCACACACATTTCAGCAGGCAAATATGATTATAACTGTCTTGTGTTCCATGTACAAGCCTTGTTTTGGCTGTTTGCCTCACTCCCTTCGCTAATTGGTGAAGGAGTTGCTGCAGTAGAGTGAAGATCTCAGTGCCCAGGCCAACTGCATTTAGTTTTTCTGGCAAAGCTTTTGAGTTTACGGTGTGGTTATTATGATTGTTTCATTATTCAGGTATAGCTTATTCTCACTAATAACTGTGTATAATTTTGAGCTAAACTGGGAAAGGCTTTCAGACTGCGAGTTCAGATTGTGAAGTTCTCAGGTCAGCCAGCTGGGCTGTGAATTTGGGAGACAGGCATGAGAGAAAAAGAGTCTGCAAAGTGTTCGATATCACATTTTATGTAATTTTCATAGTGTCTACTCCCTTTCCATGACTATTAAGAAAACTGCCATCACTGGACAGTTGAAGATCAGACATAAATAGCAGTTGCAAAGCAGAACTTCCACAAGGACATCTATTTCTCTGTTGTGCCAGTGCACAACACTTTGTTCTGTAACAAAGTTTCTCAGCTGTGGGTGATCTTAACTATTGCAAAGTTGACACTAAATTCAAGATACACAGCAACCTGAACTCAGTTCCTTGGTCTTCTGATGTTTCTCACTGTCTCAAATACTGTTTTAACAGTTATATAGCATTTGCTGTAGCACGTATGGAGCTTTTCACGTGAAATTGCTACAACTTCAGTTTAGAAATCTGTAATATATATATGGTGTTTGAATTGGGGAGAGATTATGATTTCCTTTGTATGTACTGCTTTGCGGTGCTGTATAAAGTCATGTTTTTTTCCATTTCCTGACAAAAAAGCTGCAATTCTGCTGTGATAAAGCCTATTATAGCAAAGCCAATCAAAATAAAATCAAAGAATTGTTTGAATTATGGTTAGTTTTAAACCATTTAAACTTCTCATTATTTTCTGTTACCATTTTACAAACTGAATTGCTCATTATTTTGAACTATTGCCTTGCTGTTTCCTAATCTTTAAATGATTGTTATGTATATTTCTATGCATAGTTTTTTGATTTATTTATTTTTTAACTGAGACCTTAGGTTTCTTGCAATTCTTGTGTTCTGCTACCAAGGAAGAGTCATTTCTTCTCCTTCTTCTTTCATAATGTTTTTGCACATTTTAAATGAATCCCTTAGAAGTCTTATGTCTTTGTTTCTCCTCAAAAAGCACTAAAACACACCTCCTGTGCTGAAATCTGGTTGCGTAACTATTTACTTCCCTCCCATTTGAAAATATGAGAAGAACTAAAAGTTCGAAAAATATGAATTCTTGATTCAACACAGTGGATAGAAGACTGGATACTGTCTGAGTTTCTTTGGAGAAGCCCAGAGTACAGTGGATGTAACGTTGACTTTTAATATTATTTTAGCCATGGTCTTGGAATCATAGAATGGTTCAGGTTGAAGGGACATTAAAGATCATCTAGTTCCAACCCCGCTGCCATGGGCAGAGACTCAAAGCACAACTTTGGACAAAGTCTTCTTTGGACAATGAGTTTTGTGCCCACCTAGGCTGCAGATCTAAATTCAAGCTCTTCTAAGACATACTCCTCTTTGCAGCTCTGTGGCGTTACTGGTTGTACATGTGTGTAGAGAGCTGGCTGAGGGAGCTAAATGAGCTCAAAATGTTTTGGAGGCATTTATTTTTCTTTCAGTCAGGTCATTCCCCTGAACCCATTTATTGCATAATCACACAAGGATTAGCCCTGGCAAAAGGGTAGGATTGCAGCAGCCTGAGCTTGCAGCAGCTTAATCCACCATCATGCTCATGGCTTTTGAAACACAGCACAGATTCTGACACCATGAACTAGGAATTTTAATAAAATTCTCAGATTGAGCATTGGCATTATTAAACATACTGTAACAGTTTTAAAAGGTAAACAAAAAAGGCACAGAGACAAAGAAAAAGGACATGAAATAGCACTTAAAAATCCCAGGATGCCTTTCACAGTTTAGATAGTCAGCAACTTGAATGCAATGAAAAATTTTGCAGATAAGCTGTAAAACTGAAAAATAAAAGGAAATCTGAAAAGTAGAGTTATTTATGTGAGTTGTGTTGTATGTTTTATGTCATAAAGCAACATTACTGCAGTTTTTACATTTCTTTACTTCTTTCAAGTTACCTCCCTTTAATCTTTCTGTGTCTCTAACCTTTAGTTTTAGTATTTTGCTTGTTACTGTAAAATACTGGGACGTAAGAGAAAGAGGTGTCTGGTTTTCTATTAGTGTGGGAAAAAATAATTAGTTGATCCTTAGGAATTAATGCCGTTTTAAGAGACGGAGTGGTCCACCTATACAGGTTACTTAAGTTCAGTAAAGTTCATTTACTTTTTGCAGACTCCTTAGTTTCTTCCCTGGGTTTCCTTTACTGATTCTTAAAATAAAATAAAATAATTGTGTGACCACTTCTAGTTTACTTTTTCTGTCTTATATAGTGAAAATTAACGCCCAAAGGTCACGGCTGTGGTAAATAATTTATTCTAAAATAATTCAGGAAAACTTTTAAGAACTTATTATTATATTACAATTTTCTTCTCAATTGTTTGTGAGCAATTATAATTCCCATCACATTTGGTTCAACAACTGTTTTATCGAAAAGTATTTTCCAGTAATATATAAAACAGACTTTTTTCTTTGTAGTATTTTTAATTATGACAGGATCTCAAGTTAAATATAATGCAAGTTCTGTGCTTCTGTTACTGGGAAAACCATACCCCATTTGTAATGAGACATTTGTTAACTTCTGTATACAGATTGCGGTTCATTCCATAGATATTTGTGGGTTCTCTGATGTCCCTCACAGGGTTTTTATCTATGACAAATTCATACCACAGTTCTTAAACTACTTTTTGGATAGGAGATCTTTTCTTTTGAAAAACAGTTTGCTCAAGTCTTTCTTTTCCATTTAACGTTTTTTAAGTACTTCGGGTTTTGATTATTTAACAAAAAAGATTATCAGAAATATACAGACTCATTATATGTTAAGTTAGTTCAGGAAAGATATTTGAACATGCAACACAATTCAAAGCTCCCATGGCAAAATTAAAACCTAATTGCAGTTATCGTGAAGAACTCAAATTGTATTATTTAAGTGAGTACGGTTCCTGGCCCTTACTGATTTTCCAAGAGAGCTGAGTGCTCAACCACCTTAAGTACAGACAAAAGTCATGCTTAGTTGCTATTAAACGTGATTATGATGCAGTTAAATACAGATTTAAAAGTAATATACAGTGTTCTTGTTGCATTTCAGAGGCTATTCTTTGTGTGTGTCCTTAAAGACATAAATCCATTAGTTGGGTTTTTTTGTTCATTTGTGGGTTTTTTTGTTTGTTTGTTTGTTTTTGAGGACTGGTTCATACATACTTATGGGTCTGTTAGTTGTAGGACACAAAGATAAATCCATCATTCTTCAGCCTCTCAAAACATTTTTCATGCCCTCTGGTGCTTTTGGTAGTTATTGGGTTTTTTGTTTCTTGTCCCTGTGAGAAGGCAATGGCTAACGCTGGTATGTTAATGGCTAACACAAGTGTAGGTTGAGAGTAATAAAATACAGGGATAGTGTCAGGCATCTCCATTGAGTTCAATGTCAGTGATTGATATAAATCACAGATACTCCATTCTTCTGACATGATAGTCTGATAGTTTTTCTCCAGCAGTAAAATAGAAACAGGTTCAGAGGTGATATGAGTAGGACATAGGAATATACATATATATACATATCCTGTCTTTGCAAGATAGGAACAGAATGGATTTGAACTTTTCCTGATAACCAAAGGTGTTTAACTATCGAATAGTATTATTTGATCTTTGTATGTGACAGTTTTTCAAAGAACAAGAAGAAACTTGCAGGTTAGCAAATCCGGCTGCAAAGCAGATCTGAAAGTTCTCGGTTTCCTCATTTAAGGCAGGATACGTACATATATTCAACAAAAATTGAGAGGAGGGCAATTCTCTGTTATGTGCTATTTCAGACCATCATCACATATGCCTTATTCTTCAGACAGCTTGCAATGGTTTTCTTGGTTCTTGCCCCCCCAGAAATGCCCGCTATATTATCTAACTGCAAGAGTTGTGAAGTTGCTTTCTAAAAATAATTTTAACAAATCTATTGCGCTCCTCATGCATTGCAGCTTGTAAAAATAAATAATTAAAGAGTATTTACTAAACTGGACTCAAACAAAATGCAGATGACAGAATTTGCTGTTTCCCAAATGGGCACTCAAGTGGGCAGGGTATTTGTGTGTATGTCTGCATCTATGTACTGTCCTTGCAGTATTTTATTTTTTTTTTAGCTCCAGGCAGAAAGTAAAACACTGAATTTTCTTCATAGCCACCATCATTTGTATGTTTTGGGTGCCTCGTGGAGTTTCTTGAACTACCTGACAATGGAATCGTAGTCTTCACGGTCGATAGTGTAAATATATAGGGATTTTTCTAGTAGATGAGGATTAGTCTTGCCTGACATCGCACTGTGAGTGGAGCTTACGTAAAACCTCTGTTCAAAAACATCTTTGGCAGCTTTGTGTATATGCTGTAGGCTTTAATAGGCTTTAACTGATTTACCGTGAAGGTTTTCTATTTAATGTTTAAAAGAGCAATGGTGTATTCTGTGGCTTCCTATGGTGGGATGTAGACTTCTAAGAATCTGTTGTGTCCTGCTACCAAAAGTTGCCTCAGCAACAGTTTATCATTAATAAGAATACTGTTGAGTCTAGGCTTTGGCTGTTTTTGTCATGTCCTTTACCTGTTCCTTATGATTCTTTATGATTTTTGTATATTTTATACTTTTGTACTAACGATGAGTTTTGAGGTCAGTTTCCTACCAGATTCCACTTGTTCTGTTTTTCACCTTTTAAAGGTGAAATATGTTTAAAAACATGTTTAAATACGTTTAAAAGTATGTTTAAAACATAGATGTTTTAATATATTTATTAAATATATTGTTAAATATATTTAACATATATTAATACATTAAACTCCAAATTAATATATTAAACTCCAAATATGTTTAAAACTTTTACATAAATACCCCTTTTAAGATAGTGTGGTCTTTGAGTTCCTAAAAGTTTATTTTTAGGAACTTCAGTTTGTTGGTATCACAGTTAAAGATTTAGCAATAGTATGCTATCAAAACAAAAGCTATCAATTTATTTTCTGTCACAGAAGAAACAAAAATCTAATCACTTCAATCTCAGATAACTGCTTGTAAATTTAAGTTGCAGTAATTACGTTTAATAATATGAAAGATTTAATGGTTTTACAATTGACCGAAGGACTGGGACTCAAAATGTGTTGCTTATATTCATAGCTTTTTTGCAGGTTTTAAGGCAAGAATCTGTGTATCAGAATTTCATTTGTAAACTGACTTTTCAGGGAGATCTCTCTTGGAGCTCTGCTGCATCCTTCCACATCTTTTGAGTGTTTCACTAAATTAATTAAAAATGTTTGGAAAAAGAGAGAGAGAGAGAGAGAGAGAGAGAGTCCCTTTCAGTGATGTGCACAATACCTCTTCATGGCTTTAGTCTCTTGTTTGGTTGGGCTTTTTAAGAAAGCCTTCCTAGATTTCTATATGGAATTTGATACCTCTTGTCAAAAATTGTTAAAACTTGAAAACTTTATTTGGTGGTAGTATGTCAAGGAGAATATGCTTGACTTTTAGGTGTGATTCAGATAGTCATGCTATGAGAAAGATTAGAAATGATCTTGTAAAGAGGAAATGAGTTCACTAGTAGTAACATAATTAAAAGCTTTACCTTAAGTCCCTAAAAGAACTGATGAAATACCTTCAATAGGTATGTTGTAATCTCCAAAGCCAAAATATACTATAGTGGAGCACTCTTTTCCTGTCCTTCAGTCTTCCCTCAAAGCCAGAGAAAAATCAGAAAATGATGGTGGGGAAGTGGTTTCTCAATGGAGATGCTATTCAAAAGCGTTTTCTGAGAGGAAAAAGAATCCAACATCATGGCATGGGGAATCTGGAAGTTTTGGGGACTACATTTTTCTGGTTCTCAAGCATTTGACAAGAAACCTATAAATATCCAATACAGAATAATACAAGCGCAGGGAGTTCAAGGGCACTCTGTACTTAATATTCAAGAAGAATTCTCTAAACAGAGAAAAGAGAAAACTTAACAGGTATTTTGTGTTTCATCCTGTGTTTTGATAACAACATCTTGATTGTTCAAGTCCCAGTGTTCTATGAAAAAAAGATAGGAGAAACAGCAGTTTGGAAAATTACCTTTCAGACTCTTAATTCCTGTAAGAATTAAAACGAGCATGCTTGCATTTAAGCAAGCTGGAATGCTAGTTAGTAATTCATCAATACTAGATTTGCTCTAGAAAGAACTAGACATGGAACTAAAAGAATCATTTATTTTATAGCTGAGGTCTTGTGTATAGGTTAGCTTCTGTCTGTGTAGCAAGCGTTTCTGCCCACAGGCATGTGAACTCAAAGCTGTAATTCTCTCAGGAAACTTACAGTGGTAAATTTTTACAGGCACTGATGATTGTGCACTGACTTCCCTGAACTGAGGATTTATTCATTACATAGGACATAACTGAAGAAAAGAAGTAAAATTGAATTTAAATCACAAAGGGAAAAGGTCAGACTTACAGGTACAAATATTCAGGATGTAAACTTAGGAAAATCAATTTCAGGGGGTAAAACATCTTTGAGAAAGAGGAAGGACTAGGAAGAGTGGGAGTACACCAAATTCCTTGCCTGAAAACACGGTACAGTAGATCCAATTAATATGCAGAGATTCATCATGTCTAAAGAGGAGACCATGGTAATTACGAAAGGAAATTGGCATTCACAGGTTTATCAATATCATGAGAAACGAGTAAATTTGCAACCTAAATTAGAAACAGGAAAAGAGTGAATGTCTGCTAAAAAAGAAAAAAAAAAAAAGTGGATTGCTATGAAAAAAAATCAACATTAAAGCAAATCTGATTTTCTCAAGTCAGATAATTGTGTTTTCAACAGGAAATGTATAAGCTTCCTAATTGGGTTATCAGTCAGTCACTTGCCCCTGTTTTGCTGCTTAGGTGATTTTTACTTCCTCTTCTAAAGCTGTCTCAACATCTCTTAATTTTCCACGTTCCACTACAAAAACATGTCAGTGGTCTGAGCTAGCCCTTGTTCATGTTTCCATCCAGTCCTAGTCTTGGTACATCCCTGAGACAGCTCAGATCTTACATATTCTGTCAGTAAATCTAGATAAATCTCAGTATCTAAAGTCAAGCACAAATACAGGCTAGGCAGAGAATGGATTGGAAGCAGCCCTAAGGAGAAGGACCTGGCGGTGTTGGTTGAGGAGAAGCTTAAAATGAGCTGGCAACGTTCGCTTGCAGCCCAGAAAGCCAACCGTATCCTGGGCTGCATCAAAGGCAGTGTGGCCAGCAGGGCAAGGGAGGTGATTGTCCTCCCTTGTTCTGGGCACTGGACCAGGCTGCCCAGAGAAGCTGTGGATGCCCCATCCCTGGAGGTGCCCAAGGCCAGGCTGGATGGGGCTTTGAGCAACCTGTTCTGGTGGGAGGTGTCCCTGCCCATGGCAGGGGGTTGGAACTGGGTGGCCTTTAAAGTCCCTTCCAACAACAAAAAATAAAAATAAAAAAAATACATTTTTATCCATTGGTAATGGACTGAAATAATAGAGTATATACTAAGATCATATTATATATTTATTACATTTCACAATATTTATAGAATTGCAGAATGTAAAAGCAAGAACAATTCAGAATCGTGAGCTGAGCATCTAGTTTCAACAGACTAGCAGTGGTTAGCTGGCTGCAATTTCATAACCTGTGAGCTGGGGGAGGTCTGGCTGAACCTAAGTATTTTACTATCTTCAAGTAGGTTTTTTCCAAAATTACTTTAAATAAAGTGAATCCCCGCATTTCCTTTGAATTCCAAATTTTCTAATGAGATCCAAATGCATCCTGTAGATAAGTTGATAGATGAGAATATTCGATAAAAATTAGCATGCCTTAGTCATGTCATTATAGTCTTAAAAGACACAAAATATGAAGATATAACTACTCCCATACAGCTCATAATGTGTACAAAATATGCCATTCTTCATTTTATCAGAGAATGATTCATGTGGGAAGATCAGATTTGTATAGATGGCTTTAAGAGTTTCTTCTACAATCTAACTGATTAGCAGAAGTTTGAAACTGTGTTGACTCTCTACTCATAATCTTTTGTTTTCTTTCAGTATTAATGTGATAAATCTTTTGAAATGTAAAATATACATCATGCAATATATCTTTTATTTCCATAGTATTATGAATAATTCCTTTTACAGTCTAAGAATCACTGACAATGAATTCAGAAAATTTGTACCTATCTTCTCTTTTTTTTCCTCTCAGAACATTTTTAGTAGTAAACTACCCTTCAATCTATCTTGAATTTGTACTAAATGTGGAAATGCTAATAACAATAGTTTAATGGGGTATAAAGGAAGACACAATACTGTTTTTAACGTGAAAGGTAATATATTTCATATTGATTACGGAATGGGTCTTCTACCAGGACAGTTTCCCAATGGCATTTAAATGAGAAAGGCACTGCAAGGACTACAGGAAAGAAGTATTTTTTTTAAATATAATTTTTAAGAAAGTTGAGTGTTTCATCTTTTTCAGCATAAAGTGACTTTAAAACAGTAGGTTGGGCTATTACCGGTATCACACTATTATTGGGGTATTTTACAATATAATATTCAATATTTTTTTAATTAATTTACAATTTGCCATTATGAATGCAATGATTCTGCAAAAAGAAAAAAATACATGTGGCATTCGGGGGATCAATCTATGTCAAAGGTAAATGTGAATTACGCCTTGAAAAGTTAAATAGTTAAATATTTGCCATTCAGCGTGGTTTTGCGTTGTACTATGTATGCTGCAAACATCTACTACAATATATACATGCTGAAAATACGGATAGGTAGATACTGTTTAGTATAAAGGAAAAAATTGGTATTTATTTCTAATGTTCTGTAATACTTGTACAGAATTTGACTTATGTTTAGGTATGAGTTCGATATACAATATTTCAAAAAGAAATCCTGTCCCATGTCAGTTTATCAAGCAAACTGTGGACAGTATGTCTTCTAGATTGTACCATCGTACCTGACTATACTGCACCACTTAAAGATAGACCATGCATAAAACATGAAGACTGTGTTTGGTGAAACTCAATATTTCCAGGTCAATTTATAGAACAACTGAAAAGACTGAGGTATTGTATCAGTAAACTAGGTGAAATGGTCAACTAAACTAAAGTAAAATGCAGGATGAAAGCAGTGACAGAATAACAAGATTGTTTACCTTAGCTAGGTGGTAAACTAATCATGCATCAAATATTTGAGAAATCAAGACTAAAGATCCTCTTACAGCCAAACAGCATTAAGTTTTGAGATAAAATTATTTCTACCATGAATCTAAAAGCATAAAAGCGTTTGGGTTACAATGTATTTTGACTTCTTTTTGCTAACCTCCCTACCCCAGGCTTCCACTTAAACTCTTCAAGCTCAGTCGTCACTGACTCTGTTCAGAGAAACTCTATTCCACTTGTTTTTCATAGAAACATTTGGCATCCAAAAATATCATACAGACCTTCCTTTGGAATTGTGCATACTTATCATTTATACAGTCTGTCAACTGTATATTTATACTATGCTCCCTGAATTTGGGTGAATGCTTAAGAAATATAATGAGATTCCTCAAACTGTCTAAACATTAAACAGTATAAAAATGAAAAACTGATCTTTAAAAGTTCAGACTTGCTCAGGCTGTTATTTTTGCTGAGAAATTTAAACAATAAAGTTACAAAAGTCATTAAACCAGATGACATCTAAATGCACAGCTGCAAACTTTAGCTTTGTTTCGTTTCATGCTTTTTTTTTTCCTGACAGGCTGAAATTACTTTGTAGTTTACCATACCATACCTTATCATTGTAGGATCATTCATTCTGTGTTCCAGATACAAGTCTAGAAGACGACTGCGCTGCAAAAGTTCATCAGCTTATTTGCAGGAAATGACTGTACCAGAGCCCTGGGAGCAAGGGGCTGCTTCTAAATGTCTGGTCACCTCACAGGATATGTAGAGCATTTCCTGCCTGTAGGACTAGTGGAAGGAAGCACCAGGCCAAAATGTTTGATGTGTGATCTACTGTAATTCCTTTCATGTGTTCAGTGGCTCTTATACGATCAGTGCACAGCTACCAGTCCTGTCCTTGGTGTAGTCCAGTTCACTAAATTCTGACCTTCCTAAATGGACAGCAAACAGAATTATAGTACCACCCACCTGACACCACCACTGTAATTAGTGGGGTGGAGGGATGCTGTTATTTTTTCCTCTGAACATGTACCCGCTGGTTTTCAAAGTGAAAATATTTAAGTAAAAATATTTAAGTTACATAAATAACATCCTGTTAAAAATTAGCAGTACTTAATTTTAAAATGTTTTTATACATTTGTGTTCATATAACACTGTATCTCGAAATGATTTATATGCAATTAATCGTATTCACAATGTGATTTTGACATGACGCTCAAAATATATATGAGTAAACTGGTGGCTGAAGATGTTAATTTTGTTGCTTAGAGTCACATAATAAGCCTGGGGCGGGGGGGGGGGGGGGGGGGTAGAAATGAAACTTGCCTCTCCTATTTTCGTTTGGCATGTTCTAGCCTTGAAGAGAGGAAAACGTGGCCAACCCAGAGGCCTGTCCCAGCAGCCTCCCTTGTCCCCAGCCTCCTTGTGCACAATGTCTGGGCACCTGGCAGACTTAGCTCTTCTGCACATCCATGTACCCAGTTAGGTATGTCACCTCTGCTGTAGCCAAAAGAGCATCTTCTAGTCTTTTGGGGAGGGTATCAGCCACATGTGCAAAATACTCTCAAAGCATTCAATTCAGTTCTTCATATTTCTTCTTCTATGTGTTCAAAACCCATATTTCTTTCCTTTTGCATTATGGTAGCTCAGTGAAAATAAGTCCTTTTAAAAATGGTTTAGGGTGAAAGTAAATATCTGCACAATTCAATTGTAGTAGTTGATGAAACTGGTTAAGTTAAGGACACAAAGTTAGCCAGAAGAGAAGTGATTGTCTGCTATTTCAAAAGTATCTCTGAGCAGGATTAAGAACTGAGATTTTTACCTGTACCGTCGTCTATATTTATGCTTACAAAGTTTACAAATTAATTGTAAGGGAAGACCTGTCTGCTCCAGCTTGGCAAGAAAAAAGCTGTGATGAAAACTTTTAATAAAAAGTAAATGGCATATTTTGGTAAGATTCCTGGAAAAAAATAGCTTTATTACTACTATTTTCTGTAGAAGTCAGTTTTTGCTGAACAACTGGGAAAGTCTAGAAGCTGTGAAAGGGGATAAGTCTGTGTTTGTATGTATCCTACTTACATTTGTTTCAAACGTGACTGTTTAATAACAGTTGGAAATATTTAAGAGAAACAATTGTAGATAGTGTGATGGCATTGCGGAAGAGATGACCATCTTCCCTTGATGTCATTCGTTTGCAGAGAACTTGGACATTCTTCGTAGTAGATTCTGCACTGTGCTTGAAGTGTCTTGAAGCTCAGCTGTCTTGAAACAGCAATAAATCAAACTCCTTTTCAAAGCTTTATTTTCTATACATGTATCTAACACCACATCCATATGTATTCCAGACTCTGAGGAGACTAACAGACACACAGTGACACTCGGCGAAACCTTAGTACTCTTCTATTAGTTGGTCTGTTGGATGGTTGTGGGGCTGGGTGATCTGTCCTGTAGATCCAGTTGTCCTTTGTTGTTTTCCCCAGGTGCTCTGACGTTCATGTTTTGAATGATGCCTTAGTACACACTAGTGCACAGAAGAATCTTTTTATTATTATTATTTATTGTTATGATGATTTGAAAGCACAGAGTTCCATAATTGCTGTAATTTGCATATTCTTGAGTTACTTAAAGTTCTCTATAACTACTTGGTGTCTCATCTTCCTCTTTAGCTTTTTTACACTTGTACCAATTTCTCTCTTGGCCATGATATTCATCTGGAGGTATACGGAAAGCAAAAGGAACTAAGCTGCATAAGAGACACAAGTCAAACATTTAAGCAGCATTATATAAAAACAAAGGAAAATTATCCAGGTTGTACTTTCGACTATTGCTTGACTGTATCAATTGTTTGAAACTGCCTAGCACAATCACAAGAAGTTTTTGTACATATTTCAGTTACTGCTGGTCTTCTTTTTTCAGCATGCTAATTGCACAAGTAATCTACCTCTTAAGTTGATTTATGTCTATGCAAAAAAGCTATAAACACTGCAAACCATTGTATAGTTATACGTATGACCATTGATGACTACAAAAAGTATTCGGTTGGAATTCAGTTAATAACTTATTCCTCAGATTTAGTAATGTGATGTATTTGTCTACTACGTAAATGTTTAGAAGCGGTTAATCATTTTTACTTTGCTCATGCAGCTAGCATTGCTGTTTTCTTTTACAAGGTCCTCCAAAGCTGAAACTAAATCCAGGTACTTTAACCACTTTCACTTACAGGACACTCACACCATGTAGTGTACTTCTGTAGGGGATGATGGTATATCTGGCTGTACAGAACACAAGACTAATGAGCTAATAAGGGAAATGTAATTTTTGTTGTTATAAAGCAGATGCCTGTGAAGATTAATTAATGTTACAATGGAAAGTGTACAAGACAGCATCACTTGGTAATCAGTAAAGCATTAAACAGAGGAGTCTTACTGTACTGAGTTTGTATTTAATCATTACAGTGCTGAGATAAGAATTATATAAAAGTTAGAGTTTACAATTCATTTGCTAAAATGGTGATCTGGATAAAGAATTTGATGGTATCCAATCCAGAGTGTGCTGCCAGCAAGTGTGGAGATGGGGCAGTAGTTGAGTTCTGGGGCTGAGCTGGAGAGGGGAGAAGTAGTGGCTGCCAGCAAAGCCAGCCATATGTGGCATAGCTCTGAGAAAAATAGCAGAAATGGTGAGAAGTGGGGTATACTGCTGGCAGCATTTGAGTCTGCTCTACTGACATGGATTAAACTGTTCCCATCATAAAACATTATGTCTGTTAAGCCACAAATGAGTCTTTGTAGGGACGGATGGCAGAGTGGGGAAGAAACGCTGAGGTTACCCATTAGGAAAGATATGGAGCTTAGGCTATATGGCAGAAAGCATACCCAGGATTATGAACAAAATTTTAGAATTTTGTCAGGACTGACGCTTCTTGCCTAAGGATGTCTCCTCCTTTCTTGTAATAAGAGAATTTTCTTAGCTCCAGCTTTTATCTAATTTTAGCATTAGAGCCAGATCCCATCTTTCTTCTCTCTCCTGTCCTCTCCTGTGTCTTATGTGTCCTGTATTTTTTTTCTCTTTCTTCTTTGGGTCTTTCTGACAAATATGTCTTCTAATCTCTCCAAATTTAATCAAATCCAAGTCTTCCATTACCAAGTGCCGTGATACAGTGTTTCTTTCTTTCATGCTCCAAGATCATGTCCATGTAGCACATGTTCTGCAATGATAGGAAAGTTATTTTTTTCTCCCAGTGACTCAAGCTTTAGCTTCTTTGTGGCAATGGCATCCACTTGCTGTAAGAAAAGGAGAGAGAGCAAAAAAAAAGTTGTCTTTTTTTTCAGAAAGCTGGTTCCTGCCTTGAGTTTTACTAATAAAAGCTCAGCGTTTTGGAAGGCCAGTATTGTCATCATAGATGCCCTAGGTTTACCACACTTTTTCTTTCTGCCCTTAACATCATGCCCTGTAGCATCTCACTCCAAATGGGGCTGTTGCCCATTGCTTCCCCAAGAAACAGTTGTTTCAAATTCCCCCATATTTAGTATAACACTTTTAGCGGCCTTGTCAGGGAGCATAAGTTAAGAAATTATGTTGAACAGAATGGGAAAAATGCAATTATGGAGTACGAGGTCAGCTATAAATATTGCTGTGATTTCAGCACTAGTTCAGCCACTCCTTGTTCGTAGATCATGGGATTTCCTACTCATTTAGACTCAAACTGTATAAGCAGAAGAGAAAGTAGTCCTTTTGCATTGCATCTGTATCCAGGTCCAACTTTTACCTCTATAAAATAGAGGGTGTTTTTTGATCCAAGCTTATTGTTTGTTTCCTTTGGAATTAGAATAGGAAGCATCTTTTACCGTCAGGGCAAAACCTTTAATTTGAATGGATAGCTTTCTCATCTCTATACCTGGGAGGGGAAATGAGTACACGCAGAGATCTAGTAAGTGCTGAAAGAAATTAACTGTTATGTGTGAAGTCTATATATATTTCTTGATTGTTACATAATGTATAGACTTCAATGCTTTTTTTCCTGCCTTGTTCAGCTTTTTGTAGGTCTCAGATGAGTTATAAGTGGATAGATTTAACTTCTTTATAGTGGGTCTCAGAATTATGCCTATTCAGCAGCATGAAGTAACTGGTTCAACATGAGCTGTTTCTTATATAAACATACAAAAAGCCTGACCCAGACTAAATCAATTTGAAAAGAAAAACATTAAAGCTGTGTTTCCTGTTATATGCTGATGGTCTTCTTTGTTTGCTTATGATCTTACTGTATTATTGACCAACTGTTGTAGTCTATACCACCTGCTGAAAGGTTCAGATGGGATAGTGAGGTTGTTTTCAGAAGGGTGAAGCAATTAAAATCATTACTCCTGCAGTACATTTCAGATGGTAAAATATCTTTTATGCTAGGGCTAGAGAAGTCTTGAATCTCAGCTTACTCTTTTTCCCTGATTTTATTTTCTGTAAGGGTTTTGAAAGCTACAGAATGAAAAAGACTACAGACCTTATGCATAGTGTATGTGTTTAAGATTAGGCCAATTCCTTCATTTTAACCTATTCTCATCCTTCTAGAAGGTATATACCTAATAAAACAGGGGCCTTACTTATAAAAATGGTTCGTAAAGAAAACCGCAAATAAGTGGTCATGTAAATGTGTCTATGTACATATTTGGAAAAAAAGGTATATTTTGATCCTTGTATAAAGCTGGCAAGTTGTACTTCTGAAAGCAATAATCAGTCTGGTCAAAATGTAAAAAAAAAAAATTAAAAAAAAAAATCCTTTACATTAATATTATACTAGCCATGAAATATACTAGTACCCTATGTCCAAATAGTAGCTCTGTGTATTTTGCTGCATGGAAGTGTGTGTGTGTGTCAAAGGGTGATTTCATTGTTTTTGTAATTAAATAAGTTATTTTTGAGGGGAAGAAAGCCATTGTCACAATGTGGAGTTTCATATTGCCGCACACAGACAAGTTTTGCTCTAGGAATTCCGTTCACCACATCATGGTTGTGCTGAACAAGCCTAAGGAATATAGTGCTAGGTACAGTTTAATGCAAGCTCTCGAGCTGCTCATAAAAGAATGAATGAAAAAATTTCTTTACTGTTAAGTAGTGGAGAGAATGATTCATTACGCAGGTGAAATGATCATATTCTGTATTTTGTATACTTAAACAGATTTCACAAAGTATGTAAGTTGGTGCTTTAATTTCAGTAGTATTTCACAAAACATATATTCCAATATTTACTTCCATTAAACAAGGTAAGTAAATAGACACTGGGCCAAACAGTAATCTGCAGTTTATAAATAAATAAATAAGACTACATACATGTTGAGGAAATAATGCCCAGAAAGAATAATAAAAGACACAGTTGTTGTGGTTAGATCTCTCTATGTGAAAAGTTGACAAACACATTCCTAAGTTTTAAGAAACCACATTTAATTTTGAAATATCACTGCTGACATAACAGATTTTCAGTGCATCTCAGATAAGCATTTCAGAAAGTTATAGGGCTACTGAATGGTGCCATCACACTGCCTCAGCAGGTGTGACTCTTGTCAGAACTGTTGGCTTTCCTGCCATTTGCATGCCCCTGTGGGTAGATAATTAATTCATTATTTTAATTGCTAGCATACTCCGTCAGTGACAATGGCAATGGTATCAGCAGTTTCAACGGTGTTTGGGTTTGGGCAGCATAGGGACTGCACTTTGAAATATGTGCATACCAATACCTATAGATTGCATTAGTGCATGTATCTAACCCTTCAAATCAAACTTCAACTCAGTAATGTATGAAATCATTAAAAATAGACTATAATTTGATGTGAGCATAGATTCAAAGCAAAATGAACAAGATCATATCCTTGTGCCTTTTCCTAGCTTGTTAAAAAAAAAAAAATTGCTAAGTTCAATTGTGCTTTTTTATTGTATTACTAAATGAACATTGTGGATAAAGTTATGTTGTTCACCATGTAGAAAGGGCAAGTTCATTTCTTGGAAGATTTCCTAGCTCTCATTAGCAAAAAGCAAATTATAGTAGATGACTCCTCCCATACTGGTTACTAGTAAGAACAAATGGTCTTCACAGCACCCACTCATCTTAAATCTCTTGATGTTTTGTTGAAGCTTGATACGACTGTTCTCCAAGCTCAGCTGCAAATACAAATAATCTTCCAATGCAGCAGAATTTGGCAGAGTCCACAAGTAGTGTGGTTCACTCAAAAATGCTTTTTTTCTGCCTTGTCAGAAGAATTTTAATAACACAACTCTGTCCTGAAATTCTGTGTTAAAAAGATTTTCTTCATCTTAGAATGTTCTTTTTAACTTGTATTCTTTCAGGTAAGTTTGAACAATTATCTCACAGTATAGTTGTTCACCATACCGACATGTAGCTGTTCTTTTTGAAGACTTGAATAACACATCCTTTATCTATTCAGTAGATGCTTTCCTGCATTTCCCATAAGGCTGCTCGTATGGACCTGATTCAAAGTCCACTGAAGTCAATGGATTGATCTCATATTGACTTTGGTGGATCTGGCTAAACTTTGAAATATGTTTATTTAGGTATCCCTCATTCAAATCCATAAGAGAGAGGCAGCTGGATACTTTTGAAGATCTGGACCTAAACTAAGGCTTAGATGTAATCAAGAGTAGCAAAACACATACCTGAGTTTTCTTATTTTTGTATCTTCATTGTCTTACTAAGCAAAACTTGTTCATTGCAATTTTTAGTCTGATTTTGAGCTTTGTTCACAATTGCTCTCTTCATTGCAATTTGTTCTGAAGTGCTTTTTTTTGGTATTACAGAAGAGCACTGAATCTAGGAATACTTCGAGACCCTGGATCAGAAGTTGAAGACAGACAATATCAAATAGATCTTCAATCTATAAACATTGGTACTGCTCATTGGAATCAGTTGAAACCAGAGAAGGAAAATGGAAAAGGAGGGGTTTTGCCAGAGAGTGAAAGAAATTCTCAAAATCCAGCACTTGAATGGAACATGGCCAGTAGGTAGGAACTTTTTTTTTTTACTCTCTTCTAAAGTTACATAGCACAAACATTACAGATATTATTTGCAGTATATCTGAATCAACTAACTCTGAATTGTTTTTTTGCATGGCAAGCACATTTGCACGGAGTTTTGGATTATGCATTTGAAGGGAATATCACTATTAATTGCTGCACTGCAGTTATTGTCTAGTTATTGTGTCTTTTTTTCCATTATAAGCTCTTTTCTGAGTGGCTTATTGTTATGTCCATAAAAATAACTCCAGGGCTGAGACATGGCATTCAGCTTCTCAGTCTACAAGCAACAGGAGGTTTTGTTTTTGTTTTTAACTTCTTTTGTTTGTATTATTACAAAGCTTGAGTAAAACCAGCTTAGTCATTTTTAAGTTAGAGGAGGATAAAGTAGAACATTTCCTATTGGTTCTGAACTGTTTTTTGTGCTTCTGTAACTAAAACCAGACAAATTTTTAGAATGAGATATTTAAACTGAGTCTTCCTTGCTGTATACTGTGTGATACACATGCAAAGCCCTGCCCTCTATATAAACAAAACTGAAAGGTAAAGCCTGCATACACTTGCTTAGTATTTTAAGTTTTAAAATTTAAAATTATAAAATACTAGTTTTAATTTTTTTTCTGATTTTGGAGTTTTTGAAATTTAATTTCTAGTTTTAATATGCTTTTTTGTTTTACTCTACAAATTCATACATATGCTATAAAAGTGCATACAGGTTTTACAGGTTATTTAACAGTCAAAAAATACCTCCTGTATACCTCCGTCTGATTGAGTTTTGCCGGGAGCTCCTTGCTCATCCATGTAGATCTCCTGCCCCCTTTGCATACCTTCTTTCTCATAGGGGTGCACTGATCTTGTGCTTGGAGGAAGTGATGCTTGAATACTGACCAGATCTCTTGGACTCCTCTGCTTTCAAGGGCCCTAATCCACGGGATTCCTCCAAGTGGATTCCTGAAGCAAAAGTTTGCTCTCCTGAGGTCCAGAGTTGCAATCCTACTTATTGCCCTGCTTCTTCCATGCAGGATGCTGAAATCCACCATCTCATGGTCACTGCAGCCAAGGCTGCTGTCAACTTTTACATCTCCAACCAGTCCTTGTTTGCTAGTACAAGGTCCAGCATCACACCTCTCCTCATTGGCTTTTCCAACAGCTGTATCAAAAAGTTCTTATCAGTGCTCTGTAGGAACCTCCTGGACTGTTTGTGCCTAGGTGTGTTGTCTTTCCAGCAAATATCAGGGTCATTGAAATCCCCCATGAGAACCAGGGCCTGTGATCGTAAGGCTACTTCCAGCTATCTGTAGGAGGTCTCGTTGACTTCCTGATCAGGTGGCCTGTAGTAAACACCCACAACAGTCACCCATGTTAGCCTGCCCTTTAATCCTTACCCATAAGCTCTTGACTCACTCTTTATCCACACCGAGGCAGAGCTTGATACATTCCAATTGCTCTCTCACATAAAGAGCAACTCCACCACCTTGCCTTCCTGGCCTGTCTTCCTTAAAAAGCACATAGCCATCTCTGATAGCATCCCAGTCATGTGAGCTATCTTACCATATCTCTGTAATTACAATGAGATCATGGCCCTGTGACCACACGCAGATCTCTAATTCTTCTGTATATTCCCAATGCTTCATGCACTGGTGTACAGGCATTTCAGAGAGGTAATCGAGCATGCAGGTTTCCCAGCAGGATTGTAAGAGGATCCTCCACAGCCATGTCCTGTACACACTTCCTCGGCTGCATGCACCCCCTGGAGGCATCCCAACTTAAGCCGTGTTTTGCTGACTACTCTATCTCTGTGATGTTCCCTGTCCCCCTTCTTTCAGAGTTTGAAGCCCTCCTTTACCAGGCTGACAAACCTGTTGGCAAAGACACACGTGCCTCAATTAATAAGGTGGATATCGCCTCTCCCTGTCAGTTTTCAGTCTTCAGACAGGGTCTTGTGATCATAGAAACTGAAAACATGTTGCCAACACTAGCAGTGCAGCCAGTTGTTAACTTGGAAAATCTGTCTGCTACTCCTCCCATCCTCCCGCCTCACTGGCAGGATTGAGGACAAAATGACCTGGGCTCCCAGACCCTTGACCACCATCCCTAGAGCTCTGAAATTTTGTCTGATGGTTTACAATTTGCCCTTGGTATCATTAATATCCACATGGAAGAGCAGCAGAGGGTAATAGTCCAACACGTGGACAGGCCTTGGCAGTCTTTCCAGGATATCTCATATTCGAGCCCCTGGCAGACAACAAACCTCTCTAGACAGATCAGGTTGACAGGTTCCTCTGTCCCCTGCAGCATGGAGTCACCCACAACAATCAATGCCTCTTCTAGGTGTTCCCATACGGCGCAGGGTCTGTTGGCCCAGTTGCTTCCCTACAGTCTCACTCTCAGCCATTGCCTATTCTTAGCTGCCCTGGTTGATATATGAGGAGCAGATCAGGCTGCCTTACTCAACTCCGGAGTCTCCCCTGATGTGATGGATCTTTCTTCTTCGGTCTAGAGAGTGGTGAAGAGGTTCAGCCAGAGCACGTCAGGCTTCGGGTGAAATCTCTTCCTCCTGCTGGTCCTTGCCATGTCAAGCTTCCATTCTTCTGCATTATTGGCCCCCCATTCTGTGGTGCTGTGTGTGCTTGGCTCTTTGGCCGTGAGTCCAATCTTTATGAAATATATGCACAATTTTATGTCTCCCAAGATACGGATTCCTGTCTGAATTAAGAGATGTGTTCCTGAAATTGAAATAGAAAAACAGGACGAATCATGAGGGAAGACAAAAATTGAACTATTGTTCATTTAATTTTCAGGGGTAGGGAAGATGACAGGAATCTGTGAGATTTTCCTGAAAGTAGGGCAAGCCGTAGCAAAAGAAGCTACATGAGGATGTCATGAAGCCTAAGATTTGTACATGATGAATTGATGAAAGATCAAAAGAGCATATAAGGCCATTCTGGAGGAATACGTGCAGGAAAACAATATGACCAAGAATAAACTCTAGTGTATCACTGAAAAACAGAGGTCAGTAACAGCAGATCTAACCAAAGCAATGATAAAATCACAAGGAGTGACTGGAATGCAGATGAAAACACATTTTTTGTTTTGTTTTGTTTTTCTTTTTTTTTGTATATTTGTATATTCTTTTATTTATTTATATGTATCAGTTAAACACAGTGATAGTATCGGTTCTTCAATTATAAGATCACCTGGTTCTCTCCTGCCATATAATGATTTGTTTATTTATTTATTACTAACACAATTTTATAGACAACTTTGCTTTTAAATTCTTGGTCTTGAAAATATATACATGACCCCTTCTATTTAGACCTTGATTTTGGGCAAGTTGCCCATCAAGTTTTTTCTCACAAAATGTTGTGGGGCCACCGGCATTTCTTTAAAGATGACATTAATTTCCAAAGGACTTATGGCCAATCTGTGAGTAAAGCTAACGTTACAAAACCAGCCACTGGGGAATTGCCTTTCCTTTTCCTTCCCGTTGGTGGCTGAAGTCATGTTGCTAGCAAACTTCAGTCTGAGCTTTATGGTTATAGATTTTGATAGGAAAATTGGTGGGATTACTAGAAAGCTATAGAGATAAGAATAAGAGAAACAGTTGAAAATAATCAGTATTCTCTTTTTTTCGTATAAGTGCTTGGTTATTATTCTTTTTCTCAGCAGACTTCCAAAATAAAATTTTATTACAATATATTTGACATATAAGTAAGTTTCTTTTGAAATTGTTTTTACATGAGTCTTCTACTTCATTTTTTGTTCTAGATCAGTTTTAATTAAATACATTAACTTCTCCTTTGTGGTATGCAATGCTGTATTTTAATTCCAGGTTGAATATGTTCAAAGAGAAGGCTGGAATGAGTGTTTTCTTGTCCTTTTGGCTTACATTTTTACACATTTACTACAATTCTTTTTCAGGATATTCACATTTTTGCTTTTTAGTTGGCAGTCAGCTTTGCTGCATCTGGGTCTATTTTATGATCTGTGGAAGTGGTGTGCTGAGAACTATAAGAACCCATATTGAACTTTGCCATCCATTGAGATATTTCCAGCATGTACCAAGAGGGTGGCTGCATGGTGTTTTACATGGTGCTTAGTGTTTTCAGGGTGATTTTCATCTTAAGATTTACTGCAACTATCATGGAAGCTTAATACTTTGACCTACTTGTGATATTGTTTTCTTTTTTAATTCTTTAAGTTTCATTGACATGTTTAACCTGGAACATAATGATATTTACTGAATTATTTTAGGGTTAGTTTCATTATTTGGTTTACATGTACTTCTCCTTGGTTTTACTTATCATTTAGACACAATGCTATAGTTTATTCGGTTAACTGGATTTTAAAATTCTTTTTTGAGATCCATTTCTCTCTTACTTGACTCATTTTTAATGTATAGACATGTACGGTGTAATGTACAGTATAGAATCTAATCTATATCCGAGTATTTCACATACAGAAAACTTCAGCAGAGATGCCACCTTTTATTTTGCATTCCCACTTCCAAATGTATTACTGTTTGTTTTTGGTTTTGTTTTTGTTTAATTAAAGAGCTGTAAAAATTCTAGAATTTATTATATTGTAATTTAGTCTTCTGAGTTGAAATATGGTCTTGTTTTAAAAACTTGAATGAAAATCAAATCATTCTAAATATAAATTTTTTTGTATGTAATATAAACAAATATATGAAAGCTTTTGACATAATTTATAATTTGAATGCTTTAGCAACATTTATATGGAAAGTAAATCATTCAAATGTTCCCACCACTTCTTCTGGAGTTCAATATTTCTAGTACTGAATATCTCATGCTTTTGAATTTTTTATTTATTTATTTTTATCTCTTACAGTGTGATTTGGAAAGAAAGTAATCTTACTTTGAGACTAGGTGTTAAATGTTTCAAGGAGATTAGTCTAAAATTCTTCAGTGTTATCCTGAAGCGTCTATGTGCTGCCTCCCATGCCTCTGGAGGTCACTGCAGGAAGAATGGGGGACCTAGAACTCTCTGGCAGGGTGGGTGCCCGCTCTCAGAAAAACCTGTCCAAATACCATGCTGTACTGGGGATTGGGGGTCATAACTCTTCCCATTATAAAATGTTTATCCTTCACTGTAGATGTTATAAAAAGCTCCCTAATGGTGTAATATATAAAAAGAGTACTGGAAACAGTCAGACAGTTCTAATAAGGTTACGTACAAATGAAACCTGTCCACGTTTATTCCCTTTACCAAACAGCATGTGGGGAACTGGGAGTACTTAACCAAAAGAAGTTTTCTTGATTGAAAACTGCTTTTTCAGCTTGCGGATCTCCTCCTCCCTCTCCCTCCTCGCAATGGAAAAAACAACAGCCCTGAAGGAAATAAAGAAATATATCCTCTCTTGAGGCCTCGCCCCCATCCCTGTGCAATCCTTCTACAGCTCCCAGCAGCAACTTCTGCTTCCTGCAGCCTGAATAAACTCTGTTTAGAAAAAAAAAAAAATTTAATTGAGCTTAAAAGCATTACTTCTCTGTGTGGTAATGAATTGAGTGTGGCAATATACTGCGTTACAGTTCTGTCCTTGGCATACGACCATCTGGAACAGCTCTTTGCAACTCTCATTGAGTATGTCAGGGAGCCAATGATCTGTTGTATGAAACTGAACAAAATACCACTCTTGCTTTGCAAGGATCCTCAGAAATGTTTCCTGCAGATTTTTCCTTGAATAGTTTTCATTTTCATGCTTTTTTGGAAAGTTGAAGTGCAGCTTGCCAGATTCTAGTAGGGAAGACCAATAAGAAATGATCAGTAGATCCATGTGTGGGGAAGTAGGGGCATTCCTTGTGAGTCTTGGAATAAAATACAATATGTTTGCGTTCAGTTTTGTACTTCAGTTTGTTGTATTTATTGTACCTGAAGTCATATTTTTATTTGCACTGTACAAAGTCGTACTCAAAAACAAGGGGTATGTTATTTCCTTTATTAATCCACAGCAGTGAAATGTTGCACATCATACTTAAAAAGCTGAAGATTAGTTTTACTGAGGCGTAATTACATAACAATAGTCATTCTGTACAGCCAGATGGTGTACATTTGTTCATTGTCTAGTTCTGGTCATTAGATAGTCCGCGAAGTAGAGTTACACTATTTCACTGTCTTGTGATGATTCTTTGTAACACCTCTGAGAGCTAAAAGGATGTGAACTGTTCTACCCTTTGGAAGATGGAGATCAGAGGCAGGATGATGCAGGTTGCCACAGATTTCATCAGTAGTTAGGTATTCCAATGCATTTGTAGATCAGCAATTAAATGAATTATACGACTCTAAGGGAAGCCTGCAAGGTAAAAGTCTTTTTAAGTCCAAAGATAGCATGCTAACTAATAAAACATCTTCAGGTTGCATGCCTTACACTTCTAGAAAAGACTGTTTGATTATGTGGGATATTCCATGCTAATACTTGAATTTTGTTTTTCACATAATGGAATTTTATGTGAGGATTCTTCTCTCCGTAGATAGTAAACTTACACGGCATAAGGGAGCTCTTAGTTGTCATTCATGAATTCAATATATATGAGTTACTTCCTGAGCTATGTATTTTTTAATTATATAAGGACTCAAACTCTGGATTGAGTAAGGTATCATTAAGAAAAAAATGATAATTAGGAATAAGGCAGACATTTCCAAGTTTCACATCTAGGTCATGCTTTATCTCTTACTGGCCATTATTTGTTGTTTGTTTGGATTTTGTTTCCATATAAAATTGCCAAGTTATATTCCTTATTGTACACTTTCATAGCTTTTCCAGTCTCACATCATCACACCTCTTCTGTTAGTGCAACATCATCTCTTTGGCAGTCCTTCCTCCTCATGTAAATTCAAAGCACTTCTGAGTGGATGTAATCAAATGCTGATGAGGGGGAACGGTTTTAAACTGAAAGAGGGGAAATTTAGATTAGAGGTTAGGAGGAAATTTTTCACTCAGAGAGCGTTGAGGCACTGGCACAGGTTGCCTAGAGGGGTTGTGGATACTCCATCCCTGGAGGTGTTCAAGACCAGGTTAGATGAGGCCCTGAGCACCCTGATCTAGTGGGTGGCATCCATGCCTATGGCAGGGGGGTTGGAACTAAATGATCTTTGAGGTCCCTTCCAACCCAAGACATCCTATGATTCTATGATTTGGTGTAATCAAATGCTGCTTTGAATACAAAATTCTGTTCTTCATATTTCTTTATCTTGTCTCCACAACATTTTTTGTTACATTAATCATTAGATACGTCTTTACTTTCAAGGTACTTCCAAACTATCCTTTTCTCCTTGTATGTCTTCTTTCATTTGCTTTGACTCAAGTACACTCAGTGCTCATCAAACCTCACCATTCCAGTTAACAGGGCTGCTGCATTTAATTTCCAAAAAAGTACTTTCTTGCTCACTCCTAGGTTATCCTACAGGTTTAAAGGCATCTCCTGTGAACATTCACAAAATTATTGCAATGTCATCTTTCCCCCCAAAAAAATCATTTCTATTACAGTGTAATAGAAAAACTCATAAAACAGCTATAACGTTGCCACTGTACTGATGTCATTACCTACAATGCTGTTAGTTGTTACTTTTATTTCCCAGTCTTCAGGTCTGTTTTTTCTTAGATTTAAATTGTAAACCTTTGAGGACAGAGACCATTTTTGTCCTGTGATTTTACAATGTGGATCTGTAGTCAATAACCAGAGTTCATATAATCATTCAGATATAGCCCTAATTCAGCACTGAGTAAAAGGCACCTCCAGACCTTATCATAACTGTTTTGCTTCCTTGTTGCTCTGTGCTAACATATGGACTTTCAAGTACTATGTGCAGTACTTTTAAGTGTAGATGATCAACTGCTTTAACATCTCTAAAAGTACTAGCTTTTCCTTTTTATTTTTTTTCCGAGACAAATATATAACAGATGCACAAATGAACCATGGAATGAATGTGCTGCAGACACAGAGCCATCATTACGCTCTTCACAATCAAGTTTTTTCATAAGCTCATGTGGCGTACACCTGTGTTAAGTTAACGGTGCACTTAGGTGCAGTGTGGAAGACTTAATAATTCAAAGTGGAATTTGTTTCTTTGTTCCTTTTGTGCACTTTCTCATATCCTCTCCCCTCATTATTTACTGTGCTCTGTTTGCCTTCTGTTTGTACTTACAATTATTTTGCTAATACTTGATTTGGCTGAGCTTCAAATTCACCAACTAGAAATGTGGAAACTAGTAAGTAGAGCAGGACAGGAATACCACATAAGGATGATTAAAAAAAAAATAAAAAATAAATCAGCAACCAATCTATATTACCAAAAATGTCCTCTGAGTTGCAGTGTACCGGGCACCTACTAGAATAACATTTGAAAATTGAGAAATTGGAATATTTATAAGCTGAGAAATAATTTGAACAATGGTGAAAAGAGCCAGTTGTAGATTTGGGGTTTAACAAATAGCTTATTTCTATAGCTCTGTTTCATTTGTCAAAATCATACGTACTAGCAGTGTTATGTCCCTTCCCATTGAAGTTTTTTAACATATAGATGTGTGCTCTCTCATAGAATTGTTCTACGACTTAGCTGTTCCATTTTCCTCAGAAACGAAGCCATTTCTTTCTCATCCTATTGTGAAGGGGAAGTAGGAATTGGGAAGAAAGCCATCTGGTTTAAATTTAAAATGAAGGTGATGGCAGGGAGAGAAGCATTTGTAGACCTGGCAAAATCTAAGACACTTTTCTCAGTTGAAGATGTACACTAACCAAAAACTGGTCTGCATTTAATTTGGGGATTTAATTAGACTAATCTTGCTTCAGAAACAATAATTGTAGACCAGCAGAGCAACAGCTTACCAAAATATTAAAGTTTTTACTGTAAGATGGTAAATTTCTCACAGTCACAAATCAACTTGCTTTTAAGCATATTGCTGTAACTAGTGTGCAGCCAACTTGGCAGTGATTGTGACGGTCATTTGAAACAAACGTTTGTTACACTTGTGCTCAGTAAATAATAGGTCTATGATCTGTAGCATCTGCTAGCTAACTTCTGTATATTGTTGTCCTAAATAAATTTAAAAGACTTAAGGCCTACCTCCATATGACAGCTTACATTCCCTTATTGTTTGCCATGCCTCCTACGAGTTCTGAGGACTCTCAGACTGTTAGTGAAATTTGAAGCATCAAAATAGTCTAAGCAGTAAACTGCGATCTGTGGTTTTATATCTTGCTAGAAATATATCTAAGCCTGACTTCTAGTCATGTTATGATATCTATTTCATTTCATTTCTGCCTAACTCTTGGCCAACAAACCAGCAACATTTGCGATCGTGTGCTTTTCAACAGAATCCTTTTCAGAACTATTATCTTTATTCTAGAATATCTATATCAATACCTGTTCTTAATCAAGAACTTCAGTCACCTGTTCCACGTGTCAAGAGATTCCTGCATAGACAGATATGTAACCGTATCATTTAATGACATTAATATAGATAATTCTAGTTGATGGTAAGAACTGATTGTATAATTACATAGTTCACGTGTCTGGTTCACTTGGGCAATTTATGATGATGTCTGAACCACCACATTTCCATTACTAGATAGAATGAGATTAAGTCTAACACAGGTATACCAATCTGACAAGTAGATGTATCTGAAGAGTTCTGTATAGATATATTCTCTGTTTTTTTTTACGTGGCAGTTTGGTTTGGTCTTTTATATTGCGATATAAGTTTGCATAATTTAGTGTATAGTTTAACTTACATTGTTTCACAGTTGATAATTTCTTATTCTATGGGCATTGGAAAATTTACCTAAGACCAATAATCTTTTCAATAATTTCTAGATTTCTCCTTGGGGAAATGCAGACATTTAGCATTTCTGTAAGTTATGATAGGTAGGAAGAATTACCAAAATCAATCATGATGGAAGGGCTGTCCCAGGAATTCGAGCTGTATCCTCTTTTAAGGGCTGAGCACCATCTTGATCTCATTACATTATTTTTTTCCCGATCAGAGGCTCTCCGATGGCATTTTGTGGCAATAGTTTATTTGACCCGACACAGAAGATTCTGGCTATTTGGAATGTGTTGTCATAAGCTATTAGCGGTCCATCCATAATGAGCTTGTACCTCTAGGCTTTGTATTTGGTTAAAGGAAAAAAATAAATACCCAGCTGGAAAACAAACATCATTATCAAGTTTAATGGCGCAAATATTCTTGGCAAGCAAATGTTAATATGTAGATGAAAAGGTACCAACTAGGAACAAGCAGTGAAAGAAGCAGTTCAGAAGGACTGTCACCCCTCAATTTTTAAGGCATTTTAAATATTTTGGACTTTTTTTGGACTATTTGTTATAAATGAAATGTGCAAATCCTAGAGTTTTACGATGTTTGGTAGTTTCATTTTTCATATCTCTGATTTTCTGTCGGTTCTGTTGTTGTGTGCAGCAACTGTAATTTTTTCACCGCGGGGTTTTAATGCATGTATTCAAGTATTATGGAGGATTCAGGACAGTTATTTGTAAAATGAAGGGCATCCACAGGCACGTTTGAAAAATACTTCTAATAATGTTTTTATCTTTGTTCAAATGATTTTGTATAGTTTGGTTAAACAAAAGAAAAGCAATGCCAAATGTGCCAGTTGTCTAACTGGAGATAGATTGAAGAGTCAAATATTTAGACATATCTTTTCCATGAAATGAAGGAAGAAGCCTGCCTTCAAGATTGGAATAGATGTGATTTATGATATTTAATGCTGATTGAAGTAACTACCAGAAAGCCAAACTACTGTTGAAGCAGTTTTATGCTACATAATGGATGTAAAGAAAAACATTAGAAGTTTTTGCATCTCAACAATTTATAATGTGATTTCATCCTTTTTTTTTTTCCTTTTAGCATAAAGCGGCATCAGGAAAGGAGAGCCATTTTAACTCCAATTTTAACAGATTTCACTGTTCGAATAACTGCAGCTCCTGCAATTATTTTTACAAAAATTGATGCTCCAGAAAATTTACACCCAGAGGTTAGTATAAAATGTGAACAGAAATAGCAGAACTCTTAATATGTGGACAATCTTAATATTTTACTGTTTCACTGTTTTAAATCACAGGTGTGGTAAATTTTCAAATACAGACATCACCAACTGCAAAGAAAAAAAAATCTTAATTGTTAACTGAAGTGTCTTCTCTCTGCTGGAGAAAGAATTTGTGTATGGCATTTAATATTAAAGGCAGCCTGTCCAGAGGTAGATAAGCTTGTTTGCAGTTCAGAAAATTTGAATCCTTAAAAAAATTGTGATGGAAAGAAGTTTGAAAATAGGTGCTATAGTACAACATTACAAAATGTATTCACAAGCTTCTCATAAAGAAATCTAAAAATGCAATGTATACTCTGTCTATAAGAAGCTAGTTGAGCTGTGTTCTTTTAGCCAAGTTTTCAAGCCCACAAATTTCCACAAAGCATCCACTCCCCAGTCATTACTGTGGGTACTTCAAAGTTATTCCAGATTTAACAATCACTTTTACCAGTCTGTGGGTCAGCTTATTCATGCTTAGTCTGTGAAGCGTGTTACACACAAAAGGTATTGACTCTCTTTTTGGTATAGTTTATATCTCAAGAATTTAAAACATTTTATGTAAGGAAGATGCCAGTAAGTTTCCGTCAGCTCACAAAGCATATTTTTCATAATAACTACCTCCTGGGTAGAGCAAAACTGATGCAGGAACATAAAGGGTATTAGGTGTGTACTACAACAATGCAATAGATGTGCACAGTTGGAAAGTAACAAATAATGCATATAGAAAGTAAAAATTGAAAACTTCATGTTTTGCGTAAAAGGTCATCACAGATGAAGTGCAGATGTAAAATAACTTTTTTAAAAAAAAAGAAATAGCTTAGAAGGTGGCTAGGATGCTTAGAATTTATTCAGTGAAGAAATCTCTGAGCTTTACTAATCCTTATTTTCAATACATAGTTACATAGAAGCTGAAAATTATTTGCCCACTACCTGCTATCTAATATTTCCCCTTTTCTCCATAGGAAATTTTGGTGTGTGGTCATTCTTTGGAGGTGAATATGACAACAAATCTGGATTTCTTCCTCAATGTGGCTCAAGTACAACTTCTTCAGCAGTTGGTACAAGCCAATGTGATTGGGCTGGAATCTTCCAGTACCGCCACTGAGGTAGGTTTTTTCCTGGTTTGCAGCTGATTTCTTTTTATAATACCATAGCTCTGAGCAGGTGTTTACATCATCTACAGTGACAAAATTAGAGAGGTAAGCGAAATGTGTGTTTTATTATTGTTTGTTTGATCAGTCTTATAACTCATTCTAATATTCTAACAGTAGGAAGGGTCTTATTTTAATAAGAATATTATTCAGTAAATTAGACCGAGGTTATTTTGCAACACCTTGTGTAGAAGGAGAATCATCTGATATAAATGATGAAAAAATAAATTTTAAAGTAGTTTTTTAGAGTTGTTTAATTTTTACTGAAGCTTTGGCATCTTCTCATGAATTCATATTTGTATGCACTAATTATGTTCTTCATTAAAACCAATAAATTGTAAAATATTCTCTGTGCCTGGTACCCACTACTCACATTAAGTATCTTCACTCAAGATCATAGGATTCAATCCATCTCTGAATCTTCTTGTACTTATTCAGTGAGAGAGATGATGGAACACATGAGGGATCATCTTCTGAATAATTAATTTAAAAAATTAATTAAAATTATTATATTTTTTAATGGAATCCTGTAGTGTTCAGCAGCCATCTCTTGAATTTGACATTCTTGTTTATTTCTGGAAGTCAATACTTCAGCTCGTGTGGAAGACTAGTCACTAACAGTGACAGAATTGTAAGTTTAAATAATTAAACTTCTGGGTCGGTACAAAAAAAAAAAAAAAGACAAGAGAAAAGAAAGTGAGAACTTTGCCCTAAGAAAAACTATCTATTGCTTATCTTCATACCAAAGTGTAGTCAGGTTGACAACATCTTTTAAAGACAGTAGACGTCAATATGTGACAAGACACCAACTCCACTGGAATGGCTGTTGGACCCACTGAGAAATCTTCACAAATAAGAAGAGTTAAGGAGAGAGTTAAAGTGGCAAGACACAATCAACTTGTCCTTTCCAAAAGTCTATCTAAGGGAATAGCTGGAAAAACTATTCCTTTTTCCTGCCCACACAGATTCAGCATGCATGTGAGTCTGGGTGGAAATGGGAAATGATTTAGAGAAGCCGAATTGATTATGTTCCTCTCTCCTCACCCTGTCGAAACCCCAGAAGTTGTTTATATCCTGCTAATGTAGGTATCACGTCATGCTCCCTCCTTTATTCCTTCCCAAGTATAGGGTAAATAAAGGGTATTTCATTACCAGGTTGAAACATGAGTGATGTAGTAAGGAAATGCAATGTATCTTTCTCTTCCTTGGATACTTTGCAGATGCAGGGTCTCTTTTGGATGTGAATATTATAAGTATGTATGGGAATATCTTCAATACTTCATGAAGCACTGTTTTCCCACTGTCAGCGGAATGGATGGAATCAAAAGATTTCAATGGCTGCCAAAAACTTTAATTTTGAGTTGACACTGTGCAGAACTGCTGCACTACTGATGTGGACCATGCAAGCTTAAATGTAATTTACTAAATTATTTCATTAAGCTTTTTGTTGACTACATCCTAAGATACATATTTGTCCTTCATTATTATCTCCCTGGCATTATTGAGGTCTCCTGTAGTGAGTAATGAGAATATTTCTGGCTCAAGGTGATGGTTCCCTTCTCATTAATAAGTTTTAAAACTGTACCTTGATTCACTGTAGTGAAAATCTTAAATCCAGTATTTTTCTTGTTTACTCTTCTGTCCATTTCTTTCTTCACATTTCTGTGGTCACATGTGCCTATATGAAGCTACCCCATCCTCTAATATATGCATATATATTATTATCTTCATAATGTTTCTTTAGTCAGCAGAGAGAAACATAATACACTGTATGCTGCTGTTTTCATCTCAGTGAACCAAGTGTGGAGCCCACACGTAACTATTCATACTTCACACCTGCTAATTATTTCATTGCAAGAATCAAAACTTAGCTTTGGTTGGGAGACATCTCTGGATGCCATTCTTTTTCTCAAAACAAGACTAAAGTCAGGCTTTTCAATGCATTGTCCAGTTAAATCTTTCTATATCTCCAGAAATGGAGGTTGAATTATGTGTCTGGTAAATTCCCTTTGCTCAACTACCCTCATTCTGGCGAAGTTCTGTGTTTATATCCACTTTGCTTGATGCAGCTATTAATCACTGCCTTTCAGTGTTTCACTTCAGACTGAAGAACAAGTGTGACTTCATCTTTTTCATAACCCTACTTTAGGTAACTGGAAACAGCAATTTGATTTCTCTTCACCATACTCAGCCTTCTCTTCTTCTGTCTAAACACACCCAGCCCTCTCACCTTGTCCTTATATATCCTTTGATACATGCTAACCACCTGCTAACCTTCTTGATGATCCTCTGCCTGCTCAAGTTTGTCAATCTGTTTCTTCTGCTATTGAGCTCAAAGCTAGAGACAGTACTCTAGATGTGAACTCACAAGTATCTAACAAAAGAGAAGTAATCTCACCTCTGATCTTCTGGCTCTGCTGCCCAATAGGTGATTATCCTTCATCACTACAGGGTCATGCCACTGTCCCATGTTCAGTTTGTTGTCTAGTGGGACCCTTGAGTTCTTTTCTCTGCTGCTCTGTAACAGTTGGCCTCAAAACTGTATTTGTTGTTTGGGGTTGTTCCATCTCAGGTACAGGACCTTACATTTACCTTCGAACTTTATGAGGTTTCTGTCAAACCGTTCCTCCATTTTGTCAATGTCCCTCTGATTAACAGCCCACCTTTCAGTGTATCAACCACTCCCCTCAGTTTGCTGTCATCTGTGGACTTTCCCTGGGTATGTTCTGTCTGTATCACTGCTAGGGTCAATAATAAAAACATCAAACATCATAAAATCTTGAGGACAAGTCAATCTGTAACCAGACTTCAGCTAGACTTTGGAACACTGACCGTTACTCTCTGATTTTAGTGGTCCTGTTTGGTTTTTACTCACCTTGTAGTCCACCCATTCAGTTAACACTTACCAGTTTGGGTAAGAGCATGCTGTGGAAGACTGTCCAAACTTGCTAAGGTCAAAGCAGATGACAGTCAATACTCTATCCACAGAACCGATCGTCTCATGATAGGAGGCAGTCAGGTTGTGGTCAGGCATGATTTGCATCTGGTATATTTGTGGTGTTTGTTCCTAAACACTTTCTTTCCCTTCAAGTACCTGGAACTGGTTACTGTAAAAGGGTTGGTCGTTTGTTTGTTTTTCTGTCACCTTCCCAGAGAGTACAATGTGGCTGACTATCTGGTAGTTTCCTGGATCCTTCTCCTTGCTCTTTTTTGAAACTAGACATGAGAGTTACTGTTTCCAGCTGTCAAAGACTCTCCCAAACAGCACAAACTTTCAAAAGAGATAAAGAGGATCTCAGCAGTGGCACTGGCCAGTTCCTCAAACACCTCTGGTTGTGTCCTGTCTCATTTTTTTAAGAGAAAAATTGAGCTGAAGTTATCCAACCTCTAAAGGTTTTCCTACAGTACTGCAAATTACCTAGATTGTTATGCAGGTCAGAGTGATACACAGAACCTGGGCTCTGCTTCTCCTGCTGCAGTGTTGTTCTTGCACTTGCATTTAACGCAGCCTTATTCAGCATGGTGATTAATAGAAATAGCTTTAAGGTGTGTTTGGTTTTTTTTGTTTGTTTTTTCCCAAAAGTGCCTGTTAGCTTTCCAGATTTAGAGCTTCTGGTTTGTATTATGTGAGGATTTTCACCAGTGTTTTTATTAAATGCATAAACAAGATTAATAGAATAGTAGAAATCAGCAAAAGAAATTGTATTTAGAATAATAGAATCATAGAATATCCCGAGTTGGAAGAGACCCACAAGGATCATCAAGTCTAACTCCTGGGTCCCCAAAGGACCACCCAAAAAATCTGACCATGTGTCTGAGAGTATTGTCCAAATGCTTCTTGAACTCTGGCAGGCTCAGTGCCATGACCACTGCCTGGGGATCGTGTTCCAGTACTCGACCACCCTCTCGTTTTTTTAATTTTCCATAGGAAAGTAAAAAATGAAATGGAGAAAGCAAGAAAGCTTGCAGTTCCAAATAGGATTGTATAAAAGCTGTCTTCCAAACCTGCCACAAGGTAACATGGCAGTGATTATTTTGTAGTTGAAAGGTATAGAATATTTTAATTCTAGAGAATACGTTATTATGTTTTTTTTTTAATAATGCAGGTTTAGTATTTGTACATGAATTTACATTACTGAACTATTTGCATTAAGCATTTGTTCAGTTGTTTTCAAGGGTTTTAAGAACCTATGCCCATTCAGTGCATCTCTTTGGGGACTCATGAATAAATGAGCAACCACACATACAAAAGTATGTGAACATTGCCCACTGGAATTTCTGAAAAGGAAAGGGGAAAAAGCAGTGCCTTGAATTTCTTGAGATAGCTGACTGTAAAAGAAATCAGAGTTTTACTGAATGTACTTCTATCTGCTAAAATAATGAAAAGACTGAGATACATACCTGTCAAAAATTTTGTTGAGTATCTGTCAAAAACTGAACTTCGGTACTGAAAAGTGAACTGTAACAGGAACTGTAGGATTCAAGAGATGCCTAAAACTGTGAATAGAACAAGAATGGTAAATTCTTCACTTTTTTTTATTCACTGATACCACTTTAAAAACACTGCAGGGAAAATAGTGAAAGACCTCCTAGAAATACTTTTGAATTTATACCAATCTGACCATAGCCAATGAATGTTGCAAAAATTATTGTTCCCTAAGGTGTCCAGCTGACTGAAAATTCTGCATTGCTAGTAAGGATTTTGCTTTAATTTATTTTTATTTTTAAGAAAAAACAATCCAGCATATAGAATACACAGTATCTAGTGACAAGGTTTAGAGAAATTTGTGGTCTGAATGGACTTCTGAGCACCAGGCTGGGGAGACAAACCGAAGTTATATTGGAACTCACATAAGGAATGAGATTTTGTATGACACTGGCTTAAGGCAACGACCGTCTGCTTGGCTTTCCTTTAGGCACACCCATTGTTACTAATTAAAATAATAATCTAGATTGTGCATTTTTCCTTCAGGGAAGCTGTTCAACCCCATTTAAAGATGCTGTGTTTAGCATGTTTTCAGGAAGCCATTTTTAGAGTATGAGGTCTTCTTTAAAGCAAAAGTCAGAAGAAGAGATAGTGTTGTATTATTAGATATGTCTAATTTTATTTGTATCCTGATAGTATCTGTTTAAACACAGTTATGCATATATGGATAGTTATGGTTGAGTTGCTTTTAATCTTAAGGTAGGACAGAATCATGGAATAATTTAGGCTGGGCAGGACCTCTGGAGTTGATATATACAGTCAAGGTCTGTAGTTCCCCGAGTCTTCCTATTTTCCTTTTGTAAAATTGGAGGTTATGTTTCTCCTCTTCCAGTCAGTGGGAACTTCACTGGACTGCCATGACTTCTCAGATAAATATGATGGACATATCACCACCTTCCATGAATGAATACCCTCTGAGCTCAGTCATTCAACAAGTTTTTTTATCAATCTGGTTGTTCACCCATCCAGACCATAATGTCCTAACTTGGATGCAAGATACATTGTGTTAAAAGTGTTAAAGGCCTTGTCAGAGTTGAGGTACATGAAATGTCCTGGTCTACCCTTGTCCACATATCCATCTGTTTAATCACAGAAGGCAATTGGGTGATCTGTTAGATACCAGCTTTGTGGATTCTGAGGCAAGGCTAAGCATGTCAGACAGAAGCTCATTAAACTTAGCTTTATTTATCTTTTTTGATTCTTAGCAATGCTTTGCATTTTCCCAGAGCCAGTAGTTTCTCCAAATGGAGGTAAATGTCCAAGTAAAAGCTATGGATATATAAAGATTGTCTCTTGTGCTGCTTCTTTCATCTGTAGGCCTCCCTTGCTGATTCTTTCTCCAGCAAGGTGAGCACCCAAGGATGCCAGCTATGTGGGCTGTTGACAGCTCTTTCAGCAAGCAGCCATTTGCAACTAACCAATATTGCAAGAAAGACAACAAAAGTATTTGGGAATTCTGGAGTACTGATTTATCGGGAGGCAGAGGGTGGAACTTCAGAGTCAAATGCATATACCTTGGCTGTAAGATGACAAAGTGAAAGTTTTGGAGCTGTGAATCCACAAATATTTGAGAAGGCTGAAATAGAATCATCTAGAGCTTTAGAAAGAATTATAGAGATATAGAAGGAGTTATATAGTTAAGTGAAATGAAACACTGAAGTTTGAACTTTGGAAAAAATCACCTTTGGTGTAGAAAGAACACTGCCACAGGATGTGACAAGAAGATTTTCAGCTCAGGTCATTTCAGTGATTTTTCATATAAGGACAAGACTATCTGCCATGGTTTTGATTTATATAGTTCTGTTGTTATAATCTCTAACTGATCATAACAGCCCCAATAAATTTCTAGTTTTGTGGGTTTGGGTTTAATAAATCTCATTCGTCTGCCCTGGGTTTCAAAAACTATGCCACACTTAGTTCAAATGGGAAAAATTAGTGAATTGCGTTCTCTGAAGACTAAAAATCATTAAGCAGCTAAATCCTTTTTTATTAGATAAAGAGGAACGTCAGCATATTAAGAATGCCTGGGGCATGTGGATTTACCAACAGTAATTAGTTTTGTTATTCATTAATATCAAGCAATCATCATATTAAATCTCCTTTAAAAACAACCATATATAAAGAATAACACATGTCTATTTTTTGAAACCAGTGTTTTCAAGCAAATTAAATATTTATACTTTTTAACAAAATAAAAAACATATTTTAAGGGGGCAGGGATGAACCACATCATTAAGCAAACCAGAGATGGGGGTGATCTTTGATCTATGTATGTATTCTGCCCAGTATCCCACAGGAAAACAAAAACAAACAAACAAACAAACAAAAAATCCTTTAAGTCATAAAGCTGTAATGTAACATTCTTTTCTTCTTTCTTCTTTCTTTCTTCTTGGTCTCCTACAGTCTGCTGTCTTTCAGAAATCCATACACAAGTGTCTTGACTTCCAGTAGTCTTGACCCACTTTTGATATTCATTTGCAGATCACCAGTCTTTCATTACATGTATTTCTTCTGGTTTAGAAATTAAGTAATGAAAGCAAGGATAAATACAGTTTTGTGTTTTCTGAAAATATTTGACTTGTGTTGTTTCTCACACAGGAAGAAAAATTCTTCAGAATATCATAATACCTTCTGTAGATTTACTTCTGAGCTTAGGCTACAGTGAAAAAACATGTCTGAACATTTTCTTTGGTCCTTACTGGTTTCATTTGCAGATTTGTTCTTATTCAAAGAGTGTTTTTTGGTTGTTTGCTTGCTTGCTTGCTTTCCTGTATCATCCTTTGGAAGGGATAACATACTTATTCCTTTTACACCGTATTAGTCACTGGTTTTTTGTTTATTTTGTTAATTCTAGAAAGCACCATTACAATTTTCTAACTCTGTCTTCCTGTTTTTGTAAGTACCCTGAAATTTTACAAGTACTTCCTTTATCACGTTCATCAGTACTGTTTGAACTTCCTGCACAGAATTTAGAAACAAGCTAATAGAAAAATTTCAGGCCCATTAGCAGATGAATATGATTGAAATGACTATGTAAATATAATTGATATGAGGTACATTGTATAGAACTGATATAGTAATGGCCGTTGTGGGTTAAACTGAGGCTCATTGAGCCCTATATTAGCTAATGCCTTGGAAAGAATATAAGAACAGTTGCATTAATTATGCATCCTATAATATTCTCTGAGTAATTTGCAGCTCAGGCACTTGCAGAGGTAGTGGTGATGTCTTTGTAATTGATAGTCTTCAGAGTCGTGTTTTTTTTTTTACTCATGGATTTGCCCAGTTACCTTTGAAATTCTTGAAAAAATTAATCACCTGTAATAAACTGTAGCAAAGAGCTCCCCCCAACCCCCTTTTTTTCTTTCTGATTATCACGCATCAAGTTTTTATTGTAGGAAAACAAACAAATTACCAATTGATAACGACCTCTGGCTTGGTAGAAATCAAAGAGCATAGAATTACTTTTGAAAAGGGAGTCTACTGCTGGTATGTTACTCCTTGGTCCCTCAGGTCTCAGCTGTGAAAGAACTTCAGAGAACCAGCAGGTTTCTCAAAGGCCCTTCTCTCAATTGCACCTAACTGGGGCTCATGTCCAGAGAGCTTTTTCTTGAATATTTAACCTGTATGATTGGAAAGAAAGCAATCTTTTAACGGCTGATGCAGAAGGAGTAGAAGACCTTGTTTGTTCTTCCTTTTTAAAGGAAAAAAAAAATCGAAGTATCCTTTAGGCAAGCAAGTTTAGCATTTACAAATTTGGTAACTCAGTGTCAGAACAGTGACATTCCTGATGACTTTGGAGTTTCAGCTGAATTGTCACTATTATATAAGTAATGTTTCAGTTGCCTTTTTTGTGCGTGTAAATGAGGACATACCTAGGAAAGAGATGGAATGTAGCTTTTCAAGGAACTGGATTTAAGCAGATTGAAAGCAGGTGGCTATCCACATTGTATTACAATTTTGGCACATCGCTCATTAAGAAAACCTATGCCACTGAAATTAATTCACGCCCAACAGATGTTTGTACCATAAAGGGATATGACCTGCTTGACACCAGTTACTGGAAGGAAAACATTTTTTCTTTTGATGTTTTGCATTAGGTACATATTACACGTGTCTCGCATGCTGAAAATAGGACTGATTTTCTTACATAAATTTTACGTAAATGCACATTCATTCCTGCTGCTTAGTCAACATTGTTAATGTTTTATAGGGAAACGCAGGGGTCTCCAAGAGTGTGTGGGTTCACGTGGCAGTGATGTTGCATTCAAAACCAAATACATTTCTGTTTCCAAGTCGATTTGAAAAATCTTAAGCTATATAATAAAATTTTGTCTAAATTTTCCAGTAATCAAAATCCAGCAATAATCTAATGAAATGCTACTAATTTATCGTTTTAAAATATCGCAGTTATAGTAAACATTTTTTTGGATCCCTGCCTTTAGCCCATGACTATATGCACATGTATGAACATTAAGTGTAAAATTTCACACAATAAGTTATAATCTATTATCATAATCTATACTTGATTATGATATACTAATGGATAAGTTATTAAACCATCAGGTAATGAAGACCAGAAATACAGTGAGCTTACAGAATCCCAGATTAGTTGGAGTTGAAAGGGACCTCTGGAGATCATTTGGTCCAATCTCCCTGTCAATCAATGTCACCTAGAACACATTGCCCAGGATGGCATCCAGGCAGGTTTTGAATATCTCCAGAAAAAAAGACTCCACAACCTCTCTGGACAGCCTATTCCAGTGCTCTGTTGCCCTCACAGTAAAGTGTTTTCTCATAATCAGCTGGAACTTCTTGTGTTTCCCTTTGTGCCCGTTGCCTCTTGTGTTGCTGGGCACCACTGTAAAGAGTCTGGCCCCATCTTCTGGACACCCTCCCTTCAGATAGCTATACACGTTGATAAAATCCCCTCTCAGTCTTCTCTTCTCAAGGCTAATCAGGCCCAGCTCTCTCAGCCTCTTCCCATATGACAGATGCTCCAGTCCCCTGATCATCTTAGTAGTCTTCTGCTGGACTCGCTCCAGTAACTCCATGTCCCTCTCATACCACAGAGTCCAGAACTGGACACAGTTGCCTGTTCTGATGTGTTCATAGATATCTGACCTTTAGAGTGCAGCGGTTATTTTTCAGGTTTTTAGACAAATGCGAAATTTCATTTTGTGCATTTCCTCCCCCAGCCAGCTGTGGCAGCACAATGGTCTAAATCTGAGTTTTAAATAAAATTAAGAATATTAGGTTCAGGACATGGAAAAGCAGTAATCCACTTAGCATTCAGTCCAACACAAAAACCTCATGTAAGCAGCTCATTTTTTATCAAAATAAAAAACTTACAGCAATGTCATTACGTGTCTGGCTGTGAACATTGTTGTTCATTTTCTGAAGGGAAGGGAATGAGTGCAATGATTGCCTTTTTCCTGTTTTGCTGTTGACTCGTAGCAAATCATTCCTATTACTGTAGGAATCAGCAGTATTACAACAGATCCGTTTTCATTATAGTTTCATTCTGGATTTCACTCTAGATATGAAGTGACTATGCGTTAATCCTTGGTGATATATGCTAACTAACATACAACGTGTGCCTTGTACATGTTTTAAGTACTTTACAATATTCTGTGAGAATCGGTATATATCTATAATTTAGAGTATTTATTTAGAGTATGCCTTTACTTATTAACAGGTATTTTTATAATATACTCTCAGTGTTTGAAAAGGCAACCGGAAGCTACTAGTAGATTATTTAAGGATTATCTTACTCTTGATAAAATGCACCCATACTGTGAATAAATGAGAAAAGACTGTATTACCATTCTAATTAGGACAATTATACTCTAGTAATGTATATTGTTATATTAATCTTTCTAATCCAGGTCTTCTGGCGCAAAAAAGACCTATATATTCACTTTCTCCCCTTAAAAAACATGCAAACAGAAAATTACAAGTCTTCCTGTGCGTAATAACTTTATGTTCATACCAATAACTTCAGAAACCTGAAAAAATTAGGCCTTGATTTATAAAAGCTTTCTTTCTCTGGAAGTAGAGCAGAAGTCACATCCTGAAATTATTTTTGATTACAACCAGCAAATCTTTCCTAACATAGATGACCACCATACTGTTTTTTCTTCTCTGCAAAAACATGGGTACTACTTCACATCTGCTAGAGAGGATCTCTCAGATTTCTTCTCTCTCTCTGTTTTTACAGTTTATAAAATGGGAATATTGACCTTGAAATTAGGCCAGTATTAAAATATTTCAAAGTTTTTACTTTTATTTGCTTTTGTTATTCTTAAAAATTTGTTCTAATAAGTTTTTCAAGGTAGTCTTGAAAGCTGAATTTGTAATTTTGCTCTTCAGGCTTAAAACAGAAGATCTCTCCTAGTTGCTTCTTATCACTGGTTTATCTAACAAAGCTAGACAACAGTTTAATACGTTTTGATTTGACAGTATTCAGAAGTTTAATATTTGCTTTTGCAAAGACATCTGAATAGTTTTAACAGTATAATGAAAGATTGATTGATGAAAGATTGCAAAGAACATTTAATACTGTTAATATGCTGGAAATTAACTCTATCACGGTCATCTGAGAAAGTATTTAGAAGAGAGTAGGTTCTTTGCTGCCAGCTTCTCTCAATAAAATATACCTTAATGATAATATCTTTTATATTATGCCTGAATTTTCCTTTAAATAATTCAGGATGATCAGAATATGGATCTCAAAACCTACAGACGTACTTCAATCTGGTAAACTGCAGTTACTCAGTATACCATAACTACTACTACTAAATGTGAATTTGACTCCCTGATTCTACTGACATGAAAAAAAAATTGTTTAGTAGGGCTAGAGACATTATACTGATGTTTGTTAGTTTTTATCAAAACATTACAATTAAAAAGAGAATTTTGAAAATGTGCTTTGAACACGGTATGATCAAAATGTAGTTGTAATTGATTAGCTCTACTAGTGAAACAGAAGAGTTGACGTTGCTGTAGTTCTGGAATATTTTATTATTACTACATAAGCAGCATTGTTTTAAATAATAAGGATTTTTAGAATCCTGTTTAGTGTACTGATCAGCCTACTATGATCTTCTTAAGTGTCAAGGGCTGTTCTTAACTGTCTCCTTTCAACAGTTTAACATTGCAGGTTAGAATTATATTAAATCATTGCAGGTGCCTCATCAATAAGTTATCAATAAATTAAATAACTTAAGCCAATCCACTTGCTGTTATTTTTTCCCAAGCATGAAAATATAGTTTAGTACTGTTTTATCAATCATAACGCATCTGATTTCGTTAAGGGATTAACCTGTTCATCAGTATACATGGGTTTTGTTGGAGGCCTTGGGTGTACTTTGATGGATTAATATCGATACTGGATTTGTTCCATTTTAATCACTACTTAAGGTAGAAATAACCACTGGAACTTTTACTGATTTATGAATTTAACAAACTCTAATGAAAACTGGTAGATTGCCAAAATTAAGTTTACAGTATTAATTGGAAAATAGATAGGGGGTGCAATTTCAGGCAAGTAAGCCCTGTGAAAGAGACATGTAATCAGCATTAAAGCTGAAAGAAATTGAATTAAAACTGATTTGGACAAATAAAGAGGATGTCCTTTGGAAAGCTGTATGGAAGCAGCCTGGCAGGTGTACTAGCTTTTCTACCTTTTTTTTTTTTTTCCTGATACACAGTTGTATAGAATCCTTGACTGAGGTGACAGTGGAAATCACCATAACTAGAATTAACTCAGACTATAAGACCTCCTTCAATTAACTCATCTTTGAGGGATTTTAAAATGTTCTAAAAGTTCTAAAAAGTTTTTTTCTAAAAGTAATAAATCACTGATAGAGAATCCATTGTCATCATTCTTAATCTTTTCCCGTAATTAATTATTCACCTCTTTAAAATGTGCATCTAATTTCTTGTTTAAATATGATAATCTATTACTCTATAAGATGAATAATTGCTGTTAATGCCCAAGTATCAGAAAATAGGTGACAGTCTGTGTTATCTCTTTTCCCTTTTGTCTGGAAACCACATTTGAAATAGCTAACTATATTTAAAGCTGGAAGAATAAAGAGAAAATACGCTGAATATATACTGGCTTTGATTATCATTGGAAAAATGTTTTTCATCTGTATTGAAGAATGAGGGAAAAATGCAGGGGAAAAACGGCATTTAAGCTGTGAAAAAAAAAAAACTCTTTTCCAAATATTTGACTAGATCAAATCCTGAAGATTGTTGAGCAACTATAAACATCATTAATCTTAGTTAGGAAACTTGATTTCACTGGAAGTTCTTGGTAAATAGAAGGATTAAGCATGCCTCAAAAATAAAATGCGTTGTGGTGCTCTGTTTTTTGCTTTGTTTACGTAAATATAGGCAGTCGTCAAATAGCGACTCTGAGTTTAAACTTTAAAGGTGTGATTTCCAAATGGACTGTATTTGGTGGTTTATAGTGCAACGTTGTAAAGAGCACTGTAGACAAAAATAATAAAGTAGTGATGATTTATGTGTAAATCTTTTTTTTTTTTTAAAGTATTTTAATATTCTGTAAAGAATTTCATGCCTGGTCTCCAGTGTTGTGTTTTTACTTATTTGTAAGCCCTAGCTTTATACTCTTTTATAAGTTCATCTTTGATGTACAGTAGACCTATTGTACTGACTTATTCATAGAGTATAGTGTATTATTGCAAAGAATATTGCTTTGATCTGCTTGACAGTTTTAAAGTATGGACACATATGTGGTGTATGATAAATTACCTGAGGGGTAAAGAACGTTGCTGCCTTTTCATAATTATTCACTTTTTTAGAATTAATATATGCCAAATTCTTACAAGAAGAAGATATAATACTTCCACATGGAGAACAGAAACAGAAGTGCTAGGAAAAGAAATACAAATATAAGGTTGACTTGTAGTTAATGTAATATTTGTACAGTGATGCACCTAAGGTAATAGGTGCAATATTAATAAAAGGACTGTATTTCATCATGAGGAAATTATTAAGTTTCTTATATATTCTTAATAGTTTAATATTCTGGTTAATGTCTCTTAATATAGATGGTAACTGCTTTTACTGCTGAGTAATAGAACAGGTGAGTTCTCAAGGAGTTTATTTCTTAGTCTGGCAAATCCATTTCCTGCTGTCCATCACTTACCACCTGGAGATTTTTGGCAAGAGAGCATCTTATTGTCGTGGTAGCATTTAGAAGTAGAAGATACAAGGACTTCTCTTTGAAAAGAAATTAAATACAAACCAACACTCATCTTGGTCTGCTTCTGTATAGGCATGCATGGATAGCATATCTTACGGCAAGTCAGTATATCTTGTATTCCTGAATTAAACATGGTCATTGAGGTCATTACAAACTATTTTTTACACAAATTACTCCTCTGTAAGCTTCAAAGTAAGGCTAGATTTCTGGAAAAATATTAATTTCTCCACAAATAATGATTTTGCTTAAACTTACCTTAAAGAGTGTTCCTAATAACTATCTACATTGGAGGTAATTATGAATACAAAATTTTGTACCTTCGCTGAAGAACGTAAAAGGTATTTTCAAATGCTTACTTTGTCTTCACAATATTTTTATGAGGGTTATGGCTCTAGGAGAGAAAACAACTACACTACTGAACACAAGATGCTTACATATTAACTATAAGGGAAATTAAGAATCTAAAGTCTTTTGCAGAGGATGTCATTTTTCACCCAGTCTTTGTCTTCTACCAGCATATTCTCCCTGTTCCCTCTATCCCTGTTTGCCAGGTTGCATAGTCTTGTTTGTTTATTTTCTGCTTGCCTGCTTCAGTAGGCTACAAGCCTATACCTATCCCACAGTATCTGAAAATCAAACAGGTAGTTGATATAGTAATAAAAACCAGCATAAGCTATTTCTTGAAAGAACCATAGCCAGATTCGTCATCTTTTCCATCCATCTTTCTTTTCGTATTCACAAGTTTTTAATTGCGGTGGTGAATGTAGCACTCAACAATCAACTGTTGCAAATATGGAAATATTTGCACACAGAAGAAGTAGAGTCCAAAAAATTGTCTGTTTTGGAGCCCTCTCAGACAGACCTCTTGTGTTCCACTATTTCTGCCATTAAAGCCTTAGCAATGAAAAAAGCTTCCAAAATTCTTCAACATATCTGCTGTTAGCGTAGCTATGTCTTGTTAGCAATTAGAATATCGTAGATCCCACACAAACTTGTTTAAAAAACAAGAAGAAAACTTCTTGTTCAACTTGAGGAGAAACCATATTTAACTATTGAGATGGTGAAGGATAGACTCTAGTGTACGGGTGAAGTGGTCATACAAAGAATGACCTGGGACTGAAATGTCTGCTTGGATTTTTTATTCATAACAGATCGTATCCCAGGCATAATTTGCATTCAAAACCAATACCCCATGGATGCAAGTTGTCATTGATCTGGGGGCAGTGCTGAGCAAAAAGGGTGGGAAGCTGGTGTGGACAGATCGTTGTTTTCTTTCAAAAATTCAAGGCATGGCCTGCTGATGTTTTCTGCTTTTATGATATCTGCTTCTGAGTGTTTAACTTTTGAGCGCTCTGTCTGAGGTACCCAAGCACTGGCCTCAGCAGCGTTCATCAGCCTGCCAGATGATATTTTGCCTCTAGACCTGGCTCTTGGCCAATCACTCTGAGCAAACCCCACCAGCAGATGTGACATGTTCCATAAGGCTCACCCCCACACTCCGATAAATTGCAAAGACAACCCACCAGCTTCCTGAATAAATGATATTAATATGATGGGGGAGGGAAAGGGGGAGAAGTATGGCTCTTACATGGCTCAGATACCGAATCAAAATTACCAGATGCTTCAGTGAGTGATAGGCAACGTACTAATTACAGCAAACTAATTAACTGAGGTCTCCGAGAAGGGGAAGGCACAGAAAAATCACCTGGAGCAGCCAGTTTCTTTCTCTCGTAGTTGAATCAAACTCTGTACTGATTGATCGTTAGAGACAATGCAGTAATATCTGCAGAAGATATAAATCATCCGCTGTCATTGCAGATTAGGCTTAAGAAAGCTTTTCTGATAAATTATGATATGCTGTAATATGCTGGGTCAGGAAGTCTGGGAGAGTATCCTGAAGAAGTATTTCTCTACACTTGCTTCTTTTTATACTTCTTTTCCCTATGCATCTACATATGGCTGCTGTCAGGGAGAACAGGAGCCTAGAAGGACCTTTGGCCCCAGTGGGGCCATTCGTATGTTCCCTTGTAGTTAATTTCTGTTTATGGCTCTCTCATCAACTTTCTGTTGTTGCTGTAACTTCACTGTACCATAAAGCACATGATCAGCAGGAGGTTTGTACAAAATTGCAATTGACAATTGCATCTCACATAAAAGTTGAAGGAATGATAGCTAATGGAGTTTATAGCAGTGTTTCTTGCCTATTGTACTTTAACAGAGCAAGTTCTCTTGAGTAAAGATCAATTTAATGAAACTTTACTCGAGGTTATCAATGCATTACTGATGTGAATAATAAAAAAAGAAATCAAATAGTATATTTTTTGTTGGTGTTGAAAACAAACATAATTTTGTTTTCCATTTGTATTTTGTTTAAAAATAATAACAATCAGAAAACTGGTAAAACAAGTTCCAGATAATACTACTTAAGAAGCCAGACAGCCAAAGTGTGAAATGGCAGATGCACATGTTGCACAGATGTTGTGTTGACTGGTTAGTGTCCTTATGGAAAGCTTGTGTAATTGGAAGTATTTTTAGTATGTTGAAACTTTGAGAAGTTGGCATCCTCGTTTACAAGCTTCTTTTGAAGAATCTGTTTATCTTTTGCCTTTTGATTCCTGAAGTCTAAGGTAATCAGTGTTAGAGAGCCAAAACAGCCTTAGTTTCTGTATATTGTATAGATCAGACAAATTTAGGTATGTCTTGATAGTCACAAGTGTGTTGGCACATAAAAAAGGTAATGTTGAGTGAAGATAGCTTCCTGAGGGGTTTATAGTCTTTTTTCATTATACGTTTGAAAATTGTTGCAATGACTAGAAGCAGAGCAAACATTGTGTATGGTAACAGTAACATCCCAGAAACAGTAGGTATTGAAACGTGAAGCCATAAAAAACTTCTCAGATAGTTTTGTCTTTTTCATAGGTTGCACATTATTTATCAGATCTTGTATACCTGCTCAGTTTTGCTCCGTGTATTAAGCTTTCAGTGCTCATTTCAGGGAAAGGGAGATCATGCAGCATGTAACCCTATATCTTTGATATGCTGAGGCAGTCCCCAGTATCAATACAGACTGGGTGGTGAACTGATTCAGAGGAGACGTGCAGAGAAGAACCTGGGGATACCAACGGATGAAAAACTGGATATGAGTACATACACATAATGTGTATGTGCAGCCCTGAAAGCTAGTCATATCCTGGGCTGCATCAAAAGCAGTGTGGCCAGCAGGGTGAGCAAGGTGATTTTCCCCCTCTACTCTGCCTTCATGGGACCCAACCTGGAGCACTGCATCCAGTTCTGGGGTCCCCAGCACACGAGAGACATGGACCTATTAGAGCAGGTCTAGAGGAGAGCCACAAAAATGATCAGAGGGCTGGAGCAACTCTCCTATGAAGAAGGATTGAGAGTTGAGGGCAATCAGCCTGGAGAAGAGAAGGCTCTGGGGAGACCTTGTAGAGGCCTTTCAATCTATTAAGTGGGCTTATAAGTAAGGTGGAGAAAGACTATCTACCAGGGCCTGTAGTGACAGGACCAGCGGGCAGTGGTTCTAAACTGAAAAAAGGTAGGCGTAGATTGGATGTACAGAAGAAATTTTTTATGATGAGGGTGGTGAGGCACTGAAACAGGTTTCCCAGAGAAGTCGTGGATGCCCCATCCCTGGAAGTGTTCAAAGTTAGGTTGGACATGGTTGTGACCAACCTGATCTAGTGGAATGATCTTTTCAATGATTCTATGCTTCTATGAGATGCTTTTTTGGTTGGTTATGGTAACTGGAGAATCACAAGTTTATTGCAGCTGGTTAATATGCTTAATGGATAATAAAGTTGTTAGCGATGATCTCATTACTTGGGATGTGGAACTGCATTTTTGCATGAATAATTTCAAAATGGTGATACTTATTTAATTTAGCTTTTTTTTTTTCCTTTTCACTATAAAAGTTATAGTTCAGTTACAAAGTGTGAAGTTTAAGATAACAGCTGTAGGAAACAAGGTAAAGAGAAAGTTACAAAATTTGGATTATTTAGATTTGAAGCGGTCTGATGGAGGTTCTCAAACAGTTTGCCATGAGTTAGCTTAAAATTTAAGCTTGATGGTTCTCCCTATGTTTATTTTGTGGGTTTGTAAATAATGCAATATTCCCAGAAAATCATTTTCTCAGATAAGAAGGATTGCAGAAGGTTGTAGATCCTAAGCATGTACCACAAGTAAATATCCAAATTAACACCAGTGACATAAATTGGAGCTAAGAGATGTGTTAACACTTCCTTTCATGTGTAGTGAGGTCACTTCCACATGGTTATAAATCCAGATTGTGCGATGTACACCCCACAAGAATTTAGGAAAGAGAATCACTTCCGTAACCTAAAGGGCCACAAAGTTTTGATAAGGAGGAATGGCATTTCATATCAAACTCAAAGAGAGCATTGTTCTTAGAATGTGAAAAAGGAGAACTAGGAGACAGGAAAATCCATTTTACTGTAAATATATCTTATCTTTAGCTTGCATCCTAAAATTACTAGAAAAAAAAGCGATGTTGAATTGTTCCAGAATAATTCTTGCAACCAAAAAGGCTGTATTGAAGAGATCTTCACTTATGCTCAGATTCTGCAAAAATAAAATTTAAGTGAGAAAAACATGTTTTGTGTTCTCTCTTTGAAATCTGAAACTAAGAAAAATTTTATTTTACAATGAAGTATCTGTTTAACAAGCATTCTAACAGGTGTAATTCAGAAAGATAAATAAATATATGGAAAAAGGTAGAAATTAAATTTACAAAGTTAAGAATTATTAGTATAGCAAAACCAAACTTGAAATTGTGGATTCAAAATTTATTTATTTTCTGCTAGGAAAAAACTATTTTTTTCTGACTGTTTTTGAAGTCCACAAACATACAAATTCATGGGAAAAAATGGTATGTTGTAACCCATAACATTTTAAACACTGTGAATGATTCGGGACCCGTTTCTCAAACAATTTTCTTAATGTTTTGTGTGACTACGTAAGGTGCTAAGATGTTCGTGCATACCAAGATCTCACATAAAATATAGCTGGTGGTGAGATTTACCCAAAACAAAAATCTGCAAATAAGTTTATGAATAATAGGCATGCTTCCGAATCTTCCTTGTATCCAAGGAAGCATCAAAAGCACTCCAAAGCATCAAAAATGCTTCAAAATCAAAAGGGACTTCATAGTATTAATGAAATGAAAAATACAAGTATTTCTTCAGAATACTAAGAAGCTCCTTATCAATAGCATTTAAAGACTTCCTACTTTTTTTTTTTGTCTTAGTCTATGTTACTTGACTACAGGAACCATACCCTATTGTCTCTGCTCTACGGATTATATTTCTTTTGTCTCGTGCTACCCTCATGCAGGGTAGTTTAAAAAAGAGAAATGTTCTGTCCAGTCTCTTTATTAGATAGCCTGCCTAGCAATATTTTGAACATAACTTGTGGATATTATTTTTATTATCACTAACTTAAATATTATTGTACTTTCTTATCAAAATAAAGATGTTTTTAATAACTAAATGGTATGTGAAGTTAATTTAAAACTTTGCTGTTCCAGATCATTTAATGTATTAACCAAAAAATCTGTAGTATTCTTTACAGAGTTGATAAAAATATTGCTATGAAATAGGTCCAAAATTCAAACTGTTCCTTAAATTACAGAACGTGGAAAAACCCTCATTGGTTAACTTTGTTGCTTTGTTGTTTAAAAAAAAAAAACAAAAAAAACTGTATTATGATAGTTCTGCCATAAATCACAGATACAGTTGACAATAGCAGGTCAAGGGAGGTGAATCTCAAGATGTCAAAAAAGAGTGGACAACATGGGCTCAAAATCACCACAAGCAGAATGTGAGAGAGCATGTGCTTGGACTTTCTCACACTATGGCCATTGAATGTGTCGTGGTGATGATTTGCTTAATCGTCTGATGAAGAAACGAAAATTTGAGTGTTAGGTCATACGAAGTATGACTGAGGGCTCTGCATTCTTTGATCCTTACTAACCTTCTCCTTTGAGTCATCTAATGCAGGTATACAGGAGGGTTTGACTCTGTGACAACATTACCTTTAGACACCACCAGTTACAGTTTTTTCCCTGTATGGAACATCGCCTGCTTGTTAGTGTGGAAAACTTGATTCTTGACATTAATTATAAACACATGGACTCTCTTAATTCTCTTGATTTTAAAGTGAAATAATGGTGGTTGTTTTTTGTTTTTTTTGTGTGTGTTTTTTTGTTTTGTTTTGTTTTTGTGGTTGTTTTTTGTTTTTGTTTTGTTGTTGTTGTTGTTTGGTTTTTGTTTTTTTCTTAAAGGGAAAGCTGAGGTATAAAAAGAGAAAGGATAGTGGAAGCCAGTAGAGAGCTAATTAAAGTAATTCTCAGTGGACAGTGAGCAGTCTCAAGTTTTGAACTTCTTTGAGAACTTTGAACTTTTCTTTGAGAGAAGGATCCTCACTTTTCCCTGACATTCCTTCATGAGAAACAGTTTTCTTCATCTATTTGCGTTTGAACCTATTTTTAGAACTATATGAAGCTAACATGATCCCTCTGTGTATCAGGCTTCCGCAAATAATATGTATTATTTTGTGCTCTTAGCCAAATTTGAAAAGTGGACTAGAAGTTTCAATGTTCATTTTTTATTTGCTTTGTGAAAATCAGGAAAGGGACGGTGAGAAATCAAACCAGGTAATGCCACTGAGCAAAAGCCCTTACTCAGTAGCTGGCAGGAGACACTGTTTGGCCACTTGTGTGCCTTGTGTAATCAGCATGGTCAGCCTGGGATAAATATGCTGCTTAATCTCATACTGATTTTCATAAGGCTAGGATTTCACTTTAGTACTGCCCTGTATCTTAAGCAATAATCTTTCGTAATTATGAATGCCTTCAAATAGGCATAATCTTTCAGCGTATATTGCTTTTAGTCATATTAGCTGCCTTCCCACTTTTTCAATTTTTCTGGCCAGCTGTAGTCTGTTTTCATATTCAGGTAACGCTGCATCATCTGAGACAGCCTAATGGAATGTTACATCCTGTAACTCATCCCAGAGATTATGGCAGGAAACAAATGTGGTTATTTTCTCAAAAACTCATGTGCCTGTTCTAGTAGAAATTCAAGAGCTTTTCATACAGTTTTAAGAGTGACAAGACTACTTGTATGAATAAAGTTTCTTTTTTATCAGTAGTGGGTTTAAACATAAAAGAGAATACCCTTCTATTTATTTAAGATCAAAAAGATGCAAAGATGTTCAAGAAGCCCAAATTATTATATTGGATAGAATTAAGTGTTGTTTACTGGTTCCTCTCAAGTGAATTTTCATGAGTCTGAGCTGCAGCAGTATCCTTGGGCCATTTACAACAAGTTTTATGCTAAGCAGGATTAGCTATAGCCATGTTACAATTTAATAATTTCTATAATGTTTTAAACTAAAAAAAATAAAAAAAAATAAATATTCCTTCAATTCAGGGAATTGCCAATGAATCAATCTCATCTAAATCTGAGAATCTGTATTCAGTAGGACTTTGTAAGATAGGTTTAATTTAATTATAAGGTGAGCTTTGTTTCCTATTTCTACTCATGCTGAAGATCTGAAACCTTGAATTGTAAAAGGAAGCTGTATGAGATAAATGGGTGCCTGCATGTTTTTTTCCAAATACATAATAACACGAAGATGTGTGTAATATATTGTAATGTATTGTGTGTAATATACATGTGCATAGAATTCATGGACAAAATTTGCACTACATATAACTTCATTTTCTTAGTTTCAGTTGTTCCAGAGATTAATCTTAGCCACTCGGATAGTAATTAGATTTAATTTTTTAAATTGCATGAGAGTTCTTTTATGTCAAAAAAGATTTTAATAAACTTAAAATCCATATACCTTGACATCTAACAAAGTCTTACTTTCCTTTGGGATAGAGTAACTGTTGTCCTCGTTGTTTTTTTTTTCCTTGCAGTTGCCCATAGTTTGCTGTGTTGTATGATAAATTTAAAATTAATCTTTATTTGCTGAAGGAAGACATTTTTCTCTGATATAAAAATATCACTTTGCATTTGTCTGTTAATCAGAACAAAGAAAAGCCTAATGTCTTCGTGTATAGCTCCTCTCCACAAGCAATAGCTTTAGTATATGTGCAGAAACCCTGAATGTCACAGCCTTTGCTTTTCTTGATCTTTGTACATGTAACTGAGAAGCAAGTAAGCTGTGGGGAAGGAGCAGAGATGAGGACATTTCAAGTTGTCTTCTTCCCCCCCTGTACTTTCAAAGCAGGAAAGTTGCTGTGTATTTTTTTTATAACAGTTTGAGCACAGCACTCATGGATTAACAGATCATCACAGGATCCCATTTCTTGTTTGGCAATAGTACCATTTTGCTCCGACAAGTGAGGGATTTGAACGTAAATACCAAGGTCACAAATGAAAATCACAGGAGCTGGATGAAGTACTTCATCTTGCAAGTCCTAGCCTATTGCTTTGTATCTTTTCCAAACCCTGCAAAGAGACACTTCTTCCCTTTGCTTACAAACACTTGAGCTTGTTGTGTTCACAGTTTGCCCACAGTTGAGAAGATATGAAAAGTCTAATAGTGTGCAATACAGTAGGATCCTTACTTCATATTAAAGATGGGACACTACTCTAGAAATGCTGGAATTGTAGCTATTATAAATTATTCACACTGAATGAAAGGCACAGACTAAAGAGAAAGTAATTTTGAAAATCTGTAAATGGTCCTGCTGCATATTGACTGGTAAATCTGAAATACGTTCTCATTTCAACTGAGAAAAATTTAGTGAGGACTTCTCCCTTGGGAAGCCAAAAAAGATTTACCCCATCTCTGTTAAAAGTAGATGTAAGGTTTTTGCATTAGATTCCTGATCTACAATTTCTGTTGAACCAAGTTGTTTTCTTTGCTAGGGTGATTTATAAGGAGTTCATATGAAGACAAATAGACTTTTTGCTGGTCCACGTATACTTGGACTTTAGTTTGGTTTCTGTGTCATCTTGCTTTTAATGCAGTAAAATTTGTGGAATGGCCATTTTTTTTGAAATATAAATGACAGTAGAGGGTCATCTTCTGATCATTTTTTGTCATTGGGCTGTTCTGTTCATAAAGTTTTAAAAGTAAGCTTGTAGCTTGATAGTTTCAGAGAGAGTGCTAGAAGTGTAACTTTGTGAGATTGCCAATAAAAACCCTTAGCTGGAATAGCTGAATAATTCTTGCATCATTTTCCTGGTAGCTTTACCAGGAATCCCACATAGCCACTTGTCGGATGTTTTCCTGAAAATAAACTGGTCTTTGGTTAGGTCAAGGACACTATCAAAATAAAGTCCTTGCCAGTATCTTGAGTCATCGCCATACCCTGTTTCCATTGTTAGGAAGCTTTGTCTCATCATTTGATTTTGTTGCCAAAAACAGCAGAGAGAAATCTTTTTGAAGGGCTGTGCAATACTTTTTTGATACTTCCTATAAGCAAATGTTTTCATTCCATTAGAAACCTAGGTGCAATTCATGTATTGGGAAAATGTCTTTAAATTTACTTTGTTACTAAGACTCTTCAATGCAGAAATATTTTTTTTCAACAAAGTAAATAAGAGGCAAGAGACTAAAGTAAACTCACCCTAAAATAAAAAATCTTAAAAGAAAGGGACCATTTTGCAGATAGGAAGACAAAACACATAAGGAATATTCAAAAGAATGTATGCATGCTTGTAGATGCGCGCATGCGCGCACATGCACAATGGAAAGCACACGTGCACAATGAAAAATGTGACAAGGCCCACATGTATAGGTCCCGTGGCTTTGATTAGTATGATGAAATCCAGTATTATTTGTGTTCCCATTTAGATAGTAGAGGTAGTTGTCTCACTGACTTGCATTGCAGAGTGGCTTTGGTGAGTATGGAGAAGATTAAAAAGCAGGAAAATATTTCCATTTGTACTTTTTTGCAGCTGATCAAGTCACCAGTTGCTGTATCAAACAGTGAAATCATAGATTATAATTGTGATAGACTGATATGAGTCATGCATGTGATACTAATAACATCTAGTGAATCAAATTCAGGTTTGCAGCCACTTCAAATAGCTCTGAACTTACTTCTGCAGATAAGTGGCCACTAGTACCTATTCAGAGGGAACAGTGTAAAGCCATAGTATGTAGCTCTGGTGTTTCTGCTATGCTAATTAATATTTTTGCTTAATAACCTTCAATGTTAGAATTTTTTCTTCAGTACATGTTTCTAGCCAGTATTTCCAACTCATGTTGTTTAATTGACACCGTACCTTCTCCCCAAACTACCTGTGACTCATTGCATGAATCAGGACTGAAAGCTTCATTCTGAACTTCTCCTAAGATCTCCATTAATTTTAGCTCTCTCCATCAAAGTATAGGAGTAATAATGACTTGGTAGGGTATTCTCGGAAATGAACAGTGACAACTATTTTAAATTATTGGGAAAGTGGGTAAAATAGAAAATGTGGAAAACTAAACTTGATTAGCAAAGAAGGATGTGGGAGTACTGGTTGACAGCCGGCTAAACATGAGCCAGCAGTGTGCCCAGGTGGCCAAGAAGGTCATTGGCATCTTGGTTTGTATGAGAAATAGTGTGGTCAGCAGGACTTGAGAAGTGATTGACCCCTTGTACATAGCACTGGTCAGACCACACCTCGAATATTGTGTTCAGTTTTGGGCCTCTCCCTACAAGAAGGATATGAAGTTGCTTGAGCATGTGTAGAGAAAAGCAATGAAGCTGGTGAAGGGACTAGCAAACAAGACTCATGAGGAGCAGCTGAGGGAACTGGGATTCTTGAGTCTGGAGAAAAGGAGGCTGAGGGGAGACCTCATCACTCCTTACAACTGCCTGAAAGGAGGATACAGTGAGGAGGGTGTAAGTCTCTTTTCTCAGGTGACAAGTGATAGGATGTGAGGGGAATGTCTAAAGTTGCACTAGGGGCGTTTTAGATAGGATATTAGGAAGAATTTCTTCACAGAGAAGGTGGTGAAGCATTGGAATGGGCTGCACAGGGAAGTGGTGGAGTCCCCATCCCTGGAGGTATTAAAGAGATGTGTGGACATGGCACTGAGGGACGTGGTTTAGTGATGAGGTCAGGTTGGTAGTTTTTCTTGGTGATCTTGAAGGTCTTTTTCAACCTAGGTGATTCTATGATTCTAAAAATCTATTGGCTTTACTGAGGAGGGATCCTGCCTACAGATTTCATCAAACTCATCTGAAGAGCAGTGAATTAATGTAGTATTTTAGAAAGTCAGGCATCTTCTTTTCACGTAGCTATAGGGGTAATTAAGTGTTTGTTTGGAGTAGTTCACCACTGATCTTGGAGTAATTTCTATCTCTTCTTTGGTTTCCCACTGGAATAAGTAATCTCCAAAATCCTGCTAATAAAGGTCAATCAATTTTGGTGATTCTTAGGCTTCCAAAACAGGGAGAGAAGAGAGTAAGAAAGATTTGGAATCACAAATAACTTTTTTGCCAATCTGTTGTTGTCTTTCACTGGGATATGGTCACCTAACTGATCTACATGCTTTTGAAAATCTCTCGTCATTTCATAAAATTGATTCCATCTGGCAATAAGGCGTTTTCCTCAGGTAAATGTTTATTACACATTGAACACGTGATTTTTACCCATTATGTGTATTGGATCTTTGGTGTTCGTACAAAGTAATTTCTCAATAGGCTGGTTTGAGCTGAGTGCCTCGCTATTTGTCCGGGTTTGTCCATGATAAAGCCCCTCACAGCATGTAGATTTGTGCCAAGAATCAGTTTGGCCCAACTAACAAAATAATATGTCAGAAATTTAGCTTTTATAAATTGCACATTCTCACTGTATTCTCCATGTGTTTCTCAGCTTCAGTAGCAGGTTCCCCAGGTTCTTATGGGCTGCAGTCTGATAGAGAATTTTCCAGTAGGTACTGTAAAATTGAAAACTAATTTTAGAATAAAAGCTATACATTTTGTAATATATATTTGTATATATAATTTAAATATGAGTATATAATAATGCTTATCTCTGTAAGCAATTAAAGCTTGTTAGTATTTATGTAGTAACTCAAGCAAAACATTGATCTCTTATGCGTTGGGGTTTTTTTTGTTCCATTCATTTTTATGCTTCTCCTTGACTTTTATTTTGCTGTAGATGAAAGATTTGAATAAAAGGAGTTCATAGCTGTGTCATACCACTGCATATACTGTAGGTTTGGTATCTTAAAAGGCTTTAGAGACAAACAGTAAATGTTAAGATACCTCATCCAAGATTGCTTTTGATAAACTATTCTATAGCAGTACAATAAAGGATGAACATTTTAAATTACATTCGTAAAAGTTGTTTTTACCATGTGTTGAATAAATAATGCAGTTCTGTCCATCTTTTGTACAAGCTGTTTGGAGATTCCTGAAGATGAACCATCCAGAGCTTGCTTTTCAAAGGTTATTCTTTCAGTACTAGAAATGAGAACCAACAGCTTAAAAATTGTCTTTGGAAAGGAGTACCTTGCATGACGGGAGATATAGTGGAAGAGTTGGAGGCTATTTGGAACACTAGCTTTAAGGCAGCACCTCACATATACTTCGAAAGTATGGATCATGGTCATATTGGTTTTATGTTGTGTGCATTTACATTTACAGCAGTGCATATTTTCTACATGGCCACTGCAGCAGTTGCATAATTGAGCAATAATACTTGGAATAGTATTTAAGAAAGTATTTTAATAAGCTTCCACAACCAGGAAAACAGAAGTTCTTAGTGAAGGAAAATAAACTTTATGAACCAAAATTAGAAAAATTCTTTTTATGAAAAAAAGTATATAAATAATGTTGAGTAATAATCTAAAGTCTTTTTACATCTAAATATATATTATAATATGCCGTAATAATACCATATAGAAGCAGGTAAAGGCCAAAAATGTTTTTCAGTGAGAGAACAAAACTTATGTGTATGTTATGGCCCATTTCTTTTCTTTAATGTCATCACCAGCCCACTGTTACATGGTTCTAATGAAATCTTAGCACTGCAGTTAGAAGCTTTGAAAATGGCAGACTACTACAGGATGTCTTTCGTAATAATTCTCAGTTGATTCTCCAGTAAGGTATATAGTCATATCTCAGCATGATTTGAGCTCTGGGCACTTTGAAGCCAGCTTCCTAGCACCGAGGAGATGAGGGCACTTGGAAGACTGCCAGAGTCGATCAGTCAGAAAAACCTGAAGGTGTAGTTCCGTGTATTTTCTTCTCCTGAAGCGGGCTTACAAGGGTTGTGTTTCTCACCTCTCATTCCTGCTCCAATACTACAATTGTTTTCTTTAATTATTTTTAAGGAAGTTCAGAGAGCACAACTTAGGGTGTAATTTTGAGGCTAATTGAGTGATTACAAACTGGACTGCCACAATCGGTCCTTCTCCTCTTGAGACATAGCACAATGAACCAGTGCCCAAAATAGAACATGCCAAAAACAAATACCTTCTTTTTTCCCCCGATTTTTTTTAGGGGGATGGGGGGGGGGGGGGGGAGGTATTATTTTGTGTGCTTCAGGACCTTGAACTGGCTGTTTTATACAGTCATGCTAAGCACAATTTAGAAGACACAAAAACAGTCTATCATGGAATTGCACACCAAGGCCCTGACAAACAGCTTGCTAAAAATGAGGATATTTTTTGATGGCCTAGATCAAATTAACTGTATTCTGGAACTCTTAATTTCCTGCTCTTCAGTTCATACAGCACTTCATGTGCTTTACTTCCCCATGAAGTCTTTTGGTAAGGTACTCTACACAAATTGAAACATGATTTAGTCAAACATTGGGCTAGGTACAAGTGTATCTGGCTTGATACATGTGAGATGTAACAACCTTAAAAAAAACATTAAGGGAAAAAAGATAATTTTCCAGACATCTGGAAGCTTTAAAACCTTAGGCAGTCAACATCCCAGCATACGTTTCAGTGAGCAATCGTGTGCCAGCAGTTGGATATTTCTCACTGGAGATTGCTGTACTGTGGATTTTTCAGCTTGTGGCATGTAGTCTGACTCAGTCTGACATTACTGGAAATAATGTGGAAGGAAGTTTGTTGACTTGGGCAACGTTTGTACATAACGTCTTCTAATCTGTAAGATTTTAGTTATTTTAATTGTCTTTAGGATGTTCAAAACATATAAAGGGTCCAATATATCTGAAAGAAAAAATTGTAGCGTATGATTTGGGGGATAGTTTGTTTAGCTGTATGCTTATTTGATTAAGGGTCTGCAGGTAGAATCTATGTTATGATAGCCAACTAATAAGTTACTGTGTTGCAGCAATGACTAATTTCATTGTTCATACACTCATTCATTCTATCCTAGAAAACAATGCTTAAATTAGCATCCCGAGGTTTTGTTGAATCCTGCTTTGAATCACTGCTATGGTATTTGGCATCTAGTAATGCATCAAACATGGAATAGTAGTTAATGGCAGAATATTCCAATTTACTCCAATGGGAGTAAATAACTTTGTTAAATTTCTTATCTCTGGATGTCCTAACACTGAATCATCAGATATTTCCATATTTAGAATTCTAAAATGATTTAAATTCTTGAATTTAAAAATTGTTCATTGAGTTCTTATTTTAAACATCCTCATCACGTGAGAAAGTTTTTAACCCATAATAGAACACCTGGTCAAGAAAACATCAGTGTGTAGGACCCTGAATTTTTTGCACCTAATCCCACCCAGTTGCACTGCGATTTCCCAGGACTGGTCAGTGACAACACCACTTAAAACAATCCCACCACAGGCTGTGATGTGCCAATTCTGATGGAAAACCTGTTTATGCAGCCGTATTGGCCTCTGATTTGAGTAACTGGTCTTCTTCTAGTGTTTGAGAGCAATCTTTCTCTGTTGTGAAGGTACAGCCTTAATTACTTAAAATTGCACATCTTTGGGTGTTTGTTAGTGGTTGTTTGTTATGTTGTTGTTATTATAACGTACTTTGGTACACCAGTGAATGTGAGTTAATTCAGCTTTATGACATTTTCAATTAGCTTGGTGAGACAAAGTTCTTTTTATAAGATCAGATCAATCCTAAAGCACAATTTAGTTCAGTGATCTTTCTGCGTGTGAAAATGTGATCTAAAGCTGTGACTGGTACAATTACCTCGTTATATTGAAAATTTAATACTGAAATGCTAGAGAATGTCATACAAACTCAAGCTGAAATTTCAACTACTTTTTTTTAAAACTTGTACAAGAGCTATGCAAGCAGACTCCCATGAAAAATATAGTTTCTCAGCCTTAACCAGAAAAAAAATGTGCAAAAATGAACAAACACTGATCATGTATAAAGTAGATATGTATATTCATTTTATTCCAGATGTTTTTCATGTAAAGGCAAAGATATGAACTTAAAAATTATGAAATTAAATTTTCAAAAATAACACAAAAACCAATACTTTTATTAAAAATATTAAGGAAAAATTACTGTTTGACAAAGAATTCTGGCAGATTTCAGCCTGGTCTTTTCAATTTGAAAGTGTGCCTGCAAAAAAAAAAAATGAACACAAAATTTCTTACTGGCCTTTAATAGTATAGCATAATAAGCATAATGTTTGTATTAAGATTTTAAAAAGTAATTCTGTTGGAGTTAGAAAGGATTTAGCATTTGCATATAACCATGTTACAATTGGAACATTCAGCACAGCTTTGATTTATGAATATTTGGATCAGTGTTTAACAGAATGTAGCCTCTTACTCTAGTTTTGAAGAGCTGGAAAAACATTACACAAAGAAGCTGTGTTGTATTGTTCCTAGCCGTCACATCTTTCACATAATTCGTGCAGTATTATGAAAACTAAAATTGAAAATTCCTGTCAGGAGGAGTTCTTTAGGCCTGTGAGACCATAAACAGCATTACACTTAAAATTCACATCATTTATTTTACAGCAAATTCTGATTAAAAAGAAAATTATTTAGTGAAAAAACAATTTGACTTTTATATGAAATAAGCTACTTTAAAAATTTCTGATATTTTAGTTGCATCATTTTGACTTCATTTATTAGTTGCCTTTTTGTAGGAAAGTTTGGGATACAGAACTCTTTCTGCATCGTTACATTGATACAAGTACAAGCAAGTTGTCTATATTAAACTGCAGGACTGAAGTTTTAATTTAAAACTTAAGAGCAACTTTATTAGACCAGAAAAAGTAATTTAGTAGTCCAAAATGTTTTTATGTGTGTGTTTCATTATATTTTCCATGTGAGATTAATATGTCAGTTTAAAAACTAACTTTGATAGTGGTCAGAATTATAGTCATTCATACAATTCATATTCAAATCAAAACAAAATTGTTCAGTAGAACAAAGTGGTAAACAAGTTAACACAGAAAATGAAAATAGATCTATAGAAAACAATGGTACATCAAATAAATTCATATGCTGTTGGAGAATCTTTGATGAAGTAGATGAAGAATGTAGAATAAATCCAGAAGGAAAATACACAGTGTTTTCTTCATAATTCCAGTTTAAGCACAACAGAAAAAAAAAAAAAAAAAGGAACGTGTTCATTTTTCTCTAGCTCAGTTTGTGTGGTAGGCAGGATTTTTATTTCCATGAAAATACTGCTACTTTTTAGCAAGAGAAATAAAACTAGGTCACATGTCACGGTGATGTACCAGATGTGATTGGCACTTTGATTCTGTGGTTTCACACTTGTGACTCTTTCCATAATTTATGTAATGTGAAGAATGATCTCATGATTGGCTGAAGGCTTTTGATCAGAGTTAAGGAATGGCTATGCTGAAGGCTGGAAATTTTACTTCAATAGTACCATTATATAACCATAATTAATATGAGAAGCTGGAAAAATTATGCAGATGTAGATGGTTTTGATCTAGAGCAGTTGCACTTCCAAAGATTATATTGCTTACGTTTGATCCATTAATTAGAGAATTAGTTTGTAAAGTGCAGTAAAGTACCAGTAAAAGAAAATAAAACTGGTAGAAAGGTTTACAGTGAAACTGCATGTGTTTACGTTTGTTGTTGTTGAAAACTCCAGAGAGATTAAGAAAGTGAAAATATAATAAAAAATGTCAATTGTAAAACACCGTTTTCTGCTTTGGAAAATGTGTCAATTATTGGTCTAAAATGTTAGTGTGTTTACCTTGATAATTTTGTTATCTCTCTTCATGGATTGAAACTTTCAAGACACGTCTCTACTGTCTGAAGACTTCCATCAGAAATAGAAAATAAATAAGGATTACCTGGCTAAGGTTGCACTGACCTCAGATGGGACTGCTTGCCAATTTTGTTAAGCAAATCTGTTTATTTACCATAGATTTTAAGATGTGCTTCTCAGTGTGTGTTCTACAGGACATGCTATTTCCACACTCTCTCACTAGATAGATATATATGTCATATGCCCTATTGAACTCAAGGGGTTAAGCTAGTAAAGTTACCTATCTCAACACATGAAAAGGAAGAATTAGCCGCAGTTCCCTAGCTACTAGTGTAGCTTTCAACACCTTTCCTACGGTGTCTAGTATTGATAGGATATATAACTGTGAAAAGACGAGAAAATGCACTGAAGTGATCTAAGTAAACTATCATCTTGACATGTTTTTTCTAGCTATTGAAAACCTTTCCATATTGCAACTCATTCTGACAGTGAAACTGTAGAATTCCTCTGATTTAAGTACCATCTGGTTATGCTCAAAGCTTTAAAGCTATTATCTCAGCATAAAATTTCAGCGTCCTATATTTTTTTCTTCGCCAAACTATCCATTTTTAAGCCACAAATATTTTTCCAGTCCTTTCAGATTTTATCTAAAAGTATATTTTAACAGTATTTAAATAGTTCTTAAACAATAACAATTTATCTTGATAGATGACATGCTGTGTTTTTTCATTTTATTTTAATTAGCCATTGTGGAACCAAATTCCCTTTTGTTTTACTCCTTTGAATACTGTTTAATTACAGTTATCATGCCAAATATCTTAAAGGTTATTTTACCAATACAGTTTCATTTAACATAAGCCATGTGGAATCAATAGTCCTGTTTCCTAAAGTGAATGCTTGGAAAATCTTACATTCATATGTTAAGAGTACACATCCTTTCCTCATTAGTTGGAAAGTACAGGGATTTTGGCACAGGTTCTGTGTGGAAGCATTGTGCAGCTTTTATATGGATTTTGTTTTTAGCCTTTGATGACACTGTTTAGAATAGGAAGTATCTAATAAGTAAAGCATTTTGTCTAATGTGCTGCCAGTGTGTTTAATATATGCCTGGAGGTCTGAAACATTATCTTCTCCACTACAGTAATATGCATTTAATTCTCTGAAAGCAGAAGGTCGAACTTTTAAAAGGGACTCAAAGTACATTTTCAACTAAAATAATTTAAAACACATGGGATAGGGGACCAGAGTAATGTACAGTTGGTTTTTATGGTTTAATCATGATCATGTTAATGCACACCAGTAGCTAATTAAAGAAAACTTTTATTGTTCATTTTAAATGGGTTATGTAAAGAGTAAGAGAATTGATATAATACAGCCCAATGATAAATGTTACCATTACATTTGCTAACAGCAAGCTGATATTGCTGTTCTTGACGTCTTTAAAGTATTGGCCCATTTATTCCATAATAAAGCAAAAAATCTTTTTGGAGGAGTTACCCTGAGAGTCATTCCCTCTCGTCTCCTATCCCATTAGAGGAATACCTAAATGATGCCCAGGTTTATTATTAGGCATACTTTCAGGTTAACTGTGAAACTTGGGAGAAGGCTTAATGCTTACTGAGCAGAAATTGATGCAAACAGTTCCAGTGGTACTTCTGCACCTTTGTTTTGTACTTGGTAATATTATTAAAAAGCTGTCTAGCAAATCATTCCTCACTTGTTCCAACCTTTATAGTATGTATGGTAAGAGAATACGTAAGTCAAAGTTTAATTGTTGGGCTGGATGGCATGGAAAATTGCAATAGGATATGGTGCTTTTTACCTTTTGGGCACTGGTTCGTATTGCATGCTACTTAGTACTAAGCAGAAGTTACCATCTGACTGCTGTTCAGTGACCTGTGTGAATTGATTTGGGGGTCTCAATAATTCTTTTAGTTGAATGTCCACAGAACAGGAAACTCAGCAGTTGGGACCAATTAGCACCCTTGCAGTAGACTGAGAGTAGTCAGAGAAACCAAGGTCTGAATGGGGATGGGGGTAGAGCTGGTTTTCTACCTTCCTTGAGGTGCTTCACACAGAGGAGCACATTTAATAGATGCTTAGTTATAAAACAAGGCAGAAGAAAAGAACTAGGGTTTAAGTCAAATATACTTAGGTGTGAGATTAGATGATCCATTCAGAAAACAGAAGTAGGATGCTTTCTCCCTTCACTCAGTCATACACATGCAATGTTTTTCTCTGTGGAAGATTACCACTTGGTGGCTGATATTCTATTTGCAATGCCTCTGGCGAAGTCAGGTATAACTTATATGTCAGGTATCTGTAGAAATTACTCCTGCATAGAGGAAAACAAGAGAATACCATGTGATGCCAGAAGAGTGTATTTCTCTGCAGAACTGTACTCTCTAAAAAGATTTTTTTCATAGTGCTGAATGGAAGGCTTTGGAGTAATTAAGAACTTCTGTGTTTAACAGCATATGCTGTCTACTTCATTTCAGGCAGTATTTCCATGAAATGATATGGCAAGAGCATTCCACAGCTCCATCCCTTCTGCCTTTTGCTTGCCCTGAATGCATGAACAGTAAAACCATCTATGCCATTTTGAAAGTACCATCAGTACAAGATACGGCCAAAGCACTTCATGGTTTACCAAACAGAGAGGCTGAGGTGTAAATAGTCTAACCTTGCTAGGATATCAGGAGAGGTCACAGTTTCTTGGCTTATAATGTGGTAATTCATTAGAATGGTTTCCAGTTATTTTTACAGAGGCTGCCTTAAAACTGGTATCACTTTTACAAGTCAGTGATATGAGTCTGTCATAGAAATCAGCCACAAGGAAGTTTATTGGTTATTTGAAAAATATGTACGTGAGTGAATATGAAAAGACTGTAACCAGAGCTGGCAAAAAACTTTTCAAAGAAAATCTCAGCTAGTTAATGGTTCTGTTTCAGGATTTCCTTTGTAATACTTTTCTTTAGTATGGCCATGCCTTTAAAGAAAGAGGGGGAGGGTTTATTCCCTTTGTTTCAGAAAGCGCAATGTAAAGGAACCTTTAGAAAAGCAGCTTTTCTTTAACTACCACCACCACCTAATTTCTAAAGTAAATGTAGAATCTACATATACTGCTGTATAAAGACTGAAGTTTGAAGAAATTCGGTAATCACTGCCCTTCATTTCTGTAGTTGCTGATAAATTTTGTAAGTTCTTTTAATTCACGCTTACAGTTTTCAAATGGAAGTTAAGGTATGTTTTGCCCTATTTTATATCCCCCTTTTCAAAGATTCGTTAGAGTGGAAAAGACAAAAAGAAACTGTTGAAGTAGGTCCTGGAAAAAAAATAAATGATATCATTGAGTCAGTGTGCAGTGGCAGCCAAAAAAAAAAATACTGGACATAATCAGTTTGGAGATTGAGAGCAAGACACAAGGCATCATTTTGCTGCTTTATAAAACTGTAGTAGTCCTATTTCTTGAATGCTGTGTAGAGTACTCGAGAAGTGCATAGTGGAGTTAGATAAGTCAGAGAGAGGAAACAAAAACTAAATGTGCTGGAGCAGTTGCTTTGTGAAGAGATACCCAAAAAGCTGGGGCCCTACTGTCCTGAGAGGAGAAGGTTGAGAGAGGAATATGATCAAGGTTTACAAAGTCATAACGGTGCTGACAAAGCTGACCGTGAAACAGTTGTTCAAATCCTACACTACAAAAAACTGGGGACATGCAGTAGAACTAGCGGGAGATTAGTTTAAACTGAATACAGATTTTGAAATTTGCTTGTGGAGGCCAGACGGTGTCAGCATATTCAAAAACGAAGTGGAGGAATCATGACAAGAAGTCTAGAAAGTGTCACTAAAGGACTACACAGGCATGTGTACCCACCAGCATCCCGAATGCAGCAGCTATGGATGCTTAGGGAGTAGAAGGGGAACAAATTGCAGTAAGTGGCCAGCATCCCGTCTCTCTCAATAGGGTCTCCTCCTAGCACTGTCAGAAACGGCATGCTGTCCTGGATGGATCATGCGTCTGATTGAGTAGGGCATTTCTTATAGTAACGCTTCTGCTAAGTGGAGCAGAAACACTTCTTCTGGGCAGCACAGATAGAAGTGCTAGTAATTCTGTGGAAGCGACCCATGGTAATGCATGTCTCTAAAGTCATGTGAATCACAGGAGTTGGTCTTCCATCATCATTACTGTTATTATTATTATTGAATTTATGCAATTTTTTTCTTTCCAAATATTTTTGCATATGTGCTCCCCTTGTCCTCAGGTTCTTTGTAGGATTTCTACTTGTTTCAGTGGCAGTATTTACAAATGTATCCTGTTCCTGGATAGTAAGCCTTGCAAATAAATTTTGTTTCATTGTTTTATTTTCTACAATAGAAGTTATTTTAAGTGTTTATTCAGTGGTGTATGTTTTATTTTTGAAATATTTCTATATACAATGATTTCTCACCTGAAACCCTGTGGATGTCACAGCCAAGATTACGCTCGGTGAGCCTTGGTAAGCTTAAGAACTCATACCCCATCACAGGGGCAGTGTGTAGATATTGTGTGATGTTTCCTTCAACTTTGGTGTTTTATGTAAGTTAGCTGTCATTTCCATTACTCTAAGAAAAATATTAGTTCTGCAACATAATATTTACACTTTTCAGCTTACAATTTCTATTTAATCTTTTCGTGATTTTGCAGTAGATTAATATTGCTATCTCCTTCGTGTTACCACAGTAAAATATTTTAGTGCCAAAGAGAACTTCTTGAGCATCAGTGCTCAAAACTAGAGAATAGTTATGACTAGGCTTTTTATTTACGATGGATTCTTTTATAGAGATATGGTTTCATATTAATCTATATATTTCTTGTAGAATCTTTACCATATAAGGAACCATTTAAAAAATGAATTGTAAGCCTAGAAATCTTTATTTTTTTCCTTCACATGTTCTTTTGGCACTTCATCTGTTGTGAGTCATCATTTCATTGGAACAGACACCTGCTGTGTTTTCATGAGTGATTACTCTGTTAAAGTTAACTTGGCAGATATTTTTTTATAATTCTCTTTTTTGACATCATGTTTATAGAGTGATTGTTTGCTGCCACTGAAATGGAAACAGTTGGGATATGGATATAATAAGCTAATATAATATTTTCCTTTGCAGGTTTCCAAACAAGAGCAGAAAAAAATGGACGTGTGTGATGGGGGAACAGTTGAGACTTCTTCACGTTACAGTGGAGCACAGGACAGTGGAATTGGCAGTGACAGCGTTAAGATCAGAATCGTTCAGATCGAGCAGCACAGTGGCACCAGCCAGCACCGCATTGCCCGTCCCTCCCGCCAGTCTTCCATTGTGAAGAATCTCAATTTCATCCCTTTTGACATTTTTGTTACAGCAAGTCGGATCTCCCTGATGACTTACTCATGCACTGCCTTACCTAAACCAAAATCACCACAAGAGCAGAAAGATGGTGAGAAAATAAGCAAAAGCTCCTTGAACCTTCCAGAAGCAGGCTCAGGTAGCAGCCATGATACCAAGAAGCCCAGTCAGCCATGCATTTCCTCCGTCACAGCAGATGATCTTTTGAGCAGCAATGTTCCCCCGTCTACGGGAAGAAAAACTGGTCTTTTGTCTCTGGAAAGTCTGCATGCTTCCACAAGGTCATCTGCTCGACAAGCCCTGGGTATAACTATTGTTCGGCAGCCCGGTCGCAGGGGAACTGGTGACATAGAGCTGCAACCATTTCTCTACCTTGTTGTATCACAGCCCTCTGTGCTCCTCAGCTGCCACCACAGAAAGCAGAAGGTAGAAATATCAGTGTTTGATGCTGGTCTTAAGGGAGTAGCCTCAGACTACAAGTGTACAGGTAAGATCATTCAGCATTCATTCCTGGGTATAAATGTCAAAATAATTACACTTCTTAAAGCTACTGGGGTGGTGGAAGAGAAAACTACTGGTGGACTTCTAGGACATCTTTAGAAATCAATCGGTAAATATTCATTTTTTAAGGATTATACACCACAGCTAAATCAGTTGAGTGTGAAAAACGTTTGAAATTAATTAAGATTGAACCTTTCAGCAACCATTTCATCCTGTTCCTCAATATTACTTTCTCAACACCAGATTGTCATAGGGACTGTTCCATTACTTCAACTTCTCAGTGTTGTCTACAGAATAGTTGTAAGTCAAGCAGATTTCATACAAAAAAGCATTTCGTGAGGCTGAGTATCACAATATTTCCCCAAATTAAAATACTGATAAAATTTAAAGAAAAACATTTTAGAAGCACCTGGTGTTTTGATCATAATCTATAAGAAAAATATAGTGATCTTCCAAGGCATCTAATGATGTCATTTATTTTAAGTTTTCATTCAGCTGAGATATAGGTTTTTAATGAATTTACTTCTTTTTTCAAGTCATATGCATAGTTTATAGTAAGAAAGAACAGAATAACTGCTTAGTGGAAAAATTTAGAAAAATTCTTTGTCTGTCTTATGTGTACTGATGAAGAGAGAAATAGAATGGTTGCAATTCATTTCTCTGACAGCCAGTACTTAGTATAAGAATTTAATGAGATGCATCATTACTCTACAGACTGTTATGAAAAAAAAAAACAAAACAAGAAGTGTACCTGAGGATGCAGGAATTTGATGAAAAAATAGCTAGAGACGGGTTTGTTTGTTTGTTGTTCTTTTTTAACTTATTCACTGAATGAGAGTTGTAGATAAAAAACATTGCTAGTTTTTTCATGCCAGATTTCATACAGCACACTAGTTACAAAAAGTATAATATCTTTTTTATGCAGCTATACTGAATCTCTACTGAATGAGATTGTATAGATTGTATCTTCTGAAAATTGGGATTAAAGCCATGTGTTTGGACTAATAGATGCCATTAAAGACTAATAAATGCTATTTTTGATAAATCTTAACTTCTTCCAGAAGTCTGAGTGATAGTGGAACTTATAAAGGGATTAAACAGTGAGGAAGAATAGACAGCTGGAGAGAAAAAACTTAAAATAGAGATGAGAAAACATGGCAGAGAATGCGTCTTTTATCAGTCCTCCATTTTCATCTTCCTTTGTTTTTGCTATCCTGTCTTGAGAGAAACATAGATGTGTCATGAGTTTGATTTACTTCAGATTCCCATCTTTATTTGTTAAATACCATATAAAAGATTATCATTGTAATAATTAATATGAAAAGAATTAACAAATCCATTAACAAAGCAAAGCTTGAAGGGCAGTGGGAGTAGTTGTAAGTTTAAGATCACAACTTCATGAAGTTACAACTTCATTTTCATGTCTGAGACACTCAGATGTGTCCTTGTACAAGCTGCTATTGCATTACCAATAAACTGGGCAAAGTTCTCTCCATTCTGCAGCTACTGTTAACTTCCAAAGCCTTTTGCTACCTTTGTACCTATGGGAGCTATAAAGCAATAAAGTCTTCCTACAAAATAAAGGTGGATCAGAGAGCACAGAAGCATGGCAAGAAGTGTGAGTAGAAAAGATGATAGGAACACGCGGTCTGAGAGCTCCTAGCTCACCATCTAGAGAGCTGGAAAGGTCTTGGAGAACCAGAGATTAGTCCTACATGGGACTCATCCTTTTCTTTGGCTTTTTGTTTTTGTGTCGGGCAAAGGTGAAACAGTGTGGAGGTGGGAGTCAGACATGATGTGAACGCAGAAGTTCTGGTCTCATCCTGCTGCTTTTGTGGGCAGTAATAAATACTTAACTCGTGTATCAGGCAGAATCCTGTGCTTTCTGCCAAAGCATTATGCCTTTTTTTAATAGAGTTTGAGAGGTGGGTGCCAAAGTTCTAGTGCCTGAAAACACCACCCTAAATGTATTAGTAAGTTAATAAAACTAATCCACACTTAAACACTTTAAGTCATATGCTAATTTGCACAACAAAATAGGCAGTATAAAGTTTTTATTGCCTCTTGTTTAGGAAGACCTGCTGTGCTTGTGATTGCACCATTCAAGATTAATGTTGTCATACCATTGTGGTAACATGTAGCTTTGGAAACTTGTATTTTTAATTTCTAGCACTCATATTTGAGGCAAAACTGCAATTAACTATTTTTTATATGTATGTGTGTATATGTGTATATATCTATATACACACACTATATATATTACATAGCATATAATACAACATCAGGAATGTTGCACTGCATTTTCTATGTTGCTGCAGTCAATTTCATCAATCACTCCAGTTTTTCATGACGTTGTGATTATTTGCTGACAGCTTTATCTGAAAGAGATGTATCGTCCAAATGAAGAATGATATAAAGTTCATTTGAAAAAAATAAGTTGGATTCTCTCCGTCTGTACAATAGCTATGTACTGTTTTGGTTTTTTTCTCTGTATGTTAAGGACTGGAAGGTGGAAAGAGGGTATAAATGATGTTTAATTTACAGGGAAAGTTGCTAAAGAATATTTCCAGTTAAATTCTAAAAGACTTCCCTTCTTGTGTCTGTGTGTCAGCATGCCGACTAATTCTCCATTATCTAAGGTACAATGGGGAGAAGGCCACAAGCTAAATATGAAGGATATATTTAAACTAGGTTACCAATGGAGCATATTCCCCCTTGAAAAACATCTTTAACAGTGGGACTAAGCCTGATGAAAACATTGTGTGCATGACACCACAGGATGGAGATGGGCAACAGCACAGCAACAGATATAACATGGCAAATTTCATCACAACCTGATGAAATTAAGACTCCTCCGGGCAGAAGAAAAAATATATGTCATTTGTTATGAAGTTTTATTGGTACTCCTGTGGGGGTGGTTTCTCATTACTTATACTAATGCGGTTAAGCTTACGTAGCTAACCGTATATGAACTATGTAGATTAGATCCAAAACATGCTAATAAAAACTGTGACATTTCAAATCATCCTGTGCATGTGTATATACCATATATGCCGCATAAGAACATTTTAGGAATATTCTAAAACATTTGGAAAATTGTTTTGAATCAGTTTTGTTGTGTAATTCTGAAGACAACTGCTATTAGTTCAACTGCAATGGCTTCAGGTCTTACGAAATGCAGTGCTATAATTCCTTATTGCTTTTCAGCAAAAAGTCTACATTTTTAAACCAATTCTCTCAAATCTTGCAAGGCAGAAGCAATACAAGATTCTATTACGAAACAACGAAGGTCTTACTTTTTCATGGAAGGTAGCTTCCAAGACAGTTTGGGAGTAAAGAAAAGCTGATCGTAGTTTAGACCTAGTTATGGCTTTTATCCCTTACCTTTTCCATGAGTGTATTACATTGTTCAACTGTAAATCAACAAAGAATATTCTGGACCTTATAGCTATTTCTAACAGGTATTTGATGAGAGTCTGTTTTATAAAGCTTTGAATAAAATAGGGAAAATATCCTGTAAAACTGCACCAGCATGAAGTCTGAAGAAAATAATAGGTAACAGTAGGTAACTGACGAAATGAAATTTGTGATAATTTACTACTTTGAACATGTGAAGATTCTAATACTCTTATGAAGCCACATACATTTTATTTGGGATAAGGAATTTTTTATTTTTTTTTAAGATTTCAAGTTAATGGAGCTTAAAATTCAGGATTTTTACAGTAAGCTATCACTCTTATGTGTGAGAGAGTATTGCCCAGTGGCTAAAACAATGAGCTTCTTCCAAAGAACTTGGTTCCTCTGTTCACTAGCTGTGTTTGGGGCTGTTTTTTACTTACTCTGAAAGATGAAAGAAATAAGTGCATAAGAAGAAAATTGGAGGAAATAGAATATTTAAAAGTTAAGTACTATTAGCATGTCAATTATCAGTTAGCAGTAACACATTTCCAGCAGGCCTGTGTCTGTATCTGGGAGCATTTGCCTGCCTTAGAGCTAAAGACTAGTGGCTGTGCTTTCAATTTCCTCAATCTTTCTCTCAAAGCACGTCCACTGGCAAGTCAGTCTGGAGGAGGAGGAAAGTTACTAGGTTGTTACAATGTTAGCTCTGTTTTATTATGGTTGTGCTAAGCTGCTTCATTTGTGTTTTAAATTATTTTTGTACTCGCACAGCTTGATTATGGTTATGGTACTTAGTGCCAGGTATAGGAACTTCAAATCAAAGTAAATGTATTAATGGGATAAATATTAAACCCTCAATAAATGTCATTAAAAAGACTAGCTGTTCCCTGAGTTGACTTGTAAGATCCTTTGTAGGTAGCCTAAAAGATACTATAAAACAACCCTTTTTATTCATTGCTCATCCTACGTTTTAAAAAAATGGCATCTGCTAGCCGTTAGTTTTTGCTAACAGAGCGTTGGCCATTTCCACTTAAATAAAAGTGGGTGCAATTGTTTTTAATGTAATCTCATAAGCTGCTTTTATAAATATTTTTTTAAACTTTTATTTGCTTTGTTTCAGGTAATGTAATCCAGATACAAAATTGCCTCATTTCCTGAGCATTGTGCTCTGGGCATTCTTGAAAAATCTTTTTTCTATTTGTTTGTTTGTTTATTTTCAAAGAGGAGGTTGTGCTGCTTGGCCATTATAAAGGAGAGAAATTTCCAAATAAATGTGTTATGCATGGAATTTCTTCAACTTCCTCCAATGAAGCATTTGCAAAAAAAATAGCCATTGTGAGGCCATCCAAAATTATTCTCTTTTTTTTTTTTTCCTTTAATTTTATTTTTTTTTTACACCCACGCCTTTGATGGCAGGGGGTCCATGAAGAGCAGATGCAGTAGCTAAGACCACATGTAACCTCTGATCTAATGAAAAAGCCCAGGCTGAATGGAGAGAAACACAGGCTGGATCTGGCAGGAAGTCTCATTCACTGCCTCTCTGTCAGCTTGGGCTTCCTCCGAAGCAGAAAGAGGATTTAAAGCTGTTACTTAGCACAGCACTGAGGGAGTTGTGCTGGAGTATCACCTGCTCCCCTCTGAGTATATTTATCGTCCAGCGCATCCGCATCCAGGGATGTAAGGGTGTGCAGCCCCCAGCAGTAAAGATGAGCTGGCCTAGGGGTGTGCATGCCTTGGGTTACTGTAAATGCTCATTTGGGAACTTCCTGACACAGCACTTGTGAGTACACTCACAGAAATGTTTTCCCATTTAAGTTCACTAAATTCCAATGGAAACCATTTCTAAAATAACACCAAACGTCCCACTTCGGAGTTGGAAGTGCAGAGAAGATTGCAGCATCGTACTGGCTTGCAAAATTGACTGCAAACCAAGCCATGATTCATCCATTGAAATAAAAGCCTGTTGGAGATCTCATTCGGCCTGGGTGAGGTTCCAGCTGGAGGGGCCAAGTTGCTCGGTAGCCCGGTCGCCCTGCTAACGCCTGCCTTGGGCTGTTCCCCCAGGGTGCCCTGGCTGTCAGGTACAAACAGGGTCAAAAAACACGTTTTGAAAAATGAAAATCTTCGAGATGTGAAATTCCTCCTGCCTCCATCCTTTCCTTTCCCCCCTCAAAAGTTTGGGTTTGTCGTCTCCTATTAACATGAGAATGAGGGGGAGGTAACTGCAATCAAAACTTGCAAATCCAAGTCGAGTTTAGGAAGTTACTTCATAAACTGTGAATTTTGGAGACGAGGTCTGAAACTTACCAGGACTAAAAGTGGCTTTGAATGTTCAGAGGATTCAAAAATAGCCAGAGATATATCTTTTTCATTTGAATAATAATAATAATAAAGGAAAACAATGTGGAAGTATTCAAGGTCTTGCAGCTTTTCAGTCTTACAGATTTTAAATTACACTCTTGGTTGTCGATCTGTGATAGTTGTCCTAGCATTTCTCTTTTGCTGCCCCAGACAAATTTTTCACATCGTGCGGAGGATAGAATTTCTGGCCGTCTTCACCGCTCTCAACTTTTCATGCCTTTCTTTTCTCTCTCTTGGCTTGCTGCGGAGTAATTCTAGCCTCTCCTTTTGCTTATATATGCATCCCTTGGGTTTTCTCCAGCATTTTCTTTATACAAATAACTGCAAATTTAAGTGTTGATTTTTGGGAGAATCATAGAAAATGGAAATGGAAATGACCTATTATAATACATTATTCAGACCAGTTCCCTGCTGATGCATAATTGTTCCCTATTGTATATTTTATAGTGTTTTGTCAAGTGTATTTTTAAACATTTTGAACATTTCCATCATTTCCTTGAGGGAGAAGAATCCTTTTCCTAATAGCTCTTCCCATCAGGAATTTCTTACTTTTCAGCCTAAATTTTCTCTTTTTTTTTTTTTCATTCTATTGCTTCTCTGGTGATTCCTCTGCCCAGTGGCATAGGAATTTATTTGTTTGTTTGTATTGTTCTATTCTTTTCCTGATCCTTAATCCTACGAAAACACGTATGCTGTTTTCTGCCGTAGAAGATTTTTATTTTTTTTAATCAAGATACACATATTTTACTCTTTCGACCTTCAATGTAAATGAAATTGCCCTACCCAGATACATTTAGCAGCTCCTCTATGGAGCTTTCTTCAAGTTTTTAATATAAGCACTTGTACAGACAGTTTTGAAACCTCTGGAATTTAGCTTTCTTCTCATTGTATAAAAAATTATTTATTGATCCATGCCTGATATACTTGGATGTAAAGTCAAGTCTGTCATGCAGGTCCAAATAAACCATGCCATGTGCTTGGAAACACTCAAACTCATTCTTTGCATGGCCCTTCAGAATTATTACCTCAGATGCTGAACTGTGACAATGCAGCTGTCCTGCTTCCAGAATGATCTCGGTTTCATCATAGCATGGTTCCACCTGAAATAAAAATAAATAAATAAAAATTAAAAAAGAAAAAAAAACTTGAACTCTGTAAGGCCAGTGCTGGGTTAAAAGTAATATATTTTGTTGGGCTTGGGCTAGTTTTGTGTGTTGAAGTGTCTTTGCATTGTGTCCCTAATGTGTAAATTCTGAGGTCTTTCTCACTGTTCATGTGTCCCAGTCCTGATACATCCCAGGTACTAAAGGGTTGATGATGGTGCTGCACACCTTGGAGACATGACAGAGCAAAATAATCTTCCAAGAGCCCAATGGCTCCTTTATTTTTTTATTATTTTTTTTTTGATTCTGTGCTTACTTGCTGCAATACATGCAACCCTGCAATACAGTGCCCTGAGGCTGGTATTTGTATAGCTAATGTATTATGTCATGCATGGATTTTCTGCTATGTAAGTTCCTTTCATTAAAGAAATTTTCATCTTTGAACAACTGCAACTGTGAAATGATTATTAGCTGTTTTATAACGTAAACATGTCTTAGGATAGTAGGAATACCTGTAAGTATATTCTGAAAAAGCAATGTTTGACTAAATTTACTGGAATTTCTTAATTTCTAGTGGTTGATCTAGGTTGTTATATAAAGTATGGCACAATATCGTTCAGAAATGAGACAAAGTAATAGCATATTGTAATATTTTACTCCATATTAACAAACCTCAATGTTTACATTAGTATTTCTGAAGGAACAATAAATAAAATAAAAAGATCAATTTAAGTGATTTAGCGATGTGCATTGCACAATGTAATTTTTACAATGCTATATGTTCTGAAAAACATGAGTATATTGTTTATGACGAGCTACCAGTACAAAACTAAATAGATCCAAGTATAGATCCAAGTCTGAGATCCTTGCTCGGAACAACTACAAAACTATGTTTTGAAAATAATGTGTACCTCAGTGGTAAAAAAAAAAAAATTGTATTATTATTTTCAGTATGCTAGCCAAAATCCGACACAGGAAAAAGAAATTCCCTAAAGCAGTTACTACAGAAAAGAGAGTATGCCATACAATTCTGGTTAGTGTAATTAAAGAAAAGGGCTGAAAACCATAAAAATGTAGAAATTCACATGGAAAATATACAAATCTGTTGTATGCAGTGACAGCTCTTAAACAACTGTTGAGAGCTGACTTTCTAAATGTATAGTGGGAATAAAGGGAAGGAAAGGCTGTAATGTATATGCCATGCAGTACAAATACTGCTGTAAAGTCATTGCCTGAAAATTGATCAAATAAAAACAGAAGAATGTGCTAACTTTTGATCTTTTCCATATAGATCTAAAGTCATGATCAATTGGTTTCAGTAGGTTCTTTGAAATCACATAAGGGTTCATATGTGCCAAGTTTTATATGAATCACATGATAAGGTCAAGAAATACAAATTCCAAAGCTGACTTTATATACCCAGTCCACATATGACTGTGATACCACGATACCATATGTTGAGTATAATAGTGGGTATGTAAATACTGCTCTTGAAAGGAATCCATTCAGTAACACTCAGTTAAATAAAACAATTCTAACAATTTTTAATTGACTGAAAATGGGAGAGATGAACTTTAATCAAGAAAATCTTAAATCTTTAAGGGTGAGGCAGATATTTGCTAATTTAAGTAGCAATCTTGATATTAAAGAATGATGGAGTATTTAGAATTTAAGACTGTGTAGTACCAGAATTCAGGACTATTGTAACAAAGGTCACAAGTTGCTAAAGAATAAAAAGCCTATCTACAGCACTGTTTTTGCCATCTGTGATATGCAGAAAATAAAGAAAGGAATACCGCTTGGAGGAAATTAATTTTCATGTACTTGTGTGATATTACGGACCGATCAAAGGAATACCATTCAAGATGCTATCCAAGAATAGCTACTGTTTTTAGAAGCTAAACATGCTGTGTGAGTGAAACTCTGAAGAGAATGATATAACTGCAATATCATCGTGCTTTGTCCTCGAGATCTGTTAGCATTCTGATCTCTTAAATTTTATGTTGCTGTTACCGTTTTCTTACATGGTAATGAAAATACAGTCTAGAAAGTGATTTTTGATCACTGTTTCTCTTCTAAGTAGTACTGCTAACAAAAGATCAATTTAAGTGCCATTAAAAGTTGTCTTGTGATGGGTAATATCTTTTACTCATATTTCACTTGGTATTTTTGCAATTTTTCTTCATTTTGTGTGATACTGGATTTGCTTTCTTGCATATGTATGCATGCATTGTTAAACACATGCACTATCTATGTCTGCACAAATGATGTGTGTAAAAGTATTAAGAATTTTGTCTACTGTGTATACATTTTAAACTTCTCAGTTTTACTTTATGAATTTCGTATTTAGTATTTCGTTATGTATCATATTCCTGGAATATTGTTAATGAATATGATCATTGTCACCTGTAGATCCTGGAAAGACTCTACCAGAAGCTCTGGATTATTGCAAGATTTGGCTGCAAACAGTAGCAGGAGAAGTAGATGCTAAAAGTGGTATTCCACCTCCTCTTATCACAGTACAAATTAAAGACTTCCTTAATGGACCAGGTAAGCATTGACTTTAAGCTCTATTTTCATAACGTAATCTATTTATAGATATGCACATGTATACACACAATTAGATCATCAGAAAAATGTTGTATTCCTTGCTGATAAACGTGAAATTTTCCTCCCATCGTTACCCTGAATTGAGATCACAGTTGAGGAATGGTCAGTCCTAGGTCAGTCATAGGTTTAAGGCCTCATTATTTATTTTCTTTTCAAGGTCATTATAGAAGTTTTACCCCTCTAGAAGCCTGAGTTTGGCAAATTTCCAATAAAATGTAAACAACCTGCTTCTGGCTCTTGAACAACTGAGATTTTAAAATTTATTGAAGTATGTTTATAAAAGCTGACTTTTAAGTTGTTTTTGGAAAATTTAATGATCTGCCTTCTCTTGGGTTCTTTGGAATCTGGATACCTGGCACTACAAATTCATACAATCTAAAATGCTAACACTGCAAACATGAAAATAATATTTATATTGTGTTTCTTTAATACAGAATATAAGTGGTGTAGTATGACAGTTCATTAGAATTTAGTTAAAAAGATTTAAGTGACTTGTAGTCTGACTCCTGAAGAATCACAGACTCCTGCAAATTAAACTGTTATGTATTATCTATGTTGTGAATTATGTATTTATAGCTACAGTACTATGTAGAATATAATTAAGGTTGTATTGAAAGTTAGAAAATAGACCTACATTTTCCTATGCCGTCATAATTCGTCTCTCTTGTGTGTACTTACTGTAGTTTGTTGAATTGTGTAACTTTTTTCATAAATATCTTTTCTTTACTCAGCACACAGAGTGAGCTGTTATCAGTCATTTAGTGAGCAACTCTTCAGTGTTGGGTTTTTCTATTAATCCCGGTACACACGTTTATACAGTCTTAACACATTATGTGAACCTAGCTCTACAAAATAATTACATATTTCCTCTGTGTTGCTTACTGCTTTAGGATCTGAGCACTACAAACAAATTCATTTACTTGCACAACCCTCCTGTGGGTGATGGGGTAGTATGCCCTTGCCATTTCACAGGAGGTAACAGAGGTGAAGGTTTTTTTCATTACATTAACGTTGCCAATTTAAAACTGACAATTTTGTGTCCAAGTTACTTAAAAATACAGGTATTTAGGTGTTGGAAGCACAGTTCCTATTGTCTTTGGGTGAAACAGTTACCATTTCTGCATATGAGCCCCCAGGTTACCAAACTGAACAACCAGGGAATGAGAGGTGATATATATTTACCAGCTGATTACGAATATTTCGTTAGGTAACTTGAAAATCCATTTTTTACATGCAGGCAGGCAAGAGTCTTGAAGAAAGAATAAAGTTCACAACCTCATCATTGCCACTTTTTTTCATTTTCTGTGCTGCCTTAAAGGCATTCTTTTAAGACAAGATTTTAAAACCACCTGATAATGCAGTTTTTCTTATATTGATCCCTGTTTGGCTTCATTAATAGGATTTTGAACCTTCAGACCTACTGCATGTTTTACTGCCATTTGAGCTAAAGGATTAATAATAGTAATAGTTGATTTTCAGTCTAAGCATGATCAGCGTAAGAGGGGAAGAGACACTATCAGTGGGCTTTATAGATACCTGATAAGAGCAGAGAAATGTGGGGAGTCAAGATTTTTGAGTTCCATTGGAAAGCCAAAAGGAAAATGTATTCTCTCTTGACACTACAATATTTTGGTCACTGCTGCTGGTTTGTTTTCTTTTATCCTCGTTTTTCCAATTTTTTGATTTACTAGTCCTCTCTTCCCACATCTCTGGCAGGTTCCCACATTCCCAGATCCCTTGTCTTTCCATTCCCCTGTTTCTTAAGGTTCTTATTGCAGTTTCCTGGCCCAGCATTTATATTTAATTTTTTAAATGCCTGAAGGTGTTTCCCTGACACAGTCCTGTTAGTAGGACAGCTTTCTGACTAAACTAGCATACAAGGAAGTTGGTACAAGCTTGCAAAATACATGTTCACGAGTGGTCTCAGTTTCTACCCCATTCTCAACAATTCAGTCAGATCCTGAATCAGTGTTAAATCTCTCCCCTCCATGGTATTTGGCTAAATAGGGAACTGAAAAAAACATAAATTAACTCATCATAAAATCCAGTCTATTTATTCTTGCAAGGCACATAAAACCTCAGAACTTTCATCCAGGATCTCTTCTTAGCCAAAAGGCATTCTTTTTATCATCTATTTGCTGCTAATTGGAACTATCGTTAAACATGACTCAACAGTAATTACTCCGAATTTTAATAAAGTATTTTACCAGGGTAATATAATAAAACAGCTCTGCATTCCTCTGCAGATTTTTCTCATCTCAGTTGTGGCCAGTATGAGATACTCTTCAACTAGGCTAACCTTTACCAAGAACTATTCCATGGGTGTTTTGTTGAGTTAGTAGTGAAAGACACTTTCCACATGCGGTTGCATCAGAATAGCACATTCAAAATTCACATTGACAACTCCTGAGCAGACTACTGTTACTAACTCTACTTGGCGGGGAAAAAGTTCTCTAACCACAACTTCTTGGGTGACGTAGCTTGGCCTACAGAGCATGGATCTGGAGAAGGTATCTACATCACCAGGTCCTAACTAAGCCTGCAGGTGTTCATTAAGGACAGGAACCTCAGGAAAATGTTTGTAAGATCAGCAGACAACCTTAATTATGATGTCTCCCATCACAAATACCTAAATTGGTTAAATAAATACACCGATGAAATATGCTTATGTTGCATGCCTCAAAGGCCTAGAGGTTTTTTAGTGAACATTTGGCATATAAAGGAGCCACTAATGAGTATTTTCTAAGGACATGTTGTGTATTTTCATGTTCATTTATATATGTGCATTTCATAAATCCAATAAGTTCATTTTTTTAATGTACTTGAAGGCAACGTGTGCTAGTAGATGCTAGTGTTTGGGCACAGGTGATCTGCTTTTCAGAAGACTCTTAAAAGCTGTTCATATACAGACAAAAATCTGGATGCAGCAGTTGTGATAAATGCACAGTTTTCTCTATAGATTTTAAGTGTTCAGAGTTCAGCTGTTCAATTGCAATGCCATAATTCTTAAGAAGAATTTTGTTGGCGTGCTGAAGTTAAGTTTCAGATAGAGCAGTCAAACATGGCTGTGGTTTATGATGCAAACTACTATACAAGCAGTTAAAAGGAAAAATCTGCAAATGGTTCCCAGTGTTTGCTGTCTTAGGTGAAAACTGTACTCCTTGTAAATAGTTTGTCAGCTGAAGTAGATAAGTAGATAGTGTTCCACAGAAAAATTGTATACTTTCACCACACAGGAAACCAGGTTGTCAGTCTGTATTAACTTGGAGATCAAAAAACTACAGCAAGTAGCTAAACTTGGAAACCACTAATTAAATGAGAATAACAGGATACATTAATGCGCTTCTTGCCACATGAGTTGATTATTTTGTACATTTTTGGCAACTAAAGAAAAATGATATTTCTTCCAGATTTAAGGTAATAGGATCCTAGGAGAAATAAGCATTCATCATCAGGCCTGTGGGAACAGACCTTAACCCTAACCCCACGATGTATTAAAGTACTATTCTTTCTCTTTCTACAGTAACTAATTATTTAAAATTTTTTAAATTCCATTTACATCAGTTTACATGACCTTCTCTCTTTTATATTCAGTCTTTTACTGACTGTACATTTAATTCTTGTCTAATACACGTAAGTGAACTATTTATTGCTTCAGCATCAGGTATTATTCATTAGGTGGGGAAAAATTATGACCATCTTGTTTTAATAGTCTTTTTTAAATTTATCTAACTACGCTTTAACTGCAAAAGCTGTCTTTTTGACGTATTCTTTCTGTGTGTAAATGATGTAAAACATTTCATTAATTTGTGAAGTACAGCTTCATACAAAACACATATACACGCAAAATATAAACGTTCATGCCAAAGTCCTCTTCCCCAAGCATTTTCTTGGGAAGAAGTTAGGCTTGATGTGAAATAACTAAGATCCTTGATGTTTGCCTTTGGAAATAATTTCTACGGAGCAGACTATGTGGGCAAATGAAGACATTTCTCACTGAACGATAAAATAACGGTGGTGGGGTTGGGGGCTGCTCTTGCCAGACACCCCTGGCAGCGGGGGGACGCAGTGAGGAGCAGCACAGCACTAGGCCTCGCCATAGGCAGGGAGAGCACCAAACCAAGCTGCACCTCGCGCTCTCCCTGGCTTTCTTCCCTGTTTCCAAAGGCAACAATTGTCTCCATTAGCAAGGTCAGTGGTTTGGAGAAACCTGGAAAATAGCAGCTACCAGAAACCCACTAGAATAATATCTCCAGCAGGTGATAGATTAGTTGGAACAAATTGGAACCATTGCACTTCAGCAATCCTGGTTTCTTTCAAGCTGTTTTAAAAATGTCGTCATTTTAATACACAATATCAGCCCTGCGGAGCAGTCCACAGCAGGTTAATTTGAATCATATGATGTATCACTGCCCTCAGCTGACATGAGCCCCGTTCCATGTGTGAAGCCATAATAAATCCATTCCCAACCGAGGCAAATTCCCTGTGAGAAGGTGAACTAATCCAGGCCTCACACTGGCATGTTAGCCCTCCGTAATTGAAAGCAGGGCCACCTGTTCCCAGCACAGTTAGCCTATAGAGAGAAAATTAGCATTAGATCAGATACTTAATATATTGAAAAATCATTCATACTACTTGCAAGTTCAGCTGTGGGCTGCTTAGCATGACATCATATATAAACCTAGGAATGTGCCCACTTGATCCCAGTTTAACAGTTTTGTTAACCATGGTGTTTGTTAACTTTGAAATGAGAATTTTTTGATTTAATGAGAGCTGACACGTGAGAAGGGGAACTAGCCAGGGTGCAGACTTTTCTAATTAACTCTGGGTCATTTGCAAAACTTTTGAGCTTTCTAGTAGGTTTTTTTTTCCCTTTACTCTTTTACAAACAAGTTTTTAAAGCACTGACACTATAGCCATGAAATGATATTTATTTGATTAAGAGAGCAAGCAGAAATATTCCAAACAGGTGTACCAGCCTGTAGGTACTGCTTTCTTTTTAACACATCTATTCTCTGTAATATCAGTGTAATAATGTGTAAAATTAGCAAAGCACCTTCCTAACAGCAGTGTCTGCAATATTTATTTTAAATGAAATTTAGTTTCTTAAGTTCCCAAATACTGAAACAAAAACTGGACATCTTAGCCATGTGGATAAGTTTGAAAATACTTTCTTGGTAACTTTTACAGTATATTGGCATTCCTTTAAAACTTATTTCAAACGTTTGCTCAAATTTCTAAACTCTATTTTTTTTCTTCATGTATGTCTTACTATAACTGTATTATTCAGCAGCTAAAGCAGATAATAGCGAGCATTTATGGATTCTTTTCCGCAAACATGCTCAGTCACCTGGAACAATTTATTTCTTCTCACTGTGCTTCAACTTGACTGACTCTTACCTGAGAGAGTTAATATTTCTCTTAGTTAGGGTTTTCTTATCATGGTAGTGCCTTCAAATGCCCATGGTATAACTTTTGGCCTCACCACACAGTCCTTGACACGTCTGTAATCTATTCGGTAGTTGCACGGTTGCTTCATTTCAGTCAACAACCTATAAAAAGCAGTAATCCTCCATCCTTTATCACTGGTAACTTTGGTCTTCTAGTCCGACAACAATTTATTTCGGTTCAATTGTGACAATTAAAAAAAAAATACAGCTATATCACACTAAGCCTTGTCTGAGATCTCCAACCCAGGCAATGGTTAGAGCTGTTAACGTCACCTTCGCATAATATCATTGATATACTAGGTTGTGGTAGTAGTTGGTACCGCAGGGGAGCACCCCAGATGGCTCAAGTTTATTAAGCTCCCTGAAGGTTTCTGTTTGCCATATTGGCCTTAGAGGGCTTCTTCTGCAGGGCTGCAGCATAAAAATTACAGTAGGTAGAAATACTGAGCAGTGACTACCAGTTTCTTCCAGACTAATTGGCATCTGTCTCACAGAAGCAGAATACAAGATGGACTGCAGATGGCCTCTGAAGCCTTGTCTCAAGTTTCTTCTTTCTTTTTCCTTGATCCAAATTGGGAATGATGAATTAGAAGATAAAAACAATTCTTTTGGATTCTTCTTGCTTTTCAATTTCTTTTAATTTGTTTCTCTTTTGATGCCTAACCAGGGACAATTGAGAACAGTACAACTAGTCTTTTTTTTACATGTCTCTCTCTTTCCTTATTTTTATAAACTTAATTCTTGCAATTCAGCCATTTCCCTGTTACTGAAGGGCCACCCTGACTACAAATCAGAATCAGGGCTCAATACTACCTTTACCTTCCTCAGATTTCCTCTGTTAGACTTCTTACACCGGAATGGGTGGCTTCCAGAGAAAGGATATTACTGGTGGTAAAATGTTTCATGCCTGTCGTCTGCTCCTCTCCTGTTTAGAACTAGGAAATTCAATCGTCCTGAGATTACAGCAAATAGTATTTTGTTCTATTTTTTATGTTCTGTATTTTACAGCCTTCTTGGGGTAAAGGAGAGAGAGACCTGTGTCCAGCAAGGGGAGAAAGATCTGGCCTTTTCCATATTAGCTATGAGAAATGAAAGATCCATTGCAGAATGAGGTGTATGAGAAGTTAACAAATTCTTGGAACATGCCTTATTTTACTCTCTCATAGTTCAACATTTCTCAAAGTCTGTGAAAAGACCCCAGTCTTATAAATAGAACCTATAAATAATTTTCATGAAGTTTACTTTCTGATTTTTCAGATTACGAGTATCCTATGGTAGTTTATTAGTCATAGAAATAGTAACCTGGTGCACATTAGGTTATGGCATATATTAGAATAAGCCCACTGACTTCAATAAGAGCTGTTACTGACCTAAAGCAACTTGCTGGGAGCTCTGTTATTTTTGTGTTGCTTATTCATCCTTAGCTCACCAAATAAAAAGTCCTTTGGAGTAATATCATTATCCCAAGTTCACAGAATAAAATTTTATCTTCACGGTACAAATCTGAATGTTACAGAGAACAAGGGTAAAATACTCGTAACCCTGATTTTTTTTTTATCTGAAGCTATAAGTAATAAAATGACAAAGAAAGAAATTGTTTCAGACAGAAATTTCAGAGTGCTGCTTATAGGTTTTCTTTTATAGATGTTATGATTTTGTTCAAACAGGCCATATTGAATCCATTGGGTTTTTTGTAATAGATTTCAAAATACATAATAAATGTAAGTAATATGATGACTAATGGGTCAAGTGAAGTTGGAACTTTTTAAATGAGAAAATAGCTGGAAACAGTTTTCAGGAAACTATTCCAGTTGATTTTTGGTCCCCCACAAGGTGTACATTAACATAAACTCCGTAGAATCGCCTCTGGGACCTGAATTCCCTCTCTGATTTCATTATTGCAATGTGATTCTTTTCCTTTCACTGTTAAGTCATCTCCTGGTGTGGTGGGAGCATATAATAAGTGTAATTTATTTATATTTATCTAATCTCCTTTTAACTCAATAGTTATTTCATCATTCTGTTTCCTAGTAGCTGTTCAGAAAGTTGTGAAGGGTAATTAGAAACTAATAATTGACAGGCATGGATTTACTTGGTAATCTAAAGAGATGTAGTGAAGAAATTGAGAGCGAGAAAGAAAAATACAAATTCTACACTCAACTGGTAATCTGTAATAAAAAAAAATATATTGTTTTGATATCATCTAGTTCAGCTTGATTTAAACATAAATAAGTCACTTGAACACAGTGTATTTACAATCACAGTAATTCCATTATTATTTGTTTGCTGGAAATAGGTAACATCTGGCAAAATCGAGCATTGCTATTTTGCCTTAAATCCAAAGCGTCAGAGTATAATTGCGGTAGCCAGTCACTGGTAGGGAAAGGAAAGAATTGTTGCAATGTAATTGAGGAGTTAAAGGAGACTTTGAGCTACTTTTTGCCCTGTCTGGATTCTGATGCAATTTTGGACAATTGAAAGAGTTGCTTGAATTGTGGGAACCTGTGCTTTCCTACTAGTAAGGAATGTGCAGCATTGTGTGGTGTGCTTCCCAAGGTGTTTAACATCATCTAAAAATACTGTTATTGTTGGAGTTTGCACCTTGGGAATTTTTTTCCAGCTGCATCTAGGTGACCCTTTACATTGTAACATCTCTTTTTAGCCCATTTTGAATAGCTGGAGAAGCTGCTGAACATCCATCTTCATCAACTGCTATAAATAGCTCTTCATATTTCATCAGTTTTCACTGTTGCTGTCCATCACTTAAATGTGTTTTTCTTAGAGGGAATGTTAAAGTTTCTTTTACAGGGCTAAGTATAAAGTATAAAACAGGACAAAGACTAAAAACATGTTGATTGCTCAATTGGATTTTTATTTTTCTAACGTTTTACTTAAAATGCCAAAGAATCTCCTTACATAATCTTTCCCCAGTTGTAAAAATAACCTATGTCATTATGAGATAGTTAAAATATTTGCAGTGAAGGTTCCAAAGTTACATTTTCTGCAATTATGCTTCTGGCTGCCACCACTTTCTGTCGGGGCTGATTCACTGGATAATAACAACTTAATACAAACCTTTGTCAAGATATCAGTCATGACAGCATTTTTGCAGTGTGACGTGCGGTTTCCAAGCACGAAACAGGGAAGCCATTTGCATTTCTTTGGTGTTCTAGTATCTTTTTTTTTTTTTTACTGCCCTCTTGGAGGGGTTCTGCATCTGCGAAAATGAGTGATTAACAGCACCAATTACACACCAGCCCAGCACCACCAGTGCCTTGCACGATCCAGCACGGAGCATCACCAGCACCCTGTTTCTTCTCTGCCCTGGCCTGACAAAACCCCAGAGAGAGCTAAAGCTCTCATATTCAGCTCCTTTTCAGGTCTTGCTCAATCACTTTATTCTCTGGCTTTAGCTTTACACCTGTCCTAACAAACTTACGTCAAGGTGGTTTTCAGGTTTTAGGGGGTTTTGGGGTGTGTTTTTTTTTTTCTTTTCTGGGCTGCACTACCATAGGAAAGCATTAGCCATAAAATGCACCGTGGGCAAAAAAGCTAGATATGAATGCTGTCACACCAAGCAAGAAGGGTCCTTTCCTCATATTCATTACTTAATTATGTAGCAAAGCCAAAAAAAATTGATTCTATTTTAGTCCTTTATTACTACTTAACTAACGAAGACAATTAAGTTGATGAGGGACGTTTTTTGAAAGTGCCTTAGTGCTTCAGGGACCCAAATCCTAGTGTGACTTGGATTTCAAACTTGGGTCATTTTTAAAAATGCTGCTTTTTTTTTCCTTTTTTTTTTTTTTTTTTAACAATTCATTAGAATAACTCTCCATCTGGGTATAAGTGAGTATTGTAATGTCCCATGGGTCTATCCATACTTCTTTAATAGCTCTCCTTTCCTCCATTCAAAGGGAAGAGAGGACCAATGATTATGTGCAAAGGCAGGCATGCCTTGGGGTATTTTGTAGTGCCAAGAAGGGTAGGGATATTTTCAAAAGCGTTATAACATATTTCTTCCCTTGTTTTTAAATGTTTTTAAAAGTGGTACGTACATGTTTTGAAAAAATCTTCAAGTCTGTCATGTATGGCTTTGGATGCTTAAAAATCTTGCCCTTTTCTAATGTTTGGCTTTGATACTTGCCTTTCTATTAGGCCCTTGTGTTTGGTAGTGTTTGCCACAGTTTCTAGTTCAGCATGAAAGTCTTTAACATAAGAGAAAGTATTTTCAGAAAACTAATAGTTAAAATTGAAAGTTACAATTAAACTAGATTTCAGTCTTAAATCTCAGTTATCTTTGGCTTGTGAAGTACTACTGAGACTTTTCTGAGAACATTATTTTTGTGTTTCTATTCAGGTGTAACAAATCTTACAGGGCAAATTTATCTTTGTAGAAAAAGGGCTAGTTTACAATTTGCACTTATCTGTTCAGATACCAAAGTATCTAACTGCAATTTTCACACACATATACACATCCCACCCTCCAGATATTTTGGGGAGTCAGAGGAGAGCTTCGCCATGTGCCTGGGACTCTAGGATGTCACTTTGAGGTTATGCTTAAGAACAGATCCAAATCTCTGCTCCTGTATTGTGCTAAAAGTTTCTGATTTACCAAAAGATGGGAGAATCCGGTTTATCAGTTTGCATCTGTGTAGAATGTGATCCTGGACAACTTGAAACTACGTCCTAATTTTGGTGAAATATCCCTTAATCTGTGTGAAACCTTCAACAAACACTGTTTCCATTATATATTTCTAGTGTAACTTGGAACTAAGTAGCAATGTTTTCTCAGAACAATTTAATATAGTTTAGGTATATGTGCAGAATATTCATCCTGTTTTGTTCCTGGAGGGGAGGGAGGCAAGAATGAAAGAGCTAAGTGAAAAGCAAGCTTTTCCCCCTGCTATCTCATTACTAGGTGAAAGTTTAATTTGAAATGAAAAATTTTAACTAAGAAAAAGCTTGATTCCTGTAATGAACTGTAATTTACTGATAAAGAGGCAGGTAGCACAAAAGTAAGTTTCAGCTTCATAAAATCCTGCTTCCCATCTGCAAAATAATCTTGGTAATTGCAACATTTGAGTTACAAGAAATACCACTGTTACCAATGTTGTTCATAATACTTTTAACATTTCTTTGAGGTTTTTAGCAGTCTCGGAGGTACCAAAATCCTTTTGTAAGGAGACAAAGAACGCATGATTCTATGATTTTTTTTAATATTAGATTATTTCTAATTTTTTATTTAGTATTAGATTATTTCTACTATATTACATATTAGATATATCTCCCTGAAAAAAAAATCTAAACATACCTCAGCATTTATATTTGATTTTATTTTACACTCCAACATGGTAATGCATTGAAGAATACTGCTTATAAGTTGTACAAGAAGCAAAAGAATATACATGTTATTCACTCATTTAAATGTGTTGAAAATGTTCACTGTTGGCTTTGGAGTTTAGTCAAATAGTTCTACTGTATGGAAAACTCAAGAGAATGTGAAGTATATTTTCATTTTGACACAAAAGGGCTATGTATTTACCCTCCTACACACTGAAATGAAGTGTATACCTTTCAGATAGCTGTGGTGGTCCCTGGCAAGAAACAAGAAAATAAGATTTAGGTTGAGGCATGTTTCTTCCTTTAGAATTCTAAATGATGAAAATTGCTTATAGTACATTTCATGGTGCATTAATTCAGATTTATTCATAAAAATATTGCTTTATTATATTTATCATTGATTATGTCCCACTAATGAAACATAGTAGAAATAATGTTTTCTTCACTAAAAGCCTAACATTTTTCCATTTCTTGAATGATTGCACTGTAACTTCTAATACTTCTTTCTCCACTTCTCTCCTACAGCTGACATCAATGTGGATATATCAAAACCTTTGAAAGCAAATCTGAGTTTTGTCAGACTTGATCAAATAAACCAGTTTTTGACAAAAGTCATGACCACGAATGATTATGAGCCCAGGAAGGAGGCTGCTCCATCAGCTGGCATTCATCCAGATGGGGCCGGCACTTCAGTAGCCAAGCACTCCAGTACAAAGGACTTGCTACCTGCAGCACATACCAATGCTGCGCAGAAGGTTTCGGTACAAGAAAACCTATGGCGAGCTCTGTCCTGCTTCCAGAAAATTTCCATTCACACTGTCCAAATGGTTGTTTCTATGGAAACCATCCCACATCCGAGTAAACCGTGTTTGTTAGCCTCTTTATCAAACCTCAGTGGAAGCCTGAATGTTAAAAGTGGCCATAAAACTACAGGTAAGAGTTTCTGAAAATTAGAATTGCTGCTGATTTGTTCAAGTGGTGGTCTAGTAACCATTTTAAAGCATGGGACATCCATCAAGGGGAACTCCTCTGGCTGACATAGTAAACCCACAGCAGAAAATAGCAAAACCACAATAGACTCCATTACCTGAGTTTTCCTTTCAGTAGCACCCAAGAGTGCATAATTTTGTAGTTAATATCCCCTGCACTGTGATTGCTAATTTATTGACAGAATTCTGGATGGAATAATGGCTACAAGAACTGTGATTCTGGGATTCTGGCTCTGCAGCACATAATTCAAAGGACAACATTTTGACAGTTTTCACTCAGTAACTACATTTGCTTGCTAGGACTCTATATTTATGTTTAAAAAAAAAAAGAAGAAAAAAGTGTTCAGAGTCCTGAAATATGCTGCTGTGTAAATATTGGGTCCTAACATTATTTCGCTCCAGGCTGGTGAAGTTTTAAATTGTTTTATGCTTCCTCTGCCCAGCTGAGAGTCTCGCAGAGAAAATGAGGGTGCCTGTCCCAAAAATTGATTTCATTGCTGCAAAAATGTGAGGAAATTTTACACCTTGGGTGGAATTAGCAGAATGCCAGAGACTTGTTTAAAATCAAGACATTTTGAATACCTTCATAAATTGCTTTATTAGTTTTTTAATGTAATTAATAAGATGGTACATTTGCATGATCTGGAGTTGAGCTAGATGTAGGTATTTGGCAGAGTCGTTTGAGAGATAAAATGGTCTGTAGCTGAGAGGAGCGAGTCCCAGGCCAAGCTAGGTGGTGATTTATTTCTTTTTCATCAGAAGTATTTCTCCTCAGGCCAGCAAGTTTCAGTACTTCTTTATTGTTTTAAAAGTTAAAAATGAAAAATTTAAGGTTCGTAGGACATGAAAGCCTGCGAAAGTGCTGGAGCCTAAAACTCCTGATTTACCCATAAATAAACAGCAGTGCAGGCAGGAACAGTGACTGCATTCCCACGCTTTTCCAATCATATCGCAATCCTGGCATAGAAAGCACTGCAACGGAGTAAGGGGTCTTTTTAATATCCTTTAAATAGTTCTAGATTTCTTTGTGTGTTATAATCCTCTTTCCTTCCATCACTTCCCCTCTATCATTTATACATTATCCGTCCCATGGTACATTATGGTGTCCACAGCAAGCTTCAATATATCAAAGCCGAGCCTGTTCCGTCACTGCACTATAAAGCAATTTGGCAAACTCAGCAGAGTGTATCACTTACCCTGGAATTTTTCATCCTTCCAGAAGGAGGACTTACCTTGCCGTGTGCATTAAAGCCTCGGAAACACTCTGCTACGAAGCTCTAATTCTTAATTCTTCTGGCAGTCTGAGGAAAAGGATCTTTATTTTTCGTGTCACAAGCCATGCGTGAATCTTCAGCATGTTTGTAGTCTGGCAAGCAGCGTTAAATAAAGCAATAGTGATGCTGAATCTAATGAAAACAGAAGTTAGTTCTTCTATATGAGGAAAGGCCATAACAAGATAATAAATAGATATCAACAGACTCTTTTCACATTTTCTGCAGTTAAAGTTGTTTTATCTTTGCTTTATAAAAAGATAAATACATGTGCATGACATTTTGCGTGCAAGTGTGACTGTACAAGACATTTTCCTGTTTCAAGTACAAAAGGCACACTTCCACAAAGCTGACTGAAACTGTAAAAAATAATCATTTAATAAATTCTGTTTTTATTTAAAATTATCAATTTGAAATTAAAGTTCTGATAGAAACCAAATTGAAAAATATAAATTCAGGAAACAAAATTAATTACTCTGTGTGAAGGAAATGGTATTAAAATCTTGTGTTGAATTACTTAAAAGAATACCACACTTACTAACTAGATTTGTTTTATTATTGCAAAGAAATTATGCAAGTTAACTCAATTTAAAAAAAAAAAAAGTGTAGTAGCTGTGTCTTGGGAGCAAGGAGCATTTAAATACATCAATTCTTCACTAACTTTTCCTTTTACAGAACGTTTTATAGATACACCTTTTGAGCTGAACAGGGTTAATGTCAGATTTTTTTTTACAGGATGAAACTAATACACAAATACTTCACCGTGTCTTTGATTTTACAGTCAAATAACTATTGTGACCATCTGCAGCAGCTGCATTTTACGAATTATTTGCTGAACCAAACTAAGCACAATGACAAAAGTAGTCATCTCAGATGTACTGTTAAAACAGAGAAAGAAAAAGGAGCATTGCTTGCCTTTTGTACAGTATGGCCATCTGCTGTACAGATGTTATTATATAGAATGACTTCAGATACAATAATTGTAGAAAATTTTCATTAAAACCTCAACAATTTGCACTTGTTTACTTGAATCTGCATAACTCCCCAGTGAGACAACACAATACGCTTGGGGTTTCTTTGGTTCTCACTAGCTTTCTCTTTGATCCTTTTTGATGTGCTGAATTTAATAAACATAGTTAAAAACACTGTTCAAAAACATCATGGAAAAAACTACAAAGGAACAATTACAGCAGTAGAAACTACTCTAATCCCTTACTTACGCAAGCTATTTTTAGTGAAATATGTTTTTTTACACATTTTATGTGGCAGTGTTTTATAAACAGTGTAAACGACCCCTTTTCCAGATGAGTTTTAATGCAGGAGATGAAGTTGGTTTGTAAGGAATCCTATTTGCTAGGAATTATTTAGAAAAAAACTCATAAGAATGTATTGTCGGCATTTTTACTCCCTTATAGGGGGAAAACAAAAGTGCGTGACCTTGTGTAATGGTTTGATTTTTTTTAGTTGAAATTAAGAAAAAAGCTTGCCATAGAGTTTTTTCTTAATTATCAGTTTTCCCTCTAGACTTTCGTGGCTTAGTAATGGAAGATAAAGGCCTTCTGTTTTATTTTTTCTTCTTAATTTTTTCTGTGAAAGTAAGAAAGTTGTAGCTTCTGAAAAACCGAATGGCTAATTAGTTGAATTATTTGTTTCACTTTAACAAAATTAATTATAAGTATTGAATGCTCACATTTCAGTTGGATCAAATTAAAACACCTTCATTTCTACATATTCTGCTGCACTGTTATACAACCCCAAACCTTTAGTGTTTCAAGGGACTTCATTTTTTGGACATTTTTCATGTTTTAATACAACAGTTACTTATAACAATGTGGTTAGTATTTCTGCTAGAATACTTATGTTCTTCTCTGTGCTTATGGTGAAATCCTGACTATTTTGGTTTTAGTAAAGTAATATTGTTGTAGAATGTGATGCGGTGTATTGGGGGAAAAAAAGGAAGGAAAAAAACATTCCTCCAAAACTGTTATTAATTTTACTTTAGAAAAGCCTAAAGGTATATGTTTTTCTGGTACTCTTAAAAGACAAGAACTTAAGTCACATCATTGTTAAATAAGATAATTAACTGTAGTCATTTTAGGTTTTGTGGCTTAGAGTTACAAGGTAAAACTTGTACCAGTTTCATACTAGCAAGCAAGCAACATTTAGCTCATTTTTGGCAGCTTTTTTGTACTGTTGACGAGAACCCCGAGTTCAAGAATTATCATTAGTCCTGGTTCAGTGATTTTTGTCCTCTGAGGTATGTGGCATCTTCTAGAAAGTGGCTAGACCTCTCAAGTGTCTCAGCCTGCGACTGCTTGGTATCACACTTGAGCTATGTAGCTCACTCTGGAACAGTCACATGCCATTCAAGTTCAAATTGTTTTTAGTAATACTAGGGAACAGAATGCAATTCTCAGCATACGACTTCCAGTTAATTTAGGTTTGGTGTTGAAATTAGCACTACCTACCTGCCAGAATAGCAGATAAATGAGAGAAGTGGAGGACTGTACGCTCCCCAGAGTGCAAGACAGCAAGAAGCTCGTAGCCTCTCAGTGGAGCCTTTTTTTGCTCTAGCTGGACACGGGAGGGAAGTCTTGCTGTGCAGTGTCTGAAGTTAGGGAGTTAAGGACATAAAATATTCCAAAGATCACAGACAGAGTTCCCAGCCCTTCGTCCTGAACGCAGATATAATTACTTTAGCATATAAAGAAGGGAAAAAAAGTAAACACTAGTTGAGTCTATGATAATCGCAAGTAGTTTTATTAAACCTGAGAGAATTTACATACTCAAGATATTTTACTGAAATATTAAAAATTAAATGCTGCTATTAATTGATGTAGAGCAAAGACCAAACTTCATTTCGGAGTTAACCGGCTCTCTTGAGAACGCTCTGCTAAGGCGTTGTCATAGCCTTTTGATGCTGCAGATATGCAAGTTAGCCCACGGGGAAATAAAACATTAAATTAGATATGACTACCTAAAATAATATGCAGCAGTAACAAGCCATTTACAACACCCAGAAGACCTTTGTTACTTTTAGAACGAAATATAAACTCTTTCCAACACTTGAACAATAGGAAATTAATTCTTTGTCAGTAAAAGCCAGAGGACAAACTAAATATTTAAATGGCCACCGAGGATTGAGGTGGAAGTGCAGCTTGTAGACAGCTATACAAATCACTAACAAACCTTAATGAATATTGGGTGTGGGCATCAGGGTCCTGTCAGATTTGACACCATGTCCCAAGTAGCTTAAACCCAACACTCAAGAAAAGGTGGAGACCTCATCAGGTCTCTAACATCTGGGATTTTATTTGTCATTTTGGCATACCCTGCAAGCGCAAAAGAAAGAGTAAAAGGGGATTATCTTGACAATGAAATGAGTTACTGAATCTTGTGATAATGAAAAGCAGAAGAATTCTAATTCCTTTCTATAGTCCCCGAGGTGGAGGTGCGTTTATAGTTCTGCAGGAGTATAATGTAGGAGGGAAGAACAGATGGCCTAAAATCCATGAAACAAGACACCACCTAATCCCAGGACTGAGTACCATTATTAATCCTGGTCAGATTCCCTACTGGTACTGTGTAACGGGGTTCAGAATTGCTACTGAGGAGCTAGCATGTTAACTTCGAAGAAAAAAAAAAAAAAAAGGAAGAAAATCAGTTGTAGGTTGTTGATTCAAGACAGCGCACACCAATGTTGTGGAATTGCATTTACTGTTGAAATAATTTCAAACAGTAGACTTCAAACGAAATTCAATTCAGAACAAATACAGTTGTTTCTGTAATCTCATATGCTTTTATTGTGAAAGTGTTTGCGTATTTTTTGAGTCTGGAATTTCTTTTGTTACGTGGACCCCAGGGCTGTATGTAGCAGGTACAGCGTTTTCACAGTAGTCGATTCTACAGAATGTTTAAATTCACAAAGAAATATAGATAATAGTGAAAGCTATTTGTTCTTTGTTTTTACGTTTGATACTTTCTGTGCAATTCCTCCAGTTCAATCTATATTTCATAGCTTGAAGTACAGAAAGCAGCGATCAGTCATTATTGTTCCGTCTTAAGGGCCAGTTCCCCAGGTTGTTTAAATTGCTGACATGCTGGTGACATGTTTCTGCTTTTTCTATGACAGGCGTATTTTTAATGGGTTTCACCAGCTTCCTACCCGGAGGAAGGGTGCATTTCCATAGGAACTGTAGGTTATCTTGACCGTGCGTATCCACACTTTGCCGTGTACTAGCTCTGTTACTCATGCAGCTGTTCAGTGAGTTGAGTCAGGGCACTGATCTGTCTGAAAACTAATCCAACAGGAAAGAAGAGTTTCCGGCGAGATCATCTCCTTCATCTGGCTCACTGGATGGGGACACCTTAATGGCCATACTGGCACAAAAGAGAATTCAGAAAAGTGTATAAAGGAAGGCAGAGGGAGGAAGGGTGAAAGGGAGGAGAAACTTGGAATACAGGAGCCTGGACCTGGACTGTCTTTAATGCTGGAGAACCAGAAGTGCAGGGGAGATGTATTTTCTGTCTCAACCTCTGCAGTCAGCTTGTATAGCCTGGGTGTATCTGTCGAGCCTTGGACTTGCACAAGCATGATTCATTCACTGGGTTTCAGAGGCTTAAGCAGTTAAGGTGCTGCCAGGCACTATCTGCAGGATGGTTTACCTACAAGAGGTTACCATCTAGTTCACAGACTATTTAGTTTATTAAAGCAGTTGAAATCTGATGAATCAAGCATAGAGCAAAAGAGAAGACAGCAACGTTGTAATTCTAGTTCAACCATGTGGCAATTATGTAGGGCTACATTTTGAGCAGCCTCCACTTTTGTGATGCTTTGTTTACTGTACAACCATTCAACATCTGTTTGTTGTGGTTTTTTTTAATAGGCACTAAATATCTACAAGTACATAAATCAGTGAGAGTCACAGGTACCAGGTATACCTGGAAACTAAACCAGTGTTTGCAACCAAATGCCTAAAATTAAGATACAAAAATGTGTAGATACAATTTTTTAATTGAAGAACCTCTTCATGCCCATCTGTAAAGCAGGAATAAGAAAATTTAGTCACCTTTCCGAGAGCTACTTAGTACTAAAGATAAAATATTTATGATACAAGAGTTAAGTATTACTCATGTCAGTATAGCTCTCAGTCCGTTCTGAAAGCTGGCCTCACAAATGTGAAATAGGCAGTATTTTCATTGTTTTCCATTATACGTTTTTCTCCATTTAATTAGAATAAGACAGGTCAGTATAGTAATTTACGAATAGCTTAAGAATTATTGTATACGAAAGACAGTCTTGAACAAAACTGAAAGTCCCTTTAGATCTAAATTTTAATACACCCTCCCCGATAAGGCAGAATCCAAAAATACCAAATCAACAAGTGAATTGAAATTTTTCAGCTCTTTAGTATTCAGTAGTGTAATGAACATGATGTACCTGCCCAGTTATTCTTTAAGGGAGATGAGCTCATTTCAAATAGATAACCATCTTTGACTTCTCTTCTGATTCATCACTGACCTGAACTCCATTTGAACCTTGTTAGACACAAAACAAGCCGGATTCCTGGCCTGAGCTATAAAATATAATTAAGCCCTTTTGAAATGATGTGTAAAAGAACATAGCTTTACCCCCACTATAACCACCACCACCACCACAACCAATAAAGTTAAATCAAGCACTGCCTGTAATGGATTAAAATAATAAATGTTCCTGGATTTTAGTGTTTGAAGTATTTGAAGAAAACAGGCTCCCAGCAGCCAGGACTGCTGAATGCATGGGGACATTTATTAGTGACGAATTCAAGGGTTTGACCTGTTTAAGATCATTACTTTCTGTTTACCGTGTGTTACACATCTCATGTTTTTACAGAGCCCACATGTGTCCATATGTAACGCTGAAAAACGCTCTTTTACTAAAGAATAGTTAATTGGTAATGTGTAAATATTGTTCTCATGGGGAGAATGAACTATCATAAGATTCAGCTCGAGACTAATGAGAAATCCAGTGCAGTCAGTGGATTGTTAACTAAATCTCTCCTGGAAAATTGTCCCTTACTACGTGTCTCACCGTTTGTTTGCTACTGCTGTTTCCAGTCTTGGATAAATTGGCTGCCTCTTAAATTAACTGCAGTATTCTCCCTGTAGTTATTTTCATAGCTTTGTTACCCTTTTTTGTCAGAAGCTATTTCTTAGAGGATACCTATCAACAAAGCAGTGTAGCCGTAGTATAAGTACTCATTAGGTTATGTATCTCAAGTTTTCTGGAAAAACTATACCATAGTATTGTTTTATAGTACTCATTAGGTGATGTGTCTTAGAGTTTTCAAGGAAAATAGTTCATGTTGGTAATTATAATATATTTACATATTCATCGCTGTCCTGTCTTTGGCAGCTATAAAATAGATACTAAAGGTGCAAATACGAGGAGCAAATGCTCAGAAGCAAGTATCACAGTTTATCACCTGTGTAATGTGTGACATAAAGTAGAAGGTGATAAGGAAAACTACTTGCTAATTAACCTCTTATTGCTAATAAGAGGTTCTGTCTCTGCTGTCCAGCAGTGGAGGACACAAAGGGTGGGAGCGCGGCCTGCTGCGGGGTGCAGGCCCCGTCACTCACTTGCCTCTTGCCCAGTCTGAACTGGGGAGCAGGCTCTGGCTCTGGGGCCTGGTCTTGTTCCTGAGCTGCCCCAAACGCGGAAAAGCAACTTTCTTCCTAGAGATAAGATTTATAGTAAAGCTGCGACTCGCTTCCAACAGGCTTTTCAAAATATAGCTTGTGTGTAGTCCGGTGCGATTTGTTGTATTTATTATGTACGCTTCCATTTTCTTAAAACAGTTTCCTCGTGTAGAAATTTACCAACAAAAATAGCGCTTTCTGTCATATTAGGTGACAGGGCAGTGAACCGAACAGGATTTGCAGCTACCTAAGGAAGAGCAGTATAGTGCATTATAGAAGGAAAAAAACTCCTGCTGCATTTCTACTTGTTTCATTTGGAGTAGATTCAAGTATAAGTATTTTTAAATGTTTTTGAAAACAAGATGTATGTAGCTGATGTCAAAACATTGTCTCTCCCTTTGTCTGTGAACCAGGAAAAATAACAGAACTCTTTAACACCTGTTTTGCCTAAACACTACGTGATTGTTACTGTAAGGCAAGGATTATTTCAGTGTATTTGCTGCAGCTATTTAAATGGGCCAGCTCTGTTTTTCTGTGCATGCATACACAGAGATTCATGCACACAGGACAGTTTAATTAATGTGGAGCCTTCTATTATTGGTTAGCCCCAAGATAGTTATATTGGGGTACTCACATTCTATGAAATGTCTTTTTAATGTTTATATTAGTATAAATCAAGTCTTTACTGACTGGGAAAAAAGAAAGGAGATGTTACAAATCAAAGCAAATGTCTTTTAGTAAATTTTATTCATTATTCTCTTGTAATGATCTCCATCTTTAATTTTTGTGCAAGTTAATTGCTAGATATTACCAAGTAAGTGCTAGCTGTTTTTCAAACCCTCCTACATTATTTCCAACTGTATAAATATATCTAGATATTCCTTTTGAATATATGTCATGATAAGGTACTCCTTGCAGTGACATGGAGAAACCTCTGCTCACTTAGCCTGGCAGCATCTTGAGGTGCTATTGTGAGTCGGGGTGGGGTCTGACAATGGAGGGTTGGCAGCATTTTTTAAACACTGTCTAAAGCAAGTGCTTCATATTTATTAGTCTCTTGGAGGA